>NC_043755.1:14377966-15018323 GCF_902148845.1 Salarias fasciatus | reverse complement strand
CAATATAGTTGTGATCCATAGCATTGCCAACACTGTTTAAAGCTAGGGTCGGCGATCTTGGAAAACTTGCATGTAGCACGAATGTCGCGTCTCCCCAAGGCTCCGCCCAGCTCTCACCCCATTGGAGGAGCTTCCATTGGGAGCGAACGCACTGGACGCGGAAGCACCACGCACACTGAGTTTGTGATTGCCTCCAATGTTATCAGCCTTTCTAACTGCGAACACACAACGCGCATAGGAGCGCAGCGTGCCCGCTCCGCTTCGTTCTATTTTTCACGCGAGCCGCGAGCGCCCAGACCGCCTTGGCAACGCGTGCGCTGAACCAGGGCCAGTGCACGCCATTGAAATGTACGCAAAGGGGGCTGGTAGAACGGCGAAGGGATTTGATTGGTTCCTTAAGAGTGATCCGTGCCTTACGATTGGTCGGAGTTTTTGCTGTCCTGTGGCCTCTACAGTTGTCAGATTTTTCCGCACCTTTTTCCGTCCACATAATGTATTGACTTCTCCTAGGGGGCAAGGAGCATTTCACTCACTATGACAAAAAGTGCTTTCGGACAACATCGTCTACCCTAACTTTAAGTACTGTCAAATGATCTTTATGTCAACACTGGTATCGTTTTGACCAGGACCGGTGTCGTGCCGAAAAATGACTGCCTCCCCCCCGAAAAATCACTGCCCCCAATGGGAACACGCATCGACGTGTTTGTGTGTTTCTCCACTGCTCGCATATGATATGCGAATGTTTCATAAAATATTCTTTATGAATATTTCTAAGAGTATGTTTTTAGAATTTACACAGTACACACACAAACCATGATATCAACATACATCACTGAGTTGTAGGGGCAGTCACTTTTATGCAAGCAGCTGTCTGTTGATATCATGGTTTGCGTGTGTCATTTGTAAAAACATACTGTTAGAAATATTCATAAAGAATACATGATGAAACATTCGCACAGCGTATGCGAGCAGTGGAGAAACACACAAACACGTCGATGTGCGTTCCCGTCGGGGGCCATCCTTTTTCGGCAGGCAGTCACTTTTCAGCACGACATCGGTCGGTGTCGTGCCGAGTGATATGACAAGTGGCCGACTCCGCCTGCTGGGGGAGCTCTCACTCTCTGAGCAGTGTATCATGGAGATGTTTGAACTCTGTCTGAACAGATATCCAGCCGATAAAAACACACTGCAAGAAACTGAGGACTGTTGACTGCAAAGCTAAAGATCAGAACCTGAAAATTGAGTGAGAGACCTGATAGGCATGTCACAGATATGTTGTCCATTTGGGAGGACGCCATATAATCCGCTTCAGCCGTTGCCCTTGTACGAGGACTGAACGTGAATCGCAATCGGATTGAAAAAAAAAAAAAACACAAATGTAAATTGAGCTACAGAGGGACAAACAACCCTGCACTCTCACACCTCGAGGCTATTTAAGGTTGCCAATTATTCTCACATGCATGTTTGTGGACTATGGGAGGAAGCTGGAGTAGCTGGAGGGAGTCATTCACAGAAAACAATAAAACAACACTTCTGCCGTGCAGCACATGGACAAGAGATCAAATTAAGGAAGTGTAATACTTTCACCATTGCAGAAGTCACCCTCACAGCACTCAACGTCAATTCCTGGTCCATCCTGTCCTAAGCGAGAGCACATCACCTGGGAGGCGCAGCCCTTCTGTTTCAGCGTCGTCCCGTCGTTGTTGATTACTGAGAAAATTTAAGAGAGGATCAAATTTCTGTACGTTTCAACTTTTATGACAAAACCAGAATTTTCTTTGAGCAGAGGAAATAAACGTAGCTCACAGAAAGTTATTCCAACAATCCTGCCCTTCAACAAAAACACTACTTAAAAATTTATTACAAATATTTGATCAAACTTTGTTGCTTTGCACACAGCCCTGAAAGAGACACAGATTTTTAAATGAGTTTTACCTGCTCAAAAAGTTTTAAGCGAGCGTGTAAACTTGTTCCACGTGTGCACGGAAAGGCAATACACACTCGCTTAAAACTTTTAAGTGAGCAGGTAAACATGGAAATACATGTTTGTGCTGCATGTAGAAACGGGACTTGCTTTACTGTGTTTTATGTTGGCCGGGTGCTTTGAGTCTTTTAGCTTTTGTTCATTCAGGACCACATGTTGTGTGAAACTTGACAGTTATTAAAGGTGCATTATAAGGAGTTTTACAACCTTAAAAATACTTATTTTCCACCATAAATATGTTACACACTTTTAGTGATGTGTACAATGTGCCCTGACATATTCATTGTAAGTACCACTAACAGCGCTAAATTGTCACTTGAAAGTTGCAGTGCCGGTCCAGCACCAGAAATTTTTTGGGGAAAATTTGAAAGGAATGATGTAATGGGCGCTCCGGCTGGCCTGATGGAGTTAAAGGGGCTGTATCATGCAAAATTCACTTTTAGTATGTTTTAACCTTGTTATATAGTTATGTACTCACCAAAAACACCCCCAAAGCATTTTTTCCCTTCGTGCCTGCATGTTTCAGCTTTCCTCCTCGTTGTGCTGCTCAGAGAGGCAGCCCCTCCCGCACCCGTGAAAACGCTCTGTTTCCCATGGTCACGTCACACGGAGAAGATGGCTCCCCTGAGCCCCCCTCCCGCAGGCCCTCGGAAATCAGCGTTGCCGCTTTTTTCTAACTCTGATTAAGGAGATAAACTTTGACCATCGTCTGAAAGCAACAGTCAAGCAAGAGCAAGAGTCTGAAGGGTCTGCGCTTGGTGAGTTTCTCACAGGAAAAGAAGTTTTCGCGTGTCTTTGCGTGTAGAGAAGCTAGAGCTAAAGAGCTAAAGCTAGCCAGCGTATTTGTTTTGAAGTGCTGATTGGCTGAAGTACGCTGTCAGTCAACATCCACAGGGGGAGTTTCAGTGAAACGGAGCGTTTTCTCTTCCAGGTTTCAGAATTAGCCCCAGAAAATCTTTTATTTCACACAAAATGACTTTTCTTTTGCACCAAAAATAAACTATTACCATGTTAATGCCATTTCTAGGGTTTGGACTAGCTAAAAAAGCATGATACAGCCCCTTTAAGTTTCATTTTGTCCACCATTACTCCGCCAGATGCTTAGTGAGCAACAACTGAGCAGGATCTTCCAGAAAGTAAGAAAAGACTGGCTTCTAGCACTGCCACAGCTCCAGGACAGACTCCACCAGGTCAAAGAAACTTAAATTTTACTCGAGCGCTACTAAACGAGCGAGGAAGGAGTTCTCCTCTTCCGTGCACGCAAGCCACAGGCACGAGTTTTTCACTAAGCTGCATTACGCCCAAGGCCTGCAGGGGGCGCTGTTTTGCATAAAATGTGCAAACTCCTTAAGGCACCTTGACAGTTGTGTCATTAAAAACTGTTCCTGAACTGAGAAGCTGTTTCAGTCGTCTCAGAAGCAGAATCAGAAACGGGTTTATTGCTGAGTACAGTAGCCTATATGAGGAATTTGTTTTGGTGGAGGTGCAAACAGACAAAAGAAGGAACTGATTTAAAAAGGCACAAAGCGATGTCCTTAAGCTTGCTTCTTAAGAAGATTTTATTTTTGCTCTTCGGACAAGAAATAAGAAAAAAAAGGCGAGGAATGGGGGGTTTTTTTGCCTGTTTTTTTTTTTTTTTTTTTTTTTTTTTGACTTTCTTGAAAATCATTTTATGTAGTGTGTCACCTGTTAATGAGAAGCAACGGTCCTCGTCCCCCAAACAGTTCAGAGTTTGATTGCAATGTTGTCCCATTGCATCACAAGTGAGACATTTCTTGCCGTTTGGACTGGGGGGGCTGATTGCTGTAAAACAGAGATTAATTTGTTCAATATTGGAGGTGATTACAAAGATCATTTCATGAAAGACTGGTTCTGTTCTATTACACAACTGTTTTCAAGAAGTTCTTCCTGTGATGAAACTCATTATGTGATTCAACAAGAAAGTAAATATCAAGAGACATGAGACAGATTACCAGGAGCAGACTGATTGTTGCAGATGTTTGTGGAGCAGCATTTGGAGGTGAATACAGTTCTTGAAAATCCATAGTTGACTGAACCCTGGAGACACTGATCAGTTGAGGATGAACATCCTCGAAACGAGCTCATTTCATGAACTTCAGAATCTGCAATCCCAAAGACAAAAACTGTTAAATGTGTTTTTTTCTCTCAGAAAAAAATAACAAATTAAAATGAAAAAAAAAGCACCCATGTAGGCAGTCGTCCTCGCAGCAGCACACTGTGAACCTGAAGGGCATTGTTGTATTATGCAGGAGTCATCATCATCCGATTCACAGTGGTAGCACTGCAGGGCATCGCCTGAGAAGACAAACATAAGTTACATAAAAATGTAAAGCATCGAATTTCAATGTATTAAACCTGGACTACATTAATGGGATTTCGAGGAACGGTGTGAATGGACAGCATATAAAAAGCTATTGTGATCATTTGTGGAGCTTCTGCAGATGAGGAGCAGATGAGTGGAACTGACAAATAATTCTAAAAACACAGCAGAACAAAACTTACCTTCAGGAAGAAGAACAACCCCAAGAATAAGTAAAAACTGATACATTCTGTGAAGGTGGGAGCAGCTGAGCTCTTCAGGTCTTCACTGGTGTTTTTATACCTCTCACTCTCTGCTCCTCTCAATAAAGAAGCCACAGACATAATATGGGCAAAACGCCACACCTCTCATCATCAGTAGACTGAACTTCACTCCAAAGTCCAGTCAGCAAATTCAGGGGAAACAAAATGAGTGCACATGCACATCAACCCATGCTTCATGCAGATAGCATAATATAGCTTGCTCTCGATCCATCCAGCACTGCTGGATGTTACTGAGTTTCCAAAATAGCAGGTTATAAAGTCAATTCTTTGAAATCAGGAGCTCTTCCTCTCAACTCAAGCTGCTGAAAAACTCTGTTTTCAGTGGCCTGCTGAAAGCATAATATACTGTCTTTATCTTTCTTCATCAAACTGATCAAATAATGAAAACAACTTCTTCTTAAAAAGATGTAGTTTAATATATAAAGATCTTCACAATGAACCTTTATCAATCTGGAGAAAGATCAACTTATCAAAGAAAAACTGTATTCCACGGCTGAGTTTCCTGCTTCAGTGTCTTCCTATCACAAAACCTTTGAAGTCCTCCAAAAGTTTGGCCCACATGTTTTTAAGGAGTGGTAAACATGCAGTTACCAAGTTAAAAACATGCTGCTCAGTGTGGGGGGAATGGATTTGTCCAAATTAATTTTGGATCATTTTACCTTCTGTCTGGGACATAAAGCTCTGCCACGTCTTTTATGCAAAGCTATTCCAGAACACAGTTTTTATATTTCAGGAAACTCCAGGTTAATTTGATCTAAATGTTCTTTTCTCACATGGGGGTGTCACTGCTTACTTCAGCTCATTAACATTGAATTGAACTGAATTGTATTTTATTATTAAAGTGTCATGCACTCAATGTGCCCAGCCCACATGGGCTTATAAGACACTAAACATCATTGCATAGTGTGCAATCAAATATACAACACATTTTTTTCTCTTGGCCCAAGTTTTGAAAATAAAGTTGGCTGTATGAAAAACTCCCTTTCTAAAACATATTTCCAATTTATCATAATCATTTAAGAAAAAGAAATTATTACAAGACAAACTCATTTTTTTCAGAAAATACATTCCTTAGTTCATCATAGAGAGGACAATGGAACATAAAATGAATCTCATCTTCAGTTTGTTTTAAGTCACAGAGCAGGCGCAATCTCTGTTCCTCAGGTTCACCTCTAAACCTGCCTGTTTCTATGGCCAGAAGTAAAATACCTCAATGTAACTGGGCGCAGAGAGATCTTTGGGTTTTGGATAAATTTTGTTCAACATATTTTTCAACGTCATATGTGTTTTTAAGGCAATAAATTCTTAATTTGGGTTTATTCCATATTTCTGAAAAACATTTTTCTTTATATTCTTGGAAGAATATATGTTTTAACTCTTTAATATTACAACGTAATCTATTATGAAATATATATGACTGATCACAGTTGGAAAACAAAGATCTCACCTCGCTGGCCCAAGGAGATACCTTTGATATTTCCCAGTTGAAAATCTTTTTAGTCAGTCTGTCCTCTGGCATATTTACCAATCTGTTCCAAAGACAAAGCATTTCACATTTATGTCTAACATTTGATGGTTCCCAGCCTATATCTCCACACATAGCAGCTATTGGAGTGCGTTTATGAACTCTCAAAAAAGAGCGAATCGCTCTGTGTTGAACTGTGTCAGAGTTGGTCTGTTCTTTAAAACCCCAGACCCCTGCTGCATCATCTGAGACAGAACACAAGCAAGCTCTGTACAGATGGGTAAAAGATTTAAAGCCTGGGTCTCTACAGTTCTTAACTTTGCTCAGTACAGACCCCAAAGCTCTACCAGCTGAGTCAGATTGAACACCTATGGCTGGTTTAAAGGTTAAATGTTCATCCAATGTCAGGCCAAGGTATTTATACTCATTTGTATATATCAATGGTGTTAAACCAAATTTAAATACAAATGAGTTTCTTTTAACAGTCTGTTTTCTAAAATGTACAATTTGTGTTTTCTCCTGATTAATCCCAAGTCTCCATTTGCAACACCAATCTGACACCTTATTGAACATATTCTGCAGATCTTGTTCACATTCAGCTAATAAAACGACATCATCTGCACATAAAAGAATGCCTACAATCATATCGTTGATTTTAATACCAAGATTCTCTTTTTTAATAAGAGTAGCCAGATCATTGACATAAATAGAGAACAATGTAGGGGACACTATGTCACCTTGCCTGACCCCAAATGGTGTGGAAAACCAGCCTGTTCTAAAGTTATTTATCTGTACACAAGCCGTAGGCATTCGATACAGAGATTTTACTGCCTTATAAAATTTACCGTTTATTCCTGATTTTATGAGTCTATATTCTAGAAGTTCTCTGTTGACTCAGTCGAATGCCTTTTGGAAGTCAATAAAACATGTAAATGTTGGCTTGTTTTTTTGAAATCTTGTTCTGATTGAAGTAACTGAATAAATGTGGTCTATACAGGCCCTTTGCTTACGAAAACCATGTTGCTCATCTCCAAGCAATCCAGTTCTTTCTAAATGGGCATTTAATCTATTATTTAAGAGAGCAGAATATAGTTTATATACATTACTGATAAGACTTATCCCTCTGCAACTGAGTGGTGATTTGGGGTCATTTCTAGATGACTTAGGTATAGGCTTTATAATAGATTTACACCACTGTGTCGGAATAACACTATGATTGAAACAAAATTGGAATAGTTGAAACAAAGTTTTAAATAATTTTGGTGCCTTAAGAACTTCATAAGAAATCTCATCTATTCCGGTTGCTTTCTTTAATTTCATCTTACTGATGACTGTTTTAACCGCCTCGGCAGTAAAATTGGCATTCAAATATAAATTACAACAAAAAGATTTGACATTCATTTCATCCTCCAATATTGCTTTTAAATCCTTTGCCATATTTAGGAAATTATCATCAAAGGATAAATGATTAGCTCCTGAGAATAAATCACCAATATCTTTTTCCCACCTGCCAAGAACCACATTAATGTCAGAACTGCAGTCACTCTTTTCGACCACTTTCTTGTCTCTTTTTCTCGTGATCGGGCCACCTGCTTCAGTCATACCAGTGTCCAGCTCAACCACGTGTTTAGAGCAAATTGTGACTTTCAAATAAAATTATAACCATATTTTTATGCAAATCCGTTTCTCCGGTACTCACACACACCATGCAACGCCGAGGCATGGGCAGTCTGAAAAAACACATGCTTCAACCTCACATTCAGGAAGTCAACAGGTCACTGAAACGAGCTATGCATGGGTGTTGAACATTAAACCTTAAATAATATTTTATAATATCTATTAATGTGTAAATTCATTGATTTATTCTCCTTATGGAGCTGTTGCCAGAGACTCAGGAGCTGAATGTAAAAGTCCTGGTGATCATGAAAAGCCTTTATCAGGTGGAAAATATAGTGGAGTTTCTCTCATTGTAATCACAGGAATTTATCAAGAACACTTATCAATCTTCTCTCAATCATCTCAGCATTTGAATGACTCCCTCCTGGTTGCTGACTTCACTGCCCTGCAGACAAGACAGGTGTAGCACTTCTCCCTCGACAGACTGGTCAGAGTCTGATAAAATCCACTCTTGGTGTGTGACATCGGTGGGAACTGTTCTGTTGGCTGGCGTCCAGGTGTTTTGCCGGGTTATACGCTGAGTGGCCGGCTCCACCTGCTGGGGGAGCTCTCACTCTCTGAACAGGGTATCATGAAGATGTTTGAACTCTGAGCAGATATCCAGCCGATAAAAACACACTGCTAGAAACTAAGGACGCTGACTGCAAAGCTAAAGATCAGAACCTGAAAATTGTGTGAGAGTCATAGGTCTGTCACAGATATGTCATCCATTTGGGAGGACTTCTTATAATCCACTCTCTCCAGGGCCCTTGCATATGAGGACTGAACGTGGATCGCAATCGGATTGATAAAAAAAAAAAAAAAAACACAAATGTAAATTGAGCTACAGAGGGACAAACAGCCATGTACTCTCACACCTCAAGGCTATTTAAGGTCGCCAATCATCCGGACATGCATGTTGTAGACTATGGGAGGAAGCTGGAGTAGCTGGAGGGAGTCATTCACAGAAAACAATAAAACAACACTTCTGCTGTGCAGCACCATGGACAAGAGATCAAATTAAGGAAGTGTCATACTTTCATTGTTGCAGAGGTCACCCTCACAGCAGTCAAGAGTAGCTCGGGATTCGTCAATTGTCATGTTTAAGTAAGAGCACATCTCCTTCGAAGCACAACCCTTCAGTGTCGAAGTCGTCCCGTCGCTGTGGCTGCCTGAGAAAATGAAAGAGACGATAACATTTCTGCAACTTTCAAATTTTATGACTAAACCTAGAATTTCCTTTAGTCAGAGAAAATAAACGTAGCTCATAGAAAGTTATTGCAACAATCCTGATTAGTGCACTTCAAAAACACCCCTATTTAAACAGTGATTACAAATATTTCATCAAATTTTCTTGTTTTGTACACAGCCCTGAAAAATACACAGGTTTTTAAATGAGTTTTACCTGCTCAAAAAGTTTAATCGAGCGTTTAAACTTGTTCCACATGTGCATGTAAAGGCAATATGCACTCGCTTAAAAACGGGACTTGCTTTACTGTATTTTATGTTGGCCGGGCGCTTTGAGTCTTGCAGCTTCTGTTCATGCAGGAAAGCATGTAGTGAAACTTGACAGTTATTACAGTTTTTCACAATTGCTAAAACACTAAACCCCATTGCCTGAACCAAACTCTCAGTGGCCTAAACTCATTTTTCGAATCAAACACTCTTTCGGCAAAAACTTAAACACTGTTCAGGTCCTATGCTCAATTTGCAAAACCCATCTGCTCTTTTTTGCAAAACCTTAGACACATTCTCAGTCACTAAACACATTTCACAACATTTTTGCAAAATTGTACTCACTGGCAGCAAAATGTGAACACAACTCCAACACAACTGTCACCTTTTACACACAACAACTCAAAACTGAACACACATATTTCTAATGATGTGATCAGACCAAGTGTGCACAAAGACAAGATGCTGGAGACTGAATCTCCAGGACCGTGACCATGCAGTAGTGTGCTTTTGTTTTGTTTGTTTTGTATTTACTTTTTGTTATGACGGTCAATTTAGATATCACTTTGACTTAGATGGGTTTTTTTTTCTAAATGCATTTCAAATACCGTACGTAAAATAAAAATTTTCTGTGCACTACACACTCTGAAAACTGCTGGGTTACTGTAAAAATAACCCACATTGGGTGAAATTGCTAACCCAGCGCTGGGCCCAAAAGGGACTGAGCCAATGCTGGGTTATTTCTACCCAGCTGTTTGGGCTGAAGATTTGACCCTGATGCTGGGTCAAGATTTATCAGCGGGTCTGGGAAAGTTACTTTACAGTAAAAATGTAAACCCTCAGAATTCAGAAACACGTGCCCTCTGCCATGCAAGGCTGTCAAACCCTCCACTGGAAGCCAGCTGGGGTTCAGTGCAGTTCATTGACATGTAGAGGAAAAGATTTGATCTAACAACCTTTCAATTGCTAGCCAACCACTCTACCAACTGAGCCACAGCCACACATGAGTATAACTAGGGGGATGTCATATGTCTTTTCCTTCTTAGCCATTGCAATAATCTTCTGTGAGAACACAGGACTCCAGTTTTCTGTTGCGTTTGTTGCCAGAAGTCTCCAGATGCAAGAAGGAGAAGGAGTTGCAGGAGTGTTCAAAATGGTGATTTTGTTCAAATCATCAATTCACTCTGCTGGGTCGACACAATTCATCTAATTTGGGGTAAAAGTGACCCAATCTGCACAAAATCTAGGGCTACCCAGGAAATGGGTTGGGAAAATAACCCAGCAGGTTTAAAAGTGTGGACTGCTGCTGTGTCCTCAGTTATTTCATGTAGTGTCTAATGAATGATCTGAGGTGAACATGTTTTTACCTGCTGTGTGTAAGATCTGAACGCATAGTGTGGTTTTAATCACAAGAGAACTGGTTTTGAGGCGATAATTCGATTTTGACAGAAATGTCTGAGGTTTTTGTGAATGTAGTGTGGATTTTTGGATTTGTGTTTAAGGTTTTGAGAAAATGGATGGAGGTTTCAAGAAATGTGTTTTAGCAATTGTGAAAAACTGTAAACTTGTGTGATTAAAAACTGTTCTTGAAATGAGAAATTATTGAACTCGTCTCATTCTTCCAATTATAAAATAATGTTATTCTTATTCTGGGATTTCAACCAAACCATTGTGATTCCTTGTACCTGGTAACTGTAGCTCATGATGAGCTGAGATATCTTCCTGAGAAATGGTTTGACTTTAATTCTTTGAAGAAGCTTCATTTTCTTGAGCAAAGTTTGCTTCTTAAGAACATTTTTTCTCTTTAGAAAAGAAATAACAAAAAAGTGTGAGGAATAAGTGTTTTTTATTTAACTTTCTTGAACATCTTTTTGTGCATTGTGTTACCTCTTTGTGTGATGCAGCGGTCCTCGTCCCCCAAACAGTTCAGAGTTTCATTGCAATGTTGTCCCGTTGCATCACAAGTGAAACATTTCTTGCCATTTGGACTGGAGGGGCTGATTGCTTTGAAAAAGAGATTCATTCATTCAGTAGAGGAGGTGATTACAAAGATCATTTCAATTAAAGACTGGTTCTGTTCTATTGCACAACTGTTTCCAAGAAGTTGTTCCTGCGATTAAACTCATTATGTGATTCAACAAGAAATTAAATATCAAGAGACATGAGACAGATTACCAGGAGCAGGTTGATTATTGCAGAGGTCGGTGGAGCAGCATTTGAAGATAAAAGCCTCTCTGTAATGACCATAGTTGAAAGAACCCTGGAAACACAGTTCAGATGAGGATGAACAGCGTCTCCCGCTATACTCATGAACTTCAGAACCTGCAATCCAAAAGACAGAAACTGTTAACCCTTTAAGCTCAAGGCCATTTTCGCCTAAAAGTTCAACTGAAGACGTACCCAAAGTAAAGTGAATGCTGTTCTTGAACTGTTTGGAGTACATGCATGGTTGGGGTCTCATTTGAAAGCTGACAACCTGTATTTTCACCCAGTGCAGTCAGAATTACTCTAGGTGCTACTGGCACAGAGTTATTTATGTTGCAGCACACTGAATTAGGATGATTTTCATTCTCGCCTGAATTTTTTTCCTCATAAAACACCTGGAAATAAGTGTGGAAGCACTGTGAGAGCTTGAAAACACAATTTTGCTAAAGCCTGGGGTCTTACATAGTTCAGGTCAAAATGTCAGAGCAGTATGACAAGAAAAAAGTGTTTCACACATGTATTTGTACTGCTATGCCCCGGCGGTGTCAATTTTGGACATCCTCTGTATACCTTCTGGATGCCCTCTGTACAATGGTATATGTTGGTTTTTGGCCCATTTTTACATTATTTTCACTCCAATAACTCATAAAGTACTCAAAAATTCACTTCAGATAGGCTTCAGTGTGGGATAAGGCACTCAGATTGAGAGGAGCAGGGACAGACAGCAGGTGCATCCCTCAGCAGATGTCTGAGAAGTCACAAAACCCCGCCAGCGGGCCAGCCAGCCATTCAGCAAGCTCATTGGCTACCAGCCCTGTCAGTCAAATGTTTCTACCGACGTGATTGGCTCAGAATACGTTGATGACGAGTGATGACGACCGATGACGTAGGTCCATCAGTCTCGGCAGCGGTTGGCTGGTTAGCCATCGGAGGGAGGGATGAGTCACTTGATTGGTTGAAATATGACGAATAAGCAACGGAAACCGATCAGTCGCCATATTGGATATCCTCAGCACAAGGGAGAGACGTCTGGATGTTTTTATCTGATAAAAAAAATGGATTATTATCGGACGCGCACGGTGGCGCGTCTAATTCTGGATTATTTGCTTATTTCAAGACATGTTTTGGACAAAAGGCTATACTTTCCAGCTTTGTCTGGATGCATACGTTTGTACTGTGGCAGTTTTTGCGGGATTTTCTGGATTATGGATCGTCTGTGATCAGTTATGAGCCTCCAAAGGTGAGTTGCGCTGTTTACTTAATTTGCTGTACGTTGGATAAATGTGTTTATACTACCCGCTGTGGTAATCACATCTGAAAGTGGTTTATACCAGTGGATTCATGAGAATATCAGCTTTCTAACGGTACATAGTACGTCTGTGGAATATGCAAAATGCGTCTGGATAATTGATAAATGCATCGGGAGAAGTTGATGGGCCCGCCGGCGGGCCGGTCTGAGTTTAAGGGGTTTGTTTGGTAAAAAAAAAAAGAAGTAACAATTTAAAATGAAAAAAAAGTACCTGTGTAGGCAATACACCTGAAAGCATTACAGTGTGGACTTGAATCGCATTCTTCTATTATGCAGGAGTCATCCGATTCACAGTGGTAGCACTGGAGGGCATCGCCTGAGAAGACAAACATAAGTTACATAAAAATGCTAATCCAATAGCATCTAATTTCAAAGTATTAAACCCTGGACTACATTAATAGGAATCATTTTTAGACTTTCTGAAGATGAGGAACAGATGAGTGGAACTGACAAATAATTCTGAAAACACAGCAGAGCAAAACTTACCTTCAGGAAGAAGCACAACCCCAAGAATAAGTAAAAGCTGATACATTCTGTGAAGGTGGGAGCAGCTGAGCTCTTCAGGTCTTCACTGGAGTTTTTATACCTCTCACTCTGCTCCTCTCAATAAATAAGCAACAGACATAATATTGGCAACAACGCCACACCTCTCATCATCGGTAGACTTAACTTCACTCCAAAGTCCAGTCAGCAAATTCAGGAAAAACAAAATGAGAACACGTGCACATCAACCCATGCTTTATGCAGATAGAATATTATAGCTTGCTTTAGATCTGTCCCAGCACTGCTGGATGTCACTGAGTTTCCAAAAGTCAATTGTTTTCAGTGGCCTGCTGAAAGTATAACATATACTGACTCATATACTGACTTTATCTTTCTTCATCAAACTGATCGAATAAAGAAAACAACTTATTCTTAAAAAGATATACTTTAATCAATAAAGATCTTTACAATGAACCTTTATCAGTCTGGAGAAAGATCAGCTTAAAGAAGAACTGTATTCTACAGCTGTATTTCCTGCTTCAGTGTCTTCCTGTCACAAAACCCCTGAAGTCCTCCAAAAGTTTGGTCCACATGTTTTTAAGGAGTGGTAAACATGCAGTTACCAAGTTTAAAACATGCTGGTCAGTAAGGGGGCAATGGGTTTGTCCAAACTTATTTTATATCACTTTGCTTTCTGTCTGGGACATAAAGCCCAGTGGACTCTGACCCTCATTTATGCATTGTTATTTCATATCACAGTTTTTATATTTGAGGCAACTGCAGGTTTATTGGATCTGCAGATCTGAACATTGATCACTTGCCAATTTTATTTACACCCTCAAATCCCTGATGACCCAGAGTCCAGACCAGGAACCAACAGCAGAGCCGCAGTCTTTCAGGCTTCTCTGCTGCTTCCTCGCATCTGTCACCCTCCAACAACCAAACATTTATTTATCCTACAGAGACTGTGTCTGTGCCCCGAACACTTTATTCAAGACAAAAACAATCCCACAGGAGAGGAGTTGATCTTAGAAATGTCATCAAATCGAAACAAAATCTACAGTCGAACATAATCACACAGTCGTCAAATGTGGAATTCATGTCCGATCCCTCTCCTCCAAATCTTAACTTTGATAAATGATCATACTTTTCATTTATTAAACCTCACTGAATTCTGGTTCAAGAAGGAAGAATATCTTCGTATAAATGAAAAAACACCAAATACACATAGTAATGTAAAGAGGCGGTGGAGTCACGTCTATTTTCAACTCTAATCTTCTTATTCGGCCCTGAAATAAAACTAAACAGAAATCCTTCAAAAGTCTCTCTTGGAAACGGTTCCAGTAAGTCAAACTAAGTTGCTAATAAATAATTTGCCCACTATGTTTCACAAAATTATTTCATTTTAATTTCATGCATGTTGATCATTTGACTATTCATTTATAACTATAGCTGTACAGTGCTATAATGTACTCATAATGTGTTATACAGAGGTGCTTCAAGTAGTGTTACCATTATTTTCATGGATGAGGCTGGGTTTACTGTAATGTGGTCAAGAGGAGGTGCAGGGTAAGAAATATCATCGGCCAGCGGGCCATTGATAGGGTCCCCGGCCAGTGTGGTGGGAGCCTAACCGTGTGTGGAGCAATAAATCACCATGGTGTCCTGCACCGCCATGTACATCTTGGTGCCTATAACACAGACTTGCTGCTGGCCTTCCTTGATGACCTCCACGAACAACTTGTTCCACTAGATCACACTAATGATCCTCAAAGAATTACTTATGTTGTCCTCTGGGACAGTGTGCCTTTCCACCGGGCTCTGCTTGTACCTCACTGGTTCCAGGACCAGCCACACTTTACAGTGTTATTCCTCCCACATTACTCTCCATTCCTCAACCCCATAAAGAAGTTCTTCTCTGCTTGGAGGTGGAAGGTGTATGAGTGAAACCCCCAGACCCAGGTGCCACTGGTCCAGGCCATGGAAGGAGCCTGTGGTGACGTCAGCCTCGAGTCCATTCAGGGATTCATGCACCTCTCAAGGCGGTTCTTCCAGACACGTCTCCATAGGGAGAACATGGCCTGTGATGTGGACGAGGCCCTCTGGCCTGACAGAAACCAAAGGCATGATGATGCTTGATCATGATGATTCCTCAACTATGTCCAAAAATAAAACATTTTTGGCTGCATATTTGTGTGCTGTTTAAAGTTTCAATTTTTTTTAATGAAAAAAGTAGGCTACATTGAGTCATTTTTACGAAAGGAGAAATATCTTATTTTCAGCAGTCACTGTCATTCATATGGTATGTTCCATTTTACAGTAGTGTTTTCAGATTTAAACTAATGTAATGCAGGACGAGAAATTCCGTCTGTCCAGCAGAGTGTAGCGGTCGACTGTGTCAACAGCAGCAAAGATCCATGAACACTGAAACCAAAGCTCCACGCGTTTCACTGCTCACACAGGTCAGTCAGCAGATAACAGACACAGACACGTGCTGCTTTGGTGCTGTGCTTTGAGCCAACACCAGATTGAAAAACACTGAAAGGGTGTTTCCTTCCAAAAAAGTATTTAGCTGTCGAGAGATATTTTTTTTAAAAAAAATCAAGACACTTAATTATTGACTGGTGCATCCAAATTATTTTGGGAAAAGGTGCTCGTCTGAAGGGAGCTGTTGACTATTTGTAGTTTGCTGTACATCTGAAGCATCACAGTTAAAACCATCCTTAAAACATAGCATGTGCAGTGTCCAGACTGCATGTGTGCAAGATTCACTGTCTAAAGGCTGAAAATGCACCAGATTAGAAAAAATACTTCAGTATCAGGATTGAATTGCATTCTTTTCTGTACAATGCGTGGGAGTGAAATAGGAAGCAAAATGTTCTTTGTTTTTGACTTTTTTGATTGAGAAATTGAGGAAATATTTGAACTGAGGAACAGGAACACATCAAAACAGTCGACTGCAAACTAGAATTTACAGCCAGGCAAAAGAAACGTGATTGGAAGTCGAGCCAAGGTGTGGTGAATGTAATGCGTCATTCTGGAGCGGTGAAACTTACAGGTTGTTTTACTGGAAGCATCATTGTGTGATTTAATATTCAGTCAGGTACAATAAAATCTCACACCACACAATAAAGCCTTTATCTTTTTATTATTTACGATAACATTGACCCTCCATTTTGTTTATGTTCATTTGGCAAAATAATGTTTTGTTTCCTATTTTTCCTGTGAATTCAGTCATGCTTTTGCTTCTTTGTTCTGATCTACAGAATGCAAAACTGCCACAGTAAAGAAATTGTTTTCTGAGCTGTTTATAGGATAGTTTAATGTTAATATGAGATAGCTGCAGCATGAGTAGCTCCAATTAAACATTATAAAAATAACGCCTCTTTTCAATTCCGTATTGGTTGGTTGCAAAAGTCCATAATTTTAAGAAAATATTTGAACTCAGGAACACTTTAAAAGCATTTGATGAGCTTGCAAACACTGACACCTTACAATGAGACAAAAGAACAATGAATGCTTCACCCAGGTATCCTGACTGGAAAGCATTGTTTCTGGAGGAATGAAAGTCACGAGCTGATTTTACTGTCGGTACTGTTGCATAATGCAATATTCAGTCAAGTAACTGCAATCAATAATTTTCTTATCTGTTTATCTCTCTCCATGGCATCGATAACATGTGCACCAATGGTGCACAAAGACCATGACCGCACCCAGATCATCATTCCCCATTTATTACTGAAGCACACTAAAACTCCACTCTCCTTGTGTTGTTGAGGACTGTGTGAACATGTTTCTCTGAATCGTCTTTGTTCAGAAATCCTTCAATTGTTGCAATATTTTCCAGATGGCAGTTTGCTAATTTTGTTATTGTCTTAATGCAGTTGTTGAATTTCAGATCCAAGTCCTTAATTACACCCAGATATCTCAACTGATTTGTTGTTACGCGTGACATGGAGTTTTACTGGAAGCACCATTGTATGATTGAATATTCAGTCAGGTCTAATAAAATCTAACACCACACAATAAAGCCTTTATCTTTTTATTATTTATGATGATATTGACCCTCCATTCATATACAACAAATAATTAACTTTTTTTTTTTCACGTTCCAAATGCTCCTGCGGCGCACAAACATCTTCACCACCCACACACACCATCATTCCACATTGATGGCGATCAGATAAAGTGTTTTTTAATCACATCTTGTCCAGACATGAGTCAGACTGTGGGTTTCCATTGTCTTTCACTCTCAGCACTTCTGCGTTTGGCGGGACTGAGCCCGTTGATACGACTTGATGCAGCGGACAGGAAACATTTTTACACGTCAGTCTAGATCATTTCATTCTTGTTCCACACATTGAAAAATGTGGTTCACAGAATGACAATAATCATTATAGCCCGTCGTCACTTCTCCGTCCTGCAGGGTTGCCACAAACGGCTCAGACTTTCGACCATGTGCTTCCCTGTCAGTGGCGAGCCGTCCAGACAGAAGAGGACGCAGCATCGTGGTCCTTGAGCCGTTAGCAGAGCAGGCGGCTGTATTCAGAGAGAGCCGAAGACTTCTTCACTCCATCCCATATGCGAGCTGCATAGTGAAACCTGTGAAAACACAACATCGATATGTGAGGATGAACTTAAAGGGTCTCTGTAAGGATTTGCTGTGGACTAAATATAATGCATTACAAGTGAAATAAGCTGATGTGTTGTCTAATATCTCACAGAATTTAGACTTTTAACAGGTACTAAAAGAACGTCCCACATCACTTCCGTCCCTGCTTCTCTTCACTGGTTACCACTGGGATTACTTACACTCCTCCTCACAACACTCAGAAATGGTTTCGATACAGGGAAGTTGCAGAGAAAATGAACTCAGGAAGAGGTGTGGCAGACCAAAAACCACAGCAGAATCAGAAGATAAAAGTCAGAGTGCACAACTTAACCATTCTAATACCAAGTAAGTCATTTCAAATCCATCGCATGAAGACGATCATTTTATTTTGGAAGGTCCTGAGCTACAGGAGGCTATAATTGTATTAAGTTTCTGTGTAAATTTTACATTGCAATAACATTTTCAAATGAGTGTTTCAAATGGAAAGCGCTCAGAGACATGGTGGATTGTTACCAGTTTTTTTCAGTGAGGATGGTGTGTGACAGCTGGCAGCAGGGCATCGCCAGTATCTGACTGCGGAGTTTTGAAATCATGGTGGGGAATGACGGGTGACCCCTGTACCCAGGGAGCAGAGAGAAGAGCGGGTACGTCCCCAAACCTAAAACAGATCCCCCAAAAAAAACATTTATTCAATCAAATGCAACACCCAAGAGGACTATTTTAGAAAATATCTTCTCTGGAACCTGTTTTCGTTAGATTATCCTCCCCATCAATCTCCTGCACAGGAAGGAGGAACATGTTAACCTCAGGTGACAGGAAGTCCTGGCCCAGGCCCGGGAAGATGTTGCAGTCCAGCATGGACAACGTTCCTGAAAACAAACCGCACCGTGCACGTTGAGCGTGTGTGGAGGAGTTCTGCACTGCTCGTGCCAACAAGCACAACGTGCATCGGCTGTTGGCATAAACACAACTGTTTGTGGAATCAACAAAGAAATCTGACTAATAATAATTTGTAAATTAGTAGTAAAATTGTGTAATTATAATGTTGCTTATTGTTTAATCTTAATTTTTTTGTAAATAAATGTAATTTCTGCGTTTTCTTTGAGAGATTCATGCACATCTCTGAAAAGTCATTCCAATTATCAGTTACTTAAACATTCACAACATAAAGCATGTTTTACATTTTAATTTTGATAAACACATCCGCAGGTTAGTAAAATCTTGTTTGATCAAATAATATTCTAAAGGAGGAGCAGGAGATGTCAGAAAAGTTACCACAGGGATAACTGGCTTGTGGCGGCCAAGTATTCATAGCAACGTCGCTTTTTGATCCTTCGATGTCGGCTCTTCCTATCATTGTGAAGCAGAATTCACCAAGGGTTGGATTGTTCACCCACTAATAGGGAACATGAGCTGGGATTAGACCGTCGCGAGACAGGTTAGTTTTACCCTACTCATGATGTGTTGTTGCAATAGTAATTCTGGCCCATGGCAGGGTCTCCCATGGCAAACAGGTCCTGTGTGATGGGTCAGACTAAGGACAGGTCAAAAGCTCCTATGATGAACTTACAATCAAGGTCCGTGACGTCGCCCGGTATGGCACAGCCGGGGCCCCACCCTGGAACCAGGCCTGGGGTTGGGGCTCGCAAGCGACCGCCTGGTGGCTGGGCCTTTGTCTTCGGGGCCCGGCCAGGCTCAGCCCGAGGGGTGACGTGGGCCAGCCCTCCGGTGGACCCACCACCCGCAGAGGGAACCGTAGGGGCCAGGTGCAATGTGGATTGGGTGGCAGCTGACGGCAAGGTGCCTGGCGACCCGATCCTCAGACACAGAGACTAGCTCGAGGGACATGGAATGTCACCTCGTTGGGGGGGAAGGAGCCCGAGCTTGTGAGGGAGATCGAGAGGTATCGGCTTGATATAGTGGGGCTCCCCTCCACACATAGCCAGGGCTCTGGAACCCAATCTCTCAAGAAGGGCTGGACTCTCCACTTTTCTGGCATTGCCAGCGGTGAAAGGCGGCAGGCTGGTGTGGGTTTGCTTATAGCCCCACAGCTTAGCCGCCATGTGTTGGAGTTCACCCCAGTGAACAAGAGGGTCGCATCTCTGCGCCTTCGGGTCGGGGATAGGTACCTCACTGTTGTTTCAGCTAACCGGCCGAATAGCAGTGCAGTGTACCCGGCCTTCTTGGAGTCCCTGGGAGGGGTGCTGGACAGCGCTATGACTGGGTACTCCACTGTTCTACTGGGGGACTTCAATGCCCGGGCAGCGACAGTGAGACCTGGAAGGGGGTGATTGGGACGCATGGCCTCCCCGATCTGAACCCGAATGGGTGTTCTGTTATTGGACTTCTGTGCTAGCCACAGTTTGTCCATATCAAACACCATGTTCGAGCACAGAGGTGTCCATAAGTCCACTTGGCACCAGGACACCCTAGGTCGGAGGTCAATGATCAACTTTGTTGTCGTGTCATCTGACCTCCGGCCGAGAGTTTTGGACACTCGGGTGAAGAGAGGAGCAGAGCTATCGACCAATCACCACCTGGTGGTGAGTTGGATTCTCTGGCGGAGGAGGAAACCGGACAGACTTGGCAGACCCAAACGTGTTGTGAGGGTCTGCTGGGAACGTCTGGCGGAACCCTTTGTCAGCATGGTTTTCAACTCCCACCTCCAGGAGAGCTTCTCTCATGTCCTGAGGGAGGCAGGGGACATTGAGTCCGAGTGGACCATGTTCTCCACCTCCATTGTTGAAACAGCTGCTCAGAGCTGTGGTCGTAAGGTCTCTGGTGCCTGTCGTGGCAGCAACCCCCAAACCCGGTGGTGGACACCGGAACTAAGGGCTGCCGTCAAGCTGAAGAAGGAGTCCTATCGAGCCTTGTTGGCTTGTGGGACTCCAGAAGCAGCTGACGGGTACCGGCAGGCCAAGAGAACTGCAGCCCGAGTGGTTGTAGAGGCAAAAACTCATGTCTGGGAAGAGTTCGGGGAGGCCATAGAGGAGGACTACCGGTCACCCTCAAAGAAATTCTGGCAAACCGTCCGGCGCCTCAGGAGGGGAAAGCAGGTCTCCACTAACATTGTTTACAGTGGAGGTGGGGAGTTGCTGACCTCAACTGGGGATATCATAGGACGGTGGAAGGAATACTTCGAGGACCTCCTCAATCCCATCACCACGTCTTCCATGGAGGAAGCAGAGGCTGAGGTCCCAGAGGTGGACTCGTCGGGGAGCGCAGGATTTCATCTCTGCTTTTTGCAGATGATGTTGTCTTCATCGAACCCGGACCTACAGCATGCACTGCGGCGGTTCGCAGCCAAGTGTGAAGCGACAGGGATGAGGATCAGCACCTCCAAATCCGAGACCATGGTCCTCGAACAGAAGAGGGTGGCTTGCCCTCTCCAGGTCGGTGGAGAGACTCTGGCCCAAGTGGAGCATTTTAAAGGTGCTGTAGGCAGGATTTTGCTAGTCAATGCTAATTTTTCTGTGTTTTCTTTGGATTAAATGTTAGAGTATCCATTGATGATCCTTTAGGAGTGTAGCATAATTGCACTACCGCGAGGGCGCAGCGTTTCCATCTGTCTCTGTTCTGAGCTGAAAAGGAATCTCCACAGCTCCAGGTATCTTTGACCAATCAGAAGAGCCCCTGAGGCTCTAACCGTGATTGGTCGAGGGGCGTTCGTCGCACGTTCTTGTGGGAGGGGCTTAACTTGCGTGATGGCGTTATGTCAGAGAAAACAGGACAGGATTGGCTGTGCTGGGTTTCAAATTGCCTTCTTAGATGGGTCAAATCGCCATCTTGCTTAGGTAACCCTAAGCAAGATGGCGGGGATGCAGAATCCTGCCTACAGCACCTTTAAGTATCTTGGAGTCTTGTTCACAAGTGAGGGACGGATAGAACGTGAGATTGACAGGCAGATCGGTGCAGCGTCTGCAGTGATACAGTCGTTGTATCAGTCTGTTGCTGAGCCGAAAGGCAAAGCTCTCGATTTGCCGGTCAGTCTACGTTCCCACCCTCATCTATGGTCATGAACTTTAGGTCATGACCAAAAGGACAAGATCCCGGATACAAGCGGCTGAAATGAGCTTCCTCCGTAGGGTGGCTGGGCGCTCCCTTAGAGATAGGGTGAGGAGCTCAATCATCAGGGAAGAGCTCGGAGGAGAGCCGCTACTCCTCCACATCAAGAGGGACCAGCTGAGGTGGCTCGGGCACTTCTTCAGGATGCCTCCTGGACGCCTCCCTGGGGAGGTGTTCCGGGCATGTCCCACCGGGAGGAGACCCGAGGGAAGACCCAGGACACGCTGGAGAGACTGAAGCTGAATCCCATTTTACCCCTTAGCCCTCCCCCTTGGCTCTTCCCCTCATTGTGCGCATTCACGTGGAGAGGTAGCAGTGTCCCAATTCTTATTACGACGGAGGGGTCGGGCCAAGAAGGAGGGCCAGTCACCCCTCCAAAAGGAGATTCTCCCAAGGCTCACTCCAAATGGAGGGTTATGATCTAGTGGCGGCTGGTGGCGAGGGGCGCTTGTTTTGTAAGCCCACACGTCAGTGGCGGCCGGGGTTAATTCACTTCTGCATTGGCCGGGGACGCTCATTTCCACACCCGCGCATTTCAGGCGCATTCCAAACACAACAGATAGACGATTATTTTCAATAAACTGGTTTCTTCAACACTGCCCGCCTGGAATCCGCGGTCGGGAAACGAGCGCCCCCGCCAATGTGAAAGTGAACTAACCCCGCCCGCCAAGCGAACAAAACAAGCACCCCTCGCCACTGGCCACCACTGGATGACAGATTTCTCAGAAAGTCTTCCATGATCGGCAAGATGGCGGCATCCGCAACGAAAGAAGTTCATCAATGTCAGTATTTTGTCAATTAATAAAGTTTTAAAGTGTAAGAAAAACATTCTTCTTCGGCAAACAATTGTCGCATCTACCTACGTCATCGGCAGCGGCGACTACTGATGACATACGCGATTGTCGGAAGGGTGTCCCAATTCGGAGGGGTTTACTTTCGCCCCTACCCCTTAGCACTCCGTTTCATAGGGGTAGGGCCAAGGGGGAGGGCTAGAAAGAGAAATGGGATTGGGCCTGTGTCTCTCAACTGGCCTGGGAACGCCTTGGGACCCTACCGGAAGAGCTAGAGGAAGTGTCTGGGGACAGGGAAGTCTGGGCATCTCTGCTCAAACTGCTAGCCCCGCGACCCGGTCCCGGATAAGCGGTGGAAGATGGATGGATGGATGGATGCATATTCTAAAACACTGTCATCTGGATTTTCATGACATAAATCAAAATTAGATATAAAAAAAATTACAAAGAAAAAAGCTTGAAATTCTATTCTTATTTCTTGATATCTTAGAAAGTGGAAAATGATTTATTGCCCTTAACACAGAACATAATAAAACATGAGTGTGATCCTGCTCATGCTGCAACTGCACCTTTGTATTTCAGATGAGAATGGGCCATGAGTTTATCCACCACCAAATGCATGTTCTTCACTTTTCTCGGACTGAAATCATCCCGTCCGGCTTTATTCTGGAGGAACACTGTGAGACACAGATTTAAACAGTCACTCAAGTTGACCTTGGTCGGCATGTGAGATCAGCTGTTTCTGAATCAAACAGGCACCTATGTGAGGATAATACTCGGCGCCGTCGTCGCTGCCCGAGGAGCCGGTGCTGTCATAGCTTGCAGAAGGCATGGGAGGTTTCAGCATCTCAGCAGTCTGAAGAAATCTGTTTATGATCAAATAAAAGACGTTTGTCAGCCAGACAATCATCTTACACTTATAAAGAAGCATGATGGGCCCGAGAGGTTATGTTTGATCATAAATACCCAACCATTGGTGTCGCCTCATGGGTTTATTTCTCATTTGCCTAAATTGAGGACTGGCTCCTTTTTCTCGACTGAATTTGGTTAAATTTCATTGTTTACAAATGTGTCAAACAACGAATATGAAAAGTTGCTCATTCACCTCGCGTGGCAACAGGTGAGTGATTTAATACACAAACATTTCTGTTGCCTTGTTTTTCAAGTTTTTAATTCAAAATTACAAGGACTTGAGGTGCAACAAGCCAACTTTTGATTAGAGAAGGTCGTCCAGTGGTGTAGTGTTTCGCACTGTCACCTGATGAATGAATGAATGAATGAATGAATGAATGTCAGAACTGCAGACAGCAGCAACACAGTGGGTCTGACTCTGTCTGGATTGGCTGTTTACACTACTAACTGAAAGAAAGGCATGATCGCGCTTATGAAACATTTAAGGCAAATATCCTTTTCAGATGCAGCCTGGAATGCTTCACATTCCTTTGGGGAGAAGAGGAAGCTCCGGTCAAAGCCTGATCAGTCAGCAGCTCGAGGATCCAGATATAACACTCACTTGTAAAGGTTCAAGTCAGTGAACCAGTCTTGAACCACAATCACCACATGGCACACAGTGAAGAGGAAGGCGGCGATCTGAAGAGACTGTGGACAAACCACAGGAGGACAGTCAATGTGTCTGTGGTGCCAAACCATCACAAAACACTGAATCACACGTTTGAAATCACTGATGAGTCCATCAGGGTTTCACTGGAGTTGTTGGCCAATGTCGCCCACTACTGGCCAAACACATACTTGCATCTCTATGTCGGTATTAGATTAGATTAGATTAGTTTATTTGAGAGGGGACCCCAGTTGGAGATGATAGTTGCCGTGGAGATGACCTCAACGGAAGCAGTCCAGAGGTGAGGCGGGGTGGCATTGGGAGAGAGAGGGAGGGAAATACATTAGCAATCCTTTGGCCTTGGGCCTTTCAGGGGGTTGTTTTGAATTCCAATGGGCGCCAAATGCAGTCAGTAGGTATCTTGTTTTGGTGTGGAAGGAGCCGTTGGACGTTCCTCTGCTTGGTTCTCAACTTGTCAGACAGCAGCTGCGTTAACCCTCTCGGAGATGACATCCAACTTGCGTCTTGAATGGACCACAACCCCAGCCAAATTGTCCATCCTCATAAGGAGTTTGCACAAACAGTCAGCATCAGCTTATGCCCGCTGATTTGAGGGGGGGTGTTCTAACTGAGTATTACAGCGCGGGGGGGGGGGGGGGGGGGGGTTGCCTACCACAGCCGGCCCTGCTTTGAGGCCTGTCAGGGCTTCATGCGGCACTCTAGGCAGGTCTTCCAGCGTTGCTTGGACCTTGAGGACATCGCCTGACACCTGCAATGTTGATGAGGCCCTCTGGCCAGACAGAAACTGGAGGCATGATGCCCCATGATGCTTCTGCTTGAATGGCAGGGGGGGGGGGGGGGGGGGGGGGGGGGGGGGGGGGGGGGGTTAAAAATAAAATGTTTTATCATGTTTTATCTGAAAATTTGTGATGTTTTGTTCATCTATGAGAGAAGGGGGCAATGTCATTAATTCAGTGTGTTCCATTTCGATAATTGTGTTTTCAGTTTTGTTCTACAGTGTTCTGTACATGCTTGGTAGTGTTCAGCCAAAAGCTTAGGTGTATTTATTCAATGAATGGTATGTGTGTGTCATGTGAAAAAAAGGCTGTGTTTACCAAATGAAAACACGAGTTCCATTTTGTGAACATGTTAAGAGATTTGATGGCAGAGTTGCTTTGCAAGGGGATGTAAGGGTATAACAATTTGTGTGTGATGTTTGGAGTTTGTGTGTGCAGTTTAAAAAAAAAAACATACCATTTTGAAAAACGTGTTTTAGCAATAAAAAAAAAACTGTAAAACTGAGAGGCAAGCCACCAAAGGGTGCAGTGAATGAGTCCACTGAGATGGCCCCCTCCACCACACCCAACATGATGAGCACGCCTCCCAAAACCCTAGGTGCGTGTGAATGAGAGCGGGGGGAAAGAGGGGTCCCGAGATGACGTCTCGGGCAGAGGTTCTCAAATAGAAATGTAAAAGGTCCAGAAAATTAATTTTGAGGAAGACATTGGTCCACAGTGCATTCGTGTCGGTGAAAAACTTTACTGCGGTCAAGTGAGCCTACACTTCTTAGCCCGCAGTCAAATGAGCCACACGTTCACTAGCTGTGCGCAAATACACTGAGCATTACAGTAACACCGTTCCGAAACCCATTTCAAAATAAAAGTGGAGCAGTATGGAACACAGCTCACTGCATGTATTACATTATATATTACTGCACTTCACAAATTATATATTACTTTCATAAATACTATAAAGTATGATTACTGTGTACTTTTCCTCTAATTTGTTGCCAAACTTTATTAGACATAGTAACACAAGCCATTGCTATCTGACTTTGAAGTAGGGCTGTCACGATATCAAATTTTCTCTTGACGATTATCGTGGGCAAAAAATATCACGATAACGATATTATCACGATATCAGTAAAAATTTAACTAATAATGGTACAAACATTTAGATTCATCTTTAATTTTATTAGGGACCGAGCCCCGGAGGGCAAGGTGGCCGCAGGCCACCTTGCCCGTAGGGCAAGGTCTCTATTGTTATTCGTTCGTTTATTGTCGTCGTTCTATATTATTATTATACTAACGCCCAAAGAAACGCAAATTTGACCCACTAAACATGCACGAAAACTCACCAAATTTGGCACGCACATCATGACCGGCGAAAAATTTTATAAAATGGAAAAATTAACCCCATCTGCTCTCTAGCGCCACCTAGAAACAGTTAAATTGTCGCTACAGTCCGCAGGAATGTCGCAGAGAGATCAAACCAACGTTGTCGCGTTCGTCTCATCAAGGTCTACATTTCACGCGCTGACACCCCTGACCTAACTCCAACAGGAAGTCTGCCATTTCCCTTTCAAAGTAAAATTTTGATCAAAATCACTCCTCACGAAAAAATTATCTCCTCCGAGACCGTTTGTCGTACAGACATAAGAGTCACGCGACGTGAAAGAGGACAAATTTCTCTACAAAAGTTGTGAACAACTTTGTCAAAAGTCTAACGGTGTGGATTTTATTAGCGTACAAAGTTGGAAGTCTGAAATACTGCCTTGCTCCGGCCCTCATCCGTTATAATGGGGAAAAAAGGAAAAAAGTCGCCTTTTTTCAGCACCTCCAACAAGTGGGGACTGCGGCTAACCCGTGACTCGTATCAACAAACCGAGCACACGCAAAGTTCCAGCAGGTTCTCCCGAACAAGATGATGTAACATAAGTGGGGAAAATTTCATGATTTATGTATGTTTTCACAGGTATAAGTTGGTGTGCGCTCTGCATTTTTTTGCTCTCAGTTATAATGGAGCCGGATGGGGAAAAATCTTGCGCTTCTCACAAGCTGAGGCTTCTGGGGTCCAAACTAAAAGTCTGACTGCTCTGAAAGCCTCACGAACTGAAAGACGACAAATTTTCCTATCAAACGTGATATTTTTTGTTTAGTTATGCCAAACAGCAAAGGAACAAGGAGCAGTTGTTTCCCCAAAAAAGACATTAATTTTCTCCTCTCTCCACTCTAACTGAAATGACCATATATGGGCATGCGGTGCAGTTACACAGCTGACAGCAGCTGTCAATCAAACTGTGACACTCAGTGCCTTCATTGAGTGACTCTTAAAAGCAGATGGCAAAAGCTAACTACTCCTTGTTAATGGATGGGACATGCTAACTACTCCATGTTAGTGGATGGGAGATGCTAACTACTCCATGTTAGTGGATGGGACATGCTAACTACTCCATGTTAGTGGAAGGGACATGCTAACTACTCCATGTTAGTGGATGGGAGATGCTAACTACTCCATGTTAGTGGATGGGAGATGCTAATAACTCAATGTTAGTGGATGGGAGATGCTAACTACTCCATGTTAGTGGATGGGAGATGCTAACTACTTCATGTTAGTGGATGGGAGATGCTAATAACTCAATGTTAGTGGATGGGAGATGCTAACTACTCCATGTTAGTGGATGGGAGATGCTAACTACTCAATGTTAGTGGATGGGAGATGCTCACAACTCAATGTTAGTGGATGGGAGATGCTACCTACTCCTTGTTAATGGATGGGAGATGCTAACTACTCCATGTTAGTGGATGGGAGATGCTAACTACTCCATGCTAGTGGATGGGAGATGCTAACAACTCAATGTTAGTGGATGGGAGAGGCGAACTACTCCGTGTTAGTGGATGGGAGATGCTAACAACTCAATGTTAGTGGATGGGAGATGCTAACAGCTCCATGTTAGTGGGTGGTAGATGCTAACAGCTACATGTTAGTGGATGGGAGATGCTAACAGGTACATGTTAGTGGATGACAGACGCTAACAGCTACATCTTAGACGAAGGGAGATGCTAACAACTTGCATGTTCATGGGTGGACGTCTCAGTTGCGGGCCGGCCGGGAGGCTCGGTCCCGACCAATGCCGCTTGCGGCTTTAATTTTTGTTTGTTTTCTCTCGTTTCCCAGATTAATTACATTCAGAATACCTGTCAAATGAGGTGTTGAAACAATATGAGAACAGTAACTGTACAACTGCACACAAAAAGTGTAGTTACACTCAACTAATTAAAATCTGATGAACTGATTAACAGAGGATCCACAGCAGAGGCGTAATTTACATAGGGTTGGTGGGTTATGAAAACCCACGGGCCCTGTTGGGGTGAAGTCCTGTACCACCACCACACTGCCGAGAACTTTTGTTTGTTTGTTTGTTTGTTTGTTTGTTTGTTTAAATCGGAGGCAGAATGAGCAGCAGCTGCTTCTCTCCAGCCAGAGGCGCCGCTACTGGCTAGGGCCCCGAGCTGAAGGGGGTCCCGAGGAACGGCTGACATAAGTCAATTTCAATGACAGATTTAAGGCGCTACACTAGACGCTGCAACGACAACATGTCGAAAATCCCCCGCATGGGGCCCTTTTCCGAGTACTCACCGGTTAGTTGCTAGAAGGGGGCCGGCGGAGAAGACGGCGGACATCAGCGACACAACTTGAAATCCCCCGGACACATTACAATGACACGTCTGGAACCTACCTAATGGGGCCCCACTACTACCCGGCTTGCATCAACGTGCAGTCAGTGTTGCTAAACACACTTTTTTCGGGTTAGGATAGAGCGTCTTGCTGTCGTTGTCGGCCACCGCCGACATGTTTAGTTCACTCGAGACGCTCGCTAACTGGGAGCCACGCTAGCTAGGAGCCGTGCCGCTACCGCTGCTCTGCTGTGTTTATATGAGAGGAGAGGGGGAGAGGCTGGGTGGCTGCAGGAGGGAGACGAAGCAGGGCGGAAGAACAGGAGCGGATTTTGAAAATACACGTTTCAAGTGGCACTAGATCCTCTTTACGATATTATCATGTGCGCATTTTGAGCACGATATTGAAATTTCATTTTTTATTACCACGATTATCGTCAATACCGGTTTACTGCGACAGCCCTATTTTGAAGTGTAGTAAAATACTTTTTTTCAATAAGTAGTCCACAATATTAGTACTCCTGTACTTAATGCATTACAAATTACTTCCACAAGGACTATGAAGTACTTTTACCGTGTACTTTTCCTGTAATTTGTCACCAAAGTTCCCTGTTGGTGTGAATAAAAGCCATTTTTGCCTAACTTCGAAATGCAATAAAATCCTTTTTTTCAATAAGTAGTCCACAAAATCAGTACTGCTGGACTTAACACATTACATATTACTTGTGCAATGACTATGAAGTACTTTTACTGTGTACTTTTCATGCAATTTGTTGCCAAAGTTCCCTGTTGTTGTAAATAAAAGCCAATTTTGCCTGACTTTGAAGTGCATTAAAATCCTTTTTTTCAATAAGTAGTTCACAAAATCAGTACTGCTGGACTTAATACATTACATATTACTTGCACAAGTACTATAAAGTACTATTACTGTATACTTTTCGTGTAATTCATTGCCAAAGTTCCCTGTTGGTGTGAATAAAAGCTAATTTTGCCTTACTTTGAAGTGCAATAAAATCCTCTTTTTCAATAAGTAGTCCACGAAATCAGTACTGCTGTACTTAATACATCACAAGTTACTTGCAAAAGGGCTATGAAGTACTATTACTGTGTGCTTTTCCTGTAATTTGTCACCAAAGTTCCCTGTTGGTGTGAATAAAAGCCATTTTCGCCTAACTTTGAAGTACAATAAAATCCTCTTTTTCAATAAGTAGTCCACGAAATCAGTACTGCTAGACTTAGTACATTGCATATTACTTGTGCAAGGACTATGAAGTACTTTTACTGTGTACTTTTCCTGTAATTCATAGCCGAAGTCCCCATTTGATATGAATAAAAGCCATTGTCGCCTGACTTTGAAGTGCAATAAAATCCATTTTTTCTATAAGTAGTCCACGAAATCAGTACTGCTGGACTTAATACATTACATATTACTTGCACAAGTACTATGAAGTACTATTACTGTGTACTTTTCCTGTAATTCATTGCCAAAGTTCCCTGTTGTTGTAAATCAAAGCCAATTTCGCCTGACTTTGAAGTACAATGAAATTCTGTTTTTCAATCAGTAGTCCACGAAATCAGTACTGCTGGACTCATGTCATATATTTCTTGCCAAAATGCTATGAAGTACTATAACATTTTTTGGCGTATTTCCACCTCCCCAACACCAACTCGACTCGACTCCGCTCTACCCCACTTCTGGGCGTTTACATCAGCCCAGTTTAGCCCATCTCCGGTAGGTTTTTCGGCCCTGCTCCGCCATGCCGGTGAGTCGGGCTGAGTCGGGCTTGGAATGTGACGTCAAACATATACTGGTCGCTGATTGGTAAGTTATTTTGAGCCGTGGCTTGAGCTAAAATATCACCGTGTTCAGACCGAACGCAATTTTGCGTCAAAAAATGCAAAAACGTGAGAAGTTGAACATGCCTCAATTTTGAGGTCCGTGATTGCACAATGCCGAGCCCCCGAGGATGAGTCTGTGGTGGGAAGGAGGGCTGGCTGTAGTGCATCTCTCCCGGTCCCCGCTCCCTGACCTATGTCAACACAGAGACGCTCTCTGATTGGCTTGCTGCAAAAACGCAACGAGTCAAAGTTCAGATTTCCCAACTTCAGTGTTGGCCGCAAAATCGAGACGTGCCGCAACAATGCCCCGATGCGTCACCAAAACGCATCGTGTGTCCTCCGGGGCTCGGCGTTGTGCAATCACGGACCTCAAAATTGAGGCATGTTCAACTTCTCGCGTTTTTGCATTTTTTGACGCAAAATCGCGTTCGGTCTGAACGCGGCTGATCAGCGCTATTTTGAACACGGTGATATTTTGGTTTTAGCTCAAGCCACGGCTCAATATAACTTACGAGGGGGGACCCAAAAGTTTCCGGACTGATTCTATTAATAAAAAAATACAATGAATTTCCGACTTTGGCCGCTAGATGTCGCTACAGGATAGCCTCATGCATAACTGCCAGGTTTGGTCTTCCCCCGTGATGCGGTCAGCTGACAGTCACTGTTTATGTTGACAGAGTGACACCCCGCTCTTCGATTTTTCAAGATGGCGGATATCCACGGATATGCGCTCTGTCAAAACGTTTTGTTTTTTATTGGGAAAACAGCGACAGAAACACTCACTATGTTACAGACATTCTTTAAGAAGGATTCTTAGGGTGTCTGAGTGGTTTGGGCCTTTTAAGAGTAATCATATTACATCACGAAGACCAGGCACGCAGAGGACAACAATCCACTTCCAGAACAGAGGAAAACGTCCCAAAAACTGAAGAAGACATCCTGGTAGGTCCACGCAGGACTTTTGATGACATTGCAGAACTGATGGGAGTATTATAGAGATCCAGACAGATGATCCTCAGGCGGTTATTAGAAGCAGTGAGACAAAGGCACCCGGAAATGGCCGCATCATAACAGACAGCAGACCACAGGACGCCCCGTTACGCACAGAAATAGCACCAAATGTTGTGCGTAAAGCATATTTTTGGACTAAAACCGTGACCAGTCAGCCTCCCCACCGCCATATTCACCTGATCTGGCCCCAGGCGACTGCTTTTTGTTGTCAAAGATGAAACTGGAGAGGCAGCAGAAAGAGGCATACAGGCGGGGGAGGGAAAATCGAAGTTCTATCTTATCGGCACAGTTACGCACGGTCATGGCGACTCTTCTGAACAGTGAAAATCTCCGGTGCAGCGTTGTATTCAAGCCGAAGGAGAGTATTTTGGAGGTGACAGTTTCAAATAATTGCGAAGATTAAAAAATAAAAAGTTATAACTACAGTCCGGGAACTTTTGGGTCCACCCTCGTATTTTGCACAATTTACTGCATTACAATATTTTTGACTGTATTTATAATATTTAATGATGATGATTATATGCATTTTGTGTTTTTCCACTATTACGAAGGCCTATGAACAAGCTCCGTCCGGACCGGGAGGACACCCCTGTCGGTCCTGCCCATGGACTGGCTTCGGTTCTACTGCTGGGATCCGTGGTTCTTGTGCTGGACCGTCCAACGGACTGTCCTCAACATTGTCCTAGGCTTTACTTCTTATTGTCTCATGCTAGCTGTTGCCAAAGCTGTCCGTCCCTGGGAGAGGGATCCCTCCATACTGTGGTTCTCCCCAAGATTTCTTCTTTTCCCACTGGGTTTTTGGAGTTTTTTCTTGCCGGATGTGAGGGTCGAAGGCGGTGGTTGCTTCGTTCTGTCTCGTTACTGTAAATATTGACATATTACCATTATGCTTATTCACTGTTTTTACTTTTACCGACCAATGTAACATCTTGAAGCCCTCTGAGGCAACTGTTGTTGTGATACTGGGCTATACAAAAATAAATTGATTGATTGATTGATTGATTGTGTAGCTCTTAGCTCTTGCCCATCTGGGATGCCTATTGGGGGCACAACACCAACCCACTTAAGAAGCCCACTGCCCACTTGAAGCCCATGTAGCCCATGCAAATTGAATCTGGACCCCACATGAGTGCGTAGACTGGGAACCTCCCCCTAAATCAGCCTTTCATCAGACGCTTTATCGTCTGAGGTTGATTTTCTTCACAGCAGCCCCTGCTCCGAGAATGCGCGATTCCCCCCCCGAAAACGAGGGAGAAGGACGGCTGTTGACCACTCACTAGTGCAACGGTTTCTCCATTTCTTTCTTTTTTTTTTTTTTTTTCTTTTTTCATGGATCCACTTTTTAGCTGTCATAGAGTTGTGGGCTCCTTTTTTTGTCTTTCGCAAGCATTCATTTCTTGTAAATCACTGCTGTCTAGTCACTTCCCGAAAGCTCCTCTGTTTCGCCGAGACCTTCCGCCAGTTAAACCTGATTCTTGCCGCACTAAGAACCAGTTCAGGTGTAATCTTAATTGACATTATATATATAAAATATAACATGATAAAAGGGTATTCTCTCGCTCATCTGCTAGTATATCATGCGTCACAAAACAGACATTAGACCTTTTTTTTTTTTTTTGCAGTTGCATCAAAACAACCAAGTAATTACATCAAAGGCATTGACTTTCAGAAACCTTAAGGAGCTTTGATAGTTAAATTGCATTTATTTTTTAAATATCACATACTCCCTGGATCTCCATGCACCCCTATTTGACCACCGGGGCACTGGATTACAGTCAGGTCGGCACCAATACAGGCCCCGCAGGGGTGCTCTCAAGTGGCCGAGTTGGTTGGTGCCGACTTGACTGTAAGCTGCTTACCACCTTTGCCCAAAGCCTCTTTTTATCCCGATTTGCACAGTAGTGTCGTGCCGGCTGTGCCTCTGCTTCCCACATAGCAGGCGGGAACATAAAACATGAAGCTCCAGGTACATTGTCCACCTCTAACCTGTCAGTCACCATAATCACACAGTTTGTCCTCCAGTCCCCCGACCGAGCAGCACAGCACGCTGCACAGCCCAGCCGGCCGCCCGCCCGCCCACCCACTATGTGGGAAGCAGCGGTGCAGCCGGCACGACACTACTGTGCAAATCGGGATAAAAAGAGGCTTTGGGCCGAGTTGGTAAGCAGCTTACAGTCAATTTGGCACCAACCAACTTGGCCACTTGAGAGCACCCCTGTGAGGCTGACTTGACTGTATCTCGGGGGCACGAGTTCATTGATCTTTAACCCATGCAATACATCAAGTGGGAAGTGAAGAGTTTGTGTGTGTGCTTGTGTGGCCCCAAGGTAGTATTACTTAAGCAATATATGTATTTAGTTCAATGTATCATATATGTGGGGTTAAATGTTAAAACTTTTTACATTTGTGCAAAATTGAGAATAACTTTCTTGTGTCTCATTTCAGATGCAATCAGAAGAAATCGATTGACAGCCACAGCTACAGACCAAGATATTGAGCAGTGGATTCAAAGATGGCTCCATCTTGCTGGGGACAGAGATGGAGGATGCCGAGCCAGGCAGCGGCCTGAGTAAACGGACTGTTCTGCCAAAAAAATTCTATTTGTTCTGTGGTCCTTGGGTTTTAAAAGTTTTATTCTGGCTTTACAGCCCCCCCCCCCCCCCCCCCCCCCCCCCCCCCCGCTGGACGGACACACACACAAACACACACACACACACACACACACACACACACACACACACACACACACACACAGTTCATGCGTCCAGACAGTTAACTTTTTTCAATTGTTTAATACATTTTATTGTTGTCTTGCAGACAAAGCGACTGCAATGCAGTTTTCAGAGTTATTCAGTTGTTCTAACACACAAGTAGGAAAATGACAGTTCAATACTGACTTTTTAATTGCTAATTAGAGCACCCTTGGTTGGATGTAAATGTGGACAATTTTGTATATAAAAGAATATTGTTGTTAATCTTAATAAATTGTACATCAAGGCAAAAGCAGTTAGTCATTATTGTGTCATATCGCCCTCATCTGGCACGTGGTTCATTCAAGGTGAATCTGTGGTTAAATTATCTGGCCCAGATTTGGCCCAGACCTGGCCCACAACATGTCTGGCATCCGGCCCATGTACGGTTTAGCTGTGGCTGAGTTCAGGCAGCCACACTCACCCCTGAGTGAACGCCACGACCATGGCCGGATGTGGGCCGTAAGAAGACTACGGGTATGGGCCACATCGTTGCTATCTGGGGTGGGAGAGGAGGGACTGCTGCTCTTTGGAAGATGTAACGGGCCTGACGGCCTTTATTTGCATGTTTGCTGGCAGGTGCGGGTCGAGCGGACGGGGCGCTCCGTGTCTCGGGAGCGCGGTACCATCTGGGCTGATCGGCGCCCCGGGAGGATCAGCGGGAAGACGGTCTGGTCTGTCCAGGTGCCGAGGTGCTCCAAGGAGCGGGACGTCGCTGGTCCGCGGAGCGACGGCGCTGCGGCGGCGGCTCACGGCGGGGCTGGAGGTGCGGGGCGAGCTGCTGCGAGCCTCGTGCTGCTGCCTCCAGGCGCTCGATGATCACCTGTATATCGGGCCCAAAAAGAGAAGAGGTGGACAGGGGGAGTCCCAGGACGCCCCGCTGGTCCCGCTCAGATAAAGAAGACAGACCAAGCCACAGGTGCCTCACGGCGAGCTGTGCATTGGCCATGACGCAGCCTCCACTGACGGCGATGGCTCTGCACATGCGCATCAGGACTTCGGCCGTATTTTGGACTTCCACGATGTCTTCAGGGGAAAGCTGGGACTTCTCGTGGCAGATCTTGTCCACAGAGCCCAGGAGGAAGGTCACGTTATTGGCTAGAGCGAACGTCAGGTTGCCGCTAGCGTAGCCACGATCCAGGAAGCTCGCCATGCGCCTGTCCCTTTCCGACGGCAGCACGGGCTTTCTGCCGGGCCAGGCGGAGGATCGGCGGAGGAGGCACAGCCGAACGGAGTCCTCAATGGCAGGCACTCCGGAGACCGGCGGCCAGCCCTCCACACAAGAATACTCTCGGTAGCCCTTCACCGTACCCTTGACGGCAAGTGGCGTACCCCAGTCCCGCTGCACGTGAGCTTGAAACGACGGCACGGTGGGACATAGCACCGCAGTCCGGGACCGAGCCCGTGACTGGGTTGCCAGCCCGAGTGCAAAATCACGCTGCACCGGCTCCGGAGGCTGCGGCGGCAGCGCAAGGCCGGTGCGCTCAGCGGCTGAAGTGAAGAGCCCCGCGAGGTGCTCCACAGGCTCGCGGGGGAGACGGGATGCGGTGGAGGCAGAGTCGAACCGAGTCGAACTCCGTGACACAGACACGCTGCTGTGGCTGCTGCTGCTGCTGCTGACACTGCCGCGGATCTCGGCCCAGTCGTAGGCGGCGGCGGCGGGGACAGCGGTCTCCTCGGCGTCGTCCTCACCGGCAGGAGCCGGGGAGGTTGCGCCCATGAAGGCTGCTCGCCGCTGGCTCTCTTCGAGCGGCAGCGTGAGGCAGGCCGGGCAGGAGGTCCGCTGGCGGTGATGCTGCCTGCCAAGGCAGAGGAAGCAGAGCTCGTGACAGTCCTGCACGATGAGCGGAATGCCGCAGGAGCGGCAGAAGAACGGCCCGACCCTCGATGGCGACTGGCGAATCCATTCTAGTGAATCTTGATCCGGAGAATAGAGGCTTCAAAGTCTCATGGAGATGCTGAGAAAGAAGAAGGGTTTGCTTAGCGCCATCCGAGGTTATGTACCCTCGGTGTGGGGCGTGGCGCTGCGCCATCGCGTGCGGGGGATTGGTGTGTCGAGCTTTGTATAGTCTCAGTGGATTGGACAGAGATTGGAGGTGTGCCACTAGCGAAGCCCGTAGGCGGGCTAAGCACTTACGAAGTAGAACTCTTCTTCTCTGCCGTCTTGTTGCTCATCAGACCAGAGTGGTCGAGAGGCACTGACCAGAGCGCGGTCGCAGGAGAGAGAGTGCCGAATGTTATGTTCTCAATTCAATGCAACTTTATTGATCGCTGGAATGTTACAGGAACGGTGCGCCATTGCAATGAAAACGTTGTATGAAACCTCACCAAAAGGAACGGAGTAACGCAACATTTGGTAACAGAAACGGAGTTACTGAATTAAAAAAAGAACGCGTTACGTTACTCGTTACTGAAAAAGTAACGCCATTACGTAACACCGTTACTCATAACGCGTTACTACCCGACACTGTATGTGAGGATAAAACTCGGCGCCGTCCTTGCTGCCCGAGGAGCCTGTCGTGGCTTGCCGAAGGCGTGGAAGGTTTCAGCGTCTCAGCAGTCTGAAGAAACCTGTTTATGATCAAATAAAAGTTTATCAGCAAGACAATCATCTTACACTAGCATGATGGGCCTGAGAGGTTATGTTTCATCATAAATACCCAAACATCAGTGTAGCCTGTGTCATCCACAGGCGTAATTTACGTAGGGTTGGTGGCAGGGGCGGATCTAGGATTCTAGGAGATCAGGGGCTTTGCCCTGAGGGTGCAGATGCCAATTTATTTTTTCTGGCATTTTTTTGTGCCACGCACACTACACTATCTTTATTTTATTTTATTTTTTTACATCAACTTACCACCAATTCAAAGCTGAGAAATGCACGGAGAACACTTAAAAATCAGACCCTTTAATGATTCAAATACCAGAAGCCTTGAAGAACATTGTTTTATGCCTCATGTCAACAGAAAGAAAAAAAATATAAAATACAAAAGTCATTCAGACTGGTCATAAAGTAAAGAAATAAAATACCTTATTTCCTTACTGCAGGCTACCTGTGATCCTGGCTGGCACCTCTGCTGTCTTTTACTGCTCTGTTCTTCAATCCTGTCCTTATGTCCTGTCTTCAACCTCCTGTCTCTTCTCTCTTGCTTTCTCTGCACATTTTTTATGATTTTCTGTTCATTCCCCCCCCTCACTTTCTTTCACTCCTTCCTCTCTTCTGTCTCTGTTACTCTTTAAATACAATATTTCAGAGCTGTTCTCATGTCTTGTCATGCCTTTTTTGGAATGTTAAATGTGGGTTATCTCCTGTCTTTTCCTCTTCACTCACACATGAACTAAAATAAATAAAAATATTTAGAAATAAAACCTATGAAACATACTGATCAATTGAGTTTAAATGTGTGAAATGTTTCTTGATGAGATTAGAAAAATCTCCCTTCACCTCTCCCCTCACGACTGACAGCAGTTCAGGCAACACAGCCGTTTGCCAAATGATTTCCAGTTTAGTCACCATCTGATCAATGAATTTCACATCCTTGACAACACGCATCACCATGAAGTCCTCGCAAGTCAGGATTACAAAGTTAGCACATTGTACACCACACACAAACATCTGAAGCTGTACCTGTGTGTAATGGGAATGATCTTGTTTCAGCCTTAAATCAGTGTCCAGGCAGAAGTCACCATCTTCACAAGCACTTGAAAGTGTTGAAAAGCGGTGCTTGTAGGGGCATTTAATTTCAACAACCCCTTTGCCACAACAACCACACTCGACTATACCATCAGGAGAAGCTCCTAAGAATGGTTTGGTGCATGACAGCTGCAGCCCAGATCTGTGTATTTCGATGTCCCTGTGAGGTCCTGGAGGACTCTGTCTTAGTCGCTTCGGCATCAAGCATCCAGGGGATACAGGTATTCCAGTGTGTAAGTACTTGTACACCTCAAAGGCATCTGTCTCATGCTTTCTCCCCCATGTTATGGCAGGGGTGTTAAGTGGCTGAAGACTTGGGACACAGATTTTCTTGATGAGAGACACAGCTGGCTTGTTGATGTCTGTGTGAAATGCACTATGAGCAACTGAGGCTGTAATTCAACCAGCTCGGTGATCATGCCAAATTGTTGAGGAAGTCTGGGATTTTGTTGCAGCACTGACATTCTCCACTTCCTCTTGAGACAAGGATAATGAGTTACATATTTCTTTGGCGGTGTTACACAGCTCATCAGCAGTTTGCTTTTTATATTTAGGCTGGAAGAGGCTACGTAGTGGCAGAGGAAATTTGTCCAAGGGCTCTAGCGTGACGGTGGAAATAAATGGCTGCCGGTACCGTTCAAAGCCACTGAGTCCAACAATCGTAGGACTGCACTTGGCCAAGGATGACAAAAAACGTTCCTGCTCGTCACTGGAAGATGGTTCCAACCTCTTCTTCTTGCCCTGTGTTTTTGAATGCTGGCCCTTCTGTTTCACCTCCTCCTCGTAGAATTTTATGTCACACACCTTGTCTGGCTTTACATTCTTTGTGCATGTGACGTTCCATTTACACGGCAAGTCAGTGCATGTAGCAGACGAATAGCCTAGGTGCACACTGGCCTCAATCTTAAATAGAAGAGCTCCAACATGGCTGCAAGTCTCTCCAAGTCTGCAACATGAAATAGACAAGGACATTAAATATTATCATCTTATTGTTATATAATATAATATTGTTATCTTTTGACAACTCAGAACATTGAGGCCGAAAGTTTGAGAAATGGAAGTAATTACCTTGCCATGCAATCACAATGGGCTGTGATCACGTTTGCCTCCTTTGTTATGGCCACCCATGCGTGGTGAGGCTCTTCTGTAACCCGCCAGGATGGTTTGACATCTGCCTTGAATATGAAATTCCCCGTCTTGGTTTCCAGGTGGTACACAGTCTGTACCCACCCAGAAATCAAGAAGTTGTATGCATCAAGAGATTTGTAGTTCTGCATAGCTTCTTGAGAGTAGAGGCCTGAAACATAGTGATTGATTCCAGTAAGTGCACACAAAAACACCATATCATATTGGAATGCGTTTTCACGAATGTATGTTACTTATAACTGAACAACTAATTCAGGCATTCTCAACACAGTGTTGCAGTACACCTTAAAACATTCCACATACTGACAAATCGATACAGTTTATCAAACAAAACACTATTGGATACCATCTTTGTACAGGACATGGGTTGTAACCAAAAGATAAATATGTCTGAAGTGGACATACTTACGTGGAGATGTGATCAAGTAGGTGTAGATGTCAGGGTATTGAACCTGGGGCCATTTGATGGGATTGTTGGTTAACACATCTGCTGGAAATTTGTACGGGCATCCCTCCAACCCCACAAAATCGATCTTCCGTTTGTAATGGAAGCGTGCTTTGGGTAGCAGACCCTCTTCATATTTGTAGGACACCTTCCTGAAAATAGGAAAAAAGTTGAACGTCAGCACCTTCACCTTCACAAAATGCTTAATCAGCTAAACTTTATATACAATTTTGTATCTGCAGTGCAAAAGTTTCACGCCAAGGGTGCACAAGTTTCTTCTGTATATATATACAGAAGATATATATACTCTGTATATATACAGAGTTAAACTGTCATTGTTTTCTACTGGTCTTGATCAAGGCCCAGTCCCAATTCTCTGCTTAATCCTCACTCCTCAACCTTGATCCTCAATCTCAAATTAAGTGCCTCCGAAAAACAAGTGTTAAGGAATGTAAAGTCACTTGGAAATGGGACGACCCTTAAAGACAGTTATGTCCTTGGACCACAGGGGGCAACACTGCGCAAGAGGGTAGAAGAAAGCCAGAAGTGCAGTGTTTCCTGCAGGAAAAAAGTTTGGCTTGGGGGGAGCGCACGTGGTGTGGAGTTTTTGGACCGTCGGGAGGGTGCTAGCGGCTAGCGCGACGCTTCTTTGGACCGTCCGAAGGAGAGAGAGAGAGCGCACACGCGTGGAGCGCCTTTTTTTTTTTTTTTTTTTTTTTTTTTTTTTACCCTATCCGTTGTCAGGGCACTGCAGAATTTAGCGTGGGGGGGGGGGGGGGGGCGCAGGTAGGTGACGTGTGATGTGGTAAGTGACGCACTTCCTGTGAGATGGCAGATTCAAACTAAGCGCGCTGACAGATTCATTTGTTTACTGAATTTCACTAACTCGGCTCTAAAAAGTCGTAGAAGTAGAGAAATTAGTGTGTTTTAGGTTCACCCTGGAGCACAGTGAAGAGGATTCGACCAGCCTGACAGAGTACATAGATCGCTGCTTCGACCGGATCGTCATGGGGAAGCCGAATCAAACATCCACCCCCTCTACTTCCTCGTCTAAAGCCAAGAGACAGCGGGAGGAATCGTCTGGAGCTATTTCTCCACCTGCGAACGACTCGACGGACGTTCTTATCTCCATAGATAAGAAACTTTCCAGCCTCGATGCTCGCCTGAACCTGTTGGAAATCTTCCACAAGGAGTTCCAGGCTGTGCGCGAGTCGCTGGAATTCAGCCAGCAGCAGGTCGAGGCGCTCGCGGCAGAGAACGTCAGCCTCAGAGAGTCGGTGAAGACCCTCACGGAGGGGATGACCCGACTGTCAGAGGAAAACAAGAAGATTAAAGAAACGGTGATCGATCTCCAGGCCAGGAGCATGAGGGACAACTTAGTGTTCTCTGGAATCCCGGAGCAGACGGAGGAGGACCCCGAGGCGACGGTGAAAAGTTTCATCAGAACGCAGCTGAAGCTCCCGGAGGAAGCGGTGAAAAACATCTCCTTCCACAGGATCCACCGCCTGGGAGGGAGAAGACCCGGCGAGTCCAGACCCAGACCCATCGTGGCCAAATTCGTTAACTTCAAACAGAAGGAGCAGGTGAAGAGCCAGGGCCGGCAGCTGAAGGGAACCCACTACGGCGTGAATGATCAATTCCCGAAGGACATCCTGGATCGGCGTAGAGTTCTGTTCCCGATCAGGAAAAAATCCATCTCGGAGGGCTCCCGCGCCGTCATCGCCGTGGATAAATTATTCATCAACGGCCAGCTGTTCCGTGACCCAAACATCACTCCGTGGCTCTACTGATCTCAGGTGCTGCATTCTCACTATCCCATAATCACTCCGTAAATATTGATACATAAAACAGCCATAAATTAATTAATAGTAAGTCACTGCCCGTCTCCACTGCACTGCTCACCGTGGATGTGTTTTTTTAAGCATTTGTTTCCTTTTTCACTCTCACTTTTTTCTCTCTTCACCCTTTTTCACTCTCACCCTCTCACGCTTCACTGTAGTTGCACCCGTTACCATAGTAACCCTACACGCGGGGCGCACCGGGACATCGGCTTATTGTACAGGTTCACGCGCACTATAAGCATGTTGATAGACAGATTCAGAACGCACACTCAGCTGACATGCATGCGTGCACACCAGTAAACAACGGGCTCCATTCAGACACCAGGTTTAGTGAAATGCATGTAACACTCATAGCTGTCTAGTCATGAACACTCTTAATTTCGTTTCCTGGAATATCCGTGGGGCTGGTACAAGGGAAAAGAGATTAAAAATTACCCATCGGCTTCAGGAGTTGCAGGCAGACATTGTCTTATTACAGGAAACTCATCTAACAAACTCATCAGTAGATCTTCTCCGATCAACACAGTTTCCACACGTGTACTCAGCCTGTTACAATTCCAGGCAAAGAGGAGTAGCAACTCTTATCAGTAGAAGGTGTTGAATAATTTTATAATATTCTTTACATCATGCTTATTATATTATTTTATTTACTATTGTTCATGTAATGCATGTCTCTGTCAGTTATAGTATGCTAGAAGACACAGGCATAGAAAAGACATGTATCCTTTTTCTGTTCGCCAGCCTGCCATGTTTCATTTTTACGGCAGCCTCTTGGCAGCTGGACAGTTTGTTTTTTCAAAAGTCAAGACTTTAGGTCAATTGTCTCTCTGTCTCCCTCTGGTGTAAATGAGGCTCATTGGACAAGAAATGTGACACTATGATCTGTTGCACAACACCTGGCATTTGGGAAGACTTGATGGAGACTTGATGGAGGCTGAGAGGGCCTCCCAAGGGGTCACGGACCTTGACCTTTGTAGGGAGGGGGGAACAATTGTGTCTTGACGAAGAGTCCATGGAGAGTTGACGAACTCCCAAGAAATAGTATAAATAGATGGATCGGAGAGCGATCGGCGCGTCAGTTCTTTCGGTCAACCTGACTGCCCGGAGGGTTTTTTGGGAATAAAGTCCTCCTTTTGCATTCTGACTCTGACTCTGCCTGATTTTTCTGAGGAGAACTACGATGGAAGACTTCAAGAACCAAGAATGGATATACTTGAGGATTTTACGTTTTTTCTGGAATATATGTTTGTGGGGTTTTTTGCACCGTGACTGGCCTGGTAAAATAAAATTCCACGACATATTATTGGCGAGCTCCAGCCAGGAGGAGTAACCGGAGATTGATTTTTATCTGTGGAGGAGGACAGATTCAGCACACTGTGGCCACAACAATTGGAGGTAAGCAGATTAATTTATTCTGCGTCTAAATTTTTTGTGTGCTTATGTCTGGTCTCTGCCCAGGTGAAATCTAAAACCGGATTAAATTAATCCAAAAGAACCTAGTTAAAGTTAAAAAGTGATTTTTAAAGATAAAAAAGAAAATTTGATTTAAAAGAAATTCAGAGGGGGAGTTCGGAGTCAGAATGCAAAAAACGACCAAACCACATAAGAGTAACGACCATGGTGCAGAAAGCGTCTGCTTGCTAAGGGTAAAAAGGGGCCGCTTGCATGCGCGGACTGTCTTCAGGCTGCTATGTGTCTTAACTTCTGAGGGGGAAGTGACACAGCGGCCAGAGAAGGGTCGGCTAAGTATAAGAGTAGGAGCCGCTTGAGGATAATTCTCCTAAGACAGGAGTAGGCGCCAGTGTGGAGATGCGGATACCGCTAAGGGTTTGTTAGACAGGAACAACTGTAAATCAATACTTTAGATAATGTTCTAAATTTTACATGGAGTAAAATGCATGCAAATTTGCTTGTTTGAATATTAAATACAAAACGCTATGTTTAACATACATTATACACAACTAAATTAAAGGAAAATAATTTAGGCAATTTTAGAAAAGAATAAGTATTTTAAAATTTTAGTGATCTTTATTAAAACAAGAAAGAGAACTTTGCAGTTAAGTGATGTTTATTTGGAAATAATTAAAGGTAACAATTACTCATAATTTTATGTCTAAATGCTTGCCGAGGTTTTTCTAAGTAAATAGCGCTCTATACTATTCTGGATGTGAGTGTGTTGTTTCTGTGTAATTTAACCTTAGGGCTGAATGGGTAATCTCTGCCATAAATAAATCCTTCCGAGAGGGGAGAGGGTATAAAACAGGAGACCCAGGAGTGGGTCCTTTACGGACGGCCGGTCCAACCTATGAGAGGTTAATTTGTTGACCCAGCGGAGAGACTGGGCTGTCAAAGTGAACTCTGGGTCTGAAGCGTAGGTTGTAATCTAGTAAGCCTTCTCCCAGGAGAGGAGAAAGTGTAAACAAGAGACTCCAGGAGAGGGTCGAGCACGGATGGATCTGTCCCAACTGCGGTTACCGCCAAAGGTCAATTTGTCGGCTCAGCTGTGAGCTGGACCGTCAAAGCGAATTTTGGGGCTGAAAGGGTGGTTGTAAAACAAAAAGCCTTCTGACGCGGAGGAGGTAATTGTGTCTATGTCTAAGTAAGAGTGCGTAAAAAGAGCAAGTGAGTGTCAGAAAGATGTGAGGAAAGGAGAAGGGGTGACTGTGCGTATGAGACTGTCTGTGAGAGTTTAAAGGAGAGCAGATGGTAAAAGGAGTAGAAACTTTCGCCAAAAAAGTACATATGTAAATAAAATGCGCATGTAATCATAGGGTATTTTAGCAAAATGATATAAATAGTGTAAATAGATAGAAAAGGAAGACTGACTAAATTGAGAAGGTGGAAAATTTACAGCAGGTTTGCCTTCAAATGAGACGATTAAAGAATATTTTATTTAAATACTGCAGCTTATGTGACGTTAAAGTTTTTATTATGAGACGGGTATGGATAATTATAGATAGGAAATTGTATTTGGGATGGTGGCAGAAACTAAGGGATCAAATTTAGAACCCTATAGTACAGGGCTGCGTAAAAGAGTACGCTGAGAGTCAACCATGGGGGAGTGACTGCTAGTGAGAAGAGGCAGCAGTGATAAGGAGTATTTATTACTCTCCTGAGAACATAGGAGAGAAATTGAGATGCATGAAACAACTTATTATTGGATAGAATGTAGATATAAAAATGAAAACTGAAGTTGAATTGTGGCAAAATCGGCAGGAAATAATTCAGAAAACTGTGGCATTTGACCAGATGTGTTATTCTAACAAGTACAGGGGGAATTCCCCGACGTGCTCTGGACACGGGGATCAGGAGCCGCTGGAATGCAGGGGGGTTGGATGCGTTATCAGTGCAGCTGAAGTGAAGCACCATCAAGACGGGCCACTTTGCTGCTAAGTAATCTATTACGGCACGGAATGGCAGTAAAATCCATGGTTGGATATCAGTCATTCCATGAAAGGGTAACGGGTTTCCACAGATTGGTCCGTATCTCAGTTTGGGCTTACGGTTTTATTTCAGTATGTATTTTTGCATCCTGGAAAAAAAAAAAAAAAAAAGAGAGAAAAGACTTTAAAATGTATTTTCTTTTTTTTTTTAAGTTTGAATGTAACTACCTGAAAAGAAAATACACAAATTTAAACTTTAAAAATGCCTCGACAAACTTTTCCTTCTCGTTCTCCTCCACTCCTCCACTCACCATGGCTTTCTGAAACGGGTGATTTGCGATCTGTAGGTGAGCGCTCCTCTTGCTCCTCTGGCTCAGATTTCACACATAGGCAGGAGGGGGGTGTGGAAGAGACAGTGATTGGACAGCTACTCGCAGGGTGGGGATTTCTTTAGCAGAGTGCTTATTTATGCAGGCAGACAGACATAGAGATCTGTTCTGCAAGTAGGTGGCCAGCTGTAAGAAATTAATTAATTAAGCAACGACAGACTGTGGTTTATAGGTGAATTGATCTATGTATGGCGTACAGAAGGGTTTGGTTCAAAACAGAGAACCGCAGCATGCCTAATGATTATATTAGAGGACGAGTATTGAGAACAGCAGTTCTAAATAAAAAAAAAAAAACAAATAAATAAATAATTTATTGTACTAATATAAACTATCCCTGCAGACACAGAAGCTGTGTGGAAAGAGTCAAGGGATTTAAAATGGATCAAGAGAGAACAGGAGGCACAGGTACTAATATGACAGCACCCAAAATTTGAAAAAGAAATTCTAAAATGTATAGAAAGCAGAACAACTGAACTCCCGAAGGGGCAAAATGGCCTCTAGGAGTCTTTGATGAGAAATGTTATGATGAAATGGCATCAAAGATCAAGCATTATGAAGATGATTTCAGCAACAGAAGAGAAGAAGATCTGAGTAAAGAACTGACAAACAAATGGACAACAATGCAACTTGGAGAACAGAGCAAGCAAGTTGTGACAGTAAATCAAGAGCAAAGAATGCTGCAATGAATTTGGCTGGACGGGAGGCGGAGACAGCTGACACCCGCCAGGCCCACAGCTCCTAATAGCTCCACCCACCTATCAAATTCCAAGAAGTGGGATAAGAAGGGGGGCTACACAACCAGCTGCCAGGCAGAGGAGAGACGCCTGCTGGAGAAGAAGAGACTCTGCAGACAGTGGAGACAGATGACATTCCAACCACACTGCAATGAGTTCATCTGCAGTGGCTGCATAGGCCTCTACAGCTATGCCTGATGCTGTAGACCTGACTGAAGACCCATGGCATAAAACCCCATGATCTTTCAAGATGGATGGAGCCAACAATTTTATGCCAACTACAAGCCAACATAATGTGCATACCAGATGGGGTATGAGGATTTCCCTGACAAGGAAATGGAAGAATCAAGCACTATGATGTGCCAACAACCAGAGGGGAAAAAACCAACAACCCTGATCTACTGGATCAGACTGATGGAGAACTTCAGTCAACTCTCGAAGAAGACGAAGAGCTAATTCTCCAACAAGTGTCACTGGAAGTATGGTCAAGACATAAGACTGATGGGGGCAGAGTCAAATCAGTAAAACCCATCCACTGCCAAACAGAAATTGATACCCATTGAAGCAACATACAATCAAAGGCATTGAACCAACCATAAATGGATTACTAGAAATGGGAGTGTTAGTTAAAACAAAAAGTTAATGTAACACACTAATCTTCCAATCAAAAGAAAAAAAAACAATTCTACAGATTACAGGTTGGTTCATGATTTAAGAGCTGTCAATGCCATTGTCAATGCTGAGACTACTGTTTTCCCTGATCCATATACGTTGTTATCAAATGTTCCACCAGATACTAAATGGTATACGGTAATAGACCTTTGTTCTGCATTTTTCAGTGTGCCAATAGATAAGGAGTCACAGTATCTTTTAGCTTTTACATATCAGAAACAACAATATACGTATACTCGACTTCCACAAGGTTATGTAGAAAGTCCATCAGTATTTAACAGGATATTAGCACAGGATTTACTGCATTTGGATGTTGCAAGCACAGTAATACAGTATGTAGATGACATATTAATATGCAGTCCTACTAAGGAACAATGTATAAAAGATTCGGTAGCTGTATTGACAGCATTGGCTGATGGAGGTCATAAAGTCAGTAGGGAAAAGCTACAATTTTGTAAGGAGAAGGTAGAATATTTGGGGCGGCAATTGAGTGGAGGAAAACGAAACATAGCGCCATCACAAATAGAGGCTATAACTCAAGCTCCACAGCCACAAACGGTAGGACAAATGCTTTCCTTTCTGGGCATGACTGGATTTAGCCGTCCATGGATAACTGACTATGCTGAAAAAGCCGCTCCATTACGTGCTTTGATAAAAGCTGCAGACCAATTAAACGTGAAAAAGGACCTGCAGTCGACACCAGTTCTAGGTAATGAAGTTATTCTTGATGCTCCTGAGCTCACAATCCAGCGGTGCGCCGCGGTGAATCCTGCCACTAAAATGGTAACTCCTGATGAGGGTATCCAATATGACTGTAAACAAGAAACAGACAACTTTATGAGGGTATATGATGATTTACATAACCAACCAATAACAGCTGATGTGACTTTAATTATGGATGGATCTTGTTTTAAGGATGTCATGGACAACCATGTGGGTTTTGCCATAATTGAACTAAAGCCACATGGCACCTTTTTGGGAATTTGGAAGTACTAAATTGAGAAAACCATGCTCTGCCCAATTGGCAGAAATAAAGGCTTTTAGGTTACTCATGTAGATGAAATTGCCAAACTCTTACAAGAGTAATGTTACTTTCAATGGCAGTTACAGTGATTGAATGCCCTGCCAATCAAAAGCCAAACAACTTAATAGCTAAAGGTAATCAATTAACTGATGAAGAGGAAAAAAGACAGCAAGGGTAAGTATGTGCCCCATACTGTTTGCAGTTGACCGTAAACCCTAACTATTCTATCTTTTCTTATAGCAGCACAGGACAAGGCAGTCCTGCAAGGAAAAACGGTGTGGCTTATGGGGTATGACCATGAACACCCTGGATGGGCCGCAGCGGGGTTTGTGGAGGAGTTGTACTGGACATTTTGTCTTGCCACTGTCTCTGCTACGTTGTGCTATTAGGAATGCGCATGGTCAGGACCATTGCGCAAGGGGGGAAGTGTTAAGACGCTTAAGAGATGTTTGGTGGTCACCATTTCTGGCACCCACAGTCGATCGAGTGCTGCATGAATGTGAAGTATGTGCTCAGTATAATACAAGGAAATCTTTTTCGGCACCTATTGCGCATATTCCTCCACCAGACGGTCCATTTCATCATCTGATGATAGATTTTGTAGATATGACTCAAAGAATTGGATACATGCGATATATTCTTGTGGTAATATGTCGTTTCAGCAGATGGGTGGAAGAAGTACCAACCCATGCACCAGACAGTGGATCTGTAGCAAAGTTTTGTGTAGAGAGGTTTTCCCAAGGTTTAGTTTCCTGACACATTTAGTTCAGACAATGGATCCCACTTTGTGGTGGAGGTAATAAAACGTATTATGAAAATACTTGGGATCCAGCAGAAGTTTGGATGTGTATAACCAACAGTCGCAGAGAACAGTTGAACGAGCAAATGGAATTTTGAAAGCTAAGGGAATTAAGTTCATAGCAAACAGAGAGAACAAACTAAGATATCTAAGGATGTTTTGCTAAGTGTTGTCAAACTAACTAAACTAACACACTAACCCATCTAACAGTGCATGAAATATGCATAGAGAGACCCATGCATATACCTTTTATGAAGGACTTTATGAAGGTCTATCTCTTGAACAGCTGAGAAGTTATGTTCAACAATTGTCCTGTATTTGTAAGGTGATTTTTCAACAGGTAAAAGGGGCCAAAGAAGACAGAGAGGCTGAAATCACACCATCTCTAGAATGAGTGCGACCTGGAGAGGGGGTATATGTAAAAGGTTTCAGAGGGAATGGAACCAACTGAGACGAGGAGGTCCATTCAAAGTTGTCCTGACCAAGTCGCACTGCACAGGACATCGAGGGTAAGACTGTTTGTTTCTATTGAAACCACTGCTGCAGGGCTGACAGACCGCCCTCAAAGCATCAGCAGACACCACCTGAGCTGGAAGGGGAAGGTAATACCTCCACGCAGGGAAGAGGCGGCTACAGGAAGGGAAAAGATGATGCCTCCCCTGCAGATTAGGCACAGCCAGACAGAAATAAGATCATAAAGACTGATCTCCAAACAAAGCAGCAAAGAAACTAGGAGTAGAGGTTTTGTTACCAAGTAGGCAAAGGAGTGATTCAGGGAGGATTCAACTAAGTTAGAAACAAATAGGCTCTGGAGATTTAGAGTCAGGAGAAGGACCGTTAAGATATAGATTATGAAAAAGTTTAACACAACCAATAGGTTGTTGCAACCGTAAGGTTGCTATGCTACCTCACCCCACAGTAGGTGGAGTGCTAGCTACTTCTGGAGAACTCCAGATAGGGGTAGTATGGAAAACAATGAAGAAAATGTTTATGAAAAAAAAAAAAAGGAAAAAGGTAACAATGTGCCTCTGGTGGATACCATTAGAAGAATGCTTAATGGGTTATTTGTCTTTATAGGGAAAATCATGGTGAAGAGCAATATTGACAGGAATGCACTCCTGTTGGACAACATACCATCGATGACTCGAGACCAAACAGGAGAGAGGACGTCGGACAGTGTCTTCCAGATGGAGCCTGCCCCATGGCAACTGACGATTGGGGATCTACAACCAGGACCCAGCAGACTTCGTCCACGAGAGTCCACCGGCGTGTATTGGGCTCCACCTCCATGCCGCTATCAGCCTCCGAAGACCTACTACCAGCATCCCCTCCCAACCTATGTCACCAGTACACAGGAGACCCTCTCCACATCTCCCCTCCCTTTATGACGATGCAGGGATGCGCTCCATCGCAGGAGCAAAGGGCGCCAACAACACACACGGGTCCCCGAACCCCTGAGAAGCCAGGGAGACACCTTTCTCCCCAACTTATGACCCAATATCATCTGACGGCAGCGATGTCAGTGACAGCGACACCAATGCTCGTGTAGGATCTTGGTTTTTGAAAGTTTGTGTTTATACTTGGAAGGACCTTGCCACCATGCCTTTGAATGATGTACGAGAGATGATGAAAGATGTTCAGGTGTTGGAAGATACACCACGTAGCTGAGTGCATCAATACTTGCCACTTGCAAAAGATGATTTGCTCTTCGGCATTTCCGCTGGCAGCAAGATGGGGTTCCCGCTGCACCCAATAATAGCTTCGCTGAGTAGTGTACTGCTGCTCATATCCCTCTGTTGGGGAAGGTTCACTCAGGAGATTGATTGATAGTGGATGGTTAACCATTAATATTATAATCTCTGTATTAAGTTAGTCATATAATCTTAGTATTGATCATTTATGGGAATGTGTATCATGTTATTAATCATTTTATGTAGGTGATTTAGTATATTCATACGTGTGTGCTGAAACTACATAACCTTTTTGAAAAGGTGCAAGATGTGCCGCAGTGAAATACTGCCGTTACACGCTTACAGACAAATGCTTGTGTTTGCTATGAAGAATTTGTAGTTGATTAGTTATAGTGGTGTAGTATGAGACTTGTTAGTCTCAAAGGGGGGAAATGTTGAATAATTTTATAATATTCTTTACATCATGCTTATTATATTATTTTATTTACTATTGTTCATGTAATGCATGTCTCTGTCAGTTATAGTATGCTAGAAGACACAGGCATAGAAAAGACATGTATCCTTTTTCTGTTCGCCAGCCTGCCATGTTTCATTTTTACGGCAGCCTCTTGGCAGCTGGACAGTTTGTTTTTTCAAAAGTCAAGACTTTAGGTCAATTGTCTCTCTGTCTCCCTCTGGTGTAAATGAGGCTCATTGGACAAGAAATGTGACACTATGATCTGTTGCACAACACCTGGCATTTGGGAAGACTTGATGGAGACTTGATGGAGGCTGAGAGGGCCTCCCAAGGGGTCACGGACCTTGACCTTTGTAGGGAGGGGGGAACAATTGTGTCTTGACGAACAGTCCATGGAGAGTTGACGAACTCCCAAGAAATAGTATAAATAGATGGATCGGAGAGCGATCGGCGCGTCAGTTCTTTCGGTCAACCTGACTGCCCGGAGGGTTTTTTGGGAATAAAGTCCTCCTTTTGCATTCTGACTCTGACTCTGCCTGATTTTTCTGAGGAGAACTACGATGGAAGACTTCAAGAACCAAGAATGGATATACTTGAGGATTTTACGTTTTTTCTGGAATATATGTTTGTGGGGTTTTTTTGCACCGTGACTGGCCTAGGATACTTTTTAAAATAAAATTCCACGACAAAGGTTAAACTTCTCTACTGACAGTTCAATCATAGATCCAGAAGGCAGATTTGTTATTATCACATTATCTATCCAGAATGTTAAATTCTGCATTGCTAACGTGTATGGACCTAATGTTGACGACCCCTCCTTCTTTCACTCCCTCTTCTCCTCACTGGATGATCACTCAGGTCACACATTGATTATAGGAGGGGATTTCAACATGGTTTCTGACCTACAATTGGACAGACTGAGTACCACAGGAAGTCAACGACTCTGGCAATCCTCAGAAACTGTGAAACAGTACATGAAGGATTTTGGTCTTTGCGATGCCTGGCGCTCTCACCACCCCACTGCAAGAGAATACACATTCTTCTCTTCAGTTCACCATTCCTAATCTAGATTAGATTATTTCTTAACTAGCAGCACACTGATGAATGACATCTCAGAAATCAAAATTCATCCCATCGTCATAAGTGATCATGCACCAGTTTCATTTACTCTCAGAAATAAGACGAATAAACCACCAACTAGAAACTGGAGATTTAATACATCATTACTTAAAGATCCAGAGTTTATTAGCTATCTAACAAGAGAATGGTCTATATATTTAGAAAATAATGACTTGCCAGATACTTCAGCATGTGTTCTGTGGGAGGCAGGGAAAGCGGTGATGAGGGGAAAAATAATTTCCTTCTCCTCACACAAGAAAAAGAAAGAAGCTTCAAGAACTTTAGAATTGGAATTAAGAATTAAATCGCTGGAGGAGGCTTATCATGTCTCCCCACAAGAGAACATACTGAAGGATATAAGGAAAGCTAAACTTGAACTGAATGAAATTCTAGATAAAAAACACTCAATTCCTGATCCAACGACTCCGTTTAGAGAACTTTGAGCATAGTAATAAATCTGGAAGATTCCTGGCGAATCAGTTAAAAACAAACAAGGAGAAAAACACAATTTCAGCTGTTAAAGACTCAGAAGGAAACATCAGCCATGACCCAGACAAGATCAATAATATCTTTAGAGATTTCTATCAAGGATTATACCGATCATAAATAGACACAACAGATGAGGAAATTAATACTTTTTTTTAATTATATTAACCTTCCAAAATTGAAAGATGAAAATAGAATAGTGTTGGATTCTCCTCTTTCAGTGGATGAACTCCATAAATCTCTGCAGGATATGCCCAACAATAAAGCTCCAGGTCCAGATGGTTGTCCAGCAGAATTCTATAAAGAATTCTGGACCATGTTGGCTCCCACTTTTCATAAAATGGTAATGGAAATAAAAAATAAACGAACAGTACCCTCAAATTTGAACTTAGCCAAAATAACTTTAATACTTAAACCAGGGAAAGAACCCACACTTCCGTCCGGTTATCGTCCTATTTCATTAATAAATGTAGATCTCAAAATAATCAGCAAAGCCCTATCCAGAAGAATAGAAAAGATAACCCCGCTCATAATACATCCTGACCAAACAGGGTTCATTAAAGGTAGACATTCATCCACTAACATGCGCAGATTAATTAATATAATAGATTACGCTACAATACACAATCTGGAATCCATAATTATCTCTTTAGATGCTGAAAAAGCTTTTGATCGAGTAAATTGGAAATTTCTATTTGGAATATTAACCAAATTTGGGTTTGGAACGTCTTTCATAGATTGGATTAAAATCTTATATAACAACCCAGCTGCATGTGTGAAGACTAACGAGCAGACTTCTCCAAGCTTCTGTTTGCAGCGAGGAACCAGACAGGGCTGTCCACTCTCTCCCTCACTGTTTGCCATCTTTATCGAACCTCTGGCAGCTGCTATAAGACAAAATAAAGACATCAGAGGGATCCTGGCCAACAATAAGATAGAACATAAAATAAGTCTTTATGCAGATGATGTATTGCTTTTCCTGCAGAACTCTCCATCTTCTATCTCCCAGACAATCACACTTATTGACAAATTTTCACTAATATCTGACTATTCTATCAACTGGTCTAAGACTACAGCCATGCCTATAAACTGTGATTTACAAAGTATACCCAATGCTACAATCCAGTCTGGAAACATTAGATATTTAGGCATAAACATTTCTCCAAGGATATCAGAACTTTTAAAACTAAATTACGTTCCGTTACTGAAATCAACAGAGGATGACCTCTTACGGTGGAGACGCTTACCTATATCTCTTATGGGGAGGGTTGCCACCATTAAAATGATGACTTTACCTAAGGTTAACTATTTATTTTCAATGATACCAACCAAACCATCGTCTGGCTGGTTCAAATCACTGGACTCATACATATCTAAATTTCTCTGGAAAAATAAACCATCACGTATCAGTTTAAAGACGTTACAACAGACTAAAGACAGAGGTGGACTAGACTTGCCTAACTTCAGTAATTACTTTATAGCCAGCAAGCTGCAATATATCTCCAAATGGCTTAAACCGAACAATTTAGATGAGCCATGGCTGGATGTAGAGCAAGCATTATGTGAGGATTTAGTTATCTCTGACCTGCCATTCATCAGTCCCACCATCAAATCCCATCGGTGTTTTAAAAGTGTCAACATCAGTTCTTCTTTAATGGCTTGGTGGGACTTTCTAAAGCTAACCAAATCTTCTCTGATCCCGTGTAAACTCACACCCATCTGGAACAACCCGGACATCCTGCAAAACAAAAAGATGATAAACTTCACTCAGTGGAGAAATAAAGGAATCAGCCAGCTTGAACATATCATTGAAAATGGCAACTTTCTATCATTCAATACTCTCATCTCACAATATGGAATCAGCAGCACAGCATTTTTAGAATATCATCAACTTAAATCTATCATAGGCAAAAAGTATACCTTTAATCAATTGCAGGGACAGCTACTTCTCGGGGTCGAAGGATTCTTAAACCTCAGTTCCCCAAAGTTGCTATCAAAGATATATAAAATATTATCAAAGGTAGAAGATGAAATCTTCCTTCCGACCTTAAAATGGGAGGCTGACTTATCTAACAACTTTGACCAAAATGCGTGGTCACAAATATGTTTAAATACTTTCAAAATGACAAAGAATTCAAATATACAACTAATACAATTCAAAATTCTGCATAGAATTCATTACACAGGACGAAGGATGTTCCAGATGGGTCTATCACAATCTGATATCTGTTCACATTGCAATGATAACATGACTGACAACTACCTCCATGCCTTGTGGTCCTGCACACCAGTGCAGAGGTTCTGGCTTCAGGTGTGTGAAGACCTGTCAACATGGTTCACATGCAATATCCCTGCAACTCCCACACTGTGCCTTTTAGGTGATCTGGGTGAAATTAACATGTTGATAAACTCTGTCTACATAGTTCTCACCATCTTGTGCATCGCAAAGAAAACTATCCTTGTAAATTGGAAATCCAGAAATAATCTGAGTAACGGGCAGTTTAAGAATCTTCTATTAGATCATATCAGCTTGGAGACGATGTCTGTCTGTTCAGAGGATCAATCAGCTGAATCTGGTTCCCTCTGGTCTCCTGTGATCAGCTCCATCACTTAATGTAAGGGGAAGATGAGGGCCTCTCCACTTTGAGGGTCGGTTGTTGGTGGGGGGGGCCTGATGGCTGCGGGTGGTTGGCGCCGTCTTGGAGTCGGGATCTGGGCTGCTTCACTGGGGGCTGTCTTCGTGTTTGGTTTGGATTGGGGGTGGGGGGGCCGCCGGTTGTTGGGGCTGTCTGGCGGCGGTGGGGCGGGGGCCCCAGGGGGCCGGGGTCGGCGGATGCCGGTTCATGTCTGGGCGGCCAGGGTGTCCTGGGGCGGGTGTGGCTGGGGGCCCTGGGCCCTGGTGCCTGGGGACTCTCTCCTTCCGTGAGGGTGAAGGGGTCGACCTGGCTGGGGGGGCCGGTCGGCTCAGGCGTGCTGCCGCGGCCTGGGTCGCTGCACGCCCTGGTGTCTGGTTGCTGCCCCGGAATCCAGGGCATCGGGGTGGGTGGTTGTGGTGGTGGGGGACAGGGGGGTGGGGTGGATGGGTGGGGGGTGGCGGGGGAGGTGGGTGGGTGGTGGGGGACATGGCGGGGTGGATGGGGGGGTAGATAGGGGGGTGGTGGGCTGTGGGGGTTAGGGGGTTGGGGAAGGTGCGTGTACGTGTATGTGTATATGTGTGTGGGTGTGTATGTGTGAGTATGTATATATGTTTTTGTATGTGTGGGTATTTATGTAGGTGTATGTGAGTGTGTGGGTGTGTATCTGGATATGTATGTGTATGACTATGTATGTGTAAGTGTGTATGTGTGTGTGGGTATGTATCTATGAGCGGGGTATGTATGTGTGTGAGGGTGTGTATCTGTAAGTATGTATGTATGTCTGTACGTGTGTGTATATGTGTGGGCGATTGGAGCTATGTATGAGAGAGTGCGGTGTCCTGTGGGGGGTGGCCCCGGTGGGCCTGGGGGCGGTGGGCCCTGGGTCTGGGTCCTTCTGCTGCCCCCTGTCTGTCCTCACCTTCACTCCTCCTGATGCATGATGGGTGTGTGCTTCTTGGGTCGGTGGCTCTCTGGCCATGGTCGCTGTCCGCCCTGGTCCTGGGGGGGGGGGGGGGGGGGGGTTGCGCTCCTGGCCCTGTCCTTCATCGGGGGGCTCCTGGGTGACGGGGGTGCTGCGGCATCCCCGGACCCCCCTCTCCCCCCGCTCTCATGCACACACACGTAGGGCTTTGGGAGGCGGGCTTATCAAGTTGGGTGTGGTGGAGGGGGCCATCGAAGTGGCCCCAATCACTGCACGCTTCGGTGGCTCGCCACTCAGTCTTAATTGCACTTAGTCATCTAACACGACCAAATACATACAAACACACACGTCGGGGGGTCTTGGCGCGCTGTGTCGGGGGTGGGGCTGTTCAGGTGGATGAGACTGCTCGTTTGGCCTCACTCGCGGCACGGTGTGGTTACTGACCCTCAAATTTTAATCGCAAACAACATATACTCCATCAACACTCACGAGACGGAGGGGGGGGGGGCAATGGGGTCTTCTGCGCCCCCGTTTCCAGGTTCCTTCTGGTGGGGGGTGGGGCGGGGGGGGCTGTTGTTTTCCCCACAGGCCGGGGGTTTGGAGCGGCTGTGGTTTGGCGGGCTGCTGGCTCAGGGGGGTGCATACCTGTCTGCGGCGGTGGGGTGGGGGGGGTGGGGGCGGCAGTTGTGGGTGGCGGGGGGTCCTGGATGTGGGGTTCGGTGTTCCCTTGCCTTCCGGGGGTGTCTCCCACAGGATGTGACAGTTGGATGACGCGGGAATGGGGGGTGGGGGTGATGCCCTGGATCTCGGGGTGCGTGGCCGGAGCGCTGGGGGGTGTACTGGCCCGGGGTGGGTAGCCGCCCGTGTGGGCTGGTTCTCCCGGGTGGGTCATGGCCCTCCGCCTGGGTGGGGGGTTGGCTCCTGGGCTCTTGGGCCTTGGGCTCTCGGCCCTGCCCGCCCCGGGCGTCCGGCGCCCGGGGTGGACCGGCTCCTGCCGGTCGTGGCTCCGCGGGGCCCAGGCCCCAGGACTGCCGGGGTCCCCGGCCGGGGCTTTCCTCTGCCCCGTTTCTGGACCGGAGCGTGGGCGTCTGCCTGGGGGGGCGGCTTGGATCCGGGCTCTGTGATGTCCGCCGGCTGTCTGGGCTCTGAGGGCCTCTCTGGCCTGCTTCTGGCCTTCTCAGAGGTCAGAGGTCATATATGCATGATCACTATCACCATCACTGTCACCATCATATTCACATGATCACGTTGATCTTTAATCACTCTTTACATACTGGGTTACCTTGTCTTCTTGTGGTGGTTAGAATAATGGTGATCTGTAGCAGACCTCTCTTGATGCACGCCCCTAGTTTACTACTAGTTACGACTAGCTATATTCAAAAAAAAAAAAAAAACGGTTTGTGGTGTCCTTGAATTTCCTTCCTCCCCTACACCTCCTTTTATTTTTGTGGCCTGGTCTGTTCACTAATATGGTTCGGAAAAAAAGAAGAAAAAAAAAATGTATGTAAGGTTCTGTAATTTTCTGTGTTGGTTGTCGGCTCTGTTTTGGTGTTGTCTAGATTGGGGGTTTGGGATTGTTCTAGGTTGCGTGTGGTGCGTCGACAACACTGTTTTGTATTGTGACTTTGTACATAGGTTGTGCCCCCCCCCCCCCCCCCCTCCCCTCTCCCTCTCTTTATCTTTCTCTCTTTCTGTCCCTGCTCTCTGAGCATTTCCGTCCCGGTCCTGTCCGGCAGCCATGCCGGATGCCAGCTTTAAATAAAGGCAGCAGCAGGAGGAGACTCAGTCTCGTCCTGCTGCTAATATTAAAATCTGTTCGGATAGTAAAAGGCTACAATCATACAATATTGCACGCCCCAGCTGCCGAACAGGACAAGGGGGAAAAAAAAAAAAAAAAAAAAAAGAATTTAGCGTGGGGGTGGGGGTGATGGTGGGGGGGACCTAAATTAGAAGAGCAGCAGCAATAATTTTGGTCAATGATCAATAACAACGCCCTTTATAACTGTAAGTAATGTGCCCTCCATTAGAAATGTTTAACATTTTGCATGTGTGACCTTGTTAATAAATGCATTCAAATGAATTTTCTTGATTTCTTTCTAATAGCCTTTGTAAATATCTGTGATAGAAACTGATGTGGAATAATGCTTTGTTTTCAAAGTTCTCAGGAACACAGTGTGAAGGCCGCTCTGTTTTGTCTGAAGTCACTTGGAAACAGCGTCTGCTTGTCTCGTGAGATCTAGCTATATGAGATGGCATGGCCGGAAGTCATGCCAGAGTTGGGTTGGATTCTCCTCGGAGCAACAGCCTTGCTCTCAATCAGCTGATTTGTGTGTGCTTCCTCTGCAATCCTCAATAAATCCTCCTTGTGCAGCGTCAACACCTTGACTCCTCATCTTTGGCTCTGATTCACCAAAAATTCCATAACAGTTTGGGGGCTCGTCCTGGATCTAAATACAACATAAACGAGGTGAGTGCAAATGTTTCCTCTGTTAAATATTTAACTCAGGAAGTAATGCCTTACCTGTGGGGATGTTTGACTAGATAAAAGAACTACGAGGGGGTACCCAAAAAAAAACGGAATTTGGTCAGAAAACAATAATAATAATGAGTTCCGACTTCTGGCCGTCACATGTGCTGCAGGTAAGCCTCATGCACATCTGTGAGAAATTTGAGCTCCGAGAGTTACACTGACGCCTGTCAGGAGCTATTTATAGCAACAGAGTGCAGAGGAGGTCTGCGATTTTTTCCAAAATGGCGACATTGACGGGGAAGCCAGAGCAGCGCGTAAACATTAAATTCTGCTTTCTGCTGGGAAAAAACAGCAGCAGAAACACTCACCTTGTTGCAGCAAGCCTACAAGGATGATGCTCTGGCGAAGAATCAGGTCCATAAGTGGTTCGGGTGGTTTAAAAAGGGCCAGATGTCCGCGCGTCAGGTGCGCTCAGCCGTAAAAACAATGCTGAGCTGCTTTTCCGCTGTCCAGGGTATCGTCCACAGCAAGTTTGTCCCTCCAGGTCAGACTGTAAACCAGAACTACTACATGGAAGTCCTCAGACGGCTCCGTGAGGAGGAAGCGGCCCGCGGAGTGGCGGAGTGGAGCCGGTTGATCCACCACGACAGTGCGCCAGCGGACACGGCGCTGCGCGTCACGCAGTTTCTGGTGAAGAATAAGATGAATCTCCTCTCCCATCCGCCTAATTCGCCAGATGTAGCCTCGAGTAACTTTTTCTTGTTCCCCAAGCTGAAGAAAGAGCTGAAGGGACGGCGGTTTGCAGATGTGGAGGAGGTGACAGAAAAATCGCAGCCGGCAAAAAATGGCACTTTTACGCGCGGGTCTGACGACGCATTGGTGAAGCGGGAGACACGGCTGGAGCGCTGCATGAATGCAGATGGGGATTATTTTGAAGGCGACGGTGGTGTTTTATTTTGAAATGTCATAAATAAAAAGTTATAATCAAATTCCGTTTTTTTTTGGGTACACCCTCGTATTTCATAGTTGATTGGAATTGTAAAAGCAAATTTCTAAACATAAAACATAAAAAACTTTGTTTTCACTCGGATTGGATCCGAGATTGGCGTGGAAGGGCTGAGCCCCTGAAGCGGCCTGGTTTTCACTGGGGTTAGATCCGAGACGGGCGTGGAAGGGCTGAGCCCCTGAAGCGGCGTCGCCTGAGGAGATTTCTGCTGGTGAAGCTTGTTGAAAACTGGGTGAGTGTGATTCTGCAGGTCACACCTCACGACTCTGACTCTCTCTTTCACATTAAAAGAAAAGGGGGTAAATAAAGAAGAAGGTCATGATGCTGGGAGGTTGTTTAGGTTTGTAGAGGACATGTGTTGCTGTTTGTGTTGCTGTTTTGTGCGCAGTTATTGTTTGTGCTAAACGTTTGGTAAACACCAAAGTGTTAAACATAGGAAAAGAAGAGACAGGAAGTAGAACAGCACGGCGTGGTCTGATCCCGTTGAAAGTTTTCAGGAACTATTCGATAAGTTCACACCGGTCGGGGTGGTCGGCAGGACCAAGTTATTGGAATGTTTAGAAGAGTCACAATCTATGGCCAGAGTGATGATTTCTGGCTGGTTACGCAGACAACCGAGTGATCTAAGAACACTGAGAGAATTAAAGTTTACTTTAATGCATGGTGGTTTTGATTTGCTGGTTCTGTGTAAAACACGGATTACGACTCCTCACTCGTGCCACAAAACTGGTTGTTGAAGAGAAGTGTGAGGATAGACACGCTGAAGAGAGAGAGGCAGGCAAAGAGAGAGAGAGAGGCAGAGACAGGGCAGAGTGAGAGAGAAAGAGAGAGACAGAGAGGGAGAGAGACAGAGAGAGAGAGGCAGAGCAGAGAGAGAGAGACAGAGAGAGAGACAGAGACAGAGAGAGACACAGAGAGAGAGAGAAAGAACAGAGAGAGAGAGACAGAGAGAGAGAGAGAGAGAGACAGAACAGAGAGACACAGAGAGAGAGAGAAAGAACAGAGAGACAGAGAGAGAGACAGAACAGAGAGAGAGAGAGAGAGGCAGGGCAGAGAGAAAGGCAGGCAGAGTGAGAGAGAGGCAGAGAGAGAGAAAGAGAGAGAGGTGGAGTGAAGTGAAGAGATGAAGAGTTTGATGAACAGGGAGGAAGAACAGGAAGTTAAGAAAAATAAGCAGGGTTTTAACCAAAGGGAAAGTTTTCAACCTGTTTGTTTTGTTTCCTGTTTTTTTAAATGTTTAAAATAAGGAATCCATCCATGAGTCAACAAAGTTGCATGTTGAACATCTAATCTACTCCACTATTTTTAACCTGCAGTCTACTGAGGACACCCAAGATTTGAATTTATATTCAAATTTTTCAATCTAATAGCCTGTCTGATCACGACGGGGTTGATTAATCTGTGATGTGATTGATGATTGGTTCTCTGAGAGAGATTCACTCTGCAATCTTAAAAATTGATTTATTGATTGATTTATCTATTCATCTGCAGATTAAACCAAAATAAAGGAAAAACAGTAACCTTTTCCTAAAGAGAGGGAATACAATAGAAATAGATTCCTGCTTATATCTACATTTGGTCACAAGACAAGCTGTCTTGGCATAGTTTTTCATTATTCCTCTGAGGAACAAACTTTGAATGCAGTATTTTATCAGAAGAATCAAATAAGATGTCTGCTACTGACAACACAAATCATCCATTGGTTAAAAGTAACAATACTTTGAGCAGTTTGTCTAGAGACATGCTTTGTACTCATAAGTATTTTCTGATACTGGTACTTTTACGGGTCATTGAGCATTAATCAATGTAGCAGTATGTGTACTTCAGTGCTAAATTTTCAGAAACCTCTGCCTCTGGAAATTTGTCAAAATAAGTTTCTTTTCTTTTCCATCTTCAGTTGGTGGGCAGAGGCCAGAAGTTCCACCTGTGAACCGTTTCCTGGATAATGCTGTAGAGCATGTGATTCAGGCCTGTTTGAGAGAAAACTGATTTCTCCAAGACTGCCAGCTGTGTGCAGGGTCAGAGGTCACTGCTTGAGCCATTGACAGGTTTGAGGATGGTTCCCTGAGGACAAACTCTCAGGATGATTATTCATGATTGTGTTAAAGAGAAAAGACAACCTGAATTTGCTGAATTTAAGAGGCAGTCTATTTTCTTTGACAAAATTTCCACACTATTTTAAACCCTCCAAAGTGAGCTGAAGAAAGCAGTTCTTTCAGTGGTTCTTATCAGACTGCTGAGGAGCCGAGGACCCTGAACAGAAAACAATCCAGAGAAAATATCAGCACTAGTGAGAGAATGGAGACGAAGGTCCACCAGTCACATTGTTTGATAGACAAATATGATAATATACTAATTAGGCCCGAGCCCCTGGCCTGCCAAGGGCGAAGGGCCTATTGTTTCTGCAACACAGACAACGACTAGTCGAGCGCGCAGCGCTCGACCTCAGGCCTTTCACACACTCAAAACACACAACGATGACAAGTCGAGCGCGCAGCGCTCGACCACAGACATCATTCAACATGTCCAGACACACACACACCGACACGCACTCACACATATGCGTGTAGAAACACAAAAACGCACACACACACACGATTTTTCGAGCGCGTAGCGCTCGATTAAGGCCTTTCACACACTCAAACGTACAAAAATGACAAGTCGAGCGCGCAGCGCTCGACCTCAGACATAGGTCAACATGTCCAGACATACACACCCTGACATGCACTCATACACACGTGTACAAATACAAAAAACACACACACACTCTCACACACAAACATGAGTTGTCGAGGGCGTAGCGCTCGACCACAGACTTCACACTCTCAAACACCTCACAGACACGTCGGGCTTGTTGAGACCTTTCCGAAAATATATAACATGTGGGCGAAATAACGGCAGGAAAAAAAAAAGCATATTGTTTTTGCAAAAAATATTATTAGGCCCGAGCCCCTGGCCTGCCAAGGGCGAAGGGCCTATTGTTTCTGCAACACAGAGAACGACTAGTCGAGCGCGCAGCGCTCGACCTCAGGCCTTTCACACTCTCAAAACACACAATGAAGACAAGTCGAGCGCGCAGCGCTCGACCACAGACATCATTCAACATGTCCAGACACACACACCCCGACATGCACTCACACATACACGTGTACAAACACAAAAACGCACACACACACACAAATTTTCGAGCGCGCAGCGCTCGACCAAGGCCTTTCACACACTCAAACGTACAAAAATGACAAGTCGAGCGCGCAGCGCTCGACCTCAGACACAGGCCAACATGTCCAGACACACACACCGCGACATGCACTCATACACATGCGTACAAATACAAAAAACGCACACACACTCTCACACACAAACATGACTTGTCGAGCGCGTAGCGCTCGACCACAGACATTCACACTCTCAAACACCTGACAGACGCGTCGGGCTTGTCGAGACCTTTCCGAAAATATATAACATGTGGGCGAAATAATGGCAGAAAAAAAAAAAAGCATATTGTTTTTGCAAAAAATATTATTAGGCCCGAGCCCCTGGCCTGCCAAGGGCGAAGGGCCTATTGTTTCTGCAACACAGACAACGACTAGTCGAGCGCGCAGCGCTCGACCTCAGGCCTTTCACACTCTCAACACACACAACGATGACAAGTCGAGCGCGCAGCGCTCGACCACAGACATCATTCAACATGTCCAGACACACACACACCGACACGCACTCACACATACGCATGTACAAACACAAAAATGCACACACACACACGAATTTTCGAGCGCGCAGCGCTCGACCACAGGCCTTTCACACACTCAAACATACAAAAATGACAAGTCGAGCGCGCAGCGCTCGACCTCAGACATAGGTCAACATGTCCAGACATACACACCCTGACATGCACTCATACACACGTGTACAAATACAAAAAACACACACACACTCTCACACACAAACATGACTTGTCGAGCGCGTAGCGCTCGACCACAGACATTCACACTCTCAAACACCTGACAGACGCGTCGGGCTTGTCGAGACCTTTCCGAAAATATATAACATGTGGGCGAAATAACGGCAGGAAAAAAAAAAAGCATATTGTTTTTGCAAAAAATATTATTAGGCCCGAGCCCCTGGCCTGCCAAGGGCGAAGGGCCTATTGTTTCTGCAACACAGACAACGACTCGTCGAGCGCGCAGCGCTCGACCTCAGGCCTTTCACACTCTCAAAACACACAACGATGACAAGTCGAGCGCGCAGCGCTCGACCAAAGACATCATTCAACATGTCCAGACACACACACACCGACACGCACTCACACATACGCGTGTACAAACACAAAAAGCACACACACACACGACTTTTCGAGCGCGCAAAAAATATTATTCTTTTTTAGGCCCGAGCCCCTGGCCTGCCAAGGGCGAAGGGCCTATTGTTTCTGCAACACAGACAACGACTAGTCGAGCGCGCAGCGCTCGACCTCAGGCCTTTCACACTCTCAACACACACAATGATGACAAGTCGAGCGCGCAGCGCTCGACCAAAGACATCATGCAACATGTCCAGACACACACACCCCGACATGCACTCACACACACGTTCACAAACACAAAAACGCACACACACACACGATTTGTCGAGCGCATAGCGCTCGACCACAGGCCTTTCACACACTCAAACGTACAAAAATGACAAGTCGAGCGCGCAGCGCTCGACCTCAGACATAGGCCAACATATCCAGACACACACACCCCGACATGCATTCATACACACGGGTACAAATACAAAAAACGCACACACACTCTCACACACAAACATGATTTGTCGAGCGCGTAGCGCTCGACCACGGGCATGCACACTCTCAAACACCTCACAGACGCGTCGGGCTTGTCGAGACCTTTCCGAAAATATATAACATGTGGGCGAAATAATGGCAGAAAAAAAAATCGCATATTGTTTTTGCAAAAAATATTATTCTTTCTTTCTTTCTTTCTTTCTTTCTTTCTTCTTCTTCTTCTTCTGCTCTTTCAACTGGAATTTGACCCCCTGAACATGCTCGAAAACTCACCAAACTTTGCACAAAATTCAGTTCCGGTGAAAAATTTTTTTTAATATGAATTTCAATATTGGGATTTGAAAAATGGCTCTACAGCGCCACCTGCAAAACCCAAAATGCATTGCGTCAATTGGAGGGGGTCCGCAATAAACTTCGTCGTATAGCCACAAAATTTGGTATACACATGCGCGTTGTCGGAACAAACAAAAAATATTATTATGACCCCGCCGTCAAAACAGCAGGAAAGCAGCGAGCTGGGATTTAATTTTCAAAAATGCCGAGTCAGCGTTTTCCAGGGCGTCGTACAAAATGTTCGTTTTGATCGCGCGCTTCTCCAAATGAGCTGAAATTTGGTGGACACCACCTACACGAGTAGACAATTAAAAGTTATCCAATTCACAAATCTTCAGATCACGGTTTCCGCGTGGCAACGCCGCAAAGTTGATGTCAAATTTTGCCATTTTTTGAAGGTGACAAATGGCTGCCATTTCTACATAATGACTCCAATCCAAACCAAATTTTAAACACTGATTAATCCTTCCTTCCTGGATACATTGACAGTGAAATTTTGAAAATCGGCGTTACAGTGCCCCCTACAGAATCAAAATAAAATCTGTATGGGGAGTAAAATTATTAGTTTATCAGAAATGAATGGAATTTGGGTGATAATTCCTTCATGTCGTCCCGATCAGAAAAGCAAATGGTAACCATGTTGTAATTTCAACGGTGTTGCCGTGGCGATGGCTGAAGTTCCCCATGTTATTCTAATGGGCCAAAGTGAAAAATCTCCCATCAAATCAATTTTGCTTGTTGCCATGGAAATGTGCCAAATTTGACAAACATCAATGAAAGAATAAAACGGGGCGGGTCAGGTAAGCGGCGGGCGAGGGCCTTTTGACGCCGCTCGCGGCTTTAATTCTTTCTTCTTCTTCTTCTTCTTCTTCTTCTTCTTCTTCTTCTGCTCTTTCAACTGGAATTTGACCCCCTGAACATGCTCGAAAACTCACCAAATTTTGCACAAAATTCAGTTCCGGCGAAAAATTTTTTTTAATATGAATTTCAATATTGGGATTAAAAAATTGGCTCTGCAGCGCCACCTGCAAAACCCAAAATGCATTGCGTCAATGGGAGGGGGTCCGCAAAAAACTTTGTCGTACAGCCACAAAATTCGGTATACACATGCGCGTTGTCGGGACAAACAAAAAATATTATTATGACCCCGCCGTCAAAACAGCAGGAAGGCAGCGAGCTGGGATTGAATTTTCAAAATTGCTGAGTCAGCGTTTTCCAGGACGTCGTACAAAATGTTCGTTTTGATCGCGCGCTTCTCCGAATGAGCTGAAATTTGGTGGACACCATCTACGCAAGTAGACAATTAAAAGTTATCCAATTCACAAATCTTCAGATCACGGTTTCCGCGTGGCAACGCCGCAAAGTTGATGTCAAATTTTGCCATTTTTTCAGTGTGATAAATGGCTGCCATTCGTACATAATGACTCCAATCCAAACCAAATTTTAAACACTTATTGACCCTTCTTATCTGGACACATTGACAGTGAAATTTTGGAAATCGGCGTTACAGCGCCCCCTACAGAATCAAAATAAAATCTGTATGGGGAGTAAAATTATTAGTTTGTCAGAAATGAATGAAATTTGGGTGATAATTCCTTCATGTCATCCCGATCAAAAAAGCAAATGGTAACCATATTGTAATATCAACGCTGTTGCCGTGGCGATGGCTGAAGTTCCCCATGTTATTCTAATGGGCCCGAGTGAAAAATCTCCCATCAAATCAATTTTACTTGTTGCCATGGAAATGTGCCAAATTTGACAAACATAAATGAAAGAATAAAGCGGGGCGGGTCAGGTAAGCGGGGGGCGAGGGCCTTTTGACGCCGCTCGCGGCTTTAATTAGGCCCGAGCCCCTGGCCTGCCAAGGGCGAAGGGCCTATTGTTTCTGCAACACAGACAACGACTAGTCGAGCGCGCAGCGCTCGACCTCAGGCCTTTCACACTCTCAAAACACACAACGATGACAAGTCGAGCGCGCAGCGCTCGACCTCAGACATCATTCAACATGTCCAGACACACACACACCGACGTGCACTCACACATACGCGTGTACAAACACAAAAACGCACACACACACACGAATTTTCGAGCGCGCAGCGCTCGACCACAGGCCTTTCACACACTCAAACGTACAAAAATGACAAGTCGAGCGCGCAGCGCTCGACCTCAGACATAGGCCAACATGTCCAGACACACACACCCCAAAATGCACTCATACACACGTGTATAAACACAAAAAATGCACACACACTCTCACACACAAACATGACTTGTCGAGCGCGTAGCGCTCGACCACAGGCATTCACACTCTCAAACACCTCACAGACGCGTCGGGCTTGTCGAGACCTTTCCGAAAATATGTAACATGTGGGCGAAATAACTGCAGAAAAAAAAATCGCATATTGTTTTTGCAAAAAATATTTAGGCCCGAGCCCCTGGCCTGCCAAGGGCGAAGGGCCTATTGTTTCTACAACACAGACAACGACTAGTCGAGCGCGCAGCGCTCGACCTCAGGCCTTTCACACTCTCAAAACACACAACGATGACAAGTCGAGCGCGCAGCGCTCGACCACAGACATCAGCCAACATGTCCAGACACACACACACCGACATGCACTCACACATACATGTGTACAAACACAAAAACGCACATACACACACGAATTTTCGAGCGCGCAGCGCTCGACCAAGACCTTTCACACACTCAAACGTACAAAAATGACAAGTCGAGCGCACAGCGCTCGACCTCAGACATAGGCCAACATGTCCAGACACACACACCCCGACATGCACTCATACACACGTGTACAAATACAAAAAACACACACACACTCTCACACACAAACATGAGTTGTCGAGCGCATAGCGCTCGACCACAGACTTCACACTCTCAAACACCTCACAGACACGTCGGGCTTGTTGAGACCTTTCCGAAAATATATAACATGTGGGCGAAATAACGGCAGGAAAAAAAAAAGCATATTGTTTTTGCAAAAAATATTTAGGCCCGAGCCCCTGGCCTGCCAAGGGCGAAGGGCCTATTGTTTCTGCAACACAGAGAACGACTAGTCGAGCGCGCAGCGCTCGACCTCAGGCCTTTCACACTCTCAAAACACACAACGATGACAAGTCGAGCGCGCAGCGCTCGACCACAGACATCATTCAACATGTCCAGACACACACACACCGACACGCACTCACACATTCACGTGTGCAAACACAAAAACGCACACACACACACGAATTTTCGAGCGCGAAGCGCTCGACCACACGCCTTTCACACACTCAAACGTACAAAAATGACAAGTCGAGCGCACAGCGCTCGACCTCAGACATAGGCCAACATGTCCAGACACACACGCCCCGACATGCACTCATACACACGTGTACAAATACAAAAAACGCACACACACTCTCACACACAACCATGACTTGTCGAGCGCGTAGCGCTCGACCACAGACATTCACACTCTGAAACACCTCACAGACGCGTCGGGCTTGTCGAGACCTTTCCGAAAATATATAACATGTGGGCGAAATAATGGCAGAAAAAAAAAAAGCATATTGTTTTTGCAAAAAATATTATTCTTTCTTTCTTTCTTTCTTTCTTCTTCTTCTTCTTCTTCTTCTGCTCTTTAAACTGGAATTTGACCCCCTGAACATGCTCGAAAACTCACCAAACTTTGCACAAAATTCAGTTCCGGTGAAAAATTTTTTTTAATATGTGTTTCAATATTGGGATTTAAAAATTGGCTCTTCAGCGCCACCTGCAAAACCCAAAATGCATTGCGTCAATGGGAGGGCGTCCGCAATAAAGTTTGTCGTACAGCCACAAAATTCGGTATACACATGCGCCTTGTAAGGACAAACAAAAAATGTTATTATGACCCCGCCCTCAGAAAAGCAGGAAAGCAGCCAGCTGGGATTGAATTTTCAAAAATGCTGAGTCAGCGTTTTCCAGGACGTCGTACAAAATGTTCGTTTTGATCGCGCGCTTCTCCAAATGAGCTGAAATTTGGTGGACACCATCTACACAAGTAGACAATTAAAAGTTATCCAATTCACAAATCTTCAGATCACGGTTTCCGCGTGGCAACGCCACAAAGTTGATGTCAAATTTTGCCATTTTTTCAGTGTGATAAATGGCTGCCATTTCTACATAATGACTCCAATCCAAACCAAATTTTAAACACTGATTAATCCTTCCTTCCTGGACACATAGACAGTAAAATTTTGAAAATCGGCGTTACAGCGCCCCCTACAGAATCAAAATAAAATCTGTATGGGGAGTAAAATTATTAGTTTGTCAGAAATGAATGGAATTTGGGTGATAATTCCTTCATGTCGTCCCGATCAAAAAAGCAAATGGTAACCATATTGTAATATCAACGGTGTTGCCGTGGCAATGGCTAAAGTTCCCCATGTTATTCTAATGGGCCCAAGTGAAAAATCTCCCATCAAATCAAATTTAACTTGTTGCCATGGAAATGTGCCAAATTTGACAAACATCAATGAAAGAACGAAACGGGGCGGGTCAGGTAAGCAGCGGGCGAGGGCCTTTTGACGCCGCTCGCGGCTTTAATATTCTTTCTTCTTCTTCTTCTTCTTCTTCTTCTTCTTCTTCTTCTGCTCTTTCAACTGGAATTTGACCCCCTGAACATGCTCGAAAACTCACCAAATTTTGCACAAAATTCAGTTCCGGCGAAAAAATTTTTTTAATATGAATTTCAATATTGGGATTTAAAAATTGGCTCTACAGCGCCACCTGCAAAACCCAAAATGCATTGCGTCGATGGGAGGGAGTCCACAAAAAACTTTGTCGTACAGCCACAAAATTTGGTATACACATGCGCGTTGTCGGGACAAACAAAAAATATTATTATGACCCCGCCGTCAAAACAGCAGGAAAGCAGCGAGCTGGGATTGAATTTTCAAAAATGCCGAGTCAGCGTTTTCCAGTGCGTCGTACAAAATGTTCGTTTTGATCGCGCGCTTCTCCAAATGAGCTGAAATTTGGTGGACACCATCTACACAAGTAGACAATTAAAAGTTATCCAATTCACAAATCTTCAGATAACGGTTTCCGCGTGGCAACGCCGCAAATTTGATGTCAAATTTTGCTGTTTTTTCAGTGTCATAAATGGCTGCCACTTCTACATAATGACTCCAATCCAAACCAAATTTTAAACACTTATTGACCCTTCTTATCTGGACACATTGACAGTGAAATTTTGGAAATCGGCGTTACAGCGCCCCCTACGGAATCAAAATAAAATCTGTATGGGAGTAAAATTATTAGTTTATCAGAAATGAATGGAATTTGGGTGATAAATTCTTCATGTCGTCCCGATCAAAAAAGCAAATGGTAACCATATTGTAATATCAACGGTGTTGCCGTGGCGATGGCTGAAGTTCCCCATGTTATTCTAATGGGCCAACGTGAAAAATCTCTCATCAAATCAAATGTACTTGTTGCCATGGAAATGTGCCAAATTTGACAAACATCAATGAAAGAATAAAGCGGGGCGGGTCAGGTAAGCGGCGGGCGAGGGCCTTTTGACGCCGCTCGCGGCTTTAATATTCTTTCTTCTTCTTCTTCTTCTTCTTCTTCTTCTGCTCTTTAAACTGGAATTTGACCCCCTGAACATGCTCGAAAACTCACCAAATTTTGCACAAAATTCAGTTCCGGCGAAAAAATTTTTTTAATATGAATTTCAATATTGGGATTTAAAAATTGGCTCTACAGCGCCACCTGCAAAACCCAAAATGCATTGCGTCGATGGGAGGGAGTCCGCAAAAAACTTTGTCGTACAGCCACAAAATTTGGTATACACATGCGCGTTGTCGGGACAAACAAAAAATATTATTATGACCCCATCGTCAAAACAGCAGGAAAGCAGCTATCTGGGATTGAATTTTCAAAAATGCCGAGTCAGCGTTTTCCAGGGCGTCGTACAAAATGTTCGTTTTGATCGCGCGCTTCTCCAAATGAGTTGAAATTTGGTGGACACCATCTACACGAGTAGACAATTAAAAGTTATCCAATTCACAAATCTTCAGATCACGGTTTCCACGTGGCAACGCCGCAAAATTGATGTCAAATTTTGCCATTTTTTCAGTGTGATAAATGGCTGCCATTTCGACATAATGACTCCAATCCAAACCAAATTTTAAACACTGATTAATCCTTCCTTTCTGGACACATTGACATTTAAATTTTGAAAATCGGCATTACAGCGCCCCCTACAGAATCAAAATGATATCTGTATGGGGAGTCAAATTATTAGTTTATCAGAAATGAATGGAATTTGGGTGATAATTCCTTCATGTCGTCCCGATCAAAAAAGCAAATGGTAACCATATTGTAATATCAACGGTGTTGCCGTGGCGATGGCTGAAGTTCCCCATGTTATTCTAATGGGCCCAAGTGAAAAATCTCCCATCAAATCAAATTTACTTGTTGCCATGGAAATGTGCCAAATTTGACAAACATCAATGAAAGAATAAAACGGAGGGGGGTCAGGTAAGCAGCGGGCGAGGGCCTTTTGACGCCGCTCGCGGCTTTAATTCTTTCTTTCTTCTTCTTCTTCTTCTTCTTCTTCTGCTCTTTAAACTGGAATTTGACCCCCTGAACATGCTCGAAAACTCACCAAACTTTGCACAAAATTCAGTTCCGGTGAAAAATTTTTTTTAGTATGTGTTTCAATTTTGGGATTTAAAAATTGGCCCTACAACGCCACCTGCAAAACCCAAAATGCATTGCGTCAATGGGAAGGCGTCTGCAATAAACTTTGTCGTACAGCCACAAAATTCGGTATACAGATGCGCCTTGTCAGGACAAACAAAAAATATTATTATGAGCCCACCCTCAGAAAAGCAAGAAAGCAGCTATCTGGGATTGAATTTTAAAAAATGCCGAGTCAGCGTTTTCCAGGACGTCGTACAAAATGTTCGTTTTGATCGCGCGCTTCTCCAAATGAGCTGAAATTTGGTGGACACCATCTACACAAGTAGACAATTAAAAGTTATCCAATTCACAAATCTTCAGATAACGGTTTCCGCGTGGCGACGCCGCAAAGTTGATGTCAAATTTTGCCATTTTTTCAGTGTGATAAATGGCTGCCATTTCTACATAATGACTCCAATCCAAACCAAATTTTAAACACTGATTAATCTTGCCTTCCTGGATACATTGACAGTGAAACTTTGAAAATCGGTGTTATAGCGCCCCCTACACAATCAAAATAAAATCTGTATGGGGAGTAAAATTATTAGTTTATCAGAAATGAATAGAATTTGGGTGATAATTCCTTCTTGTGGTCCCGATCAAAAAAGCAAATGGTAACCATATTGTAATATCAACGGTATTGCCGTGGCGATGGCTGAAGTTCCCCATGTTATTCTAATGGGCTAAAGTGAAAAATCTCCCATCAAATCAATTTTACTTGTTGCCATGGAAATGTGCCAAATTTGACAAACATCAATGACAGAATAAAACGGGGCGGGTTAGGTAAGCGGCGGGCGAGGGCCTTTTGACGCCGCTCGCGGCTTTAATTAGGCCCGAGCCCCTGGCCTGCCAAGGGCGAAGGGCCTATTGTTTCTGCAACACAGACAACGACTAGTCGAGCGCGCAGCGCTCGACCTCAGGCCTTTCACACTCACAAAACACACAACGATGACAAGTCGAGCGCTGCGCGCTCGACCACAGACATCATTCAACATGTCCAGACACACACACACCGACACGCACTCACACATACACATGTACAAACACAAAAACGCACACACACACACGAATTTTCGAGCGCGCAGCGCTCGACCACAGGCCTTTTACACACTCAAACGTACAAAAATGACAAGTCGAGCGCGCAGCGCTCGACCTCAGACATAGGCCAACATGTCCAGACACACACACCCCGACATGCACTCATACACACGTGTACAAACACAAAAAACGCACACACACTGTCACACACAAACATGACTTGTCGAGCGCGTAGCGCTCGACCACGGGCATGCACACTCTCAAACACCTCACAGACGCGTCTGTCTTGTCGAGACCTTTCCGAAAATATATAACATGTGGGCGAAATAACGGCAGAAAAAAAAATCGCATATTGTTTTTGCAAAAAATATTATTCTTTCTTTCTTTCTTTCTTTCTTTCTTTCTTTCTTCTTCTTCTTCTTCTGCTCTTTAAACTGGAATTTGACCCCCTGAACATGCTCGAAAACTCACCAAATTTTGCACAAAATTCAGTTCCGGCGAAAAATTTTTTTTAATATGAATTTCAATATTGGGATTTAAAAATTGGCTCTACAGCGCCACCTGCAAAACCCAAAATGCATTGCGTCGATGGGAGGGAGTCCGCAAAAAACTTTGTCGTACAGCCACAAAATTTGGTATACACATGCGCGTTGTCGGGACAAACAAAAAATATTATTATGACCCCGACCTCAAAACAGCAGGAAAGCAGCGAGCTGGGATTGAATTTTCAAAATTGCTGAGTCAGCGTTTTCCAGGGCGTCGTACAAAATGTTCGTTTTGATCGCGCGCTTCTCCAAATGAGCTGAAATTTGGTGGACATCATCTACACAAGTAGACAATTAAAAGTTATCCAATTCACAAATCTTCAGATTACGGTTTCCGCGTGGCAACGCCGCAAATTTGATGTCAAATTTTGCCATTTTTTGAGGGTGACAAATGGCTGCCATTCGTACATAACACATCGAATCTCAACCAAATCTTAAACATTTATTGACCCTTCTAATCTGGACACATTGACAATGACATTTTCAGATTCGGCGTTACAGCGCCCCCTACAGAATCAAAATGAAATCTGTATGGGGAGTCATATTATTAGTTTGTCAGAAATGAGTGAAATTTGGCTGATAATTCCTTCATGTGGTTGCGATCAAAAAAGCAAATGGTAACCATGTTGTAATTTTAACGGTGTTGCCGTGGCGATGGCTTAAATTCCCCATGTTATTCTAATGGGCCCAAGTGAAAAATCTCTCATCAAATCAAATGTACTTGTTGCCATGGAGATGTGCCACATTTGACAAACATCAATGAAAGAATAAAACGGGGCGGGTCAAGTAAGCAGCTGGCGAGGGCCTTTTGACGCCGCTCGCGGCTTTAATTCTTCTTCTTCTTCTTCTTCTTCTGCTCTTTAAACTGGAATTTGACCCCCTGAACATGCTCGAAAACTCACCAAATTTTGCACAAAATTCAGTTCCGGCGAAAAATTTTTTTTAATGTGAATTTCAATATTGGGATTTAAAAATTGGCTCTACAGCGCCACCTGCAAAACCCAAAATGCATTGCGTCGATGGGAGGGAGTCCGCAAAAAACTTTGTCGTACAGCCACAAAATTTGGTATACACATGCGCGTTGTCGGGACAAACAAAAAATATTATTATGACCCCGACCTCAAAACAGCAGGAAAGCAGCGAGCTGGGATTGAATTTTCAAAATTGCTGAGTCAGCGTTTTCCAGGGCGTCGTACAAAATGTTCGTTTTGATCGCGCGCTTCTCCAAATGAGCTGAAATTTGGTGTACACCATCTACACAAGTAGACAATTAAAAGTTATCCAATTCACAAATCTTCAGATCACGGTTTCCGCGTGGCAACGCCGCAAATTTGATGTCAAATTTTGCCATTTTTTGAGGGTGATAAATGGCTGCCATTTCGACATAATGACTCCAATCCAAACCAAATTTTAAACACTTATTGACCCTTCTTATCTGGACACATTGACAGTGAAATTTTGAAAATCGGCGTTACAGCGCCCCCTGTGGATTAAAAATAAAATTTGTATGGGGAGTAAAATTATTAGATTGTCAGAAATCAATGAAACTTGGGTGATAATTCCGTCATGTGGTCCCGATCAAAAAAGCAAATGGTAACCATATTGTAATATCAACGGTGTTGCCGTGGCGATGGCTGAAGTTCCCCATGTTATTCTAATGGGCCCGAGTGAAAAATCTCCCATCAAATCAAATTTACTTGTTGCCATGGAAATGTGCCAAATTTGACAAACATAAATGAAAGAATAAAACGGGGGCGGGTCAGGTAAGCGGCGGGCGAGGGCCTTTTGACGCCGCTCGCGGCTTTAATTAGGCCCGAGCCCCTGGCCTGCCAAGGGCGAAGGGCCTATTGTTTCTGCAACACAGACAACGACTAGTCGAGCGCGCAGCGCTCGACCTCAGGCCTTTCACACACTCAAGACACACAACGATGACAAGTCGAGCGCGCAGCGCTCGACCACAGACATCATACAACATGTCCAGACACACACACACCGACACGCACTCACACAAACGCGTGTACAAACACAAAAACGCACACACACACACGAATTTTCGAGCGCGCAGCGCTCGACCACAGGCCTTTCACACGCTCAAACGTACAAAAATGACAAGTCGAGCGCGCAGCGCTCGACCTCAGACATAGGCCAACATGTCCAGACACACACACCCCGACATGCACTCATACACACGTGTACAAATACAAAAAACGCACACACACTCTCACACACAAACATGAATTGTCGAGCGCGTAGCGCTCGACCACAGGCATTCACACTCTCAAACACCTCACAGACGCGTCGGGCTTGTCGAGACCTTTCCGAAAATATATAACATGTGGGCGAAATAATGGCAGAAAAAAAAAAAAGCATATTGTTTTTGCAAAAAATATTATTCTTTCTTTCTTTCTTTCTTCTTCTTCTTCTTCTTCTTCTTCTTCTGCTCTTTAAACTGGAATTTGACCCCCTGAACATGCTCGAAAACTCACCAAATTTTGCACAAAATTCAGTTCCGGCGAAAAATTTTTTTTAATGTGAATTTTAATATTGGGATTTAAAAATTGGCTGGACAGCGCCACCTGCAAAACCCAAAATGCATTGCGTCAATGGGATGGGGTCCGCAAAAAACTTTGTCGTACAGCCACAAAATTCGGTATACACATGCGCGTTGTCGGGACAAACAAAAAATATTATTATGACCCCGACCTCAAAACAGCAGGAAAGCAGCAATCTGGGATTAAATTTTCAAAATTGCTGAGTCAGCGTTTTCCAGGACGTCGTACAAAATGTTCGTTTTGATCGCGCGCTTCTCCAAATGAGCTGAAATTTGGTGGACGCCATCTACACAAGTAGACAATTAAAAGTTATCCAATTCACAAATCTTCAGACTACGGTTTCCGCGTGGCAACGCCGCAAATTTGATGTCAAATTCCGCCATTTTTTCAGTGTGATAAATGGCTGCCATTTCTACATAATGACTCCAATCCAAACCAAATTTTAAACACTGATTAATCCTTCCTTCCTGGACACATAGACAGTGAAATTTTGAAAATCGGCGTTACAGCGCCCCCTACAGAATCAAAATAAAATCTGTATGGGGAGTTAAATTATTAGTTTGTCAGAAATGAATGAAATTTGGGTGATAATTCCGTCATGTCGCCCCGATCAAAAAAGCAAATGGTAACCATATTGTAATATCAACGGTGTTGCCGAGGCGATGGCTGAAGTTCCCCATGTTATTCTAATGGGCCAAAGTGAAAAATCTCCCATCAAATCAATTTTACTTGTTGCCATGGAAATGTGCCAAATTTGACAAACATCAATGAAAGAATAAAGCGGGGCGGGTCAGTCAAGCGGCGGGCGAGGGCCTTTTGACGCCGCTCGCGGCTTTAATTAGGCCCGAGCCCCTGGCCTGCCAAGGGCGAAGGGCCTATTGTTTCTGCAACACAGAGAACGACTAGTCGAGCGCGCAGCGCTCGACCTCAGGCCTTTCACACTCACAAAACACACAACGATGACAAGTCGAGCGCGCAGCGCTCGACCACAGACATCATTCAACATGTCCAGACACACACACACCGACACGCACTCACACATACACGTGTACAAACACAAAAACGCACACACACACACGAATTTTCGAGCGCGCAGCGCTCGACCACAGGCCTTTCACACACTCAAACGTACAAAAATGACAAGTCGAGCGCGCAGCGCTCGACCTCAGACATAGGCCAACATGTCCAGACACACACACCCCAAAATGCACTCATACACACGTGTACAAATACAAAAAACACACACACACTCTCACACACAAACATGACTTGTCGAGCGCGTAGCGCTCGACCACAGACATCCACACTCTCAAACACCTCACAGACGTGTCGGGCTTGTCGAGACCTTTCCGAAAATATATAACATGTGGGCGAAATAATGGCATAAAAAAAAAAAGCATATTGTTTTTGCAAAAAATATTATTCTTTCTTTCTTTCTTCTTCTTCTTCTTCTTCTTCTTCTTCTGCTCTTTAAACTGGAATTTGACCCCCTGAACATGCTCGAAAACTCACCAAATTTTGCACAAAATTCAGTTCCGGCGAAAAATTTTTTTTAATACGAATTTCAATATTGGGATTTAAAAATTGCCTCTACAGCGCCACCTGCAAAACCCAAAATGCATTGTGTCAATGGGAGGGGGTCCGCAAAAAACTTTGTCGTACAGCCACAAAATTTGGTATACACATGCGCGTTGTCGGGACAAACAAAAAATATTATTATGACCCCGACCTCAAAACAGCAGGAAAGCAGCGAGCTTTGATTGAATTTTCAAAATTGCTGAGTCAGCGTTTTCCAGGACGTCGTACAAAATGTTCGTTTTGATCGCGCGCTTCTCCAAACGAGCTGAAATTTGGTGGACACCATCTAAACGAGTAGACAATTAAAAGTTATCCAATTCACAAATCTTCAGATCACGGTTTCCGCGTGGCAACGCCGCAAAGTTGATGTCAAATTTTGCCATTTTTTCAGTGTGATGAATGGCTGCCATTTCTACATAATGACTCCAATCCAAACCAAATTTTAAACACTGATTAATCCTTCTTTCCTGGACACACTGACAGTGAAACTTTGGAAATCGGCATTACAGCGCCCCCTACAGAATCAAAATAAAATCTGTATGAGGAGTAAAATTATTAGTTTATCAGAAATGAATGGAAATTGGTTGATAAATTCTTCATGTCGTCCCGATCAAAAAAGCAAATGGTAACCATATTGTAATATCAACGGTGTTGCCGTGGCGATGGCTGAAGTTCCCCATGTTATTCTAATGGGCCCAAGTGAAAAATCTCCCATCAAATCAAATGTACTTGTTGCCATGGAAATGTACCAAATTTGACAAACATCAATGAAAGAATAAAGCGGGGCGGGTCAGGCAAGCGGCGGGCGAGGGCCTTTTGACGCCGCTCGCGGCTTTAATTCTTTCTTTCTTCTTCTTCTTCTTCTTCTTCTTCTGCTCTTTAAACAGGAATTTGACCCCCTGAACATGCTCGAAAACTCACCAAACTTTGCACAAAATTCAGTTCCGGCGAAAAATTTTTTTTAGTATGTGTTTCAATAGTGGGATTTAAAAATTGGCTCTACAGCGCCACCTGCAAAACCCAAAATGCATTGCGTCAATGGGAGGGGGTCCGCAATAAACTTTGTCGTACAACCACAAAATTCGGTATACACATACGTCTTGTCGGGACAAACAAAATATATTATTATGACCCCGCCTTCAAAACAGCAGGAAAGCAGCTATCTGGGATTGAATTTTCGAAAATGCCGAGTCAGCGTTTTCCAGGGCGTCGTACAAAATGTTCGTTTTGATCGCGCGCTTGTCCGAATGAGCTGAAATTTGGTGGACACCATCTACACGAGTAGACAATTAAAAGTTATCCAATTCACAAATCTTCAGATCACGGTTTCCGCGTGGCAACGCCGCAAAGTTGATGTCAAATTTTGCCATTTTTTCAGTGTGATAAATGGCTGCCATTTCTACATCATGACTCCAATCCAAACCAAATTTTAAACACTGATTAATCCTTCCTTCCTGGACACATTGACAGTGAAATTTTGAAAATCGGCGTTACAGCGCCCCCTACAGAATCAAAATAAAATCTGTATGGGGAGTAAAATTATTAGTTTATCAGAAATGAATGGAATTTGGGTGATAATTCCTTCATGTCGTCGCCATCAAAAAAGCAAATGGTAACCATGTTGTAATATCAACGGTGTTGCCGTGGCGATGGCTGAAGTTCCCCATGTTATCCTAATGGGCCCAAGTGAAAAATCTCCCATCAAATCAAATTTACTTGTTGCCATGGAAATGTGCCAAATTTGACAAACATCAATGAAAGAATAAAACGGGGCGGGTCAGGTAAGCAGCTGGCGAGGGCCTTTTGACGCCGCTCGCGGCTTTAATTAGGCCCGAGCCCCTGGCCTGCCAAGGGCGAAGGGCCTATTGTTTCTGCAACACAGACAACGACTAGTCGAGCGCGCAGCGCTCGACCTCAGGCCTTTCACACTCTCAAAACACACAACGATGACAAGTCGAGCGCGCAGCGCTCGACCACAGACATCATACAACATGTCCAGACACACACACACCGACATGCACTCACACATACGCGTGTACAAACACAAAAACGCACACACACACACGAATTTTCGAGCGCACAGCGCTCGACCAAGGCCTTTCACATACTCAAACGTACAAAAATGACAAGTCGAGCGCGCAGCGCTCGACCTCAGACATAGGCCAACATGTCCAGACACACACACCCCAACATGCACGCATACACACGTGTACAAACACAAAAAACGCACACACACTCTCACACACAAACATGACTTGTCGAGCGCGTAGCGCTCGACCACATTCATTGACACTCTCAAACACCTCACAGACGCGTGGGGCTTGTCGAGACCTTTCCGAAAATATATAACATGTGGGCGAAATAATGGCAGAAAAAAAAAGCATATTGTTTTTGCAAAAAATATTATTAGGCCCGAGCCCCTGGCCTGCCAAGGGCGAAGGGCCTATTGTTTCTGCAACACAGACAACGACTAGTCGAGCGCGCAGCGCTCGACCTCAGGCCTTTCACACTCTCAAAACACACAACGATGACAAGTCGAGCGCGCAGCGCTCGACCACAGACATCATTCAACATGTCCAGACACACACACACCGACATGCACTCACACATTCACGTGTACAAACACAAAAATGCACACACACACACAAATTTTCGAGCGCGCAGCGCTCGACCACAGGCTTTTCACACGCTCAAACGTACAAAAATGACAAGTCGAGCGCGCAGCGCTCGACCTCAGACATGGGCCAACATGTCCAGACACACACACCCCAACATGCACTCATACACACGTGTACAAACACAAAAAACGCACACACACTCTCACACACAAACATGACTTGTCGAGCGCGTGGCGCTCGACCACAGCCATTCACACTCTCAAACACCTGACAGACGCGTCGGGCTTGTCGAGACCTTTCCGAAAATATATAACATGTGGGTGAAATAATGGCAGAAAAAAAAATCGCATATTGTTTTTGCAAAAAATATTATTCTTTCTTTCTTTCTTCTTCTTCTTCTTCTTCTTCTTCTGCTCTTTAAACTGGAATTTGACCCCCTGAACATGCTCGAAAACTCACCAAACTTTGCACAAAATTCAGTTCCGGTGAAAAATTTTTTTTAGTATGTGTTTCAATATTGGGATTTAAAAATTGGCCCTACAGCGCCACCTGCAAAACCCAAAATGCATTGCGTCAATGGGAGGGGGTCCGCAATAAACTTTGTCGTACAGCCACAAAATTCGGTATACACATGCGCGTTGTCGGGACAAACAAAAAATATTATTATGACCCCGACCTCAAAACAGCAGGAAAGCAGCGAGCTGGGATTGAATTTTCAAAATTGCTGAGTCAGCGTTTTCCAGGGCGTCGTACAAAATGTTCGTTTTGATCGCGCGCTTCCCCAAATAAGCTGAAATTTGGTGGACACCATCTACACAAGTAGACAATTAAAAGTTATCCAATTCACAAATCTTCAGATCACGGTTTCCGCGTGGCAACGCCGCAAAGTTGATGTCAAATTTTGCCATTTTTTCAGTGTGATAAATGGCTGCCATTTCGACATAATGACTCCAATCCAAACCAAATTTTAAACACTGATTAATCCTTCCTTCCTGGACACATAGAACGTGACATTTTGACAATCGGCATTACAGCGCCCCCTACAGAATCAAAATAATATCTGTATGGGGAGTAAAATTATTAGTTTATCAGAAATGAATGGAATTTGGGAAATAATTCCTTCATGTCGTCCCGATCAAAAAAGCAAATGGTAACCATATTGTAATATCAATGGTGTTGCCGTGGCGATGGCGAAAGTTCCCCATGTTATTCCAATGGGCCCAAGTGAAAAATCTCCCATCAAATCAATTTTACTTGTTGCCATGGAAATGTGCCAAATTTGATAAACATCAATGAAAGAATAAAACGGGGCTGGTCAGGTAAGCGGCGGGCGAGGGCCTTTTGACGCCGCTCGCGGCTTTAATTCTTTCTTTCTTCTTCTTCTTCTTCTGCTCTTTAAACTGGAATTTGACCCCCTGAACATGCTCGAAAACTCACCAAATTTTGCACAAAATTCAGTTCCGGCGAAAAATTTTTTTTAATATGAATTTCAATATTGGGATTTGAAAATTGGCTCTGCAGCGCCACCTGCAAAACCCAAAATGCATTGCGTCAATGGGAGGGGGTCCGCAATAAACTTTGTCGCACAGCCACAAAATTCGGTATACACATACGCATTGTCGGGACAAACAAAAAATATTATTATGACCCCGACCTCAGAACAGCAGGAAAGCAGCGAGCTGGGATTGAATTTTCAAAATTGCTGAGTCAGCGTTTTCCAGGACGTCGTACAAAATGTTCGTTTTGATCGCGCGCTTCTCCGAATGAGCTGAAATTTGGTGGACACCATCTACACAAGTAGACAATTAAAAGTTATCCAATTCACAAATCTTCAGATCACGGTTTCCGCGTGGCAACGCCGCAAACTTGATGTCAAATTTTGCCATTTTTTCATTGTGATAAATGGCTGCCATTTCTACATAATGACTCCAATCCAAACCAAATTTTAAACACTGATTAATCTTTCCTTCCTGGACACATTAACAGTGAAATTTTGAAAATCGGCGTTATAGCGCCCCCTACAGAATCAAAATAATATGTGTATGGGGAGTAAAATTATTAGTTTATCAGAAATGAATGGAATTTGGGTGAAAATTCCTTCATGTGGTCCTGATCAAAAAAGCAAATGGTAACCATGTTGTAATTTCAACGGTGTTGCCGTGGCGATGGCTGAAGTTCCCCATGTTATTGTAATGGGCCAAAGTGAAAATTCTCCCATCACATCAAATTTACTTGTTGCCATGGAAATGTGCCAAATTTGACAAACATCAATGAAAGAATGAAATGGGGCGAGTCAGGTAAGCGGCGGGCGAGGGCCTTTTGACGCCGCTCGCGGCTTTAATTCTTTCTTCTTCTTCTTCTTCTTCTTCTTCTTCTTCTGCTCTTTAAACACGAATTTGACCCCCTGAACATGCTCGAAAACTCACCAAATTTTGCACAAAATTCAGTTCCGGCGAAAAATTTTTTTTAATATGTTTTTCAATATTGGGATTAAAAAATTGACTCTACAGCGCCACCTGCAAAACCCAAAATGCATTGCGTCAATGGGAGGGGGTCCGCAATAAACTTTGTCGTACAGCCACAAAATTCGGTATACACATGCGCGTTGTCGGGACAAACAAAAAATATTATTATGACCCCGCCTTCAAAACAGCAGGAAAGCAGCGAGCTGGGACTGAATTTTCAAAAATGCTGAGTCAGCGTTTTCCAGGACGTCGTACAAAATGTTCGTTTTGATCGCGCGCTTCTCCAAATGAGCTGAAATTTGGTGGACACCATCTACACGAGTAGACAATTAAAAGTTATCCAATTCACAAATCTTCAGATCACGGTTTCCGCGTGGCAACGCCGCAAAGTTGATGTCAAATTTTGCCATTTTTTGAAGGTGACAAATGGCTGCCATTCGTACATAACACAACGAATCTCAACCAAATCTTAAACACTTATTGACCCTTCTAATCTGGACACATTGACAATGACATTTTCAGATTCGGCGTTACAGCGCCCCCTACAGAATCAAAATGAAATCTGTATGGGGAGTCATATTATTAGTTTGTCAGAAATGAATGAAATTTGGCTGATAATTCCTTCATGTGGTTGCGATCAAAAAAGCAAATGGTAACCATGGTGTAATTTTAACGGTGTTGCCGTGGCGATGGCTGAAGTTCCCCATGTTATTCTAATGGGCCCAAGTGAAAAATCTCCCATCAAATCAAATGTACTTGTTGCCATGGAAATGTGCCAAATTTGACAAACATCAATGAAAGAATAAAACGGGGCGGGTCAGGTAAGCAGCGGGCGAGGGCCTTTTGACGCCGCTCGCGGCTTTAATTAGGCCCGAGCCCCTGGCCTGCCAAGGGCGAAGGGCCTATTGTTTCTGCAACACAGACAACGACTAGTCGAGCGCGCAGCGCTCGACCTCAGGCCTTTCACACTCTCAACACACACAACGATGACAAGTCGAGCGCGCAGCGCTCGACCACAGACATCATACAACATGTCCAGACACACACACACCGACACGCACTCACACATACGCGTGTACAAACACAAAAACGCACACACACACACGAATTTTCGAGCGCGCAGCGCTCGACCTCAGGCCTTTCACACACTCAAACATACAAAAATGACAAGTCGAGCGCGAAGCGCTCGACCTCAGACATAGGCCAACATGTCCAGACACACACGCCCCGACATGCACTCATACACACGTGTACAAATACAAAAAACACACACACACTCTCACACACAAACATGACTTGTCGAGCGCGTAGCGCTCGACCACAGACATTCACACTCTCAAACACCTCACAGACACGTCAGGCTTGTCGAGACCTTTCCGAAAATATATAACATGTGGGCGAAATAACGGCAGGAAAAAAAAAAGCATATTGTTTTTGCAAAAAATATTATTTAGGCCCGAGCCCCTGGCCTGCCAAGGGCGAAGGGCCTATTGTTTCTGCAACACAGACAACGACTCGTCGAGCGCGCAGCGCTCGACCTCAGGCCTTTCACACTCTCAAAACACACAACGATGACAAGTCGAGCGCGCAGCGCTCGACCACAGACATCATTCAACATGTCCAGACACACACACTCCGACACGCAGTCACACATACGCATGTACAAACACAAAACGCACACACACACACGAATTTTCGAGCGCGAAGCGCTCGACCAAGGCCTTTCACACACTCAAACGTACAAAAATGACAAGTCGAGCGCGCAGCGCTCGACCTCAGACATAGGCCAACATGTCCAGACACACACGCCCCGACATGCACTCATACACACGTGTACAAATACAAAAAACACACACACACTCTCACACACAACCATGACTTGTCGAGCGCGTAGCGCTCGACCACAGCCATTCACACTCTCAAACACCTCACAGACGCGTCGGGCTTGTCGAGACCTTTCCGAAAATATATAACATGTGGGCGAAATAACGGCAGAAAAAAAAAAGCATATTGTTTTTGCAAAAAATATTATTCTTTCTTTCTTTCTTTCTTTCTTTCTTTCTTTCTTCTTCTTCTTCTTCTTCTGCTCTTTAAACTGGAATTTGACCCCCTGAACATGCTCGAAAACTCACCAAACTTTGCACAAAATTCAGTTCCGGCGAAAAAATTTTTTTAATATGAATTTCAATTTTGGGATTTAAAAATTGGCTCTACAGCGCCACCTGCAAAACCCAAAATGCATTGCGTCAATGGGAGGGGGTCCGCAATAAACTTTGTCGTACAGCCACAAAATTCGGTATACACATGCGCCTTGTCGGGACAAACAAAAAATATTATTATGACCCCGACCTCAAAACAGCACGAAAGCAGCTATCTGGGATTGAATATTCAAAAATGCCGAGTCAGCGTTTTCCAGGACGTCGTACAAAATGTTCGTTTTGATCGCGCGCTTCTCCGAATGAGCTGAAATTTGGTGGACACCATCTACACAAGTAGACAATTAAAAGTTATCCAATTCACAAATCTTCAGATTACGGTTTCCGCGTGGCAACGCCGCAAAGTTGATGTCAAATTTTGCCATTTTTTCAGTGTGATAAATAGCTGCCATTCGTACATAACACATCCAGTCTCAACCAAATCTTAAACACTTATTGACCCTTCTTATCTGGACACATTGACAATGAAATTTTGAAAATCGGGGTTACAGCGCCCCCTACAGAATCAAAATGAAATCTGTATGGGGAGTCAAATTATTAGTTTATCAGAAATGAATGGAATTTGTGTGATAATTCCTTCATGTCGTCCCGATCAAAAAAGCAAATGGTAACCATATTGTAATATCAACGGTGTTGCCGTGGCGATGGCTTAAGTTCCCCATGTTATCCTAATGGGCCAAAGTGAAAAATCTCCCATCAAATCAATTTTACTTGTTGCCATGGAAATGTGCTAAATTTGACAAACATCAATGAAAGAATAAAGCGGGGCGGGTCAGGTAAGCAGCGGGCGAGGGCCTTTTGACGCCGCTCGCGGCTTTAATTAGGCCCGAGCCCCTGGCCTGCCAAGGGCGAAGGGCCTATTGTTTCTGCAACACAGACAACGACTAGTCGAGCGCGCAGCGCTCGACCTCAGGCCTTTCACACTCTCAAAACACACAACGATGACAAGTCGAGCGCGCAGCGCTCGACCACAGACATCATTCAACATGTCCAGACACACACACACCGACACGCACTCACACATACGCGTGTACAAACACAAAAACGCACACACACACGAATTTTCGAGCGCGCAGCGCTCGACCAAGGCCTTTCACACACTCAAAGGTACAAAAATGACAAGTCGAGCGCACAGCGCTCGACCTCAGACGTAGGCCAACATGTCCAGACACACACACCCCGACATGCACTCATACACATGTGTGCAAATACAAAAAACGCACACACACTCTCACACACACACATGACTTGTCGAGCGCGTAGCGCTCGACCACAGACATTTACACTCTCAGACACCTCACAGACGCGTCGGGCTTGTCGAGACCTTTCCGAAAATATATAACATGTGGGCGAAATAACGGCAGAAAAAAAAAAAGCATATTGTTTTTGCAAAAAATATTATTCTTTCTTTCTTTCTTTCTTTCTTTCTTCTTCTTCTTCTGCTCTTTAAACAGGAATTTGACCCCCTGAACATGCTCGAAAACTCACGAAATTTTGCACAAAATTCAGTTCCGGTGAAAAATTTTTTTGAATATGTGTTTCAATTTTGGGATTTAATAATTGGCTCTACAACGCCACCTGCAAAACCCAAAATGCATTGCGTCAATGGGAGGGCGTCTGCAATAAAGTTTGTCGTACAGCCACAAAATTTGGTATACACATGCGCCTTGTCAGGACAAACAAAAAATATTGTTATGACCCCGCCTTCACAACGGCAGGAAAGCAGCTTTCTGGGATTGAATTTTCAAAAATGCTGAGTCAGCGTTTTCCAGGACGTCGTACAAAATGTTCGTTTTGATCGTGCGCTTCTCCGAATGAGCTGAAATTTGGTGGACACCATCGACACAAGTAGACAATTAAAAGTTATCCAATTCACAAATCTTCAGATCACGGTTTCCGCGTAGCAACGCCGCAAAGTTGATGCCAAATTTTGCCATTTTTTCAGTGTGATAAATGGCTGCCATTTTGACATAATGACTCCAATCCAAACCAAATTTTAATCACTGATTAATCCTTCCTTCCTGGACACACTGCAAGTGAAATTTTGAAAATCGGCGTTACAGCGCCCCCTACAGAATCAAAATTAAAAACTGTATGGGGAGTAAAATTATTAGTTTGTCAGAAATGAATGAAATATGGGTGATAATTCCGTCATGTCGCCCCGATCAGAAAAGCAAATGGTAACCATGTTGTAATTTCAACGGTGTTGCCGTGGCGATGGCTGAAGTTCCCCATGTTATTCTAATGGGCCCAAGTGAAAAATCTCCCATCAAATCAAATTTACTTGTTGCCATGGAAATGTGCCAAATTTGACAAACATCAATGAAAGAATAAAGCGGGGCGGGTCAGGTAAGCAGCGGGCGAGGGCCTTTTGACGCCGCTCGCGGCTTTAATCTTTCTTTCTTCTTCTTCTTCTTCTTCTTCTTCTGCTCTTTCAACTGGAATTTGACCCCCTGAACATGCTCGAAAACTCACCAAATTTTGCACAAAATTCAGTTCCGGCGAAAAATTTTTTTTAATATGAATTTCAATATTGGGATTTAAAAATTGGCCCTACAGCGCCACCTGCAAAACCCAAAATGCATTGCGTCAATGGGAGGGGGTCCGCAATAAACTTTGTCGTACAGCCACAAAATTCGGTATACACATGCACGTTGTCGGGACAAACAAAAAATATTATTATGACCCCATCGTCAAAACAGCAGGAAAGCAGCGAGCTGGGATTGAATTTTCAAAATTGCTGAGTCAGCGTTTTCCAGGGCGTCGTACAAAATGTTCGTTTTGATCGCGCGCTTCTCCAAATGAGCTGAAATTTGGTGGACACCATCTACACAAGTAGACAATTAAAAGTTATCCAATTCACAAATCTTCAGATTACGGTTTCTGCGTGGCAACGCCGCAAAGTTGATGTCAAATTTTGCCATTTTTTGAGGGTGACAAATGGCTGCCATTCGTACATAACACATCGAATCTCAACCAAATCTTAAACACTTATTGACCCTTCTAATCTGGACACATTGACAATGACATTTTCAGATTCGGCGTTACAGCGCCCCCTACAGAATCAAAATGAAATGTGTATGGGGAGTCATATTATTAGTTTGTCAGAAATGAATGAAATTTGGCTGATAATTCCTTCATGTGGTTGCGATCAAAAAAGCAAATGGTAACCATGTTGTAATTTTAACGGTGTTGCCGTGGCGATGGCTGAAGTTCCCCATGTTATTCTAATGGGCCCAAGTGAAAAATCTCCCATGAAATCAAATTTACTTGTTGCCATGGAAATGTGCCAAATTTGACAAACATCAATGAAAGAATAAAACGGGGCGGGTCAGGTAAGCGGCGGGCGAGGGCCTTTTGACGCCGCTCGCGGCTTTAATTCTTTCTTCTTCTTCTTCTTCTTCTTCTTCTTCTTCTTCTTCTGCTCTTTCAACTGGAATTTGACCCCCTGAACATGCTCGAAAACTCACCAAATTTTGCACAAAATTCAGTTCCGGCGAAAAATTTTTTTTAATATGAATTTCAATATTGGGATTTAAAAATTGGCTCTACAGCGCCACCTGCAAAACCCAAAATGCATTGCGTCGATGGGAGGGAGTCCACAAAAAACTTTGTCGTACAGCCACAAAATTTGGTATACACATGCGCGTTGTCGGGACAAACAAAAAATATTATTATGACCCCATCGTCAAAACAGCAGGAAAGCAGCGAGCTGGGATTGAATTTTCAAAATTGCTGAGTCAGCGTTTTCCAGGGCGTCGTACAAAATGTTCGTTTTGATCGCGCGCTTCTCCAAATGAGCTGAAATTTGGTGGACACCATCTACACAAGTAGACAATTAAAAGTTATCCAATTCACAAATCTTCAGATTACGGTTTCTGCGTGGCAACGCCGCAAAGTTGATGTCAAATTTTGCCATTTTTTGAGGGTGACAAATGGCTGCCATTCGTACATAACACATCGAATCTCAACCAAATCTTAAACACTTATTGACCCTTCTAATCTGGACACATTGACAATGACATTTTCAGATTCGGCGTTACAGCGCCCCCTACAGAATCAAAATGAAATGTGTATGGGGAGTCATATTATTAGTTTGTCAGAAATGAGTGAAATTTGGCTGATAATTCCTTCATGTGGTTGCGATCAAAAAAGCAAATGGTAACCATGTTGTAATTTTAACGGTGTTGCCGTGGCGATGGCTGAAGTTCCCCATGTTATTCTAATGGGCCCAAGTGAAAAATCTCCCATGAAATCAAATTTACTTGTTGCCATGGAAATGTGCCAAATTTGACAAACATCAATGAAAGAATAAAACGGGGCGGGTCAGGTAAGCGGCGGGCGAGGGCCTTTTGACGCCGCTCGCGGCTTTAATTCTTTCTTCTTCTTCTTCTTCTTCTTCTTCTTCTTCTTCTTCTTCTGCTCTTTCAACTGGAATTTGACCCCCTGAACATGCTCGAAAACTCACCAAATTTTGCACAAAATTCAGTTCCGGCGAAAAATTTTTTTTAATATGAATTTCAATATTGGGATTTAAAAATTGGCTCTACAGCGCCACCTGCAAAACCCAAAATGCATTGCGTCGATGGGAGGGAGTCCACAAAAAACTTTGTCGTACAGCCACAAAATTTGGTATACACATGCGCGTTGTCGGGACAAACAAAAAATATTATTATGACCCCGCCGTCAAAACAGCAGGAAAGCAGCGAGCTGGGATTGAATTTTCAAAAATGCCGAGTCAGCGTTTTCCAGTGCGTCGTACAAAATGTTCGTTTTGATCGCGCGCTTCTCCAAATGAGCTGAAATTTGGTGGACACCATCTACACAAGTAGACAATTAAAAGTTATCCAATTCACAAATCTTCAGATAACGGTTTCCGCGTGGCAACGCCGCAAAGTTGATGTCAAATTTTGCTGTTTTTTCAGTGTCATAAATGGCTGCCACTTCTACATAATGACTCCAATCCAAACCAAATTTTAAACACTTATTGACCCTTCTTATCTGGACACATTGACAGTGAAATTTTGGAAATCGGCGTTACAGCGCCCCCTACGGAATCAAAATAAAATCTGTATGGGAGTAAAATTATTAGTTTATCAGAAATGAATGGAATTTGGGTGATAAATTCTTCATGTCGTCCCGATCAAAAAAGCAAATGGTAACCATATTGTAATATCAACGGTGTTGCCGTGGCGATGGCTGAAGTTCCCCATGTTATTCTAATGGGCCAACGTGAAAAATCTCTCATCAAATCAAATTTACTTGTTGCCATGGAAATGTGCCAAATTTGACAAACATCAATGAAAGAATAAAGCGGGGCGGGTCAGGCAAGCGGTGGGCGAGGGCCTTTTGACGCCGCTCGCGGCTTTAATATGTTTTTCTCTTTTGAGTGTTTGTTTTGTTATAAAGTCCTGTACAGGCACTCGCCGCACTGATCCACAGCCCCGATCCTCACGGCCAGCTACACTGCACCAGCCAACCGGGAGGGAGAAGCTCTGTCAGCGGCGGGAAGTACAGACACACGCACACAGGAGTGATGAAACTCAGATTTTTGCGAGAAAATTGGTTTTTCTATGATGATGACATGTGTGGCGATTCTCTGTTCTTCTGTTCTGCTGAGACTTTCCATACAGGAGGGGAGATGTTGTGACTACGAAAGCAGTGGACGCATTCTTGGAGACGGCTGCTCCTGGTGGCTGGGTGGCTGCTGGGAGGAGGCTGTGGAGGCGGTGGGTTTGATTACGACGTGAAAACATCGGACGTGATAACGCCGTACTGCAACGTGATGAAAACTATGAGGCAGCATGACCGCGACAAGGTCAGGCCATGAACACACACACTGGGGGGAAGAGAGATTAGACTTTTAAAAAAAGTTTTAAATTCCTTACTTTTTTAGCTTTTGAATGAATTATGTGTTTTGTTCATTTTATAAGTCACTAGGAAGATATCAGTGGGTCGACGAGCTGAACAGTCCTGATCAGACTGAACCACAGGCAGCAGGAAGCCTCCATGATGGTCACTTCTCCCCCACATCACTGTAACCTGAACACAGGGTGTGGGGCTTCTAGTTTTAGTGAAATAGTTTTAATTATCAACCAATTGCTCAGTTGGGTGAAGAATTGAAGTGAATTAATTAAATGAATTTGTTTCAATACAGTTTCAATGAAATAACTTGGAGGTCACATTCTGGCTTTTCAAACTGAGTGGAGGGGGAGACAGAAGCGAGAGGTTTATCTCGACCTTCCCCTTCGACATAACAAAACTAGCATGACAATGTTTTTACATGACTGTGCTACAAGAATTTGTTACTGTCTATGAATCTACATTCCTAACTTTGAAATCTACTGAAATGAATTACATTTGCACCTTTATTTGATTTAGTTGGAGAATTTGTGGACTAACTATAAAGAGATTACTCAGATTTAGCATCGACTAAACCTCACAGAATCACACTGGAGCTAAATGTCTAACTGCTAGAGATAGACAATAGAATGTTTGTCCAGAAGTCATGGGAGGTATTGAATGTTTTCTGAAGCCATTGAATGATTCAGTGATGTTTAGTACCGACTCTTTTTACACCAAGATGAAGAGGACCTGATGGGTGGACATTTTTTCCAAGATTTTATAGAAATCAACTGAACTGTACTATCTGCTACTTCAAAATCAACTGATTTTAAAATCATTTTGTCTTTTGGACCTCTGACTCATGCTACTATCCAGTCGTTGACCTGTCTGACCTGTCTGCTGCATTATTTTCACTCAGATTGGATCCCGAAAGGCAATATTTACCTGTATTCACCTAAAAAGGTAAATAATGCTTCACATTTGGCCCAGGACTTTGTCTCTGGTCTGGGAGTTTATGCATTGGAAGTGAGGGGATCTGGATCTGGACCTGTCAGGTGGAACTCTGATACAGTATGAGGTTGATGTTTTCGGACTAAAAGGTTGAAGGAAGCTTGAAGAGCCTGACACTGTTCTACTCCTGAACCGTCTTCCTGAGGGAGGCCACCGAGCATCCTGAGCCCAGCTGCAACTGAAAGTGACGTTCCTTGGACACGTTCTGGAGGAGAAGAACCGGTCCTGGTCTTCGGGAAGACCTGCACTGTGGTCTAATCTGCCGCTACAGATTAAAAGAAGAGACGTTGTCTTTTCTAGGTCTGGCAGAATGCTGTCGTCACTGGATTTTTGGTTTCAGCTGTAGACTCTGTGTTCGAAACAACCACACAAGGATGTTTCTGCAGGACTGGAGTGAACAGAGACAATGTCACGTGAGGGTTAACATCTGGAAGAAGACTAAACATCAGCCTCTGGTCTGGGATTACCTGGCTATGGACCGCCCTGTCATCTCTATTCCAAGAGAAAGGATGGTTCTCTACAGGTATTCTGGTTTGGACACATGGATCAGGTTTCACCCTGATGCTAATTTCTCTTGCAGACTCCTGACTGGGTTCCTGGGCTCCTAAATAGTCTGTGAGCAGCTGATGTTCCAGCAGAGATTATCACTGCAGCAGGTTTTGGTTCGGGGCGACGGATGCGTAGTACATGCGTCACATTCTGCTGCTGGTGAATAAAGCACAGAGTGCCTGTCAGCAGGGGGGTCGGGGTGTGAAGCCATGTTCTGTGGTTTTAATTTACCTTTGAAATATCTGCTCAATTGAATATGTGTGAATGTGACTATGACTGTGTTACGGCTGACAAACTAACTTACTAACAAACTAACATTGACATTGATGACTGACTTTGAGAACGACCAGATATTCAGTGTTTTATGGTGGTGTTCAATGTTTTTGCTGATTTTAATGGTTTTTCTTTCTTTTCTTAGTTTAGCTTGATTGGACACATCGCGGCCACTGATTGTCTTCTGCCTTCCTGGTTGATCGGCCTGGACCAGGATTGATTGTTTGGCATGAAGGTATTTCCAGCTGTCACTGTCCCATGGTGCTGATTTGTTTAAATTGTGCATCCATGACCGAGTGTTGCTTGGTGTTTTTGTGACAGTGGATCAGTTGGAAATGGTCGTTGAAACATAGGTAACTTAGGACATATAAAATAAAAATGACGATGCACTTGGAGGAACTGATCTTATTGATGTTTATGGGAAACATTAATATTGACGTGTGACACAAATGAAAAGTGGTTTTACTTTGTCTGGCTTTACTGTTTCCGATAGTGAGTTAGATTATTGTTAAAATTCGAATTTATTTTGTGTCTGGTTTTGTTTAAATTGAAATTTAACAACAGGAGGGATTGATGTGGAATAATGCTTTGTTTTCAAAGTTCTCAGGAACACAGTGTGAAGGCCGCTCTGTTTTGTCTGAAGTCACTTGGAAACAGCGTCTGCTAGTCTCGTGAGATCTAGCTATATGAGATGACGTGGCCGGAAGTCATGCCAGAGTTGGGTTGGATTCTCCTCGGAGCAACAGCCTTGCTCTCAATCAGCTGATTTGTGTGTGCTTCCTCTGCAATCCTCAATAAATCCTCCTTGTGCAGCGTCAACACCTTGACTCGTCATCTCGCCAAAAATTCCACAACAGAAACTTAATACAATTACTCCCAAAGTAATATACAATTTTTTTTTATTAATGAAATAACAGCAAAACGAACTATTTAACAAGCATTCTGGGTCATCCTTAACTCCAAGGTAGGTCTCGTAGAATCTCAAAATTAAGGGAGATAACATCCCTTAGTCTCGCTCCTTTCCTCAACTTGTTTAGGAATGGGACAGCACTTAACTTCACGGGAGCACGCATTTTGAGGAATGAGGAGTAAGATTGAGGATTAAGCAGAGAATTGGGATTCGCATAGCAGTCAATGTGGAGAAATCGCAGAGGGGCATGTCACTCTGTTACTATAAAAAGCTCGTGACAGACGTCAGTGCCACTCTGAGATCTCAGATTTTTCACAGATATGCATGAGGCTTACCTGTAGCACATCTGACGGCCAAAAGTCGAAACTCATTATTAGTATTTTATGACCAAATTCCGGTTTCTTTTGGGTCCCCCCTCAATTTGTACAAACAAATCCAAAGCTCTACCTCTGAAATGGTGGCCGTTTTTTACTGTCATTTTTGTGGGCGCTTTAGCACCAATTACTTAGGTAATATCCAGGAAAGAGTCTGTTTACTGGTACACATTGTATTGTTTTGATCATTCGTGGGGACGAACTGGTATTAGACACAATAGCACGTTGAAAAAAATGAGATTGTGAGCATGTGAGTCACGCACGCCAGCTATCCCACCGGTGTGCAATCAAAGTAACTGGACTGGGGATTCCGCCATCAGTAGGGGAAGACAAGCCAAGTAATCAAGATGAAACTCACCATTCGTCCTGATGTACAAGATGTACCTTCCTTTATCACTTGGTCAGTCAGTAGTCTGTTAAATAACACAGAACCGTAGTTGGATTGTAATGCTGCTGCGGCGTTGTTTTCCCCTCATTCAAAATGGCGCGCCTGATCACTAGGGAGATCACGTGACTTCGTCACTTCCGTCCGACTTCGTCAATATATGACCTCTGATCCGTGAGAAGACCAGAAGCAGGCCAGACACTCCCCCAGACAGACGTCCATGCACCTGTCCAGAGGGAGGCAGAGGAAGGCCCCGGCCAAGAAGCTAAGACCGGCAGACGCCAGCCCCCAACGGGCACCAGATGCCCAAGGTGGGCAGAGCCGAGAGCCGAAGAGCCAACCCCACCCACTCAGGCAGAGGACCATTATTATGCCTGTATTAGCACCACAAGGGGAAATTTCTTTTCTGTCCTGGCAGCCCTTCACTGGTGCCTGTCTTGGGTGAAAAAAAACAGAGTGTGTGTGTGTGTGTGTGTGGGGCGGGGGGGGGGGGGGGGGGGGGGGGGGGGGTGAATCAAAAAAAGGTACATCATTACAGACTGGGCTTCATTGGGGAAACAAAGTTAGGATGCAGAACCCCCCCCCCAAAAAAAAAAAAACCCCGTACGCACACAAATATAGCAATGACATAAGACAGTTGCTTCAGTTCAGCAGATCAGCCTTCGTAGCTTCCTCAGCACACCAGGTCATCACCACTGTTTGTCAGCAGAAGAGTGGGGGAGGCGTTGTAGTGGGGGCAGGAACATCATGGATGCAGCGTGTGTAGCTTTCAGTTCATCAGTCCAATGTATGTGTGTGTAGTTTGGCCCTTCTCCCTCTGTGCTAAGTTCGTAGTGACCCCACTTGCAGATGTTGCACCTGTTGTCCCCCCCTTCGAGGGGGAGTCTTCTCGAGTTTCAGTTGCTGACTCCATTATTACGAGGGCCTACGAACAAGCTCCGGCCAGACCGGGAGGACACTCCTGTTGGTGCTGTGCCCGCGGGCTGGCTTCGGTTCTACTTCTGGGATCCGTGGTTCTTGTGCTAGACCGTCCAACGGACTGTACTCAACATAGTCCTAGGCTTTACTTCTTATTGTCTCATCCTAGCTGTTGCCAAAGCTGTCCATCCCTGGGAATGGGATCCTTCCATACTGTGGTTCTCCCCAAGATTTCTTCTTTTCCCACTGGGTTTTTGGAGTTTTTTCTTGCCGGATGTGAGGGTCTAAGGCGGTGGTTGCTTCATTTTGTCTCATTACTGTGAATTTGACATATTAACATTATGCTTATTCACTGTTTTTATTTTTACCAACCAAAGTAACATCTTGAAGCCCTCTGAGGCAACTGTTGTTGTGATACTGGGCTATACAAAAATAAATTGATTGATTGATTGAGATGGTAGTTGCCGTGGAGACGACCTTAATGGAAGCAGTCCAGAGCTGAGGCAGGGTGGCATTGGGAGAGAGGGGGAGGGAAATAGATAGGCAATCCTTTGGCCTTGGGCCTTTCAGGGGGGTTGTTTTGAATTCTAAGGGGCACCAAATGCAGTCAGTAGGTATCTTGTTTTGGTGTGGAAGGAGCCGTTTGACCTTCCTCTGCTTGGTTCTCAATTTGTCAGACAGCAGCTGCATTAACCCTCTCAGAGATGACATCCAACTTGCGTCTCGAATCGACCACAGCCCCAGCCAAATTGTTCATCCTTATAAAGAGTTTGCACAAACGGTCAGCGTCAGCTTTTACCCGTTGATTTGAAAAGACCATCTTTGGGCATCTTTTATGGTGGCGGTCTTCTTAATTCTGCAGAAGATCAGGCCGCCGCACAAATCGATCAGCCATCGTAAATCCAAAAATATAAACATCCTTTATGTCCTCCATGGACAGGGGTGCCAGGCATGTGACACCCCCCCCCCCCCCCCCCCCCCCCCCACCTCCACTTGCCCCGGGTGTCGATCACATACCCAGCATACTGGGTCCCGTCTGGGCAGGAAGGATCCCCCGCTCCTGTGCTCTTCGTTGAAATAACTGCATCAATTGCATTGGGAGACCAGCTGATCATGGTCCATGGTTGATGTTTTGGTTTGTTCGAAAAAACCAAATCAATCAACCCCCCGGCACATTGCGCTCCACCTGAGTGGCAAAAAAGCACACACAGCTGCAGCACTTTCTGTGATGAAACACGGTCCATTCCTCCCTATTTGCCATAAGGAACTCGGCCGAATTATCAGAAAAATCACGAGGAAAAGGATGGTATAAGACACAAACTGAAATAAGGAGTGCAAATATCACAAAAATGAAAGTGAAACTTGAATAGCGTCTTTTGCCGGTGCAACGTTTCAACTTCAATAAGATGCTACCTTAGAGGGTCGGACATGGCTCCTCCCACTATGATTTGTTTTTCCACCAGTATGCTGGTACGATTTAACTTCTATCCAGTTCGGTGTCAGTTCTGGGCCCTGTAATATCTTTGGACAGATACCAAACTGGAGTTGTTGTTTGTTTTTTTTTTGTTTTTTTTTCAGTGCACTTATCACACACTTAGAGAATAGTTGTGTGTCATGAAACATTCCTAAAGTATGTGGAGAAGATTCTCTTTTGGGGTGAAGCACTTTTCCCTCAACAGACTAATCGGAGTAAAGAAAAATCGACTCTTGGCATGTGACATCGGCAGGAACTGTTCTGCGGGCTGGCGGTCCCAGTGTTGGGCTGAGTTATATGCCGGAGAGTTGGCCTCTGTGCTGCAGGGCTCCGCTCCGCCTGCTGGGGGAGCGCTCGCTCTTTGGGCAGCGAATCACGGAGACGTCTGAACACTATTTAAGCACATCTCCAGCAGGGGTGTCAAAGTTCACAGTTTTTTCTACACGTGTAAGCGGGACTTCTAACCGACATGTAATCAGTTCCACATGATTTCAGAGATTTGTGATCTTGAGAGGGAACATTTAGTTTGCTAATGTTAATGTCTCAAATGTTCAGGTAACATCACCACCCCTAAAAACATTATATACATACATATTGGTGAAAAACGAAGGAGGAGGAGGAGGAAAATGATGTGCATGCGGTTATTGATTTTTCTAAACGGTTATGATTTGTTATTTGTGTAACTGTTCACACCTGCAGACTTTGACACTCCTAATATTCAGCAGATAAAAACACACTGCTGGGCGCTGAGGATTGCTGACTGCAAAGCTAAAGATTAGAACCTGAAAACGTGAGGTATCTCATTATGGGAAATGCCCCCTGGCATGACCGATCATGGAAGCTCAAATGACACCACGTCTGTCATGTGACATCCCAATCATCTCGAGATGCATGGGGCAGCCCGCCCCCCTTATAAGCGGCCCCCGCGCTGCACCCACCATTCTCAAGCGTAATTCTTCCACCCCACTGATGCAAGTCGGGCAGTGTTTTGAGATACCGCACTCGGTTATCAGAGAACCGGGGTTACGTGAGTAACCTAACATTCTCTTTCAAACCTCCCTTGGTATCTCACTATGAGAGATATAGCTCACTCCCAGATTTGCATGCTCCGAAGCCCACAAAGCCGCGACCTGCAATGGGTCGACACCCTCAACCTTCCCCTAGGGCTAGCACGCAATTAAGATGTACCCACACTCAGGACTGAAAGAGCCAGAGATGTCTCGGTCACGTCCAACCTGTAATAACGGATGAATGTGTGTGGGGATGCCCAGCTGGCAGCGGCACAAATGTCCCTCACAGATCTGCCCTTAAACAGGGCCCATAAGGTGGCCATACCCCTGGTGGAGTGGGCCCGCAGCCTCTCCGGGGGCTGCAAACCACGACTTTCATACGCCAAAATTATAGCCTCCACAACCCAGTGTGACAGGCGCTGGCACGTCAGGGCCCTCCCCTTGTGAGAGGGAGCCCACGATATGAAGAGCTGGTTGCTCCTTCGAAAACCCTTAGTCCTGTCCATGTAGATGCGTAACGCCCTCACCGGACAAAGGAAATTGAGCCGTCGCTCATCCTCCCCTGCAAACGGCGGTGGGTGAAAAGCGAGCAGCTCAAGCTTGGAACAGCTGTATGCAGAATCACTAACCTTAGGCACAAACGCTGGGTTAGGACGCAACGTAACCTTCCCATAATCTGGGGAGATTTGAAGGCATGAGGCGTGCACAGACAAAGCCTGTAACTCGCCTATCCATCTAGCTGACGTTAAAGACAGCAACAGGATAGTTTTAAGAGAAAGCACTCTTAAATCTGCACATTCTAACAGCTCAAAGGGCAAACTTGTGAGCGCCTCCAGAACCGTTGATAAATCCCATGACAGGACCGGTTGTTTACGCACCGGAGGCAGCCGACGCGCCCCCTTCATAAACCTCTTAATTAGAGGATGCTGCCTGACAGGTGCACCTCTAAAACCCACGTGACACACTGAAATAGTGGCCAAATAGACCTTAATGGTGGAAAAAGCTTTATTACCATCCAATAAGTCCTGCAAGAAGCACAACACATCCAGGACAGAACACTGAAACGGAATGACAACTTTGGTCTCACACCATTTTTCAAACACACGCCATTTATTGTGATATAACGATCGCGTGGCAGGTGATCTTGTGCACTGAATAGTCTCAATCACCCTCGACGGGAGACCAGACTCATGTAAATTCACCCTCTCATGAACCAAGCCCACAGAGCTAGATGTTTGGGGTTCGGATGAAAAATCTGCTTGCACGCTTGCGACATCAGGCCCGTGCGGAATGACAGATATTGATGACGCCATCACCCCTGACAGCCGGAGACAGTCCCGTAATGACACTGAACTTCCTCTCCGAAATAAAGCCAGGTGCTGGTGAAATTTCTCCACTTGAGCATGGGACAGAAAATCCTGAAATGAAACAGAGTCTATTTCGAGGCCCAAATACTCGATCCTCTGAGTAGGAGACAAACAGCTCTTTACGGGGTTTTTATTGAACCCCAAGCTGTTCAGCCTGTCCATCAGCTTCCGTGTATCCCTCTCTGATTTCTCTTTGCTGGATGCACAGAGGAGAAAATCGTCCAGATACGCTAACACTCTGAGGCCCGATGCACGCATTGGGTTCAGGGCTGCTTCCACACATTTGCAGAAAATTCTCGGGGTGAGAGACAGCCCAAAAGGCAGGGTGTGATACTCGTAAGCTGTTCCCCTGAATGCAAACCTGAGATATTTCCTGTGTGCGGGATATATGCTTATATGAAAATAAGTGTCCTGCAGATCCACTGAAGTGAACCAGTCGCCTGGATGAATGGCTCGGAACAGAACCTTGTACGTGAGCATTTTGAAGCTGTACTTTCTGAGGTGTAGATTGAGGAACCGCAGATCCAGGATCGGACGCAATGAACCTCCTTTCTTTGGAATGAGGAAATACCGGGAATAAAACCCCTGATTTCTCTCTCCCTCCGGTACAAGGCGAATTGCCCCGCGGCTTAATAGAGAAGATATTTCGCTCTCTAAAGCCTCCGCTTCTTCCCCCGCAGCTTCTGACGTCAGCACACCATTGAAGCGGGGCGGCCTCATAGCGAATTGCAGCCTGTAACCCTTGGCAACTGTTGTAAACACCCACGGGTTCACTGCGCATGCGGCCACTCCTCTGCTTTGACAGTGAGAGTGGTGTTAAGCTCAACAATGGAGCAGCTGCGCCCTCTGGGGGAGACAGACTGTCCTGCACTTCTTGATTTTTCTTTTTGTTTTGTGTTCGCTGCGCCCTCGGCTTTATGAATGAGCCTGGCTGCGACAGCTTGTTTTTGATTGAAAAACCAAGAGAAGTGCTTAGTGTGAACATTGCACTTATTTCCTCTTCCCTTCGAACTGTCCCCGTGGGAAGACGAAGGGGGAAAATGAAACTGTGCACTGGGGGAACGAGTGCATAATTCAGTCTGTGAACGGGAAGACCAAACGGGGCCGTTACACAGCGCTAATCGGAACAGTAGTCCAGAACATCCACCCTCCGTTTCTTGGGAGGAGAGGGAAACATGTGACCTGTTCCGGAGGGGCTCAGAGCAGGGATCTCTGTGAGTGCTGACTGCTGAGCCTCTGTGTCCACGAACCATGACACCGAGGCCGACCGTTTTTTCTTCCCGTCCGGGGGGCGGGACGGGCGGTTCGGATCGGTGCCTGGAGCGGCAGCTACAGCGGCAAAGGACTTTTTGGGCCAATGTTTCTGATGCTGAGCTACGCGCTGGTGAGACACTGGCTGCTCAGCCATGCATGGTCTGGGGTCCTTATAGCCGCTGCCGCCCGCTTACACACCTCATGCAGGTCGACCTCCGAGGATGAAGAGGGGGGTTGGATTCCTCCGCTAACAGAGCTGCTGGGTCGGGATGCTGGAGTCGGCGGGAGGATTGCGTCCTCGTCATCCTCCTCGTTATCGTCATTAAGGAGGTCCAGGTTATCGTCCTCCTCTCCGTCAGAGAGAAAGGAGTCTACCCCTTATGTCAAAAAATGATTGATTGACAGGTCTATTGTTTTAGGGGAAGGGGGGGGGGGGGGGGAAGAGGGGGTGCAGGGAGGAGGGGCAGTTGGCGGGGGGGTCTGGAGGGGGGGGGGCTCTGGAGAAGGGGGGGGGGGGATGTCTGGAGAAGGGGGTGGGGGAGAGGGGATGGTGAGTTCCCAGACTTTAATGTATTCATGTGAACAAGAAGGGGGGTGGTATGACCTAAGTATGTTTCAAAAGGTAAGTTTGGTGAGAACGTTTGAAACTCTAGACATGTTCTCATACGTCTTCGACCATATTAACATACGTACCAGGCAGCTTAGGAGGCTGTTGATTTTTCCTGTGTGATACTCGAGGACTCAAGCATTTTCAGCAGTGTATGTGTGTGTGCGTGTGTGGATTTATTCACCATGGCAGGTCCATCGGAGGAGGAGTACAGACCACGGCTTATTGGTGAGACTGTCATAACGATTATAGAGGAACCCCAGTCTTGCGATGGTCCCAGGAAAAAAGTACTGTATTTCCGCCGGAATCAGAAACTTCCTTCGGAATCTCTGCGGGAGGAATGGTCTTTGGAGCCTTACGGAAAAAGAGGAATCTGGGGTTACTTTTTCAAATATGAGACGGGGGAGTTGTGTTTCTTCCAGCGGGATGAGCGTGAAAAGTTGTGGCCCTTCATGGATGGGGCCGTCTTGTCTTCCAACGATTGGGGGATTCTGAGAACTGTGAATCCCGGCAATCTCTCCGGATTGGAGTTTCCTGCAGAACCACTGTGTCCTTATCCCAGAGAGTGGTTACAGAGAAAAGCGACATTTATGGCAGTCTGGCCCACCAAATTTTCAGGAGCGACTCGATGGTTCTTCCGTGCTACTCACCGGGTCGATGGGAATTTTATCTTGGAGCATTTCAACTCCGACTGCGGCGTGTTTCGTACCTTGCTGCTTGTTCCTTTGGCTGCATGGAATGAAAAGATGGAGCAAATTTCCGCAAGAATTGACAACCTGTTCCGTAGCTGCATGGACTGGAATGAGACTCTCTCTCCCTCGGGCACACCCCCTGAAAAGTGACGCACGGCCTATCCGCAGAGAGCTGTGCCACACCCCTTGAAATGTGACGCACAGAACTGATATAAAGACACACATTTTCTAAAAATCTGACACCATTCAAGGATACTCCGTTCAACAAGCTATGTCTGCTCGTAATAGTGCATCCAGGCGTATTATCCCCACCCTCTTGAACCAGGAGGAGAAGGAGGAGGTTGATTGGCCTTTATTCTCATCCTCTCAACAGCCCGACGACGGCTGGGATTGCGATTGTCACTCAAAATCCTCTCCTGCTAGTCTGACCACACTCGCTTCAGCCGAGGAGGGTGAAGCGGAGGTTAGCTCACCCGAGGAGGGTGAAGTCAAGATCGGCGACCTGCTGACGTATTCTGAACCGGAAATGGTGGAGGGTGAAGCGGAGGTTGACGGCCTGCTGACGGATTTAGCTCTGAAAGGGGTATAGACCGCGGTGCTTTATCTGCTCAACATCGCTCAGAAAAAGTACAAGCAGGAGAAGTGTTTCGGGTGTGCGGTTAACCACCCCAGCCAGCGTCAGCATGAGTGTCTGTGGAGCACGGAATACGACGATTTTGCAAAGAACTTTTCCCAGCTATTGAGGATACTCTACAACCCATACTTCATTAAGGCTGTCCAGAAATACCTTTCCATGAACAACATTTATGTGCAGCGCAACATCGTTGCCATAACGGTCGTGAAATTTTTGCGAGAGCTGAAATCAGCGGGTGACATCTCCGAACCCGTGCGAAACATGTATGATGAGTTGGAAGGAGAGGGAGGACTGGGCTACGGACCACTAGAGACTGCAGCGAAAATATGGGCGACTTGTGAGTAAACAAACAATCTGAAAAAAAAAATAAATAAAATGGACATGGGGGCCTTCTTTGATAAATACCTGTTTGAGTCGGAGAACAAGGAGAACTGCGAACCTGATGCAGAGGATATGAATAAACGTCTGACGGATATTGAGACACACGCTGAACTTTGTCAGGTCATGGAATTTTTGAAAGTAGCTATCGAGAATAAAGCTTCAACCACAAGATGCGCAAGAACCTGGGAAGATGAGAGACTGGAAATGGCATTGAGTAGAGTCCGTACCATTTCACCTTCAGAGTGGAGCTCTATGGTACAACATGGTGTGTCTGTGTCTGAATCTGGATTGGCAGAAAACTTTAAAAAACTCTTAAGAGAGGTGGCAAAGAAATCTATGTCACCGAGTCATCTGATGTGTTTTTATGCTCTGTTTGTCGATGTTACTGCTGAACTTTTATGAAAAAAACAACCTGTAAACATTTTGGCCGAGCTCAGAATATTACATGCAGCTTTTTATAGAACTCTAGACCGAAATCTTTTAACTCAAACTTGGGCGATGTTTAAACTTTGACGCGTTTGTTAAAATATTAGCTGTTGAACAAGTAGAATTTTTTGACATCTGTTAAAATTGTTTAACAATGTTTTTTGATTTCTTTGTTAAAACATTAGTTGTTGAACAAGTAGAATTTTTTGACATCTGTTAAAATTGTTTAACAATGTTTTTTGATTTCTTTGTTAAAACATTAGTTTTTGAACATTAGAACTTTTTCCATATTTTGGTTTCATCATGTATACTTTTCTTTAACCAATGTATTGATGATGATGATGATTAAAAAAAATAAAATAAGAAGCTCTGCTCAATCTTTTTTTCCCCATTTGGGTTTCAACATGTCTGTGAATCACTTGATGAGAAAAGCGTATTACAATCCCGCCCACCCCGGCAGCTTTGGAGGCATAGAGAGACTATGTCAGGGGGTGCAAGATGAAGCGGGGCAAGCGGTAGAGCTTGAGAAAGCTAAAGATTTCTTATCCGAACAGGATGCTTACACTCTGCACAAACCTGTCAGAGTACATTTTCCTAGAAACAGAGTGTTTGTTCCAAGACCTTTATATCAATTCCAAGCTGACCTGTGTGACATGTAAGCTTTAGCAGAGTTTAACGACGGTTATAATTATCTCTTAACCGTCATAGATGTATTTTCCAAGAGGGCTTATGTGAGAACGCTGAAGAGAAAGACTGCGGATGAGACGGTAAAGGCCTTTGAATCAGTGTTTGAGGAAAGTCAGACACCCAAAAAGCTACAGACGGATGAGGGGAAAGAATTTTTTTACAAGAGATTTGAGACTCTGATGAAAAAACACAACATCGTACATTTCTCCACAGCCAGCGATCTCAAGGCTTCTGTGATTGAAAGATTTAACCGTACTATAAAAGGTAGAATGTGGAGATATTTTACAGCAAACAACACAATGCGATATCTTGATGTCTTACAAGACTTGGTAAAGAGTTACAATCACAGCTATCACAGCAGTATTAAAATGACCCCTATGCAGGTGACTAAAGAAAATACTTTACAAGTGTTTCAAAACCTCTACGGCACACCTCAGAAGGTAAATAAAGAGATGAAATTTAAAACAGGGGATCTAGTCAGGATATCAAAGTTGAGAGGAGTTTTTGATAAAAAATATGAGCAGAGTTTTACGGACGAGGTGTTTACGGTGACTGAATGCATACCTCGCATCCCTCCTGTGTACAAACTAAAAGATTATGACGGAGAGCTCGTCCAAGGATCATTTTATGAACAAGAGTTGCAAAAAGTAAAACTGCCTCATGACAAAGTATTTCATGTAGACAAGATTCTTAAGCATCGTGTCGTAAAGGGTGAAAAACAAGTCTTCGTACGTTGGAAGAATTGGCCTGAAAAATTCAACAGCTGGGTGAAGGCTGCCGAATTAAAGGATATATAAAAATCCTCACGCGCTTACACAGACCATCATTCCATCATGTATGGTTCAAGGGATAAGGGGTTTTACATCACCCTACCCTCCAACGCCAGCCTGGAAGTTTTCAAAGATAATAAGAGCGACAGTTTCCGTGTGGATTTAGCACAACACATCGACTTAATAGGAGAATGGGAGGTCGCTTTAACAGAGATTTCATTCCCATACACTTGGTATAACGTACCTCAAGAGAAGGCTTACTTTGACTGGAGGCGAAAGCCTCAAGAACCAGGGACAGAGAGTGAAGTTTCTCATCATTATATCCAAGGAGGAAATTTCAGCAGCGTACACCCATTCAAGCTGGAGCTGGATGCTCAGTTTAAAAAAGTCAATGCCGATATTACTCTGGTATTTAATAACATCCGGAAGAAATTTGATTTCGTGACGAATGGTAAAACCCACGTACGTTTCTACCCACCTTTGGCATACATGATCGGTCTCGAAGCCGGAGAATGGTTCAATTTTGAGAAGAAGACCGCTCCCTATCCCGTGGATTTAAGGGCGGGCTTTTATCATCTTTACTGTTACAGCGATGTGGTTCGCCCGCAATTAGTAGGGGACGTTTACGCGCCGCTTTTGAGAAGCGTTGAGATCCAGGGTGCATTCGGAGATTTTGTCACACATTGCTTCAACCCTGCCTATTATTTACCTGTGGCAAAGCAGCATATTGAAAATATCGAGGTCCAGATAAAAACGGATCAAAACAAACCGGCAAACTTCACCTATGGTAAAACGATTGTAACGCTCCATTTTAGACCCGCTACCTGAAAACCTGTCTATATAACCCTTCAACCCGCAAAGATATCGCTCAGTACCAAGCATCCTGCGAGGGTATCTGACCGTTGTGAGGTGTTGCCCCATTTTTATCATTAAACTGTATCGTGGAAAAAATAAAAAATAAAAAAATAAAAAATGTCTCGGATGGATTTAGGAGAAGATCCTCACCGCTTTGTACAATATTATGAGAGACAGGTGGGAGGAGATTTACCAGGATTTTATGGAGCACCCGTCATGTATGGTCGTGGTATAGGCTCTCTGTTTTCAAGATTGTTCCGTTTTGTTTCCCCTTTAATAAAGAAAGGCTTTGCCATTGCCAAACCTCATCTTAAAACAGCCGCCGGTAACATCGCCTCTGACGTATTCAACCAGGCTGTGGGAAAGCTGGCCAACCAGCAGAAACAGGAGGGATCTGGGGGTATTATGGTCTTATCACGCAGGCTAAAGAGACGGCCTCCGGGACAGCGTGCCTTCTCTAATAAACGCTCCAACGCTAAAAGAAAGAAATCAGTCGGGAGAAGCTCTCAGACAAAGAGGAAGTCCGAGAGGAGCGCCGATATATTTTAAAAGGAAAAAAAAAAAAAAAAATATGGCTCTTTTACATCAAAAATCCCCAGAGTGCACCTTGGCTGAGCTAGACTTGTTCTCAGCACCTATGACACAGCTTTCTATCGAGGATAAAACCTACACAGAAATTTCTCCAGTGGCCTCCATTACAGATGGAGGCCCTATTGAGTTTTTTATCCCGGGAGATGGAGAAAGGTATCTGGATCTTAACGACACCTTGCTTCACGTGCGTGTTAAAATTACAAACGCGGACGGTTCAAACCTAGCTAATGACACGCCTGTAGGTCTCATCAATTATCCCATGAGTACAATTTTTGACCAATGTGATGTCATTCTGGGAGACAGACTGATCTCGCAGTCAAGCGCCACTCATCCATACCGCGCTATGATTGAGGCTCTTCTCAACTTTTCGGAAGATACGCTGAAAAGCCAATTTAGCGCGGGTCTTTTTTACAAGGATACCCCAGGGGCCATTGATTCTATTGTGATTACTAACGGACCGAACAGGGGTCTCAATAAAAGAGCCCAGTTTACTAGTCAATCGGGAGAATTACATCTTCTCGGTCCTCTGCACGGGGACATATTTTTCTGTGAGAGGCTCATGCTGAACTCTGTGGACTTGAGAATCAAATTGACGCGTGCCAGCGATGCCTTTTGTCTCACCTGCGCCCATGACTCCACTTACTGTCTGAGGATACTAGGGGCCTCTCTCTTTGTGAAAAAAGTCACAGTATCCCCAGCTGTGAGACTAGGTCATGCTGCAGCTTTACTGAAAGGGAATGCCCTCTACCCCCTCTCCCGGGTCAACGTGAAAACATATTCAATCCCTGCAAATTCCAGGATATGCAACCAGAAGAATCTGTTCCTGGGTTCTATGCCCAAGTACGTCGTTCTCGGCATGGTTCATCATGAAGCTTTCACAGGGAGAAGAGATCTGTCACCCTTCAATTTCCTCCACAACGACGTAGAGTACCTGGCTCTTTGTCAGGATGGAAGACAGGTTCCTGCAAAAGCTTTCCAACCGCAATTCAACAACGGATCAGCCGTCAGAGAGTTTTACAATATGTTTCTAGCCACGGGTAGGCACCTGAAAGATTTACCCCTGAGCATCGACCGTGAGGGATTTAACAATGGGTACTCTCTGTTTGCTTTCAATCTTAACCCCGCTGATGACAACGATGCGTTGTCCCCCATGTGTCACGGTAATTTAAGGTTAGAAATGAGGTTCAGAGTACCGCTGCCACAGACCACTACACTAATTGTGTATGCCTGTTATGATTCTATTCTGGAGATAGACTCAAAAAGACAGGTCCTGGTGGATTATTACTAACTCGGAACATGGACAGCCTTCAAATCCAGAGTCTTTTACACCGCCTGCTGGGAGATGTGTTTTGTGGGGTATGGCCATCGGATCAGCTTCCCTCATTGACTCCGGGTTTCAGACGACCCGCGTACTTTATCGTCAACACACACCCCGCCAGCATGCCTGGGGAACATTGGTTATCTTTAACGCTGGAAAAAGATGGCGAAGCCACTTTCTTTGACTCTTACGGATTCCCGCCAGACTTTGCTCATTACCCCCAAAGCATTTTAAAATTTCTGGAAAAATATTCTCAAAACATCAAATATCATAACCTGCAACTGCAGCACGTCCTGTCATCCTTTTGCGGACATCACTGCATCTATTATCTCTGCCAGCGTGCCTGCGGGTTATCCTTTGAACAAGTATTGGACTTGTACGAAGACGATGTGATGAAAAACGACCTCAAGGTGTACAACTTTGTGAAGAAATACAAATGCTGTGTCAAGAAACCTGACGGAAGCATCAAACAGGGGAACTGCTCTTTCCATTTTTTCGAATACTGTTGTCAGGACTATTGAATTGTTTGCTCTGTTACCTTTTTTTTTTTTTTTTTTTTTTTTTTAGTTATTTAGTCTTTGTTTTTCTTATATTTTATATTATGTATGTTATGAATCGCATGTTTTCACATTTTGATGAATAAACTTTTTTCTTAACCATCTTAACTTTTATTATTTGAATAGATTACTTTTTTAAGCGTGCATGTTTTGAAAAAAAAAACTGTAGACATAAAATGGATGAATAAACTTTTTATTAAAAAAGACAACATTTTGACATTTTTCTTTATTTAAATAATTATGATGAAACCCAATTGGGTGACAAAATTATTCTTCTTCTTCTTCTTATCCCGCGTCGTAGTCGCGTCTCTTTTTGTCTGGGGCTCTCCCCCTCCTCCTTCTCCTCCTCCTCCTCCTCCTCCTCTCCTTCTTTCCGGGGTGTCACCCATCGTGGTGATAGTATCAGTTTCTTTTTCCTTACGGCAGTCGGAATGTCCTGCACCGAGGCTCCATCCGCATCCATCTTGATCCGCTGGTATTGAATGCGGGCTTGTGGGTTACTCATAGAAGATGCAGGAATGTTCAGCTCTGACAGAGTATTCAGAAATTTAAGCCAACCCTCTGGCGGTGAGGCCTGGGATTTTTTATAAGGGTATGAAAGGTGTTTGAATAAATCAATCATGTGAGACCCTTTCACAGTCTTTCCCCTATAAATAAATTCCCCCTTCAAATTCCAGCCAGCATCGCTCTTGGATAATTTCCTGATTATGTATTCAGCATTTCTGCGATCGCGTGAGGGAAGGCTTTTCAAAATCTCTCCGGCTGTATCATCATCATCATCATCAGATGCCTGAATACCCTGAGGAAGGGGGGCCCGAGCACCATTGGTGCCCCCTCCGTCACCCTGGGGGCCTGCATCTTTAGGCCTCTCTTCCATACGCTGCAAAGTCAGAGTCACTCTCTGCTGGTCTTTCTGATCCTGCTTCAAAAAGGTTAAATATCTTTGCAGTAAAGCCTGGTACTTTTTAATTTTTTTCATAAGGATCCAGCCCCGGTTCGTCTAACACGGCTCTCATTCTATCGTCCAAATTTTCTTCGGCCGTTTCTCTGACGGATGCAGTCGGCTGTGTTAACCGACTGATCTGCTGCGGTGATACCAGATACATTTTCTGGGCTTTCTTCAGGGTCATTTCAGTCTCTTTTTCTTATCAACCCTCCTAAAAGATCACCGATCACCGGTATGGCTGCAGAAAGTAAAGGTAAAGAAACCTGCCCGACTGTTTGCTAAGAGCCAGCTTTTTACGTTTTAAGCCGGCTTTCTTATCCGCCAACAGTCTGATGATTTTTTTCTGCTTTTTCAGTTTTTTGTATTGAGAAGGAGTCAGGGGGATGTTTCCCTTTAAAAGATTTAAAGCAATCTCACACAGCGCTTGGATAAAGTCTGGAGAGCTGTGAAGGAGAATGTCTTTTTGTTTCTTGGGTGGGGCGTGGTATAAAGCCCGAAGTAAGACAGCGTTTCTTTTTATACGTGCTGACATGGTAATTTAAGCCGATGTTTTTGGAACATAAACAGTATGCCTCTGGTGAGGAAGTATACCTGTCCTCAGTCTGTATCGTTCTGGACAACCAGGTGTCAGGTCAACAATTAAATACCCATGAGCATCTCTAGTGGCATCTTCAAAACTCTCTAAAAAGAATGCTTTTTGCGAGGGAAACATCTGATGAGCCAATATTTTTATCTGTAGTTTGTCTCGCGGGTTTTTAAACATAACCAGATAATTGCTGTTAAGGCTAATGGTGCGACTAAATTTTCCCTGGTGAAACACATTTTGAGTCAGCATCATAACACTCATGTTTCTGTGATGTCTATGCTGAGTAAAAGGTTTAACGACTTCAGGATGATCGGAGGCTTGGACCATTGCATCATCCAAAATGATTAAATGCTTTTTATCAGAAGGAAACAAGTTTTCATCATCAAAAGAAACAGGCAGACCCTCAACAAAATGAATTTTGTTTTTAATCAACTTTTGCAGTTCACTGTACATGGGTTGAAAAGAAGTATAAATCCATACAAAATTTTCAGGTACAACATCCATAACGTATTGACAGTGTTGTAATATTTTTTTAACAAAGTAGGTCTTCCCACACCCACTGGGACCCACAACCTGACATGAGAAAGGAGTTTGAAAGGAGGGTTGAAAATAAATTTCCTCCATGACTGACAAAATAATAAAAAAAAAAAAATTAAAAAAAAAACAAACAAACAAACAAACAAACAAAACTAAAAGAAATCTAATTACCAAACGGATGTGAATTGCCGCCCTGTAACAAACGCCGTTTGTCAAAGACGACGCGGAGCTTTTTTGGAAATGCCACGTTTTTTAGCATGAGGTCCTTTTTATTTCTCCGTATGTTGTTCTGGGTGACGGTGATCACGCCCTCTCGAGAACCATCCAGGTAACCCTCCACCAGGTCGCTGAAGCTGTCAAAGTTTACCTTGTCTGCGTATTCTCTGGTTTGAGTAATGCCTTTCACGCGCATCACCACCTTGTTTGCATTTTTTGTCTGATACGCATAAGTTTTGGGACCCGCGGAAGCAAATTCTTTGATGCTGTCGCCACCCAATTCGTCCGTCAAATCACCCAGGTAATTATCTGTTTCTAAAGGCGTCTCACCTTCTTTCACCACATAAATCTGGGCTACTCAACCCGCGGCCCGCGGGCCGCATGCGGCCCGCAAGCTGTAACGGTGCGGCCCACGGCTGATTGTAAGCAGTGAAAAAAAAATCGACTTTTAATGAGGAAAAAAACGTTTCTGATATGCGGACACCAGAGGGCAGTGTGTTTGACCTCCTGACAACAGGCAGATAAGTGTTGCAATTGTGGGGCTGTACCAGCTGGTGGCGGTAATGCGCCAATAGGCTGTTTGCTCACTGCCAAAAACAAAAGACTCAAAGAAGACCGATCACAGTGGAGTTCATGGCTGCCACCGGTAAAGTTAAACTAAAGTTATGTGATGAACACAGGAAAGTTCAACCGTCATGGGAGGAAGAATTTGCTTTTCTGGAGGTAAATAGCAAGCCAGTGTGCCTTCTTTGCCAAAAACCGTCCATTCCTAAACGAGCGAATCTTCAGCGTCACCACGACAGCTATCAGGAATTTATTACAGTAGGACTGCGCTGCTCAACCTGTGACAACACTGACACTGTTCTGTCACTGAGACACTTCCGAAAGTTTTGTTTTCCTTATTATTAATCCTACGTGAATTTGACTTTGCTAAGAAATGTGATACATCGCCCTGATTTCAGGTGAGGGTAATTGTTTTAGCTGTGACCTTCTGTAGGGCTGCTGTTGTGCACAATTTCTGTGAGTAATGCACACCTGTGTTTTTCTTCTGTCACTGTTCTCCAAAAAGTAATCACCTGCAGAGCTATGTTTGTATGCTTTACAATGATTGTTTTTTTTTTTTTTGCCACCGGTGATCTTTTTTGTGATGCACAAGATTTAATTTTTACTTCATTTATTTTTTGCAGGAGTAGGCCAGTTATTTTTGTAAAGAATCCCTTAATTTATTTACTTTTTTGTGGAAAAAGACCTGCTTTTTTGTTGTAATTTAGTGAATTTCTCAAACGCATTGCTTGAAAAATATTTAAAATACTTATGTTTTGTTACAAAAAGTGCTCATATGTGTAGTAAGTATATTCATATTTTGTGAATAAAGCCCCATTTTATAATTTGATATCTGACTTTTTTTAAATGTCATGCCATTTCACCTTTTTGCTTTTTATTGGAAATGCAGAAAACAGCCACAAATAGATCTATAAGCCTTAATGTAATATATTTTCAACAAAGTCTTATTTTAGTTTTACAAAAGACTAATGTAGTTGTCTTTCTATTGTAATGCATTTAAAATTTCATTATTGAATATTAATTACATTATTTAAATGTATTTTACATAATTCAGTCATATAAATTAGCAAACCTAGGTTGCGGCCCACGCAAACAGAAATGTTTTTCTATGTGGCCCACGAGCAATGGTAAGTTGAGTAGCTCTGACATAAATCAAACTGTCTGTGTCAAAGTAGAGAACTCTGTCCTGCAGCTTTTCAAGATAGCTGTAGAGTTTCAGACGAGCGTATGCTGTGGTGAATGCGGCGATGAAAATATTAGTGGTTTTACCCGGAGGGTGGACACCTCGGTATTTCTACTGAATCAGAGCTTTCTTGTCATCGAGCACGTTAAAGTACTCCACATGATATTTTCCTGAAAACAGAAAGCTGAAAAAATCTTCAGGATCAGAGACGATGCTGGTCTGGAGCAGAGAGTGTCTCTGCACAAAACTTGCCCCAGAAGCTGTTGAGGCACAATTTTGCTACCTGTCTCTTGGCCGGATTTACCGCAATCTTGTCTGCATCTAACATGACCCCCTGATGGGCGTGATAGTCCCTGATGTATTTTTCTCTGCTCGCCTGATCCGTCGCCTCTGGAGGGTAACCTGAAGCTTCCTGCTTCCCTTTTAGAAACGTTTGCATGTAGTCTACTAACAGGGAGTCACTACTTTTATCAAAGTGCCACACTTCAATGATTTTTCTCACTCTGTACCCCAGCTCCAAAGCTTTGTTAAACTCTACTGTGGCCCAGACCCCGGTTAATGCTCTGGCATCATCGTCGTGAGTGCACGGGCCATCCTGGTAATTGATGTCTGCACAGGTACGACAGAGTGGAAACAGTAATTTACCTCCCACACCTTTGTAAGGTAAGACTGGAAGAAACAGCTTGCGAGGAGGGTAGACTGTAGCCCTGATGAAGCCGAAGTATTTTCTGGGATCCTCAAAATCCCTGTAGATGATAGTAGGATGACCCACCGGATAGGAACACGTGCTGTTTACAAAGGGGTACAGAGAGGTGACATCTACATAGTGCACAGTTTCATCAGGAGCTGCAGAGTGCCTCAACTTTAAAGCGTTTGTTCTACCTCCGTAAAGAGCGCTGCTTGGACAGAGGGGTTCAGGGGGGTTAAAAGCAGTCAGAAACCGTCTCACCTCCTCCTGTGATTTTTTAAGCTCCTCCCACTCATGTTCCCAAATGACGGTGACGCAAACGCCCTGTTCAGACTCTAAAGTCTGCACTCTCTCCACGGTGGCCGTGTGAAGCTCCCCATACGTCACACCCCGTAGAGGACAGGTATCATTGGGGTTCAAACACACAGGGCAGCCGTGGAAAAAGCAGCCGTGAAATTCAAAGACGTATTTCATACCCTGAATCTCGGAGTAACCGTCCACAAAATACCGTCCCAGCTGTTTTTCCCCCATGTTTAGGGCATGTTGGATATAGATGTTTTGTTTGAACATTACCCATTCCAACCATTGGATGGACGAATTTGAGAATCTTCTACAACGCCGCTCGTAGTTGTAGGGACAAGGAATGGCGAGAGTGTTGGGGGACAGGAAATTTGTGAGAAACACTTTCATGCATGCTGAAGCAATGGTGATGCAGCTGAATGGATCAACGCCGGTGCTGCAGAGAAACTCTTCTCTGAAGAGGTTGCAGCCCCTGGAGAGGACGTCGACGTCGTTGTTACAGTAATGCACCGCTTCCTTTCTAAAGTTAAAGGTACCGTGACATACACTGTTGTACCACTTGTAGAAATCTTCCTGCTCACACTGCGTCATGCACTCAACGCCGTAATATACAGGTTGAGGATAAGGTCCCACATAGTCGAGGTGGTTTTTCGAGCTGAATTTGTGAGGAAAATAACCCTTGGTCCGATCTGTAAAACCTAGAGCTTTAGGCATCGCGCTGAGACGCATGGTCAGAAAAGAGAGGGAGTCTATGAATTTTAGATGAAAATGAGGCTCTGTGAGACACAGAATCTTACTCCCTGACATCAGAATCCCCTGTGGAATCAAATCTTCACACAACATACCTTTTAAGACCAGATAGCTGTCAAATCCTCGAGCATTGTGTGCCAGAAAAACATTGCCCGTGAATCGTCTTGTCCTGAAATACAGTAGAAACGATTTCACGCAGTCTAGACCATAAAACACCTTCTCCTCACCCTTCAACGATTTAGCACAGACTAAAAAAGGGACGTGTTCACCGTTCTTGTCAACAAACTTCTCAAAGTCATAAAAAACCAAATCAGGACGTTTTTCATCACGAGGGAGAGGTTGGATGTAGCATTGGTGTTGGTCAGGGTCATCGGGTAATTTCTCCTTACAGATTTTGCATCTTGATAAGGGACAGGTGTGCCTATGTTCACCCGTGCTCCTGATGATGTGGGAGCATAGTCCACATCTTTCACATTTTTTCACCAGGTTGCAGAGGCTTAATGTAGTTCCTGGTTTAACCTCCTTGTGTCTAGTGAGACAAGCCGGTGATCTGCAAGTCCTGTGACAGTCTGAACATTTTCAGGGTCTGAGTTTTTCTGTAGGACAGACGGGATCGTTGCAGACCTGACAGTAACCTTTACAATGATGTGCAGAGGGTTTGTTGAAACCTCGGTAGCAATAATTGCAGAACAAGTTTGTTCCTATAAAACCTCGGATATTTCTTATCCTGTGGTAATGGTTCTGCAATAACAACAGGTACAGAGGATCTGAACCGTCTGAGAAGTTTGTCTCAAAATGACACAGCGGGTGACTGTTGGTCATTCTGTAAAACACCACAATTTTGCGTCCCACAATCTCTTCAAATTTTCGAACATCTGTAAAAGTGACAGGGGTCTGATGATCTAAGCCCGCCCTAAGTTGCCACTCTCCTCCAACTCTCATACTTTCATCATCGGTCAGCTCGGGATTAGCAACGTGAGCTAAACTGATGGCAAAGCACAACTGATCGTTCCTATTTCCAACCACGTATAAGTGACGTCTTTTCTTTTTTAGAATTTCGCGGTCTAAAGTTTTCTCCAGTTTACGTTTGATACCCCCCGAAGGATTGTGCACTACCTGAACAACGAATTCGAGGTTGTCACTTGCAAGGATATCGTTGTTGGACTGCACCAGACGATTGAGCAAATTTTCAAAAGCGGGAAAAATATTTTCACCTCCATCATTGACCGTTACAGCGAGGCTGTCTCTCACATTTTCACTCACCACTTCAAGCTGTACCACATCATTACGTCTAGACAGTAAACGCGCTTCATCCGCCAAGTCCCGAACTTGCCCCATCACATCTTTGTAAAATTTGGCAATGTCAGGTACATCTCCAGTGGGAGGAAAGGTTACGATGCGCCTTAATCTCTCTGTGTTAAAGGGATGGTGGTTGGCCGTTTGTAACCCCCCTCCCTCTTGAGAAGAATCCCTTTGCAGCTCTGCGCCTGGAAGCAGGCTCTCTGTCACTGCCACCCCCTCCTCCTCCTCCCCCTGCAGACAATGGTGTGGGGGTGACACACGCTCTGTCTGCTGACTATTGTCTGAGCTCGGGGGCTGCTCTGTCTCACCCTCCCCCTGGTTAAGTTTCTGGAGGGCAGTCTCAATAAGTTTCAACGGGTCGCTGGGTTGATCAACAGCAACAACAACAGCTTCCGGAGGTTCCTGTTTAGAAGCACTTTCTTGTGTCTGAACGGGGTCCTGTATAGCATTTAATTGTTGTATTTCCATTTCTAATTCGATCGGGATACTGGGGTGCTGGGGTCGGAGATTTCTGAGAGCATTTTCAAGAGCTTCGAACGGGTCGTCACAGTTTCTTTCTGCAAAAGAGGCCTCTGCATTTTCTATAATGTCTAGATTACTGTTTCTTTCTACATTTTCAACCGAGGGGAGTGGTATCCTATTTAATTGCTGTATCGCCGACTCTAACTCCACAGGGACTAAACAAGAAGGGTCCGACTCTAATTCTCTATCCATCCTAAACCCAAATGTCACACATCTAAGCAAACAAATCAAACTTTCTCATAGACAGCTAAGAAAGAGGTGTAAGAGGAGGACAGAATGCGGAGATGGGTTGCAGTTACTTGACACAGCATTTTTAGTTTCTCCATCCTCTTGGAAGAATCTTCCTTTTGAGGATTCCGGCACTGTCTCTGTGTCCTCCCATCCGGGGTCTTCCTCTTCTTATCAGTATCTGTAAAAACACAAATAATCAGAATTTAGATTTTCTGAATAAATTCTAAAATGATGTTGTATCACAATTATATAATATTTTTACCGGTAAATAGTCTTCTGCTGACTCCGCATCCAATTCTCTGGAGGTTATAACGCCGTGTAGTTGCTTTCTGTCTGATGCGACGGGGTGTCCCACCAGCAAGAAAAGCCTGCTGAATCGGTGTGACAGGGCTCGATGCTGGCAGTGGAGGGGTTGCTTGAATTGGTGTCGGAGGAGGAGTGAAGGGTGAGACTTGATACGGAGTTCGGAGCCTGACCGGTGTTGCAACCTGAGGAGGGGATTCTGTTGTGTTGTAAAAAAAAAAAAAAAATTATTCTAATTACAGACATCAAGACATTGAAACATTAAGTCTCCCAGAACGACATCACCCACGTGTGTGTGTGTGTGTGTGTGTGTGTGTGTGTGTGTGTGTGTGTGTGTGTGTGTGTGTGTGTGTGTGTGTGTGTGTGTGTGTGTGTGTGTGTGTGTGTGTGTGTGTGTGTGTGTGTGTGTGTCTTGGGAGCTGGGGGATGTTGTCTCGACTACTTCATTTGATCGCTGAATGCTGAGAAGTGTGCTTCGTCTCACCAACAATGGCTTGGAAAGTGCTGGGTCTCTCCGTCGCGGTGGATTCGCCCTCGTCCGGATTTCGCGGTGCAGCTCCCGCATCAATAGTGGCTCTCTCAAGAGGGCCCGCCGGCTCTTCTCCTTCTTCTTCTTCTTCTTCTTCTTCTTCTTCTTCTTGGATTTCACCGTAAAACACGGGACCGTTGGGTGAAGGCTGACGTTGTGCCGTCTTTTTCTCTCCTGGAGGATATTTTATATTTGAAACATGAAGTTCCCGGATGCGTTGGAACACTTGTAAAAAAAAAAAAAAAAAAAACGGATGTTGGATCTTACCAGTGGCCCTCCCTTGCTCCGGAGAAATAACAATGACGTCTTCTAAATCCTCCCAAATGACTGCTGAATGAACCAGATCTGTAAACACATTCAACAGTTATAAGAATAATAATTGCACAATTATAAAATGTTTTTTAATTTAATAATGAATAGATGAAAAAAAAAAAAAGTACCTATGTCTGATTGTGTGAAGGGGATGTCAGCAAACTCTGCAACAACAACAACAACATTTTAAAAAATAATAATAAATTACAATACAAGTTAGGGAAACTTTCATGAGAATTAATAAAATTAAAAATTTAATAAATGAGCTACTTACTGGGCATTGTTCCGATCTGTTGAGATTTTCTGGCAAGGCGTGTCCTGGTGCTGGGCTCTTTGGAGTTTTTTTCATCCGTGTGTTTATATATACACCCTCAAAGCATTCAAATGTGCGCGCCTTCTCATGTAGGAGGGTCTGAGGTCACGGAACAGATAATGGTGTGAAAATTGAGCGAGTCCTAAACACCCTGGGGGTTATGTTAATATATGAGTACATGTCTGGTAATACGTCTGGAGCTTCACACGTTCTCATACAGAGCAAAGCATTCAGATGTTTGTACCTTCTCATGTAGGGGGTTTGGAGCTCGGGGGACAAACAGATAGTGTGGATAGATAATAGATAGATACCGTGAAGAATCGACAGCCTTCTTACAGCCATCTTGCAGCCTCCTAAGCTGCCTGGGACGTATGTTAATATGGTCGAAGACGTATGAGAACATGTCTAGAGTTTCAAACGTTCTCACCAAACTTACCTTTTGAAACATACTTAGGTCATACCACCCCCCTTCTTGTTCACATGAATACATTAAAGTCTGGGAACTCACCATCCCCTCTCCCCCACCTCTTCCCCTCTCCCCCACCCCCTTCTCCAGACATCCCCCCCCCTTCTCCAGACCCCCCCCCCCTTCTCCAGACCCCCCCCCCTCCAGACCCCCCCGCCAACTGCCCCTCCTCCCTGCACCCCCTCTCCCCCCCCCCCCCCCCCCCCCCGCCTTCCCCTAAAACAATAGACCTGTCAATCAATCATTTTTTGACATAAGGGGTAGACTCCTTTCTCTCTTCCGTCCCCCCCTCCGTGTTCGTGCTCCGAGTCGAGGAGCTGGTCGCACAGCGGAGGGAAGTCCTCCAAGTCCAAGCCCAGTCCAAGTTAGCCGCAGCCCGCTTCAGCTTGGCAGTGCTATCGGAGAGGCAGGGGTTGGCCTTTGAACCTGCCGAGACCCTGAGGCGCTTCTCCAGGATCCTGGTTGGCATAGTGCTGCAGTGCTGGCAGCACTCGGAGTCCGCGAGTGAAGCCTGAGCATGCTGCACTCCCATACAGGCGATGCAGAGGGAATGTGGATCTCTCCCTGAAATAGTGAAACCGCAAGAGGCAAGGCAGGGACGGGACTCGACGTCCTTTCCCTTGCCGCTAGCCGAAGAAGCGGTAGCCATAGCCGACCTCGACGGTCAAACTAATGACACCAAAAAACGCACACTCTCGCAACAAAAGTAGCGAAGTGAATCCTGAGTTGGAAATTTCATGCTCCGTGACTACCTTGACGGCGCATTGGAAGAGCAGTTCAATAAAAATCCAACGTCAGAATGCTGAGGAGCCAAGTGATGATCTTCACGTGGAAGAAAGCGAGAATGGTGGGTGCAGCGCGGGGGCCGCTTATAAGGGGGGTGGGCTGCCCCATGCATCTCGAGATGATTGGTCTGTCACATGACAGACGTGGTGTCATTGGAGCTTCCATGATCGGTCACGCCAGGGGGCGTTTCCCATAGTGAGATACCGAGGGAGGTTTGAAAGAGAACTCCGTGAGAGACCTCATACGCATGTCACAGATATGTCGTCCATTTGGGAGAACGCCAAATAATCCACTTCAGCTAGGACCCTTGTAAATGAGGATTGATCGTAGATCGCAAATGCATTTAATATAATAAATCATTCAGAGAAAACAATAAAACTACACTCCTGCCATGCAGCACATGCACAAGAGATAAAATTAGGGAAGTGTCATGTTCCATGGTTTTGGAGTCTGGTTTGCTATTTTACAATATAACTCTGATTTCCTCATTAAATTTTAAATTTTGGCCTTATTTCAGTTCAGGAGAAGCCTTTCACTGCCAAAAAAAGTTGCTTTACATGAACATCTGCATTCTCTATGTGAAAAAACGAGCCTTATTTGGGACTGATGGCTGCAGCTTTGCAGAGATTTGCATGCTCTGCAGCTTTACATGGGTGAGAACAGCATCGACCTTTACATGACAATGAGGAAGGTGAAACTCAAAGAGAACACAAGTAAGCTTTCAAAGGATTTATTCATTCACTTTCACAAGATTTTAAAGTCATGTCAACTTTCAGATTTTATTGTTGTTGCACTTGATATAAACAAGCATAAACTCCCAAACAGAATCAGTTCAAAATTATAATATATGCAAAGTAGGGATTGCAAATGAATAGCAGTCAAGAAAAAATAAATGTTATATCGTTATAACTAGGGGTGTAACAATACATGTATTCGTATTGAACCGTTTCGGTACGGGCCGTTCGGTTCGGCACAGGGCTGTGCTCGGGTGAGTTCATGGGCCAAAGTTTTTTTTTTTTTTTTTTTCCCCTGCTCACTGGCCGGATGTTGCGTGTGTTTACATTCTGCCGCTAGCATGTGCAGCTACACCTGCAGCCATGATTGCTACTGCTAGCAGCTTCGTCCATGCTTCACATGTCCGCGTGGCGCATTGGTCCCTGGGACATAAACATTGTCATAAATTTCTGTCCACGGACGTCCGCGCACAGGACAGATTTTGTGACCACGTTGCGCTTTTGCACACGTACACGCATGCGCCAGAGCGGCTCAGCAAACAAACCATGACGGACGCTAACTTTGAAAAGTGAGTCTGTGAAGCGAACGGGCTGCAACTCCGTATGAAGAAACTCAGAGAAAAGCTGGTGGATGGAAAGAGCAGATTCTGTCAGGAGGGAGGAGAAGGTCTGTCAACCGAAGTGAAAGGATCTAATCGCTTGGGCGCCACCCCGAGATTTAGAAAAAAAGGCTGAATAAACTCTAATACTAAATGATAATGTACTGACAATGTCTGTGCCTCATTTCCTATAAATAATCTGAAATAAAGGAGCAGATAAACAGTCTGTAGTGCCGGAAAAATTTCTCGGTGATGCGTGGATCAGTGTGCCTGCATGCAATGTGCACAGCTGAGCCCAAATGTAGCAGGAGAGAAGAGCGTTCCCATCAGCGATGTGCAGCAAAGCGGACACAGACACACGGACATGGGAAGAATGGAAAACAACAAGAAAATTTAGGTTTTGCATTTTGTTCCCTACTGTATCGAAACCGAACCGAACCGTGACCTCAGAACCGAGGTACGTGTCGAACCGAGATTTTTGTGTATCATTGCACCCCCAGTTATAACAGAAAATAAGATTCTCCCTCTACACACTACAATTTCGATATGTTTAAGCATTACTTTAAACATTAAACAAACAATTATGCCCAGAACTGACAAGGAAAAGAAAAACTGGCTTAATTTCCTAAGAAAACAAAACCAAAGAGATCAGCGGCACCACCGACAGCAGCAGACCAGCACTTGTGCTACTGGCACTGTTGCAGAAGTCACCCTGACAGCACTTGTGGACTTGTACTGGTTCTTCCAGTCCTGGGATGTTTGAGCGATAGCATATCTCCTGGGAGGCGCAGCCCTTCAGTGTCTCTGTCGTCCATTGTGAGCTCACTGAGAAAATTAAAAAGAGGATATAATTTTTGTAACTTTCAAATTTTATGACAATACCTAGAATTTCTTTTGAGCAGAGGAAATAAACGCAGCTCAGAGAAGGTTATTGCAACAATCCTGCACTTCAAAAAGATCCCTATTTGAAAATTTATTGCAAATATCTTTATATTTAATCAAGTTTTCTTGTTTTGTACACAGCCCGGAAAGGAACAGTTTTTTAAATGAGTTCTACCTGTTCACTTGAAATTTTTAAGCAAGCATGTAAACTTGTTCCATGTGTGCACGTTAAAGGTAATACACACTCGCTTAAAACTTTTAAGTGAGCAGGTAAACATGAAAAATCACGGATCTGTTGAGTCCGGTAAAGTTGGAACGATATTCACAGATTCCGACTTTAGGTCTCAATAACTCTTCAACAAAACCGTCATTGAAATACGAAGGACGCCTGCTCTCCATCATTGTGAGGTGGACGATACGCTACAAGCTCATTGTCTATCAAAAGTATCTGTCCATCAGGCAGCAGAAATAACACTGATTTCTATGTGCAGATGGCAGTGCTGCAGTTTCCAGGGAGCAGTTTTCAGGGAGCGTCTGCAAATTACAAGATGAAGCAACAGTGAAGATAAATGCTACAAAAATATGCAATACCACCACTGGTATTCACTGTGTTGTTTTTCTATGAGCCTGTGGTGAGAGGGTTACATAATAACATGCCAAAGGTGTTCATCTGTTTGAGGAGTTTGGCCTCAAGTGAAACTATAAGTTGTGCTGCATGTAATATTTTAGAAATGGGACTTGCTTTTGTAACAGGTCTCAGGTCGAGTACCCGTAAACAGATAAGAAATCCTGTAAAACAGGAAGAAAGATGAGACAGACGACGATGCTTCTGGTGCAGTCTGGCTTCTTCAGCAGAATTTATTCACAAAATTCCCATAATATTCTTTGGTTTCTATATTCCCATATTTTCAACACAATATCAGAAACACAATCACAGTTGTTCACAAACAGTAACTTGAAACTCTCAGTAGGAAATACTCAGAATATTTTTGCCAAATGTTAGTTTGGAAAAATATACGCAAATATACTGAAATATGTTATTTATCCAGGATGAGGAGGATGAAACCGTGTCTGCTGCCCTCACAGAGGATCCAGATAGTCATATCGAGGTACGTTACTGATTGTTCTCTTCCCATTAAAATTCTGAATACTCCTGTGGAACATAGAGCTTGACATTTAGCCGACACTGAAATATTCAAATTGTCATCCTTTTTAACAGATCATGGTTGGTCAGCAGCAGGATGGTCCGTCAACTTCCACATCACAGATCAAAAGTGTGAGATGGATGTTCAGTAAACACCAGAGATTAATTTCATTCAGTTCATGTGCAGCTGTATGATTTAATGTCGTCTATGTATTCCCAGTTACCAGTCAAAGAAATTTACAAAACCCACTTACTTAACAAGATAGAGAAATCCCATAAAGAACAGCAGTATCTGGACCTCCAGATGAAGAAGACGAAATTGGAAATTGAGACACTGGAGCACAAGTTGCAGGTGGGTTCATGGTCACAGGTGAATTATGTTCACTTTTGGAACATGAACTAAACCCTTTATTTTTATTATTTATTTATTATTTTGGAGGAACTAAAGAAGACAAAATGAAATGTGTGTCATGTCTTTTATTTGCTGTGGTGGTAATGATGGTGGTGATTTAAACTCCTAAGTGCTCTACATCTCCAGTATAAAAAAACTCCCATTTGCGAAGAACCGCAGCGCAACACACAATATCTGCTGGGAAGTGAGTCCGCGACTACAGTTGGTTATGTAGCAAAATATAGACTGAAAGGATTGTGAAATGCAGCGTATGGATTGAGATGTGAAGCGGTACGGTTCATAAAGATAACTGTCCGGAAATGCCAAAAACATCTATGCGCGGTCTGTAAATAATCTCCCGACGAATATTCAAATCACGCTGCAGTAATGCCGCTCCTCCATCTGCAGGATCGCTGATAAAAGGACATGAAATTTTGACAGCTACACAAAAACTCGCCAGCTGACTGAAAGAATGAGGAAATGGAACAGCGCGTGTGGCTGAAAGGGGGCGGAGCCAGAGAGAAACTTCAGGGTTGACTGAGAAAAACCTGCTCCCGACCAAGTTAGAGTCACGGAGTGTGTTACTGCGGTAACTGACCGACAGTTTAAGTTACCTCTCCTAGTGGAACAGGCTGGAGTTACTCATCTGTCTCTGGTTTGAGTTCTCTCCCTTTGTGGAATGGAAATCTCAGAGTTTCCCTCATTTCCGGGTTATTGAACACAGAGTTTTCTTTAAACCTGTTTGGTGAAATAGACCCCTGGGATTTCAAGCAAACCATTGTGATACTTTGTACCTGGTGAATGTAGCTCAAGATGAGCTGAGATATCTTCTTCAGAAATAGTTTGACTTTAATTCTTTAAAGAAGCTTAGTTTTCTTGAGCAAAGCTTGCTTCTAAAGAACATTTTTCTCTTTCGACAAGAAATAAGAAAAAAGGGCTGAGAATTAGTTTTTGTTGTTTGTTTGTTTTTTTTTACTTTCTTGAAAATCTTTTTGTGCAGTGTGTTACCTGTTGATGTGATGCAGTAGACCTCGTTCCCCAAGCAGTTCACTTTCCCATTGCACTTTACTCCATTACAAGTGGCGCATTTCTTGCCATTTGGACTGGGGGGGCTGGTTTCTGTGAAATAGAGATTAATTTATTCAGTAGAGGAGGTGTTTACAAAGATCATTTCATTAAAGACTGGTTCTGTTCTGTTGCACGACTGTTTTCAAGAAGTTCTTGTTCCTGCAATGAAACTCATTATGTGATTCAACAAGAAAGTAAATATCAAGAGACATGAGACAGGTTACCAGGAGCAGGTTGATTGTTGCAGAGGTTGGTGGAGCAGCATCTGGAGGTGAAGACAGTTCTGGAAAATCCATAGTTGACTGAACCCTGGAGACACTGATCAGTTGAGGATGAACATCCTCGAAACGTGCTCGTTTCATGAAATTCAGAAGCTGCGATCCAAAAGATAGAAACCGTTAACTGGGTTTTTTCTCTCAGAAAAAAAAAAATCACAAATTCAAATGAAAAAAAAAAAAGTACCTATGTAGGCAGTCGTCTTCACAGCAGCACACTGTGAACCTGAAGCGCATTGTTGTATTATGCAGGAGTCATCCGATTCACAGTGGTAGCAGTGGAGGGCATCGCCTGAGAAGACAAACATAAGTTACATACAAATGTTAATCCAAGAGCATCTACTTTCAATGTATTAACCCTGGACTACATTAATAGGATTTCAAGGAATGGTGTGAATGGAAAGCATATAAAAAGATATTGTGATCATTTGTGGAGCTTCTGCAGATGAGGAGCAGATGATTGGAACTGACAAATAATTCTAAAAACACAGCAGAACAAAACTTACCTTCAGGAAGAAGCACAACCCCAAGAATAAGTAAAACCTGATACATTCTGTGAAGGTGGGAGCAGCTGAGCTCTTCAGGTCTTCACTGGTGTTTTTATACCTCTCACTCTCTGCTCCTCTCCATAAATAAGCAACAGACACTCATAATATGGGCAAAAACGCCACACCTCTCATCATAAATAGACGTAACAACTTCATTCCAAAATCCAGTCAGCAAATTCAGGGGAAACAAAATGAGTACACATGCACATCAACCCATGCTTTATGCAGATAGAATATTATAGTTTGCTTTAGATCTGTCCCAGCACTGCTGGATGTGAGGAGGGTGGTAGGAACCCTGCACACTAAAAAAACTCCAGATGTGCGGACTGCTTTACGGCATGTGTCACATCATGATATAACATTGTTTAGCCACCATTAGATTCATTACCTCATTGCTATCCATCCTTCACAGAGCCACTGAAAACAAATATAGGCGAGTTCAGTCTGACAGCATGCCACCTGGAGCAGCATTTTACCACGTCACACGCTAGTCCTCATGGAACTGCAGTATTCATTCAGGCAAAACACTACCGCTTTTGTCCACTAGCGCTGCCAAAATCAACGAAAACTTAAAGTTCCTTAGTGTTGCTTTAAATAGATGTAGTTTAATATAAAAAGATCTTTACAGTGAACCTTTATCAGTCTGGAGAAAGATCAACTTATCAAATAAGAACTGTATTCCACGGCTGTGTTTCCTGCTTTAGTGTCTTCCTTTCACAACACCCCTGAAGTCCACCAGAAGTTTGGCCCACATGTTTTTAAGGAGTGGTAAACATGCAGTTACCAAGTTAAAAACATGCTGGTCAGTAAGGGGGGAATGGGTTTGTCCAAATTTATTTTGTATCACTTTGCCTTCTGTCTGGGACATAAAGCTCTGCCACGTCTTTTATGCAAAGCTATTCCAGAACACAGTTTTTATATTTCAGGAAACTCAGGAAAAAGTTAATTTTGATTGACATGTTCTTTTCTCACATGGGGGTGTCACTGCTTACTTCAGCTCATTCACACATGCTTCATCCACATGCTTTCAATGGTTTTTATTGTCACTTTGATGCTTTTGATTTTAGCAAAGAAATTAAGAAACTGAGACATGAACTTAAGGACACTCAGCACTTTAACATTGACCTTCAGGAGGTCAGAAAGGCATTGTGCTCTGTAAAAATGAACAAAAGCCTCGGTCCTGACAATATCTGTGGTCGTTAAGTGAAATCATGTGCTAATGAACTGAGTCCTTTGTTCCATTATATCTATAATAAGTCACGACAGACACAACATGTACCGATCATCTGGAAAGATGCTCGAGTTGTCCCTGTCTCTAAATCCAACTGCCCTAAAACTGTTGGTGATTTCAGAGCAGTAACTCTGAAATCAGTTTTACTGAAAACATTTGAACAACTGGTGAGGTCTGAGATTATAAAGCAGTCTGAACATATTTTTGAAACTATGCAATTTGCATATCAGCCTCACAGAGGAGTGGAGGATGCGACACTCACTCTGCTAGGCATGCTTCTCAAACAGTTGGATTTTAATGGGACACATTTCAGACTTTTATTTGTGGACTTTTCATCTGCTTTTAATACAATCCAACCTCACATTTTAGCCAGAAGGCTCACTGAACAGTTTGATGTTAGTAAAAATCTAGTGGGTTGGATTCTCGACTTTTTAACCAGCAGGACACAGAGAGTCTGAGTAAATGGTCCCCTCTCAGATCTTAAATGCACATCCACTGGTTCACCTCAAGGCTGTGTGCTGTCTCCTTTATTATTTATTCTTTACACAGACATGTGCCGGAGCAGATATGACAACAGATTCATTATAAAATCTGCAGATGATTCTGTTGTTGTCAGCCTGCTTCAGGAAAGTGAGAGCAGCCATGGCCCTGTGATTGATGACTTCTTACATTGGTGTGAAGGAGTCTTATCTCCAACTTAATACTCTAAAAAACAAAGATATGGTCATTGATTTCAGAAGGAAAAATTATATGCATAAGGCCACTTTAATCAAAGGTCAGACCACTGAGTTTGTGCAGTCTTACAAATATTTAAGGACTGTTATTGATGAAAAACTGAGCTTTGAAGCCAACCTGGAAGCTGTGTGTAAAAAGGGTCACCAGTGTCTGTACTGATTAAGGAAACTCTCGAATTTTCACATTGACTGAACTACAGTGACCATGTTTTATTGTGCTTTCATTGAATCCGTCATCATTTTCCTTGGTTTCATGATTTGGTCACACATCTCTGAAGACGAGAAATACCTTAAACCAAATAGTTAAATGGTCTTCTCGACTGATTTGCGAGTCACATCTTTCTCCATCATCCCTGTATACCAGACAGTTACAGAAGATAACTCTCTCTATTTTAAATGACAACTCCCACCCTTTACACAGCCAGTTCCAGCTTCTTCCCTCTGGACGGAGGTTTCTTGTCCCTAAAGAACGAAACGTTACAGAAACAGCTTTGTTCCTGCTGCTGTTGTTGAAGTGAACAATCTGCAGAGATTTTGCACATAATTTTGCACAACCAGACTGCAGAGGTATTATTTATTTATTTATTTATTTATTTATTTATTTATTTATTTATTTATTTATTTTCATCTTAGTTTTAAACCTGTTTTAACTTGTTTTTTATCTGGACTATTTTATTTGGGTTATTTATTAGTATTTTGATTAGTGCTGGGAAACGATTGAATTTCTTAATGACGATTAATCGCATAATTTTTCTGTGATTAATCAAAATTAATTGCACTATGCGCAAAACACAATAACGAATTCAAAAGTACTCTGTAATGATCATCCTCCTGCCCCCAGCCGGTAACAGGGAATTCTTTTTTTTTTTTTTTTTTTTTTGCAAGAATTTTGCAAGAAGCATAATTTTACAATAATAATTTTACAATTCATTAAGTATGATTTAAAGGTGCTGTTGGCAGAATTCCGCATCTCCGCCATCTTGCTTAGGGTTACCTAAGCAAGATGGCGATTTGACCCATCTAAGATGGTGATTTGAAACCAAGCACAGCCAATCCTGTCCTGTTTTCTCTGACATCACACCCTTATGCAAGTTAAGCCCCTCCAAAAAGAACGTGTGACGAACGCCCCTCGACCAATCACAGTTAGAGCCTCATGGGCTCTTCTGATTGGTCAAAGATACCTGGAGCTGTCGAGATTCCTTTTCAGCTCAGAACAGAGACAGATGGAAATGCTGCGCCCTCGCGGTAGTGAAATTATGCTACACTCCTAAAGGATTATCAAAGGATACTCTAACATTTAATCCAAAGAAAACACAGAAAAAATTAGCATTGACTAGCAAAATCCTGCCGACAGCACCTTTAAAATAACTTAATATACCAAGTCTTTACCAAGATTGCCACCCCACGACCCCCCAACACACACACACACACACACACACACACACACACACACACACACACACACACACACACACACACACACACACACACACACACACACACACACACACATACACACACACACACACACACACACACACACACACACACACACACCACCACCACCACCACCACCACCACCACCACCAAGAGCCAGTGGCGGTTTTTTGCACGGGCCAATCAGGCGGCCTCCTCGGGCGGCAAACTCAAGGGGGCAGCATGATGAAGGGGAAAAAAAATTCATTAAATACAATTCCCTTCATAAGCATGCAGCTGAGTAAGCATCCATTCACACTCTGATGGTGAGAGGGGTGTGATTTTACCGGTGACTGGGCGCAACAGACTGACGCAGGTTAATTGGTGGCTGTAATAATTCAAAGCCTTAGTAAGAGCCCACTTAGTAGCTACATATCAGACTACTTCAATAAAGCTTTTTTCACACATTCCACCTAACAAAGAAAAAAAGCTATTCTCACACATACACCTTGTTTCCAATTCCAGATAATAAGATGTTCGTTATTTGGTACAGTCCGCCTCCAGACTGATGTGATGCGATGCTGCTGCAAAACAGTCGATCCGTCTGTGTCATCGAAAGATGCTAATGTGTAGTTTGTTCTCGCAAAATGAAAAGGTCAAAACCCTCTGGGGCCCAGTTCAGAAAAAAGAAAAGAGAAGAACAAGAGAAACGTGAGAAGGGTAAAGGTATGGTATATTGTGAACACTGTCATTATGCAAATTGCTTCAAAAAAAGTTTTCAAGCACAATTCAGTGCAAGTGAATGCTAAGTAGGCTTCAGGTCTTACACATGTTTTGTTTGCCAGGCGACAGGAACCCTATTTTTGCTAAAGTAACATATTTAGTCTAAATCCAAAAAAGAACATATTGTATAAGGCAGTACAATATAGTTGTGATCCATAGCATTGCCAACACTGTTTAAAGCTAGGGTCGGCGATCTTGGAAAACTTGCATGTAGCACGAATGTAGCGTCTCCCCAAGGCTCCGCCCAGCTCTCACCCCCTTTGGAGGAGCTCCCGTTGGGAGCGAACGCACTGGACGCGGAAGCGCCACGCACACGGAGTTTGTGATCGCCTCCAATGTTATTAACCTTTCTAAATGCGAACACACAACACGCATAGGAGCGCAGCGTGCCCGCTCCGCTTCGTTCTATTTTTCACGCGAGCCGCGAGTGCCCAGACCGCCTTGGCAACGCGTGCGCTGAACCAGGGCCAGTGCATGCCATTGAAATGTACGCACAGCGGGCTGGTAGAACGGCGAAGGGATTTGATTGGTTCCTTAAGAGTGATCCGTGCCTTACAATTGGTCAGAGTTTTTACTGTCCTGTGGCCTCTACGGTTGTCAGATTTTTCCGCACCTTTTTCCGTCCACATAATGTATTGACTTCTCCCAGGGGGCAAGGAGCATTTCACTCAGTATGACAAAAAGTGCTTTCGGACAACATCGTCTACCCTAGCTTTAAGTACTGTCAAATGATCTTTATGTCAACACTGGCATCGTTTTGACCAGGGCCGGTGTCGTGCCGAAAAATGACTGCCTCCCCCCCGAAAAATCACTGCTCCCAATGGGAACACGCATCGACGTGTTTGTGTGTTTCTCCACTGCTCGCATATGATATGCGAATGTTTCATAAAGTATTCTTTATGAATATTTCTAAGAGTATGTTTTTAGAATTTACACAGTACACACACAAACCATGATATCAACATACATCACTCAGTTGTAGGGGCAGTCACTTTTATGCAAGCAGCTGTCTGTTGATATCATGGTTTGCGTGTGTCATTTGTAAAAACATACTGTTAGAAATATTCATAAAGAATACATTATGAAACATTCGCACAGCGTATGCGAGCAGTGGAGAAACACACAAACACGTCGATGTGCGTTCCCGTCGGGGGCCATCCTTTTTCGGGGGGGCAGTCATTTTTCGGCAGGCAGTCACTTTTCGGCACGACATCGGTCGGTGTTGTGCCGAGTGATACGACAAGTGGCCGACTCCGCCTGCTGGGGGAGCTCTCACTCTCTGAGCAGTGTATCATGGAGATGTTTGAACTCTGTCTGAACAGATATCCAGCCGATAAAAACACACTGCAAGAAACTAAGGACTGTTGACTGCAAAGCTAAAGATCAGAACCTGAAAATTCAGTGAGAGACCTGATAGGCATGTCACAGATATGTTGTCCATTTGGGAGGACGCCATATAATCCGCTTCAGCCGGGGCCCTTGTACGAGGACTGAACGTGAATCGCAATCGGATTAAAAAAAAAAAAAAACACAAACGTAAATTGAGCTACAGAGGGACAAACAACCATGCACTCTCACACCTCGAGGTTATTTAAGGTCGCCAATCATCCTCACATGCATGTTTGTGGACTATGGGAGGAAGCTGGAGTAGCTGGAGGGAGTCATTCACAGAAAACTATAAAACAACACTTCTGCCGTGCAGCACATGGACAAGAGATCAAATTAAGGAAGTGTCATACTTTCACCATTGCAGAAGTCACCCTCACAGCACTCATAGTCAGCTCCTGGTCCATCCTGTCCTAAGCGAGAGCATATCTTCTGGGAGGCACAGCCCTTCTGTTTCACCGTCGTCCCGTCGTCGTTGATTACTGAGAAAATTTAAGAGAGGATAAAATTTCTGTACGTTTCAACTTTTATGACAAAACCTAGAATTTCCTTTGAGCAGAGGAAATAAACGCAGCTCACAGAAAGTTATTCCAACAATCCTGCCCTTTAACAAAACCATGATTTAAAAATTTATTACAAATATTTGATCAAACTTTTTTGCTTTGTACACAGCCCTGAAAGAGACACAGATTTTTAAATGAGTATTACCTGCTCAAAAAGTTTTAAGCGAGCGTGTAAACTTGTTCCACGTGTGCACAGAAAGGCAATACGCACTCGCTTCAAACTTTTAAGTGAGCAGGTAAACATGAAAATACTTATTTGTGCTGCATGTAGAAACGGGACTTGCTTTACTGTTTCATGTTGGCCGGGCGCTTTTAGCATCTTTTAGCTTTTGTTCATTGAAGACCGCATGTTGTGTGAAACTTGACAGTTATTAAAGGTGCATTAAGGAGTTTTACAACCTTAAAAATACTTATTTTCCACCATAAATATGTGACAAAATTTTCATGATGTGTACAATGTGCCCTGACATATTCATTACAAGTACCGCTAACAGTGCTGAATTGTCACTGGAAAGTTGCAGTGCCGGTCCAGCACCAGAATTTTTGGGGTGAGAATTTGAAAGGAATGACGTAATGCATGCTCTGGCTGGTTAGGTTTCGTTTTGTCCGCCATTACTCCGCCAGATGCTTAGTGAGCAACAACTGAGCAGGATATTCCAGAAAGTAAGAAAAGACCGGCTTCTAGCACTGCCACAGCTCCAGGACAGACTCCACCAGGTAAAAGAAACTTAAATTTTACTCGAGCGCTACTAAACGAGCGAGGAAGGAGTGCCTCTCTTCCGTGCACACGAGCCACAGGCACGAGTTTTTCACTAAGCAGCATTACATCCAAGGCCTGCAGGGGGTGCTGTTTCGCATAAAACGTGCACTCCTTAAGGCACCTTTAAAGTTGTGTCATTAAAAACTGTTCCTGAACTGAGAAGTTGTTTCAGTCGTCTCAGAATCAGAATCAGAAACGGGTTTATTGCTGAGTACAGTAGCCTATATGAGGAATTTGTTTTGGTGGAGGTGCAAACAGACAAAAGAAGAAACTGATTTAAAAAGGCACAAAGCGATGTCCTTAAGCTTGCTTCTAAAGAAGATTTTATTTTTGCTCTTCGGACAAGAAATAAGAAAAAAAAGGCGAGGAATGGGTTTTTTTTGCCTGTTTTTTTTTTTTTTTTTTTGACTTTCTTGAAAATAATTTTATGTAGTGTGTCACCTGTTAATGAGAAGCAACGGTCCTCATCCCCCAAACATTTCAGAGTTTCATTGCAGTGTTGTCCCACTGCATCACAAGTGAGACATTTCTTGCCGTTTGGCCTGGAGGGGCTGATTGCTGTGAAATAGAGATTAGTTTGTTCAATAGAGGAGGTGATTACAAAGATCATTTCATGAAAGACTGGTTCTGTTCTATTGCACAGCTGTTTTCAGGAAGTTCTTGTCCCTGCAATAAAACTCATTATGTGATTCAACGAGAAAGTAAATATCAAGAGACATGAAACAGATTACCAGGAGCAGGTTGATTGTTACAGAAGTCAGTGGAGCAGCATGTGGAGCTGTGAACAACTCTGTTAAGTCCATAGTTGATTGAACCCTGCATACACTGGTCTTCACAATGTCTCTCAATACCCTCACGGACTTCAGTACCTGCAATCCAAAGACTAGAAACTGTTAATTGGGTTTTTATGCTCATAAAGAAATAATAATTTAAAATGAAAAAGAAAAAAAAAAGTACCTATGTACATAACCGTCCTATAAGTAGCACACTGTGAACCTACAAGGCATTCTCCTATTGTCCAGGGGTCATCATCCGAGTAAGAGCGATAGCACAGCAGGGCATCGGCTGAGAAGACAAACATAAGTTATATAAAAACGTGGGTAACACTTTACTTTAAGCATATGTATTGCATGTATGTACAAATACATTCAACAAATACATACAATGCATGTATGTAGTTGTAAACACTCATAAATGATGACAATGCTTTATAACTCACTATACAGCACTACACAGCATAGGATTAGGGTTAGGGTTAGGGTTAGGTCCTGGCATTGTGATCATCTATGAATGTTTATAACTATAGGTACACGTGTTATAATGGTATCATAATGCTTTATAAATGTACTTATAATGTGTTATACAGGGGGGCTTCAAGTAAAGTGTTACCAAAACGTGAATGCAATAGCATCTAATTTCAATGTATTAACTCTGGACTACAGGCAATTGTGATCATTTGTGGAGCTTCTGCAGATGAGGAGCAGATGAGTGGAACTGACAAATAATTCTAAAAACACAGCAGAACAAAACTTACCTTCAGGAAGAAGCACAACCCCAAGAATAAGTAAAAGCTGATACATTCTGTGAAGGTGGGAGCCGCTGAGCTCTTCAGGTCTTCACTGGTGTTTTTATACCTCTCACTCTCTGCTCCTCTCCGCAAATAAGCAACAGACACTCATAATATGGGCAAAAACGCCACACCTCTCATCATAAATAGACGTAACTACTTCATTCCAAAGTCCAGTCAGCCACACTGTAAAAAATGACTGTCAAATCCACATAAAAATTATGTAAAAACCCTACAGAATAGTATCATAAATCCAAAAACATATTTTTTTTTGTTTAAATCACATTGAACTTCTGTAAACTACTAAACAGAATGTTATTGATATATTTACAACAACAACAACAACGTGTGATTATAATTAAATGTATTTGTTAAAACTGCAAACATTGATAACAAAAACAGAGAAATACTGTAATACTTATTAAAATGTCTTTTTGTTGATTTGACATGCAGATATTGTAAAAACTGTAGTTTCAGTCAGTTTTTATATATTCCAGAAACTATGTGAATTAATTTAGACGTTTATGCTGTACACTGCTGTACAGAAGAAATGTTTGAGACATAAACATTTAATAAGTTTTCAAATCAAAAAATGTAACAAGAAAAATAATGACTCACTCAATTCAAAGCAATATATAAATTGTGTGTGTGTGTGTGTGTATACATATATATATATATATATATATTTTTTTTTTCTTGTGGAAGTTTTATATTTTTATATTTTTATTAAACATAGGAAAAAAATTTATACTTGGAACAAGACAATACAGTTAGAGTTACAATATGGTTTGGTTTATAGAACTGAGAAAAAACTTTAAAACATTTGTTTTAAAGCTATAGTGCGTAACTTTTAAATGTCTATGAACGTCCGTTTTAGCCAAGCCACTACTAGTGGAGATGACAAAATGCAGATTAAGCCGATTGGCTCCTCTAACATGTCGCGGGATTTTTCAGTATATATAATTATTGCTTTGCGTGTCGACCGGCGACATTCCCGCGCTGGCGCGCAGGAAATTACGCATTTTACGTCACAGCAAGAAGGGAGGGGGAGGACGCGTGGAGGGTCTCATAGCAACAGGCTCAGCTCACAGTGTCAGGCAGACCGAGGAAGCCACATGCGACTTCAGGGTTCAGTCCGGGCGCCCCGCCCGCGCTAAGTTGTGCAGCACCCGGTCAACGGAGGAAAAAAAAAAAAAAAAAAAACCTCTCAGACGGCGAACACCGGCAGCATTAGCAGCATTAGCGGCGTTAGCGGCGTTAGCAGCCAGCAGCGTTAGCAGCAACACCACACGCTACCCCCCACCCCGCCGCCAAACTCTTTTCCTGTAGGAAACACTGTACTTTGTGTGTAACACTTCGTTTTTCATCAAGAAGCTACTGGAGACCAACGGACAACAAATGATTTCTGCTGACTACCACTGGGTCTTTTCATCCACTAACCTGTCAGTTACAAATTAGCAGGCACCTTGTCTCCCGTTTTAATAAGCTATTTACATTTCTGTGGCAAAAAAAAGAAAACAATAATTACCTCTTCGAAAGAATCCATCTTTTTTTTCACCAGCTGTCCTTATTCACGCAGAATAAAAACCGTTTCCAACTGTGATTCGCGCTGTGGAAACGCGAATCACCGTGGCAGATTGGGGGGAGGGGGCCACTGGGGACACCCGAGCGTACGTCATATGGAAGCGCCGGCTTTATTGTTGTAATAACGCAGAATTCCGCTAGAGGGCGACCGAAGTTATGCACTATAGCTTTAAATGAATTTTCCAGATAAATACTGTACATATCAGGGATTAGTTAAAAATCAGTGTAAACATGTTAAAAACAGTATGTAGAAACATTTTTGATACAACCAAATTGACAGCTGTTTATGTAACAAAAAAGTTATTTACTTGTTTTTTTTAATCAATTCAATTTTTTTTTAATTTAAAACAATTTGACTGTTTAAGACTGTTTAGACTGGTTAATTAGGCAGCCAGTCTGGGCACACGGCTAATAATTACGGGATGACGTAACCGCCAGTCCAGTCCAGCAGCACCGTTTGTGAAGTCTCTGAACGCCACGTTACTGCGGGAGCATTTGGCGGATTGGCTGAAGCAGACGGACAACGTGTGGGAACAGTCGAACAAACGCGGAAGGTTTAGTAACATGGAGCGGGAGCAGGAGACAAGGAGGCGCAGTTGGAGAGACGAGCAGTCAGAGCACTGATGAAGAAAAAAGTTGAGCACAGGGTGTGGTGAAAAGCTAACTGTGGTAAGCCAACGGCGTTTTCTTTTTTTCAAACTAACAGACTCGAACTTGTGCAGCATCACAATTTGCTAGCTTGCATGTGCTTTCATACTTATTGATTACAAGGCATGTAACTTATTTGATTACATGCCGTTTTTGAAGCAAAACCTTGCTAACACTGAGAGGCTATGTTCTGCATTGCCGTCTTCATAGGAATGAACCACCTTGCATTTTCCAGTGTGTTGGTGTTGACTGCAAAAGGACATTTTGTACATGTGCCGCTTTCAAAGCTCATTTCTACCTCGTGCACAATGTGCCCCAACCTCCTCACAGTGGAGCCCTTGTTGCAAATTTAAAATGCGCCATTTCTCTGTGTTCACGTCAGTTTCAAACAGTAAAAGGGCTCACGCGTCATTTGAAAGAGCATATACTTGAGGGAAAGGCTGTATCATGTCCTGTAAGTGATTGTAAGAATGTCTTCAGTAAAAAATCATCCTTTACTGCGCACATGTCACACAAACATCGAGAATGTTCTGTGGAAAATATAAGTAATATGTACAGGGAACAGGTGTCTCAGTCTCCCAGCACTGTAACCTCATGTGAGGATGCTTCCCAGACAGTTGAGCCAGCAACCAGTGAAAACTGTGAAATCCCACAGAATTTTAATGAGACCTTTCTCAAGAATATTTGTTTATTCTATCTAAAATTGCAAGGGCAGCTCCTCCTCCCTGCTTCAAAAATACAGACTATTGTTGAAGAGATGCAAAATGTGCATGAGTTAGGACAGGATTTCATTCTAAGTAAACTTAGGCCACTTTTAAAGGGGCTGTATCATGCTTTTTTAAAGGTGTAATACAACATTTTGATTTCCGGGTGGATCACCTAAATAATTGGTGGGTCCGTTTGTCAATCATTCTGACGAGCTGCTTTCGTAAGACGGTTCTCCGTGCTTGCGCCCAATCAGCTTCTCCCTTTTGCGCATGCGCATTCAGAGTGTTTATGTAGCCGGTGAGCTTCTGAGCTAGTACTTACCGATGGCGAGTCTGACATAATGAAACTGTAACTGTTTCGGAAAAAAAGCTTTATTTATGAGCGAGGCGGATTGCAGAATCTGTAAACAGAGCTGTGCACGCCGTACACTTCCGCGTTTCCTGGGAGAAGCAGGAGAGCCGGGCGGATGGTCTGGCGCATGCGCGTTGTTCAAAAAGTGAGTAACAGACGTGGGGCTTCGTCTTTTCGAGAAAATCGTGTATTAGACCTTTAACTAGTCCAAACCCTAGAAATGGCATTAACATGGTAATAGTTTATTTTTGGCGCAAAGGAAAAGTCATTTTGTGTGAAATAAAAGATTTTCTGGGGCTAATTCTGAAACCCAGAAGAGAAAACGCTCTGGTTCACTGAAAATCCCGCCTCTCCCCCTGTGGACTTTGACTGACAGCGTACTTCAACCAATCAGCGCTTTGTTAGCGTCTCTAAGGGTTAGCTTTAGCTCTTTAGCTCTCGCTTCTCTACACGGAAATACACGCGAAAACGTCTTTTCCTGTGAGAAACTCACCAAGCGCAGACCCTTCAGACTCTTGCTCTTGCTTGACTGTTGCTGTCAGACGATGGTTAAAGTTTATCTCCATAATCAGAGTTAGAAAAAAGCGGCAACGCTGATTGCCGAGGGCCTGCGGGAGGGGGGCTCAGAGGAGCCATCTTCACCGTGTGACGTGAACGTGGGAAAACAGAGCGTTTTCACGGGTGCGGGAGGGGCTGCCTCTCTGAGCAGCACAACAAGGAGGAAAGCTCAAACATGCAGGCACGAAGGAAAAAAATGCTTTGGGATTTGAAGGTGCTGATCCTCATTCCTGTCGCTTCACACTCGGCTGCGAACCGCCCCAGTGCATGCTGTAGGTCCGAGTTCGATGAAGCCAACAGGACAACATCATCTGCAAAAAGCAGAGATGAAATCCTGTGGTTCCCGAACCGAACCCCCTCCGGCCCCTGGCTGCACCTAGAAATTCTGTCCATAAAAATGATGAACAGAACCGGTGACAAAGGGCAGCCCTGCCGGAGTCCAACATGCACTGGGAACAGGTCCGACTTACTGCCGGCAATGCGGACCAGACTCCTACTCCGGTCATACAGAGAACGGACGGCCCTTAACAAGGGGCCCCGGACTCCGTATTCCCGGAGCAATATGGAATTCCTGTCAAATCAAATTTACCTCAAAACAGTCCTCACCCCAAAACCACGAAAATGCTTTTTTTTTTTGTCCCTTCACAATGTCGTACAGAGATCAAGAACATATGGACGCGTTCGTCTCGTCGAGATCTACAACTTTCGCACTGACCCCCACGACCTAAATCCAACAGGAAGTCCTTTATTTCCACTTTCTATGTAAAATTTTGCTCAAAAATCTGGCCTTCTTCACCAATTAAGGCTTCTCCTGTCAAAACTATAAATCTGACTGCTCTGAAAACTTGACAGACTGAAACACAACTAAATTTCCTATCAAATGTGACAGTTTTTGTTCACCTTGGCTGACAGGAAGGGATTTCCCTAGCTGTTTTTTACCAAAGAGAAACTGTTTGTGTCTGCTCTCCCACTCTAACAGCATGTGACCTAATAATTAAGCTATATATGGACATAGAGTTGCTCTCACTGATCTCAGACCAGCTGTAAAACATTCAGTATGTTGTACCTGGTTTCCACAGTAGATGGCGCACAGTGACCATAAATCACACGAGTAAAGCAAGCATTTCTGAGTAGCAGCCCCTGAGTGCCTTCCATTCTGAATGTTTTTTTTACATGAAATCACTGCAGACGCAACACTTGAAACACATTGGAATGATCTAAACAGATGTCACCCTGCAGAAATATCAGCTGACACACACCATACACCTGAAATCAGTCTTTAAGCATGTTCGGATTTTTGTGGTTTGAGCCCTCCGAAAAGGCTTACCAGGAAGCACACCATTTACAACTCGTGTTTGTCATTTGTATTCTTTTTATTTAATCCAATGACCACAGGTCATAAACCTGAAATACAATAAAATAAAGCATTACAATGCAATCACCTGAATGTAACCAGTAATCAAGCAAAAGCTTGCAATATCAAACTAAATAAAGTCGGATTAAATCAATCAGAAACTACATTGCCCAGAATGCCTTGCGCTACTGGGCATGCGCAGTTTGAGCCTGGCACTCACGAGTCGCTTCCCATGTAAACAACATGCTCTTAAAGTAAATAGGAACATAGATCACCAAAGCGCAGCATTTTAAAACAGATCGACACCAATGCTTCTCGCCGCTACCAGTGCTGTAAGCCGCCGAGCAAGAGTAAGACGCCAAGCAACAGCAGATAACAAGTTTGAGCCGCCGCTAGCGCCGCTAGCGCCGCTAGCCGGATGCTAACGCCGCTAAACGCCACAACTCCCAGGTTTTTTACCCCACTGCAGGCTGCGACGCTCAAGCGACGATCAACACTGGCCCGGTGAGGCACACGTTAAGGCACATAAATAAGCATCAACAGTGCTTTTAAATCAAAACAGTAGCTGCAACGTACCGACGGGCTGTGTGCTCCTGGTGCTGGAGGAGATGACCCTTTCAAAATAAGACCAACCCGAAGTCCGCCATATTGCCACACTTAAATAGAAAATATATTCAACCATATCCAAAGAACTTATTTTCCCATTACTTACTTCAGATTACTTCTATCTTAATTCAAACAATTTAATGTAACAAAATTATCCAAACCCATTAATTAGTATTATTTATTTTATTTATTTTTTTCCCTTTTAGCCACCCAAAGTCTCAACACCTCCCACTTGGCCGACTGACTAACAATCCAAGGAGGCCATACCAAACAATAACTTGAGTCTCTTGTTGAGCATTTCAAACTTAAAGTAAAACTGTAATGACATTTGTAATGAAACTAAAGTGCCTTTCGAACAAAAGTCTTTCAAGTCCTTGTAGACCATAAGCACAAATTAACTAAGGAGGTAGGCTCCACCACCTTTCCTCCTACTGAGTGCAGGTTTGCCCTCTAATCACTCAGTTGCCTCCCAGGGTTACCCACTAACTGAAACCCAGTCACCGAGTCCTTGGGTACCCATGGTGAGGACTTGTTTTACCTGCTATTGCTCCTCAGCAGGAATCAAAACCACCAACCTCCGCACATCCCTGCGAACGATGATCGTTGTGGGCATGTTGGAGTCCTTTCTTCTGGTCCTGGACACATCAGCAGCAGGAACGCCCATGCAGGTCTTTATGTCCGCATCCCGGACCACCCCTTTCTCGTCAGGATACGTTGCAACAACCCTTCCAAGCCGGAACTGTCCTCTCAGGGCATTCTGGTCTGCAATCCAGACGACATCCCCGACCTTGAGATTCCTCTCTGTTCGATGCCACTTATGCCGGAAGAACAAGTTTGGTCCTGCAAGCTCATTCCATTTTTTCCAGAACCTGTCGACTCCAGCCTGGACAGCTCTCAGCCTGCGCCAAGAGTGGGTATCCAAGTCGATCCCATGCAGATCTCCTCCCTGTCCAGTGCGCCCCAGGATAAGGGAGTTGGGCGTTAAGTACTCCACCGTGTCCTCTTGCTCCTGTGCTCTGGCATCGATTGGTCGCTCATTGGTCAAGTTGGCCGCCGCGTAGAGAAGAGTCTGGAATTCACCCCAGGTGTAGAAGCTGGTAGTTCCACTGAGGCTGTTCATAGCTCTCTTAATGAGCTTGACAGCCGCCTCTGCTGCTCCGTTCCTGTGTGGGGAGTCTGCAGGATGGAAGTCCCACTGCCATTCTGTTCCATTCTTAGCAGCTGTGTTGTCCAAAGACGACTTCTGCAAACAAGTCAGGTGTTTGTGTAGTTCTCTCAGAGCGGGCCTGGCACCCACAAAGTTTGTGCCTCTGTCAGACCATAACTTCCTAGGATGCCCCCTTAGTGAAGTAAATCGGGAGTAGGCCTGAAGAAAACTCTCAGAAGACTGGTCATCGACGAGGTCCGCATGAACAGCTCTGGAAGCCATGCAGCAATACACGACTCCCCAGATCTTCTTCTTGGTTCTCTTCTTAACAGCATCCCTCACTTCGAAGGGCCCGAAGAGGTCCAGTGTGGTGTATTCGAAGGGGTTTGCTCTGCAGGTTCGCTCGTTTGGAAGATCGCTCATCACTTGCTGGCACATTTGAGATCTCCGCTTCTTGCAAGCGATGCACTCACTGATCACCTTTTTGACTGTCCTCCGACCTTGCACCACCCATGCTTTTCTTCTGGTGCGCAGAAGTGTGGCAGCAACGCCTTCGTGATTTGTCTCATGAGCTTCTCTGGCGAGCAAGGTCCCCAACTACGACCGGTAGGGAATTAGCGGCACAGCGGTCCCGTCTTCAGCCCAGGATTGAATTCTACCACCACACAGTAGAAGTCCTGTGGTGACGTCTTTGAACACCACCAGGCGGTTCAGTGTTGTGCTCTGAAAGCTTACACCATCTTGGGTTGCAATGGCTAGGTCTTGGAAGGCCAAAGCTCTTTCTTCCACAGACAGCTCAGGGCCCCTCGCCTCCCACTTTGGTGAATTTGGAGCTCGACCTTTAATGTTCAGCCAGGATTCTGCAGCTCTTCGCGTCCAAGCAACTGTTCCGCACAGTTTAGACAAACTGCTGAAACGGTTGGGCCCAACAAGTTGTACTAGGGCCACACTCCAAGGGTTCCTCTTTGGTTTTCCTGCCGTTAGGGATTGACACTGGTCCTTTGGCACTGGCGGTGGTTGCAGTACACAGTCTCTGCTGTTAACACCAACATCAGTGTTGCTGGAGTTTGGTGAGCGTCCTGCTTGAGACCTGGTGACTGCAGCTGAGAAGGCCTTTCTTTGGAGCCTTTTCACATCATCAGCAACTTGAGCTACTATTTCGCTGGCCATCTTGACAGGCCACTCAGCTTCAGGCAACCTCAGAAACTCCGGGCCTTGTTGCCACTCCGACCCTTCATCAAGCTCTTCAGGAGTTGCTCCCCTTGTGATGATGTCTGCTATATTGAAGTTGCCTTCAACCCACCTCCAGTTTTCTACTGGACCAGCCTTCTGAATCTCACCAATGCGATTGGCGAAGAAGGTCTGATAGCCATAACTGTCCTTGTGAATTGCTCCCAGAATCGTTTGGCTATCCACAAAATGGATCCAGTGTGCGACCTCGATGCGGCAGTGCTTCTCAAAGTACCTTCTCAGACGGGTGGCAAAGACTGCGCCACATATCTCTGCCTTGATCACGTCTCCTTTCTGGTCGAGAGGAGTAAGTTTGGCCTTTGATTCAACCAACCGCACGACGATGCCGCTCTCTGTCATCCAACGGAGATACAGCACTGCGCCGTAGGAAGCCTCACTTCCATCTGAAAACGTGACTCCCAATGGACGGCCAATGGCTCCTGGAGGAGTGAGGCTCCTTGGGAACCTGATCTGACCAAGCCTCACATACTCTTCAAAGAGTCTTATGGAGGCCTCCCGGAGTTTCGATGAGAGTGGGTCATCCCAAGTGTCTTTGGTTGGACTTCCTTTATTTGCTTCTTGGTAAGATTCTCTTACAAGCATTACTCCTTTCTGCTTTGCAGGTGTGGCAAGACCAATGGGGTCATAAAATCCAGCGATCTGGCTCAGCAGTATCCGACGTGTTAGTGGATTTGGAGTGTTGCTTCTGACTTCTCCTTCGCGCAGATCGAGGCCCGTCCTCATCTTCCCTCTCTTTTTGGAGAAATTTATGGAAGTCATTACGCGAAGTTTGTCAGTCTCTGGCTCATAGCCGACTCCCAGTGCTTTGCTTTCCTCATCACGCATCTGGTTGGGTAGAACCAGAGTTTTTGGCACAGGCACAGTTGCTGGTGTGATGCTAGTGTCGGCTGTGACTTCAGACTTCCCACTGTGACCTGAGAAGACCCACGGTTTAAGGGAGAATCCTCCTGCCTTTAAGATATTCTCCACACCTTTGGTGATCTTCTCCAATGTCTGAAGGTCATTGTGGGATGTTAGTATATCGTCCACGTAGCTGTCTTCCACGAGCACCCGGCGCTCTTCGACCAAGCCTGCAAACTGGTGCAGATTGGCTGTTTCTCTCATGGCGATCTGCGCGATAGAACCAGCCGGTTTATCGCCAATGTTTACTCTGACAACAGCAAATACTTCAATCTCATCCTCTGGATTATCTCTCCAGAGAAATCGATGGAGATGTACTTCTCTGTCTTTTAGCCAGACTGAATTATACATTTTCCTCACGTCACCTAGGGCGGCGTACAGTCCAGATCTGAATCTCAAGAGCACTCCTCTTATCTGATTTAGGACATCTGGTCCCTTGTGCAGTAGATCATTCAAACTCACTCCCATGAATTCTTGACTACTGTTCCAAACGATCCTCACTGGAGTAGTGATTGAGTGAGGATTTGGGGCAACTAGATGGCTGATATACCACTTAGGTCCCTTCCAGTTGTTGATTTCCACATCTGTGAACTTGACAGCAGCTCCTCTTGAGATCATCTCATGGATTTGCTCTTTGTATGCAGCTTTCCATTCTGGCTCTTTCTCGAGGCGCCTTTCTGTGTTCAGAAAGGTTGCTTCCACTGCACGCCTGTTGTCTGGTAATGTTGAAGGATCTCCCCTCCAAGGGTAAGCTGCGTCCCAGTGGGGGAACTCACTGTGCTTGTCAGCTTGCATATAGGTAAGGCATTCCTTAATTTTTTCCATTTCTCGTTCCTCTCCGAGGGTCATTTCTTTGCCTCCAGGAGAACACCCACCGCACTTGCAGCCTCCACATTGAGGGTCACACGCTGCACCAACACTGTCCCACTTGAACCATTCGAGGACTTCTTTGTTGGTTGTTGCTGTGCTTCGGAGTATTGGTCCTTTCACTTGAGCTTCGCTGGGTCCTGCTGGATCCATGCGAAGTTCCTTGTACATGCTTGAAGCTGTTCTCATTGACCGAGCGAAGTGAGTTTCAGACCTGTGTACTTCCAGGTCAATCTCTTCAAAGAGGCCAGGATGGGTTCCTCCAATAGCCTTCCCCAACGGTCCATCCCAGAGGACGAGGTCTCCCACCTTCCTGATTGGTTGTGGGACCAGGCGGCCTTCTCTGTGGCTGATCAGTAGATCGATCTTGTCTGGGCGGACTAAGTCCTGAAGCGCTACATCAGGGAAGAACTTTTGCAGTTGGTGTGGTGTGACTGCTTGGTTCACCTTTGCAATATTTTCCAGGCCGTAACAGATAAGTTTCTGCTCCACCACTGTACCTTTCGGAGTCTTCACTCGAAGCCTCAGGGTGTATCTTTTGGTGTTGACTGTCTTCTCCATCTCTCCGACGCCTTGAACAATCAGCTTTATGTTCTCCCCTCTGAGCTTAAGACGTTCTGCAGCTTCGTTGGAAATGTAGTTGGTATCCGAAGCCAGGTCGATCAATGTACCAATTAGGTGGCCTGAGTTTGTTGTTGCTTCCAGTAGCATCATTATAACTGGATGCTCCTTCAGCTCACAGTCAGTGTTGGCACACACAGTTGTAGAGATCTTGTTTGAGAAAGCCTCTTTGAATTCTGCCTTGAGCTCAGGAGACAGTTTAGCAAAAAGCTCTTCTTGTTTCTCTGTTAATCCAAGTCCCCTTCTTTCTACTTTTGTGTTGCTCTGCTCGTCACTCTTACTGTCTTTCTTCTTGATCAGTGGCTTTGGACAGAGCAAGTAGTTGTGACCTGAAGACCCCTCTTTCCGACAGTCGTCTCTTGAGCATAGATATTTTTGAGTGCAGCTCCCGTCTTCATCGTGGATGAGTAAGCACTTGAAACATGCTCCTGCTCTCTTTAGCTGAGCTTTCTTACTGATGAGGTTGAGCTTCTTGAAGACTTTGCAGGCAAACAATCTGCCGGCATGCTCGCTGTCTCCACATGCAATACATGAGTTTGGTCGAGAGCCTCCTTGAGTTTTTCCCAAGCTGGCTTTGGTGAAAGCTTTCTTTTCTTTCCTTCTGTCATTTGCCCTCTCTGGATTGTCAGCAGAGGTGGGCTGTAGCTGATCCAGCTCCTCAAGGATGTCCTCTTGCTTTTTCAGGTACTGCAGCAGACAATCAAAGTGGTTTTGTGGTGAAAACCCACTTCCAGGATCACTTTTATGGGTGAGCCACTTCTCCTTCAGGGACTCAGGAAGTTTACTTTCAATTGAATGTACAACCACTCGATTTTTTACAGCGTCTTCCTCACCCAAGACTTGGAGGTCACGTAGAGCTCTCTCCACGGCCTGAATCAGTTCGATCGTCTTTCTGGGGTGATTTCCCTTAACAGCTGGAAGTCCTTGCACCTCTTTTGAAATCAGCAGCACTATTTTTGGCTTGTTTCCATATTTGTTGTCTAGAAGCCTGAACACGTCATCGGAAGAGCCACAGCTGGATAACACAAGGTCCCTCTTAATCCTTTCATCTAGGCTGCTCAATAGATGGAACTTTTTCACATTGTCCAACCCATGAGGGTTTCCCAGCTGCTGTAGGTCCTCCCATTCAGCTTTCCAGTGGTAGTAATCTCTTATGTTACCAGAGAACATTGGTAGGCGTGCCCGCTCCAGACTAATCTGCGGCTTGAAGTTGTATGGGATTGGGTGTGGGCCAGAATCACCCTGCAGTGTGTTGAAGGCATTAGGAAGTACACCGTAGCTCAGACTGGGTGGCATGTGGGGCAGGCTCGGCTGGGGGCCGCTGACAGGGTTGTGAGAATCTAAAGGGGAACTCAGCTCAGGTTTAGGTTGAGCACTGACAGCAGCTTCTTTCTCACTGGCTTCGTCATGCTCTTTATCTTCACCTTGTTCTCCTGCACCATCTGAATTCTCACTCCGCTGGTCCCAGCCTTGGGGGCTGCCTTGCCATGTCCACTCATCCCACAGCTTCTCACGCCGTTTCTTCAGCCTTCTAGTACAATCTTTGGTCTCCGTTACGTTGGCTCTGGGAATCAAATCCATCCACTTACTCAATCCGTTCTCGAGTTCGTAGACATCCCGCTCCAAGCTTCGATTCATTAGTTCACGCTGCCTTCCGGTCATCTGGCGATGGTCAGCTGCCTCGGCCTTGTCCATGGCTGACTCAGCCTCTTTCGTGAGGTTAGTGATTTCCTCCTCAGCAAACCTGGTCCAGAAGCTTTTTAAGACGACATGTTCAACCTCATCAAACTTACAGTCACACTCTGCTGTTTTCTCGTCGACGTTGTCTGCCTTTTTTGCAGCTTCTTCACTGTTCGCTTCTCTCAGGGCCATGGAGTAGTCAAATCCAGCATCTCTAACTCTGGAGTGGTCCACTTTAAGGTTCCTCCACTCACTTCTCATTTCACCTTCTCCCAGTGCATTAACTCTGGAAGTAATGTGGTTGGCTCTTTTGGTGAATGCAGTCTGAGCTGCTGAACGCTTCTGCTTCAGCCTTTCCAGCTCCTCCTCTTTTGTTGCCATCTTGGTACCTTTTGCCTTTGATTGACTGAATAAACTTTATTCCAACTGGGTTTAAGTAGTCTTATTTTTCTATAGACTCTCTCCTCTTTTTGGTTTGAATAGTTTATTTATCAGCCATTAAGTTAGCAGGTGGGCAGATGACTTTGTAGGTGGGCAATTTGCCGTTTACAGATGTTGAGCAGTCTTTACTTTGTTTCACCTTTTTCTTTAGAACCGAGCCACGGTTTATGACTGTTCGGATTTTTGTGGTTTGAGCCCTCCGAAAAGGCTTACCAGGAAGCACACCATTTACAACTCGTGTTTGTCATTTGTATTCTTTTTATTTAATCCAATGACCACAGGTCATAAACCTGAAATACAATAAAATAAAGCATTACAATGCAATCACCTGAATGTAACCAGTAATCAAGCAAAAGCTTGCAATATCAAACTAAATAAAGTCGGATTAAATCAATCAGAAACTACATTGCCCAGAATGCCTTGCGCTACTGGGCATGCGCAGTTTGAGCCTGGCACTCACGAGTCGCTTCCCATGTAAACAACATGCTCTTAAAGTAAATAGGAACTTAGATCACCAAAGCGCAGCATTTTAAAACAGATCGACACCAATGCTTCTCGCCGCTACCAGTGCTGTAAGCCGCCGAGCAAGAGTAAGACGCCAAGCAACAGCAGATAACAAGTTTGAGCCGCCGCTAGCGCCGCTAGCGCCGCTAGCCGGATGCTAACGCCGCTAAACGCCACAACTCCCAGGTTTTTTACCCCACTGCAGGCTGCGACGCTCAAGCGACGATCAACACTGGCCCGGTGAGGCACACGTTAAGGCACATAAATAAGCATCAACAGTGCTTTTAAATCAAAACAGTAGCTGCAACGTACCGACGGGCTGTGTGCTCCTGGTGCTGGAGGAGATGACCCTTTCAAAATAAGACCAACCCGAAGTCCGCCATATTGCCACACTTAAATAGAAAATATATTCAACCATATCCAAAGAACTTATTTTCCCATTACTTACTTCAGATTACTTCTATCTTAATTCAAACAATTTAATGTAACAAAATTATCCAAACCCATTAATTAGTATTATTTATTTTATTTATTTTTTTCCCTTTTAGCCACCCAAAGTCTCAACAAAGCAGGTGCATGGATAGATGTATGGATAGACAGGTGAATGAATGAATGGATGCACAGACAGACAATTGGATGTGTGGACTCAAGCTGCTCTGACACTCACATGGTGCTTGCTAAAGTGGAGCAGACATGACTATCAAAATAAGAGCCTCACACCCCTTCAAAATAAAAGTCACATTTGTGCAAAATATGACATTTTTAACAAAACACATGGATAATTTTGGGTTCAACAGTGTTAATGGAAGCATGTACTACCTTTCCTGTTTGGGAAGTTACTTTTTCATTAATACATGTCTGTTTTTTCTCTTTTTTTTCCCCTTGTTCTGTTCAGCACCTGAGGCGTGCAATATTGTATGATTGTAGCCTTTTACTATCTGAACAGATTTTAATGTTGGCAGCAGGACGAGAATGAATCTCCTCCTGCTGCTGCCTTTATTTAAAGCTGGCATCCGGCATGGCTGCCGGACAGGACCGGGATGGAAACGCTCAGAGAGCGAGAGACAGAAAGAGAGAAAGATAACGAGCGGGAGAAGGGGGGAAGGGGGGTGCACAACCTATGTACAAATTCACAACAAATGCAAAACAGTGTTGTCGACACACCACACGCAACCAAGAATAATCCCAAACCCCAATCTGGACAACACCAAAACAGAGCTGACAACCAACAGAAAAACTGACAGAACCATACATATATACAGTATATGTATGTATATATATATATATATATATATATATATATATATATATATATATATATATATATATATATATATATATGTATGTGTGTGTGTATGTATGTATGTATGTATGTATGTATATATATATATGTATGTAAATATATATATATATATTTTTTTTTTTTTTTTTCCCCCTGACGAACCATGGTAGTGAACAGACTAGTAACTAGTGGTAAACTCAGGGCGTGCATCAAGAGAGGGCTACTACAGATCACCATTATTCTAACCACCACAAGAAGACAAGGTAACCGAGTATGTGAAGAGTGATTAAAGATCCACGTGATCATGCAAATATGATAGTGATAGTGATGGTGATATGGTTAATCAGGTTCAGGTGAGCATCAAGGCTGGAAAGTTTCTTATCTATAGAGATAAGAACGTCCGTCGAGTCGTTCGCCGGTGGAGAAATAGCTCCAGACGATTCCTCCCGCTGTCTCTTGGCTTTAGATGAGGAAGTAGAGGGGGTGGATGTTTGATTCGGCTTCCCCATGACGATCTGGTTGAAGCAGCGATCTATGTACTCCGTCAGGTTGGTCGAATCCTCTTCACTATGCTCCAGGGTGAACCTAAAACACACTAATTTCTCTACTTCTACGACTTTTTAGAGCCAAGTTAGTGAAAACAGTGCAATTAAGTAAACAAATGAATCTGTCAGGACGCTTAGTTTGAATCTGCCGTCTCACAGGAAGTGCGTCACTTACCACATCAAACGTCACCTACCTGGACCAGACTTCCTGCTCCGCCCTCAGCTGGACTCCCCTGTTTGTCTGTCTGGTTTTTTTTATGTCTGTTTTTTCTCATCTTTTCGAAGATGTTTTTTCTCCATCAATCCTTAGAAGGGCACGAAAGTAAAGAAGACCAGCACCTCCTGTCTACACGTGAACCCCAGAGTCCTCACTTTGATCCAAGACCTTTCGGATCATGAGTGGCGGGACATCTGAATACGGACTCAAGTAAGTATTCATTTCTGGTCCTTAAGTCAATGAAATATTATGCAACACAGTTGAGCTGTACAAAGGAATTACACCAAAAAATGTGCACGGTGAAGCCATAGATAAGTTATTGTTTTTGGTGATGCCCCAGTTAAGTAAACAATTTCTTTAGGTGGCTATGTCCTTTAAGCTTTAACAGTCAACATTACAGATAAAAATCTTTGAATGTTGTTTTTCCTGTTTGTGTATGTGTGCGTGCGCCTACGACTGTCTGCCTCTGTGCTTATGAACATTTGTGTGTCTAAGTCAGTTTATGTCTGTGAGTCCTCATGCATTCATTATATATTTGTCTGTTTTTCTTCTGTTTCCAAAGATACTTTTCCTCCATCAACACAGAATGACGGAAGTGGAAAAGAGTTCCGAGACTGATCCCGTCAGTGGCAGTTCCCGTCTATATTTGAACCCGAATCAACCTGATCTAAGGAAGCTTCTTCATTTTGCTGAGTTCATTAAGCTTTCATTTCAAATGTTACAAACAGAAGTTGTGGACATGTTATAGATGACAGTTTGGTTGCGCTTGACATTTTTTCTTTAATATATTCAAGGCTGTGTGGCAAATGTTTTTGTTTTTCCCAAGAGAAAAAGGAAAGGAATACTTGATTCATTTGTTTGAAAAAGAAACATAAGGATTTTTGTGACAATAAAATAATTGGAAAAAGGTCTTGGAGTTCTTTGAGTGGAATCCTGCATAACAAGAGAACGCTCTGTTCAAGTCCGGAGCAGCACAAAAACTCAGAGGACTTGACAGTTACAGATACAAATCTTTGAAGTTTTTTCAGAGTTTGTGAGCTTTGAATCTGTTTCAAGTCTAAATTCACTTGTAGTTTCCCTGTGTTTATTTAACTACAAAACATTACTTTTAATACAAAGTATATTTTATGAAACAATCTTTTACTGCAAACCTTTTGCTGTTTATTTAGGTGAAATTCTATGAAATTATATGTACAATAAGCAACCACAACATGTAAATTGTACAGGAAAAAAATGCCTTAATAAAGGCATTAAAATGCAAATTTGACTAAAAAAGGATGTCAAATTTACCAGAAAAGCATGGAATTTTTACAATATTATTTTGTAAGTGATGAAAGTTTTAAGTTGTCAAATTTACAGTTTGCTCTGTAATCTGGTTTACACTCTGATGTATTTTCTACATTATTATACTGGCAACCACAGCTGTCGGGTTTTTTTTCTGTAAAAACAACTGTTTTTTTTTTTTAACAGTGTACATTTCACCTGTGTTTTTCAGTTTCATTTGTGAACTTATTCCAAATCCAGATGACCATTTTCCTCATCAATTTGAACCCATAAATGTTCTTAAATTTTTAGATTTCGCTCTTCTATTTAGGGAAAACCAGTATTTTGAAGAACAACCTGCAACTCCCAATGGCATCTTGATTGAACACGTTCAGTTCAGTTCAGTTTATTTGAGCATATGTTGAACAATCAAGGAACAAATTAACAAAATAAAAAAATAAAAAGACATGACATAGTCATACAAGGCTCAAAAGGAGTAAGCAGAAGTAGATACTTATTAGAGCTTCCCCCTATTTCCACTTTCACATTCATAGCTGCATTGTCAGCTATTTACATGTCAACTTTTGTGACAAGGAGGAAAATAAATCAGCAAATACATGAGAAGACTACCATAAAGATACAATAATGACATCAGAGTACACGCCTATGCCCACACACACACAGTGTGTCTAGGCATGCGAATCAGTGCTTAGGTGTAATATACTTTACGCATGCACCTGCATACCTACGTGGATGTGTGTGCGTAGCTTGTGTAAGTGCAGTGTTGTGTAATTCCTCCACATGCTCACATTTGCACACATGAGCATATGCAGGTAAGTGTTGTACAGTAGTGAATCTTAAGTAAAGCCAAAGATTGTACAGTTTTTAAAGACAACCATAAACAATCCGTAAACCATAAAAAATACTGTTGGATTAATTGCTACATATTTAATTTATATCGTCCCAATGTTATAGTAGCACTTAGGATGATGGTAATTCTATAACAGAGCTTAATACATACATCAGGGCTACTCAACTTACCATTGCTTGAGGGCCACATAGAAAAACATTTCTGTTTGCGTGGGCCGCAACCTAGGTTTGCTAATTTATATGACTGAATTATGTAAAATACATTTAAATAATGTAATTAATATTCAATAATGAAATTTTAAATGCATTACAATAGAAAGACAACTACATTAGTCTTTTGTAAAACTAAAATAAGACTTTGTTGAAAATATATTACATTAAGGCTTATAGATCTATTTGTGGCTGTTTTCTGCATTTCCAATAAAAAGCAAAAAGCTGAAATGGCATGACATTTAAAAAAAGTCAGATATCAAATTATAAAATGGGGCTTTATTCACAAAATATGAATATACTTACTACACATATGAGCACTTTTTGTAACAAAACATAAGTATTTTAAATATTTTTCAAGCAATGCGTTTGAGAAATTCACTAAATTACAACAAAAAAGCAGGTCTTTTTCCACAAAAAAGTTAATAAATTAAGGGATTCTTTACAAAAATAACTGGCCTACTCCTGCAAAAAATAAATGAAGTAAAAATTAAATCTTGTGCATCACAAAAAAGATCACCGGTGGCAAAAAAAAAAAAAAAAAAACAATCATTGTAAAGCATACAAACATAGCTCTGCAGGTGATTACTTTTTGGAGAACAGTGACAGAAGAAAAACACAGGTGTGCATTACTCACAGAAATTGTGCACAACAGCAGCCCTACAGAAGGTCACAGCTAAAACAATTACCCTCACCTGAAATCAGGACGATGTATCACATTTCTTAGCAAAGTCAAATTCACGTAGGATTAATAATAAGGAAAACAAAACTTTCGGAAGTGTCTCAGTGACAGAACAGTGTCAGTGTTGTCACAGGTTGAGCAGCGCAGTCCTACTGTAATAAATTCCTGATAGCTGTCGTGGTGACGCTGAAGATTCGCTCGTTTAGGAATGGACGGTTTTTGGCAAAGAAGGCACACTGGCTTGCTATTTACCTCCAGAAAAGCAAATTCTTCCTCCCATGACGGTTGAACTTTCCTGTGTTCATCACATAACTTTAGTTTAACTTTACCGGTGGCAGCCATGAACTCCACTGTGATCGGTCTTCTTTGAGTCTTTTGTTTTTGGCAGTGAGCAAACAGCCTATTGGCGCATTACCGCCACCAGCTGGTACAGCCCCACAATTGCAACACTTATCTGCCTGTTGTCAGGAGGTCAAACACACTGCCCTCTGGTGTCCGCATATCAGAAACGTTTTTTTCCTCATTAAAAGTCGATTTTTTTTTTCACTGCTTACAATCAGCCGTGGGCCGCACCGTTACAGCTTGCGGGCCGCATGCGGCCCGCGGGCCGCGGGTTGAGTAGCCCAGACATACATTATATAAACACACATATTTTACAGCAGACTTTCATCGACAGCATATCTCATGAATACATTTAATTTGTACAGTCTTTTAAAGCTTGCTAATGAGGTAGTGAATTTTAAAGAGTCATCCGATTCATTCCATAAGTCAACTCCTCTTCGGGTGATAAACACACTTTTTAAAGTGGTACGAACCCGCTGTTTTTTAAAATTCATTTGTCCTCTTAGATTATATTTAGGATCTCTATCAAGGAACATGCCGTGAACAGACCGTCATGAGACAGGTTAGTTTTACCCTACTGATGATGTGTTGTTGCAATAGTAATTCAGAAGCAGTTTGTTCCGGGCCTTATACATGATTTGTAGTGTTTTAAATTTCACTAGATCTTCAAATTTCATAATCTTAGAATGTAGAAAAAGAGAGTTCGTATGATCCCTATAACCAGCATTGTGTATAATCCTAATAGCCTTTTTTTGCATGATAGAAAAGTCATTAACATTGGTTTTATATGTATTTCCCCATACCTCAACGCAGTAGCTAATATATGGTAATATAAGCGTACAACAAATTGTGAAAAGCGCTTTTGAGTCCAAAAGATGTTTTGATTTTCTCATAATTGCGATAGATTTAGCCATTTTATTTTTCACAGTTGTTATTTGTGGCTTCCAGCGTAATTTCGGATCAATAATAACTCCAAGAAAATTATATTCGTTCACACATTCATTTTATTAGTAATTTAGGTTCCATGTCGATTTTCTTGTTACCTATTACCATAAATTTAGTTTTTTTGAGATTAAGTGATAATTTATTATAGTCAAACCATTCTTTCAGTTTGATCATTTCCGTACAGGCCTCGGCCATTAGCTGGTTCAGATTCGTTCCAGAGCACAAAATAGTTGTATCGTATGCGAAAAGTACTAATTTGAGTTTTTTGGAGATAACACACAAGTCGTTAATATACAATAAAAAGAGGATTGGTCCGAGTACAGAACCTTGAGGCACTCCACGCTTGATGGGCCTCAAGGTTGAGGCACAGTCACCAATCTGAACATACTGATGTCTGTTATGCAAGTATGATTTCAACCAATGCAATGGGCAGCCTCTGATTCCATATTTTTCTAGTTTTGTTATTAAAATACTGTGGTCTATCGTGTCAAACGCCTTTTTGAGATCTATAAAAATGGCAAGAGAATATTTTTGTTTCTCCACGTTATTGCTAATCTCTTCAACCAGGTAGATCATGGCTAGAGGTGGTTTAAAAACTAGTATTGTTTTTGAATTAATGAACTCAAATTAACTCAATGAAGAACTGACAATGTGCTACAGATAAATTAAAGTGCATGTTGTGTGGAGTAAAAGAGTACATATTAGCGTAGTAACTTTGTGTTTTTGTTACGCCAGATGCGTCCAGAGGAAGTTTGCGGTCGTTGCTATGACAACCATATTCGCTTTGGCACGTGAAGCCCCGTGGCAGACCCAGGAGTGTGAGGACGGAAACTTAAATTAAGTTGCCGTCTGTGCCATGTGTGTGTCTGTGTACACCCTCAGTTATCAGCACTGCTACACTGTAAATGCAAACATTGACATGACTTAGATGTAAATAGTATATTCAACTTAATTTATGCTCGTTTTTTAAGTTTACTTTGTTTCTCCAACTTTTCTGTACTTTTTTCCATGCTTACTTGTTCCACTGAGTGATATTTACTTGACTCTTCTGAGTGTGTGGCACAGTTTGTGACCATTTCCGCTTGGCGCGCGTTTACCAACGAAGACGAACGAGGCATTAACATGTAAACTGTTGAAGCGGTGCAGACAGCCCCAATACGACAGGCTGGCGTTGATTCCGACTTTTGTTTGTAATTTGAAAGTACGGACTCCCGATGAAGACATGGTGTTGGGGAGGTTCTTGTAAAGCCACCATGCTTTTATCTGTCACGTTTCAGCCAAAGTTGACCTCTGATGACTGTTGTTGCTGTTTGCAAATATGAACACAAAAAAAAAAAAAAAAAAATCACAAATAATGGTTTTCATCAAGCTATTTTTGGGAGTTATTATTTTTAAGTAAGCTGAACTAAGGTACATGAAGTGCATTTTATTTAGTATTAAGTACTGCTCAAACAGTGTTTGAAGTCTATGGGCTCTAGCTTCGTAGACTGCGCCGAGTCCGCAGCGGAGCGCAAAGTTCGCCGTCGGTCAACAGGGCGTGTCCAGAAAATTGTCCTAATTTCGTGAACCAGGCGCAGTCACACCTCCATCCCGCCCACTGGCGCAGGTGGCGCAAGAGGGAGGAGAGAAAGTGGGTTTAACCCAGCTGAGAGTAATTTGACCAATCAAATGAACACCTCTCCTTTTTTTCAAATGCACTGCAGCAAAGGACACTGCTTCATCAACATGATGAACTACATTTTATTTCCTGGCCTCAACACTAAACCATAGTGAAGCAACAATGTATATGAAGGTATTTTAAAATAAATAATCTCTTGAAGAGCTTGGGGAACCAGACAAATGAAATAACAATGCAGACACATTTACAGGCTAATACTTCTTTCAGAGCGCTGATCGGCTCCGCCGAGGTCTTTACATACAGTGCGCGCTTTTACGCACGGCACTATTCATTCACAAAGAAGGACAAGGCAAACTGACAGGTGCATGGCTGTAGCAAATGCGTTGTGACAAGATGCAAGATCAATAAAACACACTAAGAGCCTGCCCAAGACTGTCCGAATCGTGTTTTGATCCGATGGTGTGAAATAACTTCTGACATCGTGCGGGTTTCCTCCTCAAAATCACAGGTAGAAATGATGATTCACCTGCTTTTTATGCTGTTCAACGCATGCATATGCAGCCGTGTGGGATCCACATAGTTTCCGCGCCTGCAATATGTTCATTTTATTTTTTTAATCAGATCAGTCAACTGAATGAAGCCGCTGTCATTGCGTGGAGTGTGTTGGTCAGCTCTAGTGACAAACGGACTGGTTGTCCATATGAAGGATTTCCTTTAAGCCGGTTCAAAATGACCTGAGAGATCTTCCGAGCACAAAATAGAGGCTGTTCATGCACGAATGAGGCAACGCAAAGCGGAGAGTCCCTCATTTTCAACTCATTCATGATGACAGAGTTGTGTCACAACTCTGTAGAGACAACATATCCTGCTCTGGGCCCGGCCGAATTGTGCATTGACCCACTTGAAACCATTTTCTCGTGTGGTTTGTTTTTCTTTTGTCTTTTCTGTCTTTCTTTCTCTTTTTTTTTTGTGTTTTTTTTTGTTGGTTCTTTGCCTGAGGAAGATCGACAGCGGTCGAAACCTAGCGCGAAAATAAGATAAACAAAATATTAAGTCAAGAGGATCAGCAAACCTTTTAATGCCTCATGTCTGCTTTATCAATGCCTCAAATCAGGTTTCAAAATTTATTTAACTTTTTACAATGCGCATTTGCACAGCGTTACCTATCACTCACACTCCGCGCACTCGTGTCCCTGATAAACACGCAGACACACACCAACACACATAAAAAAGTTGTATTATTAACCGTCAATAATAATCAAAAGCATATTAAAATGAGTAAAATAAGTCTCCCCAGCTGCGCACCAGGACGGACAACTTCCCACACGGTACCGTCCTGACTCTGCTCATTTGATTCTGGGACTACAGGCTTGACAGGACAAAGGTTTTTATTTAGAAAATATGTTCGTTCTAAAATTAATTTTTGGAAACGAAAAATACATGGTTTGCTGTACTTTGATGGAGGATATAATATTTTACCTGAATCTGTAATTGGCACCTCTGGAGTCGCTGGGCCAGTGCTCCTGCTGTCAACTACCGTGTTCACTGTTGTGTTTAATTTTATTACATTAGTTTATTTTTTTTACACTATTTTATGTTATAATTATTTAGTTGTAAACTGACAGCAGCCTACAGTAATTCTCTATACCTGGAGGTGACACGTGAGCGCTTCATGCGCCACTGCAGGTTCTGCGCTGGACTGTGCAGCAGCCGGAGATCGATCGGGCATTTTCGGGGCAGCAGGATTAAATTTGTTTCGCTGTTTGGCACGTGCCTGTTCTGACTCTGATTCAGAACGTTCCTCCTCTTCACTCCAGTCAAGATCGCTGATGTCCGACACGTCTCCGGCATCCGACTCCCCCTCACTGACCTCCTGTATCATTGCTAAAGTATGGCGTCATTTTAGTGCCAAAATTCCACGCGCAAAAAAAATCAAAATCGCGCACAGTTAAACCACTCTCTGTGCGCTCGCGATGCCTCTTCGCGCGTGCGTGGACTCTTTCTGCGCGTGCACGGTCACTTTCTACATGCGCGACATCACTTTCTGTGCGCGCGCGATCTCTTTCTGCGCGCGCGGTGACATGTCTTAGCTGTCTGCTCGCGCGGTGGTGTTGAGTTTTGGCACTCAGGGGGCAGGCTTTGAGTTGACACCACTCAACTCCTTCACCTTTGTGATTGGTTGCTCTAAACGTCTACTGTCTTCCGGTCAGAGCCAATCAGAGGTTAAGTAGGGCGGGTAGTCATCGTTTGGCGGCAGAATTGGAAAATTGAGGAGTAAAATTCACATAACATAACCTCCATACAGTGATTTGATTACTGTGGAGGAGACCTGGCTGTTTCCTGGGAGGAGAAAGAATGAATAAAAATGTTTTCATGGAGCCATCAAGGCTATCTGTCTCAAATGTATATGTAAATTATCTTTGATTTTTATCTGTTAGTGTATATCTGTTATTCATCTAATTATAAATCTGTCTTAGATTTTTTTTAATTACATTTAATTTGTATCAGCTAGTGTATATCTGTTATTTATTTAAGTATATCTGTCTTAGATTTATATGTAAATTATCTAATTCATATCTGTTAGTTTATATTTGTTATTTGATTATATCTGTCTTAAAATAATATTTAAACTCTAATTATGTTATTTAGTTTATATCTGTTATTCAATTATACCTATCCTACATTTATAGTTAATTTTTTCTCCTTTTTTTCTGTCTTTTTCCCTCTCTCTCAGATTTCATTTGATTTTATGCCAGGATCAGTGAAGTACTTTTGCTTTTTTTTTCCCTTTGTTTTGAGCAGGTGATATGTTGATAAGTTTCATAAGTCACAAAAGTAATAGAACCATTTGAAGACAGTAGACGTTTAGAGCAACCAATCACAAAGGAGAGGGGGGTTGAGTGGCGTCAACTCAAAGCCCGCCCCCTGAGTGCCAAAACTCAACACCACCGCGCGAGCAGACAGATCAGACATGTCACCACGTGCGCAGAAAGAGCTCGCACGCAAACAAAAAGTGATGTCGCGCGCGTAAAAAGTGACCGCGCGCGCACAGGAAGAGACCACGCGCGCGCGGAGAGAGTGGTTTAACTGTGCGCGATTATGATTTTTTTGCGCGCGGAATTTTGGCACTAAAATGACGCCATACTAAAGCTTCTTCCACCCTATATCTCTTATTTATGCCTGTTTTTATTGTCTTTCTTTTGGGATTTGCTTGATATTTTTGACCATCTGTCTGATTGTCTGCTGTCAGACGCGCTCCCTGTTCAGATGCGCGCATGAACCAAAACAAATCAATAGCAGAAAAAAAAAAAAAAGCCCCGTGAAGTGTGTCTTTTTTTATCAGCAGTCTGTGAGACCGCTGTTGGCCTTTGGAGGTATAAATGCTTTGTAATATTATTTGTGTCATTGTTAGGACCTTATTTGCTTCAGAAAAACATACAAGACACATATTTAGGAAAAGTCAAAGAATTAGAGGACAGGGAAATTATTTTTTAACAGATTTATTTGAATTCCAAAAACCCAAACGGTCTGTCAGACCATTTTGACTGTTCTAGTGCTAAAGAAGATAATAAAAACAATTATGTGCTTCATGAGTGATTCTGTGTATCTTTCATGACACTGACAAGCTGTCAGTGTCATCAGATCCTCCGCTCCCCAGCCTGCTCACACCTTCTGCACTAAACTCTCACTGCGCCCAGCTGATTCTGTCGACCCCTCCCCCTGGTGCGCCGCCACGCCCATCTCGGCGCAAGTACAGCGGACCGGCCAGACACCCTCTTCTGCGCCTGTCGAAAATAGGAATGCGCTGCCTCCGCCGGTGATCATCGCCAAGTTGCGCCGTCAAATTAGAGTCTACGGTGTCAAAGTGCAGCTGGAGCGTTCAGTTAGTGAGAAGGCTTCTGGTTTGAGACAAAATTGAAAGAAAAAGTCCACGCAGCACTTTAGTCAATTTTTATACTTAGTGAAGTTGCGCACAGCTGTCGGTCCGTCGGGCCGAACGGGTTAAATAAATGAATTCAATTAAATCATAGTCGTGATGTGTGACCCGGCGTTTTGTCCTCCCCTATTATGAGGCAGTAATGCACACTCACTTAGGAAACTAACTTTAATCAGATTACTGGTCTGGAAAGATGAACGCGTTAGATTGCTCGTTACTGAAAGAAAGTAATCAGATTAAAGTAACGCGTTAATTAGTAGCGCGTTAGTGACAACACTGGCGACCAAGCCACGCCCCTTTAATTGTGCACGCTATTATCCGTCGGGTGAAAATGAGAGCCTCCGAGTCCTACAGCATCCTACATGTTTAGCTGTTTACGGTGGATGTTGAGCAGACAGTGGATATATCCGAGGTAAACGGGGCGGCTGCTGCGTTGCTAACTCACCTCTGCCTGGGCGAGCGGCCGTGCTCTCTGGCTGCGTGCACACTTTGATTGACAACACGAGAATGCGGAAGCTCGAAATCTATTGGCTGAAGCTGACCGGCGCTTTTTCGGATAACATGGGGGTCTATGAGACGAAGGCGGGGCTCATGAATAAATTTTTGTATTGCTTTATGCTAATATTATATTGTAGTATCGAACCAGACTGACACATTTAAGCTCTGTTGAAAAATGATACATATGTTGGAAACGAACGGAAACTCCGGACACGAGTTTTAACTTCACGTACCATTCGCTCGACTCAAATTGTCCCTACTTCACACTCCCTTATGACTCCGCCAGACTCTGACTTTCCTTCTTGACACTCTGACGCCAATTGCACATCACCTTGTGGTCTAAACACTACACACTATGTTCAGTTGTTGCACACACCTCTCGTGTAAAAGCTCAAAGCTTCAACCGACAATACATTCTGTCAGTCAATTGCACATTAACTTGTTGTCAAAACACTACAAACAATGTTCTGTGTTAAACACACTTCTCATGTAACATCTCAGTGGTATCAACCTACAACACACAAGTATTCAAAACTCAACAAATTCAGGTCAGTACACTGAATACTAGGGGTTGGCAACCGTGGGCCAAGTCCAGCCCCCCCCCCCTTACATTGAGTCATTTTTATGAAAGGGGAAATATCTTATTTTCCACAGTCACTGTCATTCATATGGTGTGTTCCATTTTACAGTAGTGTTTTCAGATTTAAACTAATGTAATGCAGGACCAGAAATTCCATCTGTCGAGCAGAGTGTAGCGGTCGACTGTGTCAACGGCAGCAAAGATCCATGAACACTGAAACCAAAGCTCCACGCGTTTCACTGCTCACACAGGTCAGTCAGCAGATAACAGACACAGACACATGCTGCTTTGGTGCTGTGCTTTGAGCCAACACCAGATTGAAAAACACTGAAAGGGTGTTTCCTTCCAAAAAAGTATTTAGCTGTCGAGAGATTTTTTTTTTTTTTAAATCAAGACACTTAATTATTGACTGGTGCATCCAAATTATTTTGGGAAAAGGTGCTCGTCTGAAGGGAGCTGTTGACTATTTGTAGTTTGCTGTACATCTGAAGCATCACAGTTAAAACCATCCTTAAAACATATCATGTGCAGTTTCCAGACTGCATGTGTGCAAGATTCACAGTCTAAAGGCTGAAAATGCACCAGATTAGAAAAAAATACTTTAGTATCAGAAGTGGATTGAATTTCATTCTTCTCTGTACAATGTGTGGGAGTGAAATAGGAAGCAAAATGTTCTTTGTTTTTTAATTTTTTGATTGAGAAATTGAGGAAATATTGAACTGAGGAACAGGAACACATGATCAAAACAGTCGACTGAAAACTAGAATTTACAACCAGGCAAAGAAACGTGATTGGAAGTCTAGCCAAGGTGTGGTGAATGTAATGCGTCATTCTAGAGCGGTGAAACTTACAGGTTGTTTTACTGGAAGCATCATTGTGTGATATAATATTCAGTCAGGTACAATAAAATCTAAAACCACACAATAAATCTTTTATCTTTGTATTATTTATGATGACAATGACCCTCCATTTTGTTTAAGTTTATTTGGCAAATTAATGTTTTGTTTCCTATTTTTCCTGTGAATTCAGTCATGCTTTTGCTTCTTTGTTCTGATCTACAGAATGCAATACTGCCACAGTAAAGAAATTTTTTCTGAGCCGTTTATAGGATAGTTTAATGTTAATATGAGATAGCTGCAGCATGAGCATCTCCAACAAAACATTATTAACACACAAATAACGCCTCTTTTCAATTCCGTATTGGTTGGTTGCAAAAGTCCATAATTTTTAGAAAATATTTGAACTTAGGAACACTTTAAAAGCATTTGATGAGCTTGCAAACACTGACACCTTACAATGAGGCAAAAGAACAATGAATGACTCACCCAGGTATCCTGACTGGAAAGCATTGTTTCTGGAGGAATGAAAGTCACGGGTTGATTTTACTGTTGGTACTGTTGCATGATGCAATATTCAGTCAAGCAACTGCAATCAATAATTTTCTTATCTGTTTATCTCTCTCTATGGCTTTGATAACATGTGCACCAGTGGTGCACAAAGATCATTAACACCCACCGAGATCATCATTCCACATTTATTACTGAAGCACACTAAAACTCCACTCTCCTTGTGTTGTTGAGGACTGTGTGAACATGTTTCTCTGAATCTTCTTTGTTCAGAAGTCCTTCAATTGTTGCAATATTTTCCAGATGGCAGTTTGCTAATTTTGTTATTGTCTTAATGCAGTTATTGAATTTCAGGTCAGAGTCCTTAATCACACCCAGATAACTCAACTGATTTGTTGTTATGAGTGACGTGGAGTTTTACTGGAAGCACCATTGTATGATTTAATATTCAGTCAGGTCTAATAAAATCTAACACCACACAATAAAGCCCTTATCTTTTTATTGTTTATGATGACATTGACCCTCCATTCATATACAACAAATAATTAACTGTTTTTTTTTTTTTTCAATTTGACGTTCCAAATGCTTCTGCGGCGCACAAACATCTTCACCACTCACACACACCCACCATCATTCCACATTCATGGCTGTCAAATAAAGATTTTTACCACATCTTGTCCAGACATGAGTCAGACTGTGGGTTTCCATTGTCTTTCACTCTCAGCACTTCTGCGTTTGGCGGGACTGAGCCCGTCGATACGACTTGATGCAGCGGACAGGAAACGTTTTTACACTTCAGTCTAGATCAGGGGTCGGCAATTAGCGGCCCGCGGGCCAAATGTGGCCCGCCGAACCGTCCAATCCGGCCCGCGAGAGGATTCCAACACGCGCACGCACAAACGCACGCATTACCCCAGGCCCTCGAGCGGACGCACACACCGCTGTTGGAGCGCGATATCTGTCATTGTGATGCAATAGACAATCTTCGAAGGACGTGTTGTTTAGTTGTGGTTTCCGGTTTGTCACTGAAAAATAAAGAGGAGTGGCACCTCGTCTGGTGAACAGAGAGTGCAAGTGAGTGCGCTGCACCGAGCTCACCATGTGTATTCATTCTCCAGTAAGTTTGAGTGTAACGGTGCGTTTCCACCGGACGCGACGCGAATTTTTCGTGCGATGAGATCACATACAAAGTCAATGTAATGACGCGATTGTCGCTCAACCTTGAGCGGCGGGCGGTGGACGGCGAGCGTTTCCAGGGACAAATCCGCGCGCCCGTCGACTCGCACTGCCATTCGCTGCCGCTCGCCGCCCACCGCTCCAGTGCTCGTCGCTCAAGTTGAAATAATTGAACCTTTCAAGCAAATTCGCGCCAGGACAGCCTATCAGCATGGAGGTCTTCACGGACATGCTGCCGTAAGGCAGCAGGGCTCCGACCACGCAGGACAGTTGGCATGATGCCAAGGCGAGCGGCGAGCAGCTTGTGGCGAGCACGATATCACTCGTTCATCGCTTCTGCTGGAAACACAGCGTCAGCCTGAAGCAGCGATGGAACTGGCCGCCATCCAGGCGCAGCTCCTGCAGAAGATGGTGGAACTTACCGAGCTCAGACCGCCTCCGTAGCGCAGCATGCAGCCAGATGCGATGCCGGCAGCCGCAGCAGGAGGTGACATTCCCATGCCAAATACAGAGCAGCGATGGTGGCAGGCGGAGCATCTCAATCTCAATCTTTATTTGTAAAAGCACTTCTGATATTCATAAAAGTGCTGAACAGTAAAAACAGTCATAAAAACAAAAAAGAACAAAATCCGCACCATCGATCAGTCTGCGTGCACACACACACACACACACACATAGACAGCTGGGTGCACACAGGACTGTGGGACAGACAGAAAAATCCTGCCCACTGTGCAGGAGACGGTGATGAGGAGGCTGTGATGTTTCTGCAGGATGTTTTGTTTTGCATATTTGTACCAGCGTGACGCGTCCCGCGAATGAATTCACACACCAGCGATAAAACTTGTGCATGTAGCGTGGCGCGGTGATCATTTTTCGCGCAAATGCAGTCGCGTTAAACGCGTCCGGTGGACACCCCCCCCCCCCCCCCCCCCCCCCGGCCTGCGATTGAAGTGCCCCCCAAAAAAGTGGCCCGCCACCAAATCTAATTGCCGACCCCTGGTCTAGATCATTTCATTCTTCTTCCACACATTGAAAAATGTGGTTTACAGAATAGCAATGATCATTATAGCCCCTCGTCACTTCTCCGTCCTGCAGGGTTGCCATAAACGGCTCAGACTTTCGACCATGTCCGTCCCTGTCAGTGGCGAGCCGTCCAGACAGAAGAGGACGCAGCATCGTGGTCCTTGAGCCGTTAGCAGAGCAGGCGGCTGTATTCAGAGAGAGCCGAAGATTTCTTCACTCCATCCCATATGCGAGCTGCATAGTAAAACCTGTGAAAACACAACATCGATATGTGAGGATGAACTTCAAGGGTCTCTGTAAGGATTTCCGATGGACTAAATATAATGCATTACAAGTGAAGTAAGCTGATGTGTTGTCTAATATCTCACATAATTTAGACTTTTAACTGGTGCTACAAGAACGTCCCACATCACTTTGGACCCTGCTTCTTTTCACTGGTTACCACTAATAAAGGATTACTTACACCCCCACTCACAACACTCAGAAATGGTTTCGATACAGGGAAATTGCAGAGAAAGTGAAGATGTCAGTGAGTATAGTTTTCTTTACCAAACCACAAGAGACACTCCAAACCCGAACTCAGGAAGAGGTTTGGCAGACCGAAAACCACAGCAGAATCAGAAGATAAATGTCAGAGTGTGCAACTTTTTAACCATTCTAATACCAAGTTAGACATTTCAAATCCACCAGGTGAAGATGATAATTTTATTATGGAGGCTCCCGAGCTGCAGGACGCTATAATTGTATTAAGTTTCTGTGTAAATTTTACATTTTCAAATGAGTGTTTCAAATGGAAAGCGCTCAGAGACATGGTGGATTATTACCAGTTTTTTTCAGTGAGGATGGTGTGTGACAGCTGGCAGCGGGGCATCGCCAGTATCTGGCTGCGGAGTTTTGAAATCATGGTGGGGAATGACGGGTGACCCCTGTACCCGAGGAGCAGAGAGAAGAGCGGGTACATCCCCGAACCTAAAACAGACCCCCCCCAAAAAAACATTTATTCAATCAAATGCAACACCCAAGAGGACTATTTTAGAAAATATCTTCTCTGGAACCTGTTTTCGTGAGATTATCCTCCCCATCAATCTCCTGCACGGGAAGCAGGAACATGTTAACCTCAGGTGACAGGAAGTCCTGGCCCAGGCCCGGGAAGATGTTGCAGTCCAGCATGGACAACGTGCCTGAAAACAAACCGAGTCGTGCATGTTGAGTGTGTGTGGAGGAGTTCTGCACTGCTAGAGCCAACAAGCACAACGTGCATCGGCTGATGGTATAAACACAACTGTTTGTGGAATCAACAAAGAAATCTGACGAACAATGATTTATGACCTGACATTATCAGCTGCACAGACATCATGATATGTGATTAAAAAAAAATTACATTTCACCTGTGTATATCAGTTTCATTTGTGAACTTAATCCAACTTAATCCACGCCATGGCTTGCTCCACGGAGGCGCGTGAAGCAGGCCACGGCGCGGCTGCTGGAGCTCTCCCGTCGCCTCTGTGCAGCAGCTCCGGGCCGTTTACCCAATCGGCCCCAACTCGGCCCCTGGAAGTCAGGCTCCCAGGTGCCGTGACAGCCGAGGCCGAGTCAAAGTGCCTCTCTGCTGGGGAGAGGAGCTCTGCAACGTTCCCATTCAAGCTAATTGTGGCTAAGTTAGTGAAAACTGTCAGCTGACCCACCTGAAGACGGTAGACAAGCTGATTTTATGCAGCCTCCCGGCGACTCAGACGACCAGGAGCCGTGACAGCCGAGCCCGACTCAAAGTGCCTTTCTGCTGGGGAGAGGAGCTCCTCAACATTCCCATCCCAGCTAATTGTGACTAAGTTAGTGAAAACTGTCAGCTGGCCCACCTGAAAATGGTAGACGACTTTATGACAACACTGGCGATGGATGAAAAAATATAGCCGAAATGAGCGATTTTGCAGAGATTATGTCCCGCACTGAAGCTCCCTTGCCGTGGCCCCCGCTAAATTGGTTGAATCTAAATAACTTCTGAAGGACTCCGAGCTGCACGATGTTTGTCTGAGTGAGTATATGAGCATGCACACACCTATAAATAAAGTCCAGGTGTCAAAAAATCGGAGTTGCCCTTTAAGCGCTTAAAGTTGTGACACATCCACTCATTAACTACTTTAATGCACTTTCTCAGCAAGTCAAAATCACTGTGGTACTTCACTGTTGTGTGTCATTTTGTCATCTTTATTTCAGGTAATAATAATAACAATAATAACTGGAACTGCAAGCAGTGCTGATAGGGGGCCAAGCCCACCACGCAACTCGGACCCCGGATTCAACAGAGTCCGCAGAAATCCGCCACGAGGGACTACGGGCTTGCATGCCAACTGAGGATCTCAAGTTTGGTGGTGTTAGCATTCATGATGACCAAGATATGCAAAAGTTTGTGTAATTAAAAGTTTGTGTAAGGTCGTCTTATAACCGGAAGGTTGGTGGTTCGATCCCCGCTCCCGCAGGCGTAAAACTGTCATTGTGTCCTTGGGCAAGACACTTCACCCACGTTGCCTAGTATGAAAGTTGTGAGAGTGAATGGTTGGTGGTGGTCAGAGGGGCCGATGGCGCACATTGGCGGCCTCGCTTCTGTCAGTCTGCCCCAGGGCAGCTGTGGCTACAGTAGTAGCTTACCACCACCCAGTATGGAGTGAATGAATAATGCAATGCAATGTAAAGCGTCTTTGAGTGTGCTGAAAAGCGCTATATAAAACCAATGCATTGTTATTATTATTATTACCTAGCTAGTAAAGTTTAGTCAAGCATCATTTGCTCATATTTTGATGGAGCAAAATTATTATGATAACTTTTGGTCAGAAAAAGTTGAAGACTGTATCTGCCAAGTTTCGTGTGGATCGGACAAAACCCCAAGGAGGAGTTTGACAAAGTATGTTTTTCAGTTTTTGTGATCTGGTGATAAAAAATCATGGTGGAAATGGGTGTGGCCTAGCCCAAGTGATTTGGTTCTACTCAGGGAATTAGAGGACATAAGTTTTTGGAATGTGCAACATACGGCGTGGGAGTTATAGCCCAAAACGCATTTGCATGACTTATAGCGCCACCTGCTTGTGGATTAATTTAATTTTTTGTGTATTCCGTCGCGTCCAGGTTCTGGACCATCCCACCCAATTGCACCACCCTCCCACGTACGGTTTGGGCTGCAGCAGGACAATATTAATAAGCCACGCCCACTTTGACCAATCACAATTATCTTCAAGATATTACCTTAGGAGGGAATTAGGATCATACCTACCAAGTTTCGTAAGCATCAGTCATGCCGTTTAAGAGATAAAAATTTCCCATCTTTACAGCGCCACCTAGTGGCCAGTGTTTGTGGTATTGGGTTCATCCACCCACAGTCACATGCCAACCAAGGATGTCAAGTTTGGTGGCGTTAGCATTTATTATGACCAAGATCTGTGAAACTTTGTGTCGAGCTAGCTAGCTGGCAAAGTTTAGTCAAGCTGACGTTGCGCATATTTTGACGTAGCAAAATTCTTTTGATAACTTCATGTCAGACCCAAGGGAAGACTTTCTCTGCCAATTTTCACGCAGATCGTACAAAGCCCCGAGACGGAGTTCGGAAAAGTATGTTTTTCAGTTTTTGCGATCTATCGAAAAAAAATTATAGGCTATGCGGAAATGGGCGTGGCCTAGGCCAGGTGACTCAGCTCTACTCTGGGAATCTGAGGATATAACTTTTTTGAATGTGCGACACACGGGGTGGGAGTTATTCACCAAAACGCGTTTATGTGCCCTATAGCGCCACCTGCTGGCACAGTGATTTGATTTTTTGCGTCCTCCGTCGGACCAGGGTTTGGGACCAAGCCACCAAATTGCACCGCCCTCCCATGTACAGTTTGGGCTGCAGCGGGACTTTTACCAACGGAAAAATAGAAAAAGGGAAGAATAATAAAAACCCTTTCAATTACAATACGGTTCCCAGCATGGCCCCCTAATAATAGTGCTGGTGTTTATATTTATTTGGCAAATTAATGTTTTGTTTCCTATTTTTCCTGTGAATTCAGTCATGCTTTTGCTTCTTTGTTCTGATCTACAGAATTCAAACTGCCACAGTAAAGAACATTTTTCTGAGCTGTTTATAAGGGAAGACTTTCTCTGCCAATTTTCACGCGGACTGGACAAAGCCCCGAGGAGGAGTTCGAAAAAATATGTTTTTCAGTTTTTGCGATCTATCGAAAAAAAATTATAGGCTATGCGGAAATGGGCGTGGCCTAGCCCAGGTGACTCAGTTCAACTCTGGGAATCTGAGGATATACGTTTTTTGAATGTGCGACATACGGTTTGGGAGATATAGCCCAAAACGTCACATAGCGCCACCTAGTGGAGGAGACACACCATTTTTTTCAGGGATCATCTGTGTGCTGTTCTAAACATACCCTGTGAATTTCACAATCCTCTACGGAAGAGCATTAGGGCCACCCGCGAGAAAAAAAAAAATGAGAAGGGGTAAAAAAAAAAATGTCATCATGAACTTCGAGAAAAAAGTCGAAATGTTGAGAATAAAGTCGAAATGTAACGTCGAGAAAAAAGTTGAAATAGGATGTCGAGAATAAAGTCGAAATATTAATGTCGAGAATAAAATTGAAATAGGAGGTCAAGAATAAAGTCGAAATGTTGAGAATATAGACGATGTCCCAATTCTCTTTGATAAATCCAGTGAGGAGAACGACAGAGCTGCGTGCGGTAGCATAGTTTATACCAACTTTATGTTTCAAATTCAAGTATCATTAATGTTGCTGTTCAACCCAACATTGAAAATTATTCTGGACTCAGATCATGTTTTAAACTGATTTTATTTAATGACTAAAGTGAATTCATTTTCAAAGGATGGATTTCATGACTCTGATAACGATGTTTTCAAACATAATGGTTTTATCATATTGCCAAGATACCGCAAACGCTTCATATCCCCGGAAAAAAAAAATGTAACTTAGTCCTCACATCTCTCCAAAAAATAATGAACCAGAATTTAAAAAAAGATATATCTCTAATTAAAAGTTCTTTCAAAGGCATGGCAGAAATTCACATCGATTGCTGTATTTAAAATATTTTTATTGAATTCTTTATTTTAAAATTAATTAATACAGCCCCTCTAATTCCCTCCTGCTAGGCTCCAGTCCTGGAGAAGTCATGGAAATCTAAAGAAAGTCATTTCTTGTGCACGGGCTGCCTGAGATGATCGGTCCGACGGTCTCTCTCTGGTCCTGGAGGTGCTGGTTCCTCCTCGAACCAGACCAGCAGAGCAGGTGGAGTTGGTGGATGTATCTGGTAGTGGAGCATTTGCATGTACAGATCATAATAAAAATAATTATCAATGCCTTGCCTGTTAAAGAGCTTCTCCTTCAGTGTGCTACTGGAGCTACAGATGGATAAATAAAATACAAAGCATCTTAATTCCTGATGATTTGATGGTCAAAGCAGAAGCAAAAAGTCTTATAGAAACTGAAATACATTAGAAATTATTTTTATATTATTGTAAGAATAAAATACATGTTATATATATAAACTGGAAAAAACTTTTAAAAACATTTGGGGACAAATATCACTGGCTTAATAGAGGAAAAGTGAAATATTTAATAATAAAAGAACAATAGAAAAACAGATGAAGCTCTTGCTAACATATCTGCACCTCTCTGATCTGTTTGCCACTGAACAACCTGCCTTGCTTCCAGCCATAAAAAATAAACTTTTACAGCTTTTGAAGAACAAAAATGAGCTTATTTCTTTTATGCACAGACAAGAGATTAATTGATCACCAATACCTGAATGAGGATAGGTGACACAATACCTGAATGAGGATAGGTGAAGCTGCGAATTGAACCAGGAGACTGGACTCCACTGTTCTTCATCTGCTAATCAAATGCAAGCTTCGATAATAAATCCTTCATCAATTCTTCCACAAAAACGCCATTGTTACACCTTTGGTGATGTAGCTGGAGGATGCTGAGCCTGCAGTGAGGGGGTGTGGCCTCGGAGTATGAAACGTCAGCTGGCAGGCGAACTCTGCTGCTGCTGTTGGCACGCAGTTGCATGACTTCACAGTTCGACTTTATTCTCGACATCCTATTTCAACTTTTTTCTCGACATTATATTTCAACTTTATTCTTGACATTTCAACTTTATTCTCGAAATTCTATTTCAACTTTATTCTCGACATTACATGACGACTTTATTCTCAACATTTCGACTTTATTCTCGACATTTCGACTTTTTTTCTCAAAGTTCATGAGATTTTTTTTCTCCCCCTTGTAATTTTTTTTTCTCGCGGGTGGCCCTAATGCTCTTCCGTAATCCTCAGTATAATAATTGTGCTGAAAAAAAATGTTGAGTTTTGTGTTTTAGCTGCATTAATAAGCAGTGTTGAGAATAACGGCGTTAGAATAAACGGCGTTAGTAACGGCGTTATTTTTTTCAGTAACGAATAATCTAATTAGTTACTTTTCCCATCGTTGCAACGCCGTTACCGTTACTAAGAATATGAAGTGGCGCGTTACTACAATTAGACTGAATGAAGCGCGAGTGTCGCTTCTGCCGCACACATCAGCTGCAGGAGAGAGCAGGGAGGAGGGGGGAGAGGGAAATGGGGGGGGGGGGGGGGTGATGAAGACGCGATGATGATTGGTTGGTGGGCGGGCATGCCCTGCTCACGTGTCTCACTCGCTGCACGCGCTGACCAGTAAAAACACAACAAGACAGAGACAATGGCGTCGAGCTCGAGCCCAGGACATAGAAAGGTAGCGTTCTGGAACTGGAAGTCTCACTGGAAGACTTTATCCACGTCTGCCACATGCTAGCATGACACTTGTTGCTGCTGCTGCTGCTGCTGCTAACCCGACCCCGAGCCCAAATGCAGCAGGAAGGAGAGGAGCCGCTCTGTTAAAACAAGCAACCAGCAGGCGACCAGAGCCGAGCTGAACACTGACTGCAGGTCCACTGGTACACAGGAGGCCTAATGTACAGTTACAGAGATTTGCACTACTTAATGGCCAGAAGTTTACGTTTGTGTTTTTTTAACAGGCTGCAATTTAGTTCAAATAAATACTAAATGTTCTAAAATACTGTATAAAGTGTTTTTATTCTTCAATCAGTTGATATAAACATCTTTGATGTTATAGATGTTATAGAATGTGGTAATGTGTAGAACATGAAAAATAATGTCAGTTACTTTGTTGAGTAACTAATTACTTTTTCAATGAGGTAACTGAGTTACTAACTCAATTACTTTTTGGGAGAAGTAATTTGTAATTCTAACTAATTACTTTTTTAAAGTAACTTGCCCAACACTGTTAATAAGCCACGCCCACTTTGACCAATCGTGATATACTTCGAGATATTGTCTCAGGAAAAAATTAGGGTCACATGTACCAGGTTTTGTAAAAATCGGTTATGCCGTTCAGGAAATATAAATTTCTTATCTCTAGAGCGCCACTGAGTGGCCAACATTCACCAAAATGTGCTGATAGACCCACAGTCACATGGCAACCAAGGATCTAAAGTCCGGTGGTGTTAGCATTTATTATGACCAAGATCTGTGAAACTTTGTGTCGAGCTAGCTAGCTGGCAAAGTTTAGTCAAGCCCACGTTGCGCATATTTTAACGTAGCAAAATTCTTTTGATAACTTCATGTCAGACCGAAGGGAAGACTTTCTCTGCCAATTTTCACGCAGATCGTACAAAGCCCCGAGACGGAGTTCGGAAAAGTATGTTTTTCAGTTTTTGCGATCTATCGAAAAAAAATTATAGGCTATGCGGAAATGGGCGTGGCCTAGGCCAGGTGACTCAGCTCTACTCTGGGAATCTGAGGATATAAGTTTTTTGAATGTGCGACACACGGGGTGGGAGTTATTCACCAAAACGCGTTTATGTGCCCTATAGCGCCACCTGCTGGCACAGTGATTTGATTTTTTGCGTCCTCCGTCGGACCAGGGTTTGGGACCAAGCCACCAAATTGCACCGCCCTCCCATGTACAGTTTGGGCTGCAGCGGGACTTTTACCAACGGAAAAATAGAAAAAGGGAAGAATAATAAAAACCCTTTCAATTACAATACGGTTCCCAGCATGGCCCCGTAATAATAGTGCTGGTGTTTATATTTATTTGGCAAATTAATGTTTTGTTTCCTATTTTTCCTGTGAATTCAGTCATGCTTTTGCTTCTTTGTTCTGATCTACAGAATTCAAACTGCCACAGTAAAGAACATTTTTCTGAGCTGTTTATAGGATAGTTTAATGTTAATATGAGATAGCTGCAGCATGAGTAGCTCCAACAAAACGTTATTAACACACAAATAACGCCTCTTTTCAATTCCGTATTGGTTGGTTGCAAAAGTCCATAATTTTAAGAAAATATTTGAACTTGGGAACACTTTAAAAGCATTTGATGAGCTTGCAAACACTGACACCTTACAATGAGGCAAAAGAACAATGAATGACTCACCCAGGTATCCTGACTGGAAAGCATTGTTTCTGGAGGAATGAAAGTCACGGGCTGATTTTACTGTCGGCACTGTTACATAATGCAATATTCAGTCAAGCAACTGCAATCAATAATTTTCTTATCTGTTTATCTCTCTCTATGGCATCGATAACATGTGCACCAGTGGTGCACAAAGATCATTAACACCCACCGAGATCATCATTCCACATTTATTACTGAAGCACACTAAAACTCCACTCTCCTTGTGTTGTTGAGGACTGTGTGAACATGTTTCTCTGAATCTTCTTTGTTCAGAAGTCCTTCAATTGTTGCAATATTTTCCAGATGGCAGTTTGCTAATTTTGTTATTGTCTTAATGCAGTTATTGAATTTCAGGTCAGAGTCCTTAATCACACCCAGATATCTCAACTGATTTGTTGTTATGAGTGACGTGGAGTTTTACTGGAAGCACCATTGTATGATTTAATATTCAGTCAGGTCTAATAAAATCTAACACCACACAATAAAGCCTTTATCTTTTTATTGTTTATGATGACATTGACCCTCCATTCATACACAACAAATAATTAACTGGTTTTTTTTTTTTTTTTTCAATTTGACGTTCCAAATGCTTCTGTGGCGCACAAACATCTTCACCACTCACACACACCCACCATCATTCCACATTCATGGCTGTCAAATAAAGATTTTTACCACATCTTGTCCAGACATGAGTCAGACTGTGGGTTTCCATTGTCTTTCACTCTCAGCACTTCTGCGTTTGGTGGGACTGAGCCCGTCGATACGACTTGATGCAGCGGACAGGAAACGTTTTCACTCGTCAGTCCAGATCATTTCATTCTTTTTCCACGCATTGAAAAATGTGGTTTACAGAATAACAATGATCATTATAGCCTGCCATCACTTCTCCGTCCTGCAGGGTTGCCATAAACGGCTCAGACTTTCAGCCATGTGCTTCCCTATCAGTGGCGAGCCGTCCAGACAGAAGAGGACGCAGCATCGTGGTCCTTGAGCCGTTAGCAGAGCAGGCGGCTGTATTCAGAGAGAGCCGAAGACTTCTTCACTCCATCCCATATGCGAGCTGCATAGTGAAACCTGTGAAAACAAAACATCGATATGTGAGGATGAACTTCAAGGGTCTCTGTAAGGATTTCCTGTGGACTAAATATAATGCATTACAAGTGAAGTAAGCTAATGTGTTGTCTGATATCTCACATAATTTAGACTTAACAGGTACTAAAAGAACGTCCCACATCACTTCGGTCCCTGCTTCTCTTCACTGGCTACCACTAATATAGGATTACTTACACCCCCACTCACAACACTCAGAAATGGTTTCGATACAGGGAAATTGCAGAGAAAGTGAACTCAGGAAGAGGTTTGGCAGACCAAAAACCACAGCAGAATCAGAAGATAAATGTCAGAGTGCACAACTTTTTAACCATTCTAATACCGAGTAAGACATTTTAAATCCATTGCGTGAAGACGATCATTTTATTTTGGAAGGTCCTGAGCTACAGGAGGCTATAATTGTATTAAGTTTCTGTGTAAATTTTACATTGCAATAACATTTTCAAATGAGTGTTTCAAATGGAAAGCGCTCAGAGACATGGTGGATTATTACCAGTTTTTTTCAGTGAGGATGGTGTGTGACAGCTGGCAGCGGGGCATCGCCAGTATCTGGCTGCGGAGTTTTGAAATCATGGTGGGGAATGACGGGTGACCCCTGTACCCGGGGAGCAGAGAGAAGAGCGGGTACGTCCCCGAACCTAAAACAGACCCCCCCCAAAAAACATTTATTCAATCAAATGCAACACCTAAGAGGACTATTTTAGAAAATATCTTCTCTGGAACCTGTTTTCGTGAGATTATCCTCCCCATCAATCTCCTGCACGGGAAGCAGGAACATGTTAACCTCAGGTGACAGGAAGTCCTGGCCCAGGCCCGGGAAGATGTTGCACTCCAGCATGGACAACGTGCCTGAAAACAAACCGCACCATGCACGTTGAGCGTGTGGAGGAGTTCTGCACTACCAGTGCCAACAAGCACAACGTGCATCGGCTGTTGGCATAAACACAACTGTTTGTGAAATCAAAAAAGAAATCTGACGAATGATAATTTGTAAATTAGTAGTAAAATTTTGTAATTATAATGTTGCTTATTGTTTAACCTTATTCATTTTTTTGTAAATAAATGTAATTTCTCTGTTTTCTTTTGAGAGATTCATGCACATCTCTGAAAAGTCATTCCAACTATCAGTTACTTAAACATTCACAACATAAAGCATGTTTTACATTTTAATTTTGATAAACACATCCGCCGGTTAGCAAAATCTTGTTTGATCGAATAATATTCTAAAGGAGGAGCAAGAGATGTCAGAAAAGTTACCACAGGGATAACTGGCTTGTGGCGGCCAAGCATTCATAGCGACGTCGCTTTTTGATCCTTCAATGTCGGCTCTTCCTATCATTGTGAAGCAGAATTCACCAACCGTTGGATTGTTCACCCACTAATAGGGAACGTGAGCTGGGATTAGACCGTCGCGAGACAGGTTCGTTTTACCCTACTCAAGATGTGTTGTTGCAATCGTCATTCTGCCCCATGGCAGGGTCTCCCAAGGCAAACAGGTTCTGTGTGATGGGTCAAACTAAGGGCAGGTCAAAAGCTCCTTTGAAGAACTTACAATCGAGGTCTGTGACGTTGCCCGGTATGGCGCAGCCGGGGCCCCACCCTGGAACCAGGCCTGGGGTTGGGGCTCGCAAGCGAGCACCTGGTGGCCGGGCCTTTGTCTACTGGGCCCGGCCAGGCTCAGCCCGAAGGGGTGATGTGGGCCAGCCCTCCGGTGGACCCACCACCCGCAGGGGGAACTGTAGGGGCCAGGTGCAATGTGGATTGGGTGGCAGCCAACGGCAAGGTGCCTGGCGACCCGATCCTCAGACACAGAGACGAGCTCTAGGGACATGGAATGTCACCTCGTTGGGGGGGAAGGAGCCCGAGCTTGTGAGGGAGATCGAGAGGTACCGGCTTGATATAGTCAGGCTCACCTCCACACATAGCCGGGACTCTGGAACCCAACCTCTCACTGGACTCTCCACTTTTCTGGCATTGCCAGCGGTGAGAGGCGGCGGGCTGGTGTGGGTTTGCTTATAGCCCCACAGCTCAGCCGTCATGTGTTGGAGTTCACCCCAGTGAACAAGAGGGTCGCATCTCTGTGTCTTTGGGTCGGTGATAGGTACCTCACTGTTGTTTCGGCTAACCGGCCAAATAGCATTGTAGAGTACCCGGCCTTCTTGGAGTCCCTGGGAGGGGTGCTGGAAAGCGCTCTGACTGGGGACTCCACTGTTCTACTGGGGGACTTCAACGCCCACGTGGGCAGTGACAGTGAGACCTGGAAGGGGGTGATTAGGACGCACGGCCTCCCCGATCTGAACCCGAATGGTGTTCTGTTATTGGACTTCTGTGCTAGCCACAGTTTGTCCATATCAAACACCATGTTCAAGCACAGGGGTGTCCATAAGTGCCCTTGGGACCAGGACACCCTAGGTCGGAGGTCAATAATCGACTTTGTTGTCGTGTCATCTGACCTCCGGCCGTGAGTTTTGGACACTTGGGTGAAGAGAGGAGCAGAGCTGTCGACCACTCACCACCTGGTGGTGAGTTGGATTCGCTGGCAGAGGAGGAAACCGGACAGACTTGGCAGACCCAAACGTGTTGTGAGGGTCTGCTGGGAACGTCTGGCGGAACCCTCTGTCAGCATGGTTTTCAACTCCCACCTCCGGGAGAGCTTCTCCAATGTCCCAAGGGAGGCTGGGGACATTTAGTCCGAGTGGACCATGTTCTCCACCTCCATTGTTGAAACAGCTGCTCGGAGCTGTGGTTGTAAGGTCTCCGGTGCCTGTCGTGGCGCTAACCCCTGAACCCGGTGGTGGACACCGGAAGTAAGGACTGCCTTCAAGCTGAAGAAGGAGTCCTATCGAGCCTTGTTGGCTTGTGGGACTCCAGAAGCAGCTGATGGGTACTGGCAGGCCAAGAGAACTGCAGCCCGAGCGGTTGTAGAGGCAAAAATTCAGGTCTGGGAGGAGTTCGGGGAGGCAATGGAGGAGGACTACCAGTCAGCCTCAAAGAAATTCTGGCAAACCGTCCGGCGCCTCAGGAGGGGAAAGCAGGTCTCCACTAACATTGTTTATAGCGGAGGTGGGGAGTTGCTGACCTCAACTGGGGATATCATAGGACGATGGAAGGAATACTTCGAGGACCTCCTCAATCCCATCGCCACGTCTTCCACGGAGGAAGCAGAGGCTGAGGTCCCAGAGGTGGACTTGTCCATCACCCAAACCGAAGTCACCGAGGTGGTTGGTAAGCTCCTCGGTGGCAAGGCACCGGGGGTGGGTGAGATTCGCCCTTATCTTAAGTATCTTAAGTCTCTAGATGTGCAGGGACTGTCATGGTTGACAAGTCTCTGCAACATCGCGTGGCGGTCAGAGACGGTGCCTCTGGATTGGCAGACCGGGGTGGTGGTCCTGTTTAAAAAGGGGGACCGGAGGGTGTGCTCCAACTATCGGGGGATCACACTCCTCAGCCTCCCTGGTAAAGTCTATTCCAGGGTACTGGACAGGAGGATTCAACCGATAATCGAACCTCTGATTCAGGAGGAACAATGTGGTTTTGGTCCTGGTCGCGGAACAGTGGACCAGCTCTATACCCACCATAGGGTGCTCAAAGGTTCGTGGGAGTTCGCCCAACCAGTTCACGTGTTTTGTGGACTTGGAGAAGGCATTCGACTGCGTCCCTCAAAGTTCCTTGTGGGGGGTGCGCCACGAATACGGAAGCCGGGGCCCCTTGTTAAGGGTTGTTCAGTCTCTGTATGACCGGAGTAGGAGTCTGGTTCGCATTGCCGGCAGTAAGTCGGACCTGTTTCCGTGTTGGACTCCGGCAGGGCTGCCCTTTGTCACTGGTTCTGTTCATAATGTTTATGGACAGAATTTCTCGGTGGAGCCAGGGGATGGAGGGGGTCCGGTTCGGGGAGCGCAGGATTTCATCTCTGCTTTTTGCAGATGATGTTGTCCTGTTGGCTTCATTGAACCGGGACCTACAGCATGCACTGCGACGGTTCACAGCCAGGTGTGAAGCGACAGGGATGAGGATCAGCGCCTCCAAATCCGAGGCCATGGGGTCCTCGAACGGAAGAGGGTGGCTTGCCCTCTCCAGGTCGGTGGAGAGACTCTGGCCCAAGTGGAGCAGTTTAAGTATCTTGGAGTCTTGTTCACGAGTGAGGGACGGATAGAACGTGAGATTGACAGGCAGATCGGTGCAGCGTCTGCAGTGATACGGTCGTATCAGTCTGCTGTGATGAAAAAGGAGCTGAGCCGAAAGGCAAAGCTCTCGATTTACCGGTCAATCTACGTTCCCACCATCATCTATGGTCATGAACTTTGGGTCATTACCGAAAGGGCAAGATCCCAGATACAAGCGGCTGAAATGAGCTTCCTCTGTAGGGTGGCTGGGCGCTCCCTTAGAGATAGGGTGAGGAGCTCAGTCATCAGAGAAGAGCTCGGAGTAGAGTCGCTACTCCTCCACATCGAGAGGGGCCAGCTGAGGTGGCTCGGGCACCTCTTCAGGATGCCTCCTGGATGCCTCCCTGGGGAGGTGTTCTGGGCATGTCCCACCAGGAGGAGACCCGAGGGAAGACCCAGAACACGCTGGAGAGACTAAGGCTGAATCCCATTTCACCCCTTAGCCCTCCCCCTTGGCCTTTCCCCTCGTTGTGCGCATTCACGTGGAGGGGTAGCAGTGTCCCAATTGTCATTATGACGGAGGGGTAGGGCCAAGAAGGAGGGCCAGTCACCCCTCCAAAAGGAGATTCTCCCGAGGCTCACTCCAAATGGAGGGTTATGATCCAGTGGCGGCTGGTGGCGAAGGGCGCTTGTTTCGTAAGCCCACACGTCAGTGGCGGCCGGGTTTAATTCACTTCTGCATTGGCGGGGGCGCTCGTTTCCACACCCGCGCATTTCAGGCGCATTCCAAACACAACAGATAGATGATTATTTTCAATAAACTGGTTTCTTCAACATGCTCGCCTGGAATGCGCAGTCAGGAAACGAGTGCCCCCGCCAATGCGGAAGTGAACTAACCCCACCTGCCAGTCACGGTCCAAGCAAACAAAACAAGCACCCCTCGCCACCGGACGCCACTGGATGACAGATTTCTCAGAAAGTCTTCCAAGATCGGCAAGATGGCGGTATCCGCAACGAAAGAAGCTCATCAATGTCAGTATTTTGCCAATTAATAAAGTTTTAAAATGTAAGAAAAACATTCTTCTTTGGCAAACAATTGTCGCATCTGCCTACGTCATCGGCGACGACTGATGACGTACGCGATTGTCGGAGGGGTGTCCCAATTCGGAGGGGTTTACTTTCGCCCCTACCCCTTTGCACTCTGTTTCATAGGGATCGGGCTAAGGGGTAGGGCCAAGAGGAAGGACTAGAAAGAGAAATGGGATTGGGCCTGTGTCTCTCGGCTGGCCTGGGAATGCCTTGGGACCCTCCCGGAAGAGCTAGAGGAAGTGTATGGGGACAGGGAAGTCTGGGCATCTCTGCTTAAACTGCTAGCCCCGCGACCCAGTCCCAGATAAGCGGTGGAAGATGGATGAATGGATGGATATTCTAAAACACTGTCATCTGGATTTTCATGACATAAATCAAAATTAGATATAAAAAAATTACAAAGAAAAAAGCTTGAAATTCTATTCTGATTTCTTGATATCTTAGACAGTGTACAATGATTTATTACCCTTGACACAGAACATAATAAAACATGAGTGTGATCCTGCTCATGCTGCAGCTGCACCTTTGTATTTCAGATGAGAATGGGCCATGAGTTTATCCACCACCAAATGCATGTTCTTCAGTTTTCTCGGACTGAAATCATCCCGTCCGGCTTTATTCTGGAGGAACACTGCGAGACACAGATTTAAACAGTCACTCAAGTTGACCTTGGTCGGCATGTGAGATCAGCTGTTTCTGAATCAAACAGGCACCTATGTGAGGATAATACTCGGCGCCATCGTCGCTGCCCGAGGAGCCGGTGCTGTCGTGGCTTGCCGAAGGCGTGGAAGGTTTCAGCATCTCAGCAGTCTGAAGAAACCTGTTTATGGTCAAATAAAAGAAGTTTATCAGCAAGACAATCATCTTACACTTATAAAGAAGCATGATGGGCCCGAGAGGTTATGTTTGATCATAAATACCCAACAATCAGTGTATGTCATCTCATGGTTTTATTCCTTATTTGCCTAAATTGAGTACTGGCTCCTTTTTCTGGACTGAATTAGATTAAATTTGATTTTTTTACAAATGTGTCACACAACGAACATGACAAGTTGCTCATTCACTTCGAGTGGCAACAGGTGAATGATTAAACACAAACGTTTCTGCTGCCTTGTTTTTCAATTTTTTAATTTGAAATTACAAGGACTTGAGGTGCAACAAACCAACTCTAGTTTACTTTTGAGTAGAGTAGGTCGTCCAGTGGTGTAGTGTTTAGCACTGTCACCTGATGAATGAATGAATGAATGAATGAATGAATGAATGAATGAATGTCAGAACTTCAGACAGCAGCACAGTGGGTCTGACTCTGTCTGGATTGGCTGTTTACAGCATGATCGCGCTTATGAAACATTTAAGGTAAATATCCTTTTCAGATGCAGCCTGGAATGCTTCACATTCCTTTGGGGAGAAGAGGAAGCTCCGGTCAAAGGACTCCTGAAAGCTGAGCAGTGCCGCCGTCCTGAGCCTGATCAGTCAGCAGCTCGAGGATCCAGATCTAACACTCACTTGTAAAGGTTCAAGTCAGTGAACCAGTCTTGAACCACAATCACCACATGGCACACAGTGAAGAGGAAGGCGGCGATCTGAAGAGACTGTGGACAGACCACAGGAGGACAGTCAAGGTGTCTGTGGCGTCAAACCATCACAAAACACTGAATCACACGTTTGAAATCACTGATGGGTGTCAGGGTTTCACTGGAGTTGTTGGCCAATGTCGCCCTCTACTGGCCGACCACATACCTGCATCTCTATGTAGGTATGAGGAAGATTGTACTCAGGAGGTAACTTCCGGTCATTGTTGATCAGGTGATCCAAAATAGATGGGCTGAGCATCGGCTGAAGGGAAAAGGAAAGTCTGTCACTGAAACCTGCTGGGTGTGTCTTCAGCACAAAGAAACACACGCTGAGAGTTTGAGAGTGGTTCTTACTGTATCTTTGACAGAGTCTGCTGAATTTCTTACCCAATTCTTTTTTTCAATAAGATAAATAATTTCTGCTTTTATAAAGAAAGGTTTGACCCCCAGAATCAAGAAAGTTTTTGCTAAGGCAGAGATCTGTTGGTTTTCCCAAACCTCGAACTCTACTGCTGATCAGAAAATGTACACAGAACATCACTGTGGATTCAGGAACCAACACTAACGCGGTGTGAACTTGAAGCCAAAACATGTCACTACATCTCATTCTTAGCTTCTAACTCAATCCTGGATGTCCCCGCCACTCAGAAACGCTCCATTTCCAAGATTCACTCATTGATTTCAAAATTCACAGAGACCAGATCAAACAAACTATTAGGAAGAAGAACCTGTCAGAACCATAGCCGGTGATGACTGGGACGGTGAATTAACTCCAGTGAAGAGCAAAACATCTGTTCTGAGCTTTGTTCAATTCAACGTTGTTCACTGGATAAATTTTACCAACTGTCAACTCTCCAAAACATGACTGATATGTTTTGCTCTTGCTCTCAACTCCCTTCATTGAACACAGTCCTGACACTATGTGCAGGCATGGTTTTTGTTTTTTTTTTTTTGTTAATGTTTTCCGGGAATCAAATAACTCTGAGGACAACAAGCCACCTTTGCATCTCTATTTGCATCAGGGAGATTTCTGGTGGAATGAAAACCACTTCCTGCCCCCAAAGCATCCTTATGGCTGAAGGACTTCAGGCTCTTCTTCAACATGGAGGAGGTTAAATATACTTTGATGGGGTCACTTGAAACATTTGAGAATATTACAATCTTTTCCAGTTATGGAGGATAGAAATAAAACTACAGACATCATAAAATACCCACCAGGGGGTGCTATCAATGTGCTCTGCATTAGAGAGAGTGAGAGAGAGAGCTCGGATCACTCTTACCTGTGTGTCCAGGAATATAACTCTCTCCTGCGTGATGAAAAAGTCGATGCCCGTGCTCTGATTCCCTCCTCTTTCTTTGATCTCCTGAGTTTGTGCTCTGAATACATAATTCCTGTTCAAACACAAACATCATCATCATCATCATCATTATTCCACGACTTTGAGCACCTTTTTTGTCTCTTACTGAAAGTTGAATTAAATGCGTAACTTCAGTGACAAAAGAAAACAGTTAAATATTGAAACTGTAAGTCTCAGCACCCCATGCTCTGGTTGTAAAGTATAGTTAGCAGTATTTGAGGATAATGGATTTCTGGTGCATGGACATTGTAGAATGTCACACACTGAACTGATTTTAAATGTTCTCTGATTAGAAAATCACTTGTTTTCAAGTATAAAAAAGGCTGTATGACTTTGGGGGCGGCTTTTGCTCAGTTGTTGGACTCCGTCGTCTCTCAATCAACCCCAACCTGCTCCCAAGGGATGGACTGAGCGCCTTGCATGGCAGCTGCCTCTGTTGGCGTGTGTGTGTGTGTGTGTGTGTGTGTGTGTGTGTGTGTGTGTGTGTGTGTGTGTGTGTGTGTGTGTGTGTGTGTGTGTGTGTGTGTGTGTTCTTGTATTTCTGTCCTTGTCGGGGCCAAATGTCCCCACAAGGATAGCAAAACGTGGAACACGGTGCCTTGTGGGGACCTTTTTCCGGTCCTAAGTAGGAGAAACAGTGTTTTCTTGACCATGTTGTTGTTACTGAAAAAAGTAAAAGTGTAAAAACATTTCTTTAGGGTTAGGCTTTGTTGTGGTGTGGGTTAAGGTTAGGGTTAAGGTCAGGGTTAGGGGCTAGACATGAATGGGAGTCAATGGACGGTCCCCACAAGGATAGAAATACAAGACTGTGTGTGTGTGTGTGTGTGTGTGTGTGTGTGTGTCTAAATGGGTGAATGTGAATAACGTAAGGAACTTTAGTGGACCGATAAAGTTGTGAGAAAGTGCCATATAAATGCAACTCAAGTGGAATTATCTCATTGGAAGCATTCCATTATTTGTCTGACTGAAGAGAAGGTTTCAGTTCCACTGACATCAGGAGGAGAAATGGATATTTCAGATACATCTTAATATTTCAAAATATTGAATAAGCCATCATGTCAGACACAGATTCAATATAATGTGATGATTTTTGTCCAAATGTTGAAAAAGACATCTACACGTCCACAAATCCATTAAAGAATTACTTTGAAAGAGAGGAAATGGAATCAAGTCATTGCTTCGGTCAACTCTATACGAAAGAGATGTTTTGCACTAAATAGTGGTTACACCAGATACTGACTGGCTTTCTGACTCCCACGGATCCAACCAATACAGTAAAACTGCACATTTTCGTGGGACCTGTTATTGTGTCCAGCCTAAATCACACCTGAGCGATTATCCTGTTGTCTAATCAGCTCCACTTGTGAGGCAGATGGCAAAGGACTAACATAGATTAAGACAAATTTATCAACTACAATTGAACAAAATATGCCTTTTGTGTTCATAGAAAATGTCTTAGATCTTTACTTTGAGTTCAGTTTATGAGAAATGGGAGCAAAAGCAAAAGAGCTGTATTTGTATTTTTGTTCGCTGTATTTGGAATTTTTTTATTATTATGAATTTGCAACCTGGATGACACTACTGCAGGTAAGATTTTGTTTTGTTTTTTTAAGTGAAATTTAATTTTCATATAAATGCTCAACAATATAAGATTTCCATTGAAATTTTCAACTGTGACTCACAAGCAGCACACACTCGTCAGTGGCTGATTGATTCAACACTGCTTCTATCTCTGAGACCCTTCAGTAAAGATACAGAACACGATACGGCCCTGATTCACACGACTCCCCTTCATCTTGCTGTCACTGCCAGATTTACCTCTGATCTTCTTCAGGAGTGTTCGCAGACAACATGGACATGATGGAAGATTTTCCACTTCCCTGCGGGCCGAGGACTCCCACCACCAGCATGTCTGTCTGGTCCCTCAAATACTGCAACACATCGCCACCAATGACAGTTCATATTGGGCAGAGACAGTACTCTGAATTAATCAGAGCTTTTCACCTGCATCAAGTAAATCCAGAGAATTTTCAACTCACCTCCATGGCACTGTCACACCAGTTCATCTGATCGTCGACCAGCTTGATGCTGTGCTTCATCTTCTCTGGAGGAATGAGTTTCGACTGACCGACCATGGCTGTTATATGAAGAGATTCAAGTGTTTTCATTTTGGCTACACACATGCAATAAGCACAATATTTTTGCATGAAAGGTAGAAATGACTCACGGTCCACAGCCCCACTCGATGCAGTCGCCCCCATTCCTCTGTTCTGGATCTGGTAGACGGGCTGGGTGGGCCGCTGGCCCTCTCTTTCCATCTTGGAGGGTCCAGAACCGGAGGACTGAGCTGCCGCCTCTGGAGGCGTTCCTGGTTTCCCTCCATCGTCCCTGGCTTTCATGAGTGTGATGGGCTTCTCCAGGACCGGAGTCCCGCTGACAGGAGCAGTCTGCGCTGGCTTTGCCTTGGAAATAAGCCAACAACAGCACGTACCATTCAATCACACAAACAGAAAACAGTGCTTCATGAACTGCATTTTCCCAATTCAGGCTCAGCTGGGGCTCAAAACCAATTAGCTACTATACAAATGGAATGTTAAAGTATTAATGTGTTTTACTGTTGAGTACTTTGTGATCTTTATCTGTGAAAAATGCTACGCAAATAAATTTTACTGAGTTATAACTGTAAAGAATTTAGTACATATGAGATATGTACTAAGGTGCTGCAGTAGCTAAGGCTCTCGCCTCAGTGTGAGGAGGTTTGGGCTCAAACACCGGCCTGGGCCTTTCTGTGTTGAGTTTGCATGTTCTTCCTGTGTTCAGAGGGTTTCTCTGAATAAATGATATCATATGAATAAATATTGCATTCATTATTCCCCTTTTCACAATTTGTCCCCAGGCTGAAGCCCACTGGTTCCTGCTTCTGAACACCATAATCCAGACAGATGAAAATGTGCCCACAGCAGTTTATTAGGTTAACCTACCCTTTCTCCTGGAGGCTTGGCCAGAATGATCGGTGTCTTCTGAATGAGAATGCCTGGTGGATCTTCGCTGCCATCCTAACAAGACCAAAAAAAAAAAAAAAGTTTAAATTCCTTATTTTGGCCAACAAAAGGTAAAAAAAAAATGAGTGTCACTTTTGCATTACCCTCCTTTCTCTCGGTTGGTAATCACGGTCTCGACTGGGACCGGACAGATTCTGGCCCGGAGGTCCAACATCTCTGTCCCGACGTCGCCTCCTCCGGCGTCCCTGGCCATACATGCCGGGCTGGCTGTGACCCGACTCCGACATGGCTGGAGGCCAGAGGGAGCCCGGTGTGCGCTCGGGTGTTGAAACTGTTACACTTTCAACAATAACGCTCCTTTTCTAACGCAACCAACGACGGATGGAGAAGAACCTCTGCGCGTCTGTTTCCCACTCCAGCGCTGACCGGCGAGTGTACGACCGAGAAGTTCACGGTAAAACCCACTCTCAGATAAGCTCCGCCCGCTGGAGGAAGTTTGGTGTTATTGATCAAACGCACCCTGTTCGTCTGTTAAATGCAGTCGTCCTTACACACGATAACCAGAATGTAGTTCCTGTGGATTAATCTGGAATCCTTTAGAATTAAATGCGCTACGACACTTTATTGTAATTCAAACTGCCTCAATAATTACGTTTTTGAGATTTTAAGCATTTGAAAACAAATACAATAAGAAATGATTTGAATATTAATAGAATTAAAGTGATCTTTTTCCTGAGTGGTGTGGTGCATTCTGGGAATTGTGTTCTTTGCTGTCTTCCTGTGTGTAGCGGATGCGTGCGCTTGACGTGTGGGCGCCATGAAAATGAGGAGGACGTTGTCTTCAAACATGCGGGTTAAACTGTATTTATTTTTATAATGTGGCCCGTCACACCGGCAGGATCGTCCGCGGTGGAGCTGGATACGCCTCACTTCCGTTTCCCGAAGAGAAACTGTGCTCGGCCGAGAGTCATTTCTACACAAGTTTATATGAATGCGAGCTAAGTGTCTTTTCCGCACACGCTTCTTGAAATAAATTCTGATCCCGCTTCACCTTGTGAGTACAGATCACCTGTGCAGGTAAATCTCAGACCCAGCTGTCATCTCACACGACCACAGTCCCACGGTCCCCTCCACTGAGTGATGTGCCTGAAGCCGGGCTGGGCTGAGAGGCGTCGCTTACGGGAAACGTCGCTTCAGATTTTTTATTACACTACAGATTTACAAAACAGCCTTTGTTTCAATCCACGAATCATCTTAAAAAAAATGTGAATTTGTCTTGATTTCTTTAACTTAAGTGAACTTTTTTTTTTAGCACAGTTTCAGCTCGGAGTGAATAACATGACTCTTCTGATGGGTTTGCTCACTAAAATGTTTATATATAATTAAAAAAAAGAAAGAAATCTACCAGTGTATGGACACTTTAATAAACTGGGAGTCAAATCCAGCCAGATTTGGGGGTTTCTGAGACTTTATAAATGGGGTTATATCACCCTGCCGTCATTCACTGTTCCAAAAGCCTGGTGTCTGACATTTCTCATGTTTATTTGAGTTCATCAGATCAAAGTGTTGGAGGATGTGTTTCAAACAGGTTCAACCACAATGTCCATTATCTGTCTCAAGCCAAGTTTTAATGTCTTTTCTCGTTATAAGATTCTCTGGTCAAAGCGCAATCGCAAAGTCAATGAAAAAAATAATTCTCCCACTATTTATGTGCTTCTGTATTTTTTTTTCCCATCTGTGTGTATCGTCTGCAACTGTTAGAGCTGTTATACTTATGGTTTTATACTATTGTCTTTTTGAATTACTTTATTTAATCCATCACATTTGCAATAAAATCAGTTCAGCCTGTTTTTAACAAAGCTGCCAGTAATTTTACTCCCTTTGAACCCTTTTTGTCATGACTTTCTTCTTCAGGTTTTTTGACAAAAATGTGATTAAACGGCTGTCTTCCATGCTGTATAATGGCTTTAATGCAGCTGTATTTGAATCTGTCCGTTCTGCTCTCTCCGCAGGCCCTCTTGACTTGCTCCCCATGTCGGAAGACCTGAGTAGTGATGACGACTGGCGCGAGTCCACCGCAAATCTGAACTACGACGTGCGCAGTCAAAACGTCGACCCACAGTCCCACTTAAAATGCTGGGAATGTGGGAAGCTAATGAAGGACTTGACGAACTTGCTGGAGCACTACAAAAGCCACAACATCGACGCCACCTGCAACATCTGCAAAATAACTTTCTGTCGCCTGATTTCTCTTTCCACTCACCTGGAAAATGTACACTCGCCCCCCCGCTGCAACGATTGCAGCAAAGTGTTCTGCACTGTGTGGGAGCTGAACAAACACGCTGAGACGCCCTGCGTGGCGCCGAAGCCAGGTAAAAAACCCTCGGGCACGAAAGCTGTTGCCAAACATGAGAACAAAAGCCATAATTTTACCAACAAGATGACTGTGGAGAAAAGTACAAACACCACAGTGAGTGCCCAGAAAGTGACGATGAAGCAAGAAGAGGGACATGAGAGCTCGAACCACAGTGCGGAGTACACGATGGGTGAAGACGACGACAAAGATGAGAAATCAACGAGCTCCACATCCAATGCCGGAGCAGCGGCGCATTCTCTACGTGAAAACTCGCATGCAGACGAGCCGGACGGCGACTCGGACTCCAGTTCAACTGATTGTTCCAGCGGCCCCCCTAGTCCCCAGCCCCCCAGAGCCGTTCCCACGCCACCCCACAAGAACTTGATGTGTGCCGCGTGCGGCCGAGGGCCGTTCAGGTCGATTAAGCTCCACCAGCTGCACTGCAGCGGCTTGAATGTGAAATATCAGTGCTTCCAGTGCAAGCTGGTATTTCTGTCTGAGGAGTCTCTGAAAGAACACCACATGCCTTTGTACTCCTGCCACGTCTGCGGGCAGGTTTTCTCACACCAGACCATGTTGGACGTCCACCCGTGTCGCAAGGACAACCGGTCACCGCTGGTCCTCTTCTGTCCCGAAGCAATGCCGAAAGTTTGTAACATATGCAAATGCTTTTTTACTTCTGAAAAGACTCTGCTCGCTCACGTCACCAGAGTTCACGTGTCGGTGGTCAGCACCAAGGTGTGCATCATCACCAATCCGTCCCTGTTGAACGATAAAAATGTTCCGGCGGGTGTCCACAGCGCGGACGGTCAGACGGCTCTCCCCGGTTCGAACCAGGCTTTTAACGGGAAGCTCCCGGCCGATCGAATCTATGTCGACCCCGTGACGGCTCTGGTGAAATCCAGACCTTCCTCCTCTCGCCCGGACGCGCCTGCCGCCCCGACGTGTCTGGTACCAGATGAAGAGGGCGATCGTCCCGGTACGCCAGCAGACCGGCACCCGAAATCGCCTTCCCCACATTCCGGTGACACAGAGACCACATCGGCCGCCGAGCCCCCGCCCTCGCCCACCATTCTGGCCCTGTTCGAGAATGACAGCCTGGCTTTGACCAAGCGCTCCAAGAGCGGCTGGCGCTTGAAGGCCACCTACCCGTGCAGGCAGTGCGGCGCCGTCCTGCGTCACGCCTCCCTCATCATCAGCCACCGCTACCTCCACCGGGGCCGGCGCTCGCACCGCTGCCAGTGCGGCCGCTCGTTCCGGCACCGGCTGCACCTGCTGCGACACTGCGTCCAGCACGCCGAGGCCGTCAGCTACATCTGCGCCAGCTGCGGCGACACCTTCACGGGCGCGAAGCTCTTGGCCCGGCACCTGAGGGGCACGTCGCCCAAGACATCCCGCCGCCATCCCAAACGGAAAGGCAAAGGGAACCGGAAGTGCAAGGTGACTCTGACGTGTGACTGCGGACTGTTGTTTTTCAGGCCCTCGGCCTACATATGGCATCAACTCAAAAACAAGACCAGTTAACAGCCGAAGGTGAACCAAACTCCGACCCCCCCTCTAAGAATTTCCTCCTGGGACGAATGACGTCATTTTATTCTGTTTTAGATTTTGCATTCACACAAAGATCGAAATGGTGCCCACCTAAAGGAAAAGTGCGTTCATGCACCTCAATAACAAACCTGTCTGTTAAATCCCAGTAAACGGTATGCATGAGTCAAAGCTTGCATAACTAATATGTACATTTTATTTGTTTTGTTCGACCTGAATTTCTTTGTGGAAAGTGGTGTAGAGTTTTTCTTTTTCTTTTTTTTTTGTGGGTATGCAACATTTTGAATGAGACCCCCGGTTGTTTAAAAAAATAACATTTTGTGTGCACTACATTTCACAGACCCTAAGAAGCAATGTTCAAAGTGCTGTTTGATTTCTGAATATTTCTTCTTTCTTTTTACTGTCTTCAGAGGTGAACACAACTTGCAGGATCAGTCATCTAACAACCGACTCAGTTTTCAGATTAAAAAAAAGAAAATTAGTACATTCAAACTATTGTAGACAATTATTTGGCACAGAGTAGGATGAACCCACACACACACACACTCACACGCGAGATAAACCCAAGTAAAATATGCTGTACATGTCAAAGGGGCCTTGAAAACAAAGCGTTAAACATTTTAAGAGTATATTCTGATCGTCACTGTTTTTAATTGATTCCAAGTGACAAAACCAAAGCAAAAACACGAACAGTCTTTCTCCAGGCAGCATGTTTTCACTGTGTGCAAATCATACATAGTAAGCAGCGTCAGGCGTTCCTCCTGTGGTATCTCAACAAATTGTACAAATTTACCCACCTTTTTTTTTTCGTCAGAGTTGGATATTACTTAAATGAAAAAAAAAATCCAGTTTTTCTCAATAAAAAAGAAAAAATGTCCAGTTTTGTATTTTTTTCTTCCCACAAAGTGCATTCTGATCAATGAGGTCAACTTAGGGGTTTTTTTTTTGTTTGTTTGTTTTTTCAGGCTTTTTTCAATCCATCTGATTTAAAAGCTTCACTTCTTCGACATGTTGAACAGGTTTTGATGTTTTAGTAGGGAGTGGAAAAGTTTTCAATAGTTGGCCAAACTGTTTTCAACAGTACCTGGATTAGTCGGCGTTTACTTTGTGTGTCCACTAGATGGCGCAGTTGGATCGATCTTAGCAAATTGGCCCACTTGGACAGGAGTTGCATTGTTTTTAGGACAGGTGGAAGGGTCAGTGACAAACAGGATTTGGTTAAATATACTCATCGCAGAGGTAACTCGGTCATGCGTGTAGTTATTTAGACTCACTATTGTCTATTTTCTTCATCCGACATAACATGTAATCATAGTGTGAAGAGAAAAGCTCAGTAGTTCTCCCATGATGTTGTTTTCACGATTCTCCTTCTTCATTCACTCTTACTTTTTTGTCAAAAATAGTCAGATAGCATGAAACCTACATAAACACGTTTCACTACACGTCTTTAAATGACAAGTTAGTCCAACTTTTCTTCAAGATTTTAAACTCTTTGTCACTGAGCCCCGAACTGTTAGAAATTCTAGTATGAACTGATAAAAACCTTAAATGTTGATAATTTCCTGTGAGATTAGTGTATGCCAGCCAGTGAAACCCCACGCTTGTTTGGTTTGAAATAAAGGAAGTTTTTTTTTCATCCACAGTATGTCTCCGTTTGGTTTTCATCCCTCCATCAATAAGCACTCCGACAGCGGATCAGTGTGGAAATGTTTTGAATCACTTTGATGAGCCTCATTATAACAATCAATCATTAAACTTTCCACTGATGTAAAGAAGGATTCACAAGTTTTTTTTAATTGATTAGGTTTTTTTTTTAAGTAATATACAGTACTGTGGAAAACACTTCTTTATGACACTATTTTCGCCTTGAAGTGTTCCACAGTACTACACCTTCCGTAGGAATGAATGAATTAAATAGTTCAACGAAATCTGACATCAGATGCCTCGAAAGCCTCGATCGGTTACATTCTCCACAGTGTTTTTGTACTTCTCCGTACGCCGTCCCAAACACATCTGTTTAAAACACAACCAAACCCAAATACTCTGATTTTCCCACAGCCAGTGGAAGCAAGTCTTAATTTATCTGTATAAGTTTACAGGAGTGAGTCACTGAGCGGCGCACGCTCGCTGCTCTTCCAGAGGATGAGATCTTTAGTGCGAACGCCAGTCCTCCAAGTGGTTCAGCATGTGAAGAGTCTGCAGCGGCTCTGGGTGGAGAACTTTCATCTTTCATCGAGATGAAAACTTTGCAGGCGTGCAGCCATGTCACCTGCAAAAAAAAAAACGTACAAAAACATCTTGTTTTTCTCCAAAAAGAAGCCACAATTCAGTTCGGCACAGACACCACATCCTGCAGCACGTTACCTGATGTGTGCGTGACGCTGGCGCAGGACCTGAGAGAGCAGCTCGGAGGTCTGCTGGAAGCAGCGGCTCAGCTCGTCCAGCTTCTGCTCCATGCAGAGGATCCGCTGCTCCAGCTCCCGGTAGGAGTTGTTCCAGTTGGCGCTGAGGTCGCACATGATCATCTGCATCTGGTGGTCAGGTCAAACACGTTCTGAAAGTCAGTGTCTGTCCACAAATCAGTCTACTGTGACCGGGATCTAAATGTTTTAGCAAATTTCAGCAAAACTTTGCATCTTACTGATTGATTACTGTTTTATGAGCGATGTAAAGCTGCTCGAGGTCAAAGAACCACTCCGGTGTTACCAAGTTACTTTTGTCAGTCGCTTCGTTTTACTGATGGAGGCCAAGAACTCCTTTTTTTTCTGTTTTCTGGTTCATCTGCATTCATTCAGTACGAGACAGCAGCATGTTTATTTCACGATACACTGCGAGACTGTAACTGATTGCAAAGTGACAATGGCTTTGTTTATTTTTCACCTAAGGGCCACATTTCCAACATAAATAAATCAATTGCTTTATTAGTGCCTCTCAGTGGTTCATAATGTTTTCATTTTCAACTGATTCCACATGGAAAGCTTGTTTTTGCCAATAAATATCCAGACAGATGAAATCCTCAGAACATTTGAAGCTTTTCTTTTTTTTTTCTTTTTCAGCAAATTCTACAAGAAATAAGTATAAAGCAGTGAGACAGTGTTTGATTTCAGCTTCAGTTACCTTCGGCAGGTCCACCATCTCGCTGACGTAATCTCTCAGTTTCCTCTGTTTGAGGCGTAAATGTCGAAATCTGTTCAGGAAGAGAAAAGGTGTTTCTAAAGGGTCATTTAAGGAGGGGGCAGCTTTCAAAAAGCGACATTTTCAGTAGCACCAAGCAGCGTTGTTGTGTAGACAGTAACAAATGCAATGAAAGTTGTGTGTTTTCACTTGAAAATGTTAATATAATGTGGTAAAAGTGGACAGGTGGAGGGTTGCCGTGTGAATTTCCAAAAATCTGTGCATGACACAGACAATTGATAAAAGAATGTGGATTTTTGTATGAGACAATTTGTTAAAGTAAAAAAGATTATTGGAAAAAAAAAATAACTGAAATGAGAATATGATGTTATTATTGCTAAATGTCCAACCGCCCGTCTGCAGATGAAATGTATTTCTGGACAAATATAAAAGACCTGGCTGAAAAGCGAACCGGTGATTTGGCGCAGAAAATGCTGACGATCAAATATTCCACTACTCAACCTGGAGGCGTCGTGCTAGGTTCGTTAAAGAGCTATAAAACGTGGCTTTAAGGTTCTTTTGAAAAATGAAGGTGGAAAACCTCTAAATTTAGTACTTTAGATTGATGAAACCAGAACCGAGAAAAAAACCCGACGCTGTGATGGAACGACGAGTCGTCCCCTGAAGCCGTGGAGGTGATGGAGCGATGGGCTCATTATAACACTCTCGGTTCCAAGGTGTGGAGGCTCCTCTCCCTCATACTTTCCGAGGAGTGTTTATTTGTAATGGTCGAGCCTGGTTTGAAGCAGGAAGTTCAGCCCTTCCACTCAGCCTCACACACGAAATCCTGCTGCTCGATTAGCCGATCTCGTAAAAACTCGCTGTCTTTTACAGTACGTTTGTTCTTAAGCGAGACTCGGACTCGATAATGAGCAAGAGGAAATGTAATGAGGAAAAAAAGAAAGAATCCAGAATGAGAGGTGACGCCCCGCCGTAAAAGTTTCCTTTTTCTTTCTTTTCTTGTGTCTGAGGGTGGATGTCTCATATTAAGACTTGATGTCAGATACTGTAAATAGCTGGGGTTTATTATTTTCTTCAAAAGGTCAGTTAAAGATTTACTTGCTGGTATTGCCTTGGACTCTTTACGACAGCAGGGTGGACCCTTGTTAACACATGCCCCACCCACATAAAGAATATCTAATTAGTAATCTAAATCAGCCACTCTGCGGTCGAGCATGTTGATACGACGTTAATGGGCCATAAACGACACATGCGAGGCGCACGAACCAACACCCGCCGACACCCTTCGCCCACAGACATCCCGCCCCGAGGCGACACGCTGGGCCGAGCCGTCGCTCACACTCTGATGGCTTCCAGAAGGCATCGCTGGTGTCTCCGGTGCTCGCCGCGGTTGCCCTTGGTCAGGCTGGTGCGGTGCAGCAGCCAGCATTCTCTCAGCACATTGGCAGCGGCGTGGCGGATCTGGAAGGACGGACAGAAATGCCATAACTGACACAGTCCTACGGCTGGTCCATGCACTTTTCCTTCCACCTATCCCTTCCAGTGCAGCACAGGAGGAATCATTACTCAAACTGGGTCTGCCCGAACCCTGACCCTAACCCTGACCCTGAACCTGACACTTCAAGTTCGCACTGAACTTTCACCATGGTTGCCATTTTTGTCGTACGCTATAGTGAATTGGACCTATAATGGTTTTGAGTTCCTTGTTTTGACTGAAAGTCAGATTGATCATTCTCAAAGTCCCTGCTGCTGTGACTAAAACGATGAGAAAATAACAGAGATCATCGAAATGTGACAGACTGAGGGACATTTAACCCTCTTCAAACTGTTATGAAAAGACAGAAACACACAAAAGTTGACAGAAACAATACAAAAAAAATTAATAATTGTTTAATAAACAATAGAAAGGTTTTAAGTAACCACATATTTACACAAGGCAACAGAGAAGGACAACTTTTATGAAAAACTTCAATGTTGTTGATACTTAGCGATGAGTTAAAAATGATAACCTCTTCTTGAAAAATGATAGAGAGAGAACTTTATCAACAGAGGAGTCTCGGAGGATCTAAGGAGGACTTTGATGCTTGAGTCTTAAATGGGAAAGATCCTGCTGAAATATGCTGTTATCAGCCGTACTAATGGAGCAACTTGCTAAAAGCTTCAGGCCGGCTGACTGAATCCAGAGTATTTCCCTTGTTTTGTTCGATTATACTGATTTAGAAAGATAAAGAACTCAAATGTTATGTTTCCACAGAAGAGGCTAATGTGTTGAAATCCACGCGGGCCATCGACACTCCTTCAGTATCAGTTTTTTTTTTTAACGCTTTTCTCTTTGATTCTATTCATGTCTGTTTGTCTTCCTGCCAAAATCAGCGTAGCTGCCCTGTCGTGATGTCAGTCCGGCCTGTTGCGAGGGTTATTAATAGACGCTGTCAGTGTTTGCATCCAGATGTCTTCCCTTGTTCCCATCAGAGTAAATCTGAGCTGCTGCGGACAGCCCAGAAGGATGCATGCACACACACACACTCACCCACACACACGAACCAAAACAACCACACGCGAGGCGCAGAGATGCACCGAGGCGGCAGGATGCAGCCACCAGGAGAGAGGAAACGGTTGTATCCTCCGCAGCAGCTCAACAACTGCAGTACAGTTCGGAGAAGGTGTGGCGCCGCATGCATGCCGCGCGTTCCGGGACGCTGCGTCGTTTCCAAAACCAGCTAATTTTTCACATCCACCGACAAAAAAAAAAAAAACGTTAAAATCTGCGAGCACGCAAGCTCTTCAGAAAGCCACTTTCACACATGTCCTCCAGCACACGCATGAGCCGGAGCCGTTTCCTGCCGTCGCTGCGCCGTCCCGAACTGACTCAAATTTCTTTCCTGGCAGAGATAAGATTATTTCCTCTGTTTGACACCTTGAAGAGAGGCTGTAAATATGTTGAGAGGTTCCTTCTGCGACCTGTTTTCCCACACTTTCCTGTACTCCGGTGACTTTTGCTTCAAGGAACAAATTGTGTTTAAAAATAGAATCGAAAAACCAAAACAGACACGCGCGACATGGAAAGCAGTGACATGACTTCTCAAGATACTTTGTTTGGGTCTCTACATATTAGTAGTAGTAAAGGAAGAGATTAGCTGTGAAGACATGCTGGAACAGAGGAAGGCCGTCCCATCCAGTCACGCAAACGCTGATAAAACCAAAAACTCTCATTCGATAACTTCCGATGTGAACGTTTCCAATACAACCATCTATCTGTTGACTGATTGAAAGATAATCATCCATGCTGATGAAGGTTCTCTATCAGGGTATGATGGGATTATCACTTAATAGTGAGTGTTCCATCAGTGGTCCATATCTCCACTACTCCCGCAATGGATTTAGTCATAAAAAATATTTTACCATCCACCTTGAACATTTCATCATAGCTTCTTCTCAATAATCAAAATAAAAAAAGTTAATAGTGGAAAAAGAGTATCCCCATGACGCCCAGTGATTTTCCTGGCTCGGCCCCCCCATGTAGCTCCGTGGCAGCCTTTCAGGGGAATCCCGTCCCACACTTTCAAACCGCTGTTTAGTGCATAAAGTACAGATGAACGGTCCAGTGGACTCTGTCTCTGCCCGGAGTCAGCTCGGATCAGCTCCAAGCAGACAGATCAGTGCAAATAAAGTCTTTTTTTACTCAACGACCAAGCATTTCACACTAATAAGAAGCATACTGTTGTTTGTTAGTGTGTTATATTTAGCAAAGTTAGACAGATTTCTCCTCTCTACTCTGTATTATTCTGCAATGTTGCAGAGACGCGGTAGCATTGAGCATGGACCTAACGATCAGTTCCTTCAACTAAACCTGACAATCAAATCTGAATTTGAATTAACTGGCTAAAGTCTTCATGTCAATACATCTCATCTAATACAAAACATCCAGATTGTGTGTATTCTTATACCTCGGCACCACATAAGGTATAAAACATTTTCATGCACATTGCTGGAGAAAAATAACTCTGCATGCTCTTACCCGTTTGGAAATCTGGATGTCCAGCATGAAGAAGTGCACATGTTTCTCCCCCTTGTTCAGCGCCAGCTTCTCAGTGACGATCGCGACCAGCATGGCAGTGCAGGCGACTCCCTTCAGTCCAACACACACACACACACACACACACACACACAAAACACACACAGCAGTCAGCTTACCCTCTAAGCTACATACTTCCTGTTGGACAGCTAAAAAGAAATGATCCAAAACAGTGAAGTGGAGCTGAGGTCAGTCATTGCAGACCGGTCGTGTCTCGATTTGTCCAAAACCCAAACAACGGGCTCCGTTTCTTTATTCACTACTTTCTTGGCCTCAAAGGAAAGAACTTATAGAGAAAACTTGATGTTGATCTTCATTCCCCGAATAGTTTGGTCTAATAAATCAAAGTTATATTTGCACCAGAGGTTCAGTGGTAAAGCAGGCCTCTGTGGCACTATATTAGTGCGGCTTTTCCTCTGAGAGTAACTGTGAGCCTTTCCTGGAAAGGGAGCTCCAGGATGACGGTGGATATCGAAACGGCACCCGGGGCAGCCCTCCTCCGCAAAAATCACAAAAAAAGACACATTTCGGGACAGACAGACAAAACAAAACACATGCCAAGCTCACAGAACGAGGGATGTTTTGTTCTCTTTTTACCTGCTTTTGTCCTTTTTTGGCTTGCATTAGAGAGAGAGAGAGAGAGAGAGAGAGAGAGAGAGAGAGAAATGACAGAGAGAGATCACGCATGAGCATCATGAGAGATATATTTATCCTTCACCCCAGCCGCCACACAAATATCTATCATTACACCGTCTGTGAAATGAGGTACAAACTGTTTCCTAGGATCCGTCAACACGGCGTGTCGTCGACCCGCGAGCACGGCTGTGGAGTTACGAGCACCGAGCGGGGAGGCTTCCAGCCATGCTACAGGTGTGAGCATCACCCCAGTCACGGGCGCTCCCAGCCGCCCTGATGGGAGTAGGAAATTTATTTTATTTCCAAACCATGGGCACAGGTTGGCACACCCTCGGGTTGTAGCGGTGCCAAAGGCAATAAACCACCTAAAAATGGATATGGTGGAAAGTTTTCCCTTAAAAGGGGGGAACTTATAAAAACAAGGCAGATGGCGAACGAGAGGGGGAACGATTTGGGGAGATTGTTTTCCACTCTGTCACGGAGGTGTCGAAACCGGAACCTGTGCCCACGTCCCGACCCAGGGCAGAGTGTCTTATCAGCTCCCATCAGACTGAGGCAACAGTAAAGTGTATTGTCTCCTGAAGCATGCAGCCACTCCTCGCTGTCAGGTACTGTTTATTCTCCATGAATCAGCTCAGACTCCTTTATCTCTGATGTCTACAACTCTATCTCTCACCTTCCCTCCAAGCCTTTCTGCACAGCCATAAAACTGTAACATTCATCTTACATGAGAAAAAAAGAAATTCGCCCCGCTGAAAGGCCTCTGCAGCTCTGATGTGATTTTGTACACAAATGGTGAAATCATCCGTTTCGAGCTCGCCGTGTTTCTGTTCCTAATTTTATCTTTGGAGTTGTCCTTGACTGCAGCTCAGCTAATGTCACATTATATTCACCGGGAACAAACAACATCAGCGGCACACAATGTTGCCACCCGGCAGAAACTGCTCAGCGCTGGGTGTGTGTTGTCTACCTCCCTCACTCCGTTCACAGCAGCGCCTGGTATAACCAACATGTTCCCTTCCAGCTCAGATCTAAATCACACAGCCGGGATTCAGAGATCGGTTAACCATGGCGGAGTGATGTGAAGTGGAATATTAACTGAAAAATTAAAGAGGAAAATGAGGAAATGAAGTAATCTGGAATTCACGGAACAGGGGACAGTGGGGAGGGCAAGGCGATGAATCAAAGAAAATGGATCGACAAAGCATTATTATCTGGCATTAGTTCACACAGGTTTAAATCATGACATATTTCAAAGAATAGAGTTTATCAGTGGAAGTCACAGTAACGCGGAGACGAATTGAAAGAAGTTTCAATCAATATATTAGAAATCGTAGCCTCTGAAGAATCTGGTAATCTTGGCGTTATCAGGGAGGCTGTGTACACAGACGGACGTTTGTGAGGTGGTTTCATGAAGAACAAATACTGAGGTGAAACAAAGACAAAGCGTCTCCACTCCCTGTGCTTATCGAAGCGAGCATTAAATGAGGCTGAATCATTTTCCTACACAGGTTAATAAAAAACAGCAGGTTAAAATCACACCTCACAAGAGCTGTGTGTTGAGTGTACCTCGGTATGCACACTATTCCAAATCTTTTGGAAACCACAAAAACGCTGAGTGAAACATGAAGAGGTTACCATGACTCCAGTGAAGAGGCACACGGCCCTGCCACAGCTGGTGCTGGGCGCCACATCCCCGTATCCCACCGTGAGGAAGGTGATGGCGACGAGCCACAGAGCCGTGTCCATGTCGCCTGTCGGTTCCCGAGTCTGCCTGCAGGGGAGAGGACAGCTCTGAGGCAGGGACGAGGGGTCCTGCCGTCACCCACCTCATCCACATGGACTGTAACACAAGGCAGGGTCATCGATGCGACAAGGTTTTCAATAAATATAATCATCTTTCACCAATCTAGAGCAAAAGTGTGATTTTCACCAACCCTAATCACTTTATCAAAGCTGTGGATGTCATTTTTATGACTTGAAAAACTCAATAACAGTTAATTACGATGAAAATGGACAAAGCAAAACAAATATAAAAACAGATCTATCAAACATGAATACGTATTTCACTGGTGCAAAAAAACAAAAATACAGGAAGAATTTGTGTCACAAACAAAATATGTACGAGAAAACATCTAATTTTTTAGGAAATAACTTGAACAGTTAACAGTTTCGACAAGAAAAACTCTGGCGACGCTCAAAAATTACATGCAGGGAGAAGTATTGACATGGCAAACTGTGAAAGTGTAAAACCAGAAAAATCAAATATTCACTTGGCAAAGATCTCACAGATAATTCACCACATAAAACGGTCCCTCTGTCACCAGGAAGTGATCATCAAATCATATGCTCAAACCAACCAAAGCGTTAAAACCACTTCCAGGAAAAGTTAACAGCGATGATTGTCATGGTGCCTGTCAAATCCTGACATAACTTTGTCAACAACCTTGTGCAGGGATTTAAGTGACAAGAGCCAAATGCAGCAGAGTCCTGACTTCACTTCTGTGAAAATAGAGTTGAGTTCAGTGTCTGAAATCCATCTCAGTCTTGTGTGCAATTAGTGAGATGCTTTTTTTTCTTCATTTGTTTTTTCATTTCATGAAGCAAAGTAAAAAAAACTTGACAGAGAAAGCAAAGCCCGCTCATTAGGATCAAAATGTAAAAAAATCATCTCAAACTGACCAAACAGCAAAAAACACACTGTGGAGGGTCAGGGTGACGTTTCTGCTGGCTCGCGCCAAAAAACTCTCTTTTTTAAGCAGAAAAACAGGAAACAGTGATTATGAAATCTGTTATTGGAAACCCGTTTTGAACAGAAACGTCAAATTGACCATCAAAGCTGGACGGGGAATGTTATACTAAGATGCATGTCTTGTTTTACAGTGCGCCTGACTGAACCAGTGAGTGGATGATTGGGGGAAGATGGCTGACAGACGGAGCCGTAGCATGTGTTTGCGTTTGAACTCTGAGAAACGCCGCTCTTGTGGTCAAACACAAATATGAACACTTTAATTTGCTTTCATCTGGGTTCATTGGGAAAATGACTGACGTGACTTCGGGCGGCCACATGCGTCAATGTTAAAGGTCAGATGTGAAGAAGCTGGGGACTACTGCGGAGAGCAGATGATCAGCATCTGTTCAGAGCTGTGCAGTGGTTAGTTAGTATTCTTTTCCAAAATGACCTGATTTGTGTTTTAACACGAGAGTTTGGGTTGAGCACACCTGAAGCACACCTGCAATAATCCTGCTGAACAATCAGCCTCTCGATCTGCTACACCTGTGAGGTGGATGGATCATCTCAGCAAAGGAGAAGTTTTCACAAACAGATTGAAACAAATTCATGAACAACACTTGAGGGAAATTGGCTGTTTGAGTGGGAGAAAAACCAGAAGATGTCAGATTCCACTTTTTACAGTTGACATTTTTCCCATTCATGTACAGTTTAATATGTTCATTCATGTTCCTGAGCAGTTCATTTGCTGTTGCTGGAACAGCAGGAATCTGAAACATGGAGGAAAATGGTTTCACAGGAAAACACGAGTACAGACGACAAACCTTTCAATAATGGAACAATTTCTTGATTGTTCAAAAGAGTTTTTGTTGAGACGATAAGACCAGACCTTTTCTCATGCTGTTGCAAACACCTTCTGACCGTCTGACCACCGCGGAGTAATCATCCATTTGTGTGTGTGTGTTGCTCATGCTCATGCAGTCATCCTCCATACCTTTCACACAGAGTGAGCATCCAAGACGCAGTGAGCCAGAAGAAGAGAATGAAGACTAGCAGCGTACGAGCCGGGTGTTTGTTCATCAGTACCTTGAGAACAAAACGAAAGGTGAAGTTGATGTTGTTGAGCGAGCCGATGCTCCGGTAGGAGGCGCTCAGCAGCACTTTGCTGTGCAGCAGGATGGCTCTGTGCACCAAGTACAGGCGGAGGAACATCAGCACTGACAGCAGCAGCTCCACGTCCTGCAGCAGTTCGCCGTCGTGATTGGAAAAGCACAGCGGCGTGGAGTTGGTGGAGGAGTTCACGTGGAGTCCCACCTCCCAGTACGACCCCACGGGGTGGATGACACAGACCAACAACTCCAGAGTGATCACCAGGACCCTGTGGCTGGACACGGCGATGCGCCAGTCCACCTGGTTGTGGTCGATGATGAACAGCTGCAAGACGGAGCGACAGGAGATCAGCAACGGCGGAAAGAAATACGCCTCCAGCCGCATGTCAGATGAATGAATAACCATAAAAAACATTAGATTTTTTATGTGACTTGCATGAGCACACATATTTTGAAAAATAACAAGCATTGTGTCCAACTAAATCTACTAACAATTTAAATGTATATAAATGGACAAAAAGACATTCTGTACACAGACATGCTTATATACATACAATTTAATTTACAATATCTGAAAATATTGAGTTTAATGCATTTCCTCGCCTGGTTTGCTATGAATTTTGTTTGCTGTCTTTATTCTGAGATATTTTCAGTGTTGTACATGAAACTGTGAATATGTCACCGATCGTCCCCCAAATCATGCTTTTTTTCTCTCCTAAGTTCAGATAATGATTCTGTTGCATGATCAACTCGATGATGGTATCATATTTCTGTGCTTATGGGAGCTCAGTGCTCCGTGCAATCAATCTAAAGCAAATGAATGTGGAAGAAATACAGCTTCCAGCAGCTCGATCTATATAAGCACAATCTATTTCTGTGAGGGTAGAATCAGAACACTTCAAGCAGAAGCTGAGTAAATCAGTCCTTCTATTGTCAATGAACGATATATAAGCAGTAAATAACATCTGCAGATGGCTACAAGTCAGAAAATCATCAGAATATAGTGAATCTCTGCAACAGATGCAACTGAAAGATGCATTTTGGCCCACATTTTATTTTGATATACTTTGTTTTTCCACCACATAAATCTGTCTTTATGTTGAGATTTTGGCAGTTTCCAGTAGTAATTGTTTGGTTTTGCAAAAATATCGATGAAATAAATAAAATAGAGGAAAAACCATCCAGTTTAAATGTAAAGGTTAGTATGGCCACTATTCTAACAGCCGGCTCACTCATGGTGAGACTGGATGTGTGTGTTCCCTGAACTAAAATAACTTTGACACAATACATCATTCTTTTAACAAAACATTGAGCTGTAAAGCTTTGTGTTTGAATGAAAACAAATACATTAAACAAACGGCTCCTTTTGTCTGATATCTTTTACTTTTATACTCTGTATTCAACTTGGTGATACTTTCACAAATTAGGGGAAAAATATTTTCATGTTTTCAATCCCTCTGTTTTTTGTTTTTTTTGTTTGTTTGTTTATTTTATTTTTTGCTGTGCTTGACTAAGAATAGAATAATCAGTATAAAGCAATTAAATGAATGTCTCTTCTTATATCAGTTTGTTGAATAGACATTTTTTCTTGTTGTTCTCATTGATACATCTTGACTAATTCATACAGGCATTAAGATAAAAAAACACAACTCTGCATCTCCACCCTGAACCCTCCTCTCCTTATCTCCTCTAAACACTCGGAGTGGACCGCTCTCATATCAGATAGAAACACACACACACACACAAATGACATGAAAACACTAAAGGTGAGAGCAGACTCTCACTAACACAATATATATAGGAAAAAAATGTTGAAATCCTAAAATTTATGTAAAACTTTGCAGAAAAACTGGGAATTATATTTTGTACTACAGAGTAGTGACGGCTGCTGGACATGGATGCTGTGACTGAGTGAGGATGAAATGTTTACTCGGGTTAATTTTAACTAAATCCCTGCATGTATATTGAATAAACACGAAAAACCAACGAGCCATGAGAACTAGGAAAACACCACAGCTGCAATACAGCACATGTCTGTGTGAGCTGGCATTTTTAGCTCAGGTCTTTTTTACACACATGGCAAATATAATGTAGACAATCAGTATTAAACCTCCAGTGGACCAGACGCTCCTACAAACCTAATCTGATAACATCAGAATAATAGCTAACTGTAAGAGCCAACTCACCCGGATGTCTTTATAATGGAAAGCTATGATGAGGACCAGCAGACACCCGGTGGACAGGCTGATGGAACAGTTGACGATTAATGCGATGTGAGTTCCCTGTGAAAAAACAAAAAAACAAAAAAGACATGGAATTAAAAAAAGGTGGTTTTCTGGAGCAGCTGCACCTCGTTCCATTGATACATGCTATGAAGTAGCTTGTCAGGTGTGTGTTTTCCTGTTCCCTCCATCATTAGAACACACAGCGAAGGCCATGTTTCTATCTAGATTGAGGAAAATCACTGAAAATGAAAAGTTCCTGGCTGATGTAAGATCACTGTTGGCCAACAAACAGGAAAAAAGTTGAGAAATTGTTTCATTTGCGATGAAGCTGGCGTGTTCAGAGGTAGGATCTTGTAAAGTACATACTCACACGTACTTGGTAAACTTAATAAAATACTCCTATAACATTGTTATTCCAAAATAGGAAAATGTTTCGTCAATTCGAACAAACTTGAACAGCTTCTATATCTTCCCTCCAAGTCGTTATTTAACTACGGATTCAGCATGTGCAGAGATCTTCTCCATCATGAAGCAAATCCAGAGTCGTCGTGACCCCTGACCTTTCACTAGCACTGTCATTTCACTTGACAGTTGATACAAGGCAGAGTGAACGTGTGCTTTCATGTGGTTCTGACCCGAATATCTGAATGTAGAAATCCCGAGTCAGCAGGCTGAAGCGTTTCTAATCTTCTATTATCTGACGTTGATGAGTCTCAGTAAATTGCAGCCTCGGTTTCCTGTCCCCGACAGAGAGGAAACCGTGATGGTTGCTGTAGATCATCCATTAAGGCTTCTCAAGAAAAACTCTGCATTAGATCCCAGAGAGCGAGAGCAGCCTGATGACAGGATGACGGGGGGCTTGAGAACGTCTCGGAGAGGCCAGTCGTCACAGAGTCAACACGGGGAGACAGACAATCACACAAAATCCTCAAACTAAGGTCTTTGAGCTTCTCATTTTTTCAGGTATTTGCAGGTGCGTCACTTGATCTCAGGGTCCGTTCCAGCAATGCTGGGGGTTTGGCATCACCTGCTGGGTTCAGAGCTTGACTGACTTTTCAGTTTGTTTGTACGACGGCTGATCCCTTTGAAGTGGAAGGAAATTGCCCGGTCCACAGTTTCACATTGGATCAGGGATGTTTATTTCATCTCAAACTGGAGAAATTCCTTTCTCATTGAGAGGTTCAGAAAATAAATTTTATTTCCTGAACTTTTTTGGTCAACCATCTACTAAAGGCGCAAAAATGAATAATTCCTTTCGTACAGTATACTCTGGCTGCATTTGTTACTGAAAGTCTATTTCTTTGCACATGCAGTTTGTTTCTTCTGATTGGCAGTGGACAAAGGTGTTCCATTTCTTTTTCTATTTTTACTTTATTTTTCATGGGGTGGGTTTTTACTTTTGCTTTTGTGTGTGTGTGCTTTGTTTTTTTTCTCTCTAATTGTGTTGAAAACTTGAGCACAGCCGTCATTCAATACGTTCTTCGACGTCATCATAATGGTCTCAGTGATGATAAGACTCCTTCACAAAATGAACCATGAAGCAATCATGAGGCTAAACTTCTCGCTTCTCGATGCCAATGTGCAAATTCATAAGCGCTGATATTTCAACAGGAAGCCATTCTGATGTGGTATAAAGTCAAAACGGGAGTTATGGACTTTCAGACTTGAGGAAAGTCGACCATGTAGGTGGCATCGTGTGACGTTCATTGGCAGGTTACACTGTTTTCCACAGTTTTCTCCCAGAGCGTCCACATCATGGCCGTTTCATCCAGGGCCAGTGAGAAGACCCCACAAAGGCTCGACTCGCCACCGCACACCATAACACAGAGCTCAACAGCATGCTGCTCGCCGAGTTTCTGAACATTGTTTTTGTAACATTTTCTCGTTGGAAACAGTTCTTTCAAGCTGGTGAACCAAATGTGGGTAAACTGTAACACGAACGGCCTCTCATGGTCTCGTCTTGGACAAACAACGAGCACTGTCAATAGAGCGGACCACCCACGGCAAAGCAAATACATGGAAATGTGAAAACACCCAGTCGAATGCAAAAGAGGGGAGACTGGTTTGATAAGTATAATAATGCATGGATGTAACTTTATAATTTTCTTTTTTTTTTTCAATTTCTGCCAATTCTCTGGGGTTATCTTGCAAAACACAGAGGACGTCCAAGGACAGTTGAAATATTTTTGAATATTCAGTCAATACCTCACACCCCCTTTCTGAGAAGCGTTCGATAAGTGAAACAAACTTGTAACATTTTTCTGTTATTGCTGTAAATGGTGGAGCTGTTATCACTGAGAGACAGAGTTGTTTTATCTAACAGTCTCAAACACAAAAAATTAAATGTCAAGATTGAAAAATTGCAATACATACGGTCAGAAATATTCGCTTTGGTCAAATTAAACGTTTTAAAAGTAAAACTCTGAGGAATGTTTCATAATGACGGCTTTTGGAGTGTGCAGGCATGCGTGAGCGTTCTCTATCGGTGCTCGAAATTCTAACATGATAAAACTGAACAATATGTGCAAATGTGCACAAGCGTGAAGTGCAAAGTGAAGTCGAGGGAGTGTGAGGGTGTGTATGCCCGGTCTGTTTGACCGGAACTCATGAACAACTAAATATAACAAATATAATATAACTTTTTTTTTTCTTTACAAATTGTACCAAACAGTTTTGCAACAGACATCACTTGTTTGCCTTTTTGACATCATTTAATGCTCTCTTCAGAGAGCTGAGAGGCTCTCCTCAGTCAGGATCTCACTTTCAACGCCTTGATTAAAACCACACCAATGCAGTCAAAACTTTAGTGTTCAAGTCTCACGACATCTGACACTGGCATCAACAACCAGAGGTGGAAAATACAGTATTTGCTCTCAGTTCATCAATCTAAACTTGTAACATATTGTATCTTGCCTGAATGTTTTTGTGGAAAGCGATTTTTAATTGCTACATTTGAACAAAAACTCCTCTACGTGTAGTTTGCATGTATTTCCTGTGCATGTGTGGGTTTTCTGCAGGCTTCCTTTCACAGTCAAAGACGCATGTTTGAGATTAATTGCTGACTTCAAATTTCCCACATGTTGAACGTGTGTGTGTGTGCGTGTGTGTGTGTGGTGGTTGTTTATCCTTGTGTCTCATGACAGTGATATCAAACTGTCCAGTGTATTCAGGCTCTGGATGGATGGAAGGGAACCATATCCAAACAAAGTGAAAGTTTTAAAAGGTTTCTGATCCAATTGCTTTTGAAAAAAATTACAAATAGTATTTAGAGATAATAAAGAATGCATTATAATAACCATCATCATCATCATCATCATCAAGTTACACCATATCAGTGAGAAACAAAACGTCTGAATCTCCACACTTAAGTGCTATTTGTATTCATTATTTTTCTGGATGTAACATAAAAATCGGGCAGTATTTCCTTGTGTGCTGAGGCGACGCTCTAGAAAAGCTTGTGACAGATCGAATGTAGAAAAAGGGCTTTAAAATATGCAACTTGTGGGCTCAATGTTATGACTGGGCTACAAACATGAGTGGGAGCTATAGGAGTCTTCATTCAAACAATTCGTTAAGAAATTCTGCTTGCATTGCCAGGCACAGTGGTCTTTTCTGGAGCTACCAGAAAACGGAGTCAAATACTTGTTTCATCACAGTCCAGTGTTTCCTATCAACTAAAGTTATGTTTCATTGAGCTTCATTTTAACTTTGAGCACTTCCCCCTACATAGGTCTCGCTATTTTCGAAACGTAACATATTTTGGAATAAATCTCGAGCGGCGAGAGTTATGTTGAGTTTTTTTCCAACAACATTTTTAATTTTTCTTTCTGGACAGCAGACCTGCAGTCTTGGAATAACACAGTCAGTCCATCTCATCCAGATGAGGGTTTACCTTTCCAAACAGTTTCAATGTGTGCACAAAGTATGGAACTGAAAAGTCAACACAGGGTTGTCAAAGTTCTGCAGGAGAGATGACGGGAGGTCACATCTGGGTCAAAGTGGATGCAGCAGGAACTAGCACCGCCAAAATCAAGAGACTTTTAGGCTGGCCATGCAAACGCTATAATTATACACTAAATGATGTGGAAAGATAGCCTCAAGCACTGTTAACAATCTCACTGTAGGGAAGAGGTGAAATGTGGAAAATGTTCCATAAATAGCCTTGTTTTCGTGCATAACCATGAAAAGCTACGTTTGATTATAAGATTGTTCACAAGGTGTAAAACATGTTATATTAAATTTACAATTGGATTTAAAGGTGAAAAAAGAAGAAACTGCGTGGCACCTTATGTGACTTTGTCTGCCCACTTGTCACATCCTGAACTGCAGGCAGTGCATGAAGGGAAAGCCACGAGTGCTGGCGACGGTTACATAACCTATGGTTAAATCAGCAGTGCAGCTTCTCCCAAATAATATGTTTTAACTGCAGCAGGGAGCGTTCCAGTGCATCAGCATTTCCATGATGATGTCACAGCTCGCGCCTGTTGTTAGGAATAGCTGAACAACACCTGCTCTTGGTTCATATCAGTGAAGTCATATGGAGGCCAGCACTGCTCAGTGCACAGTCATTTCTCTCATGCATATTCAAGGAAACAGTATTTCCACAGGTTTGCCAAAGAAGCGTAGCCACTGTGAATTAGGAATATGGAGATCTGACACTGTAATCAATCACTGACTTCAGAGGAGGTCTGATGTTTTTAGACCTGAGAACCTTTTCCACATGTGCTGTAGGAAGTCTAGGGGAGTTAATAATTTGTTGATTGTGTGGCCAGGCATTGTTATCCACTGAGATCTGCATGTTAAAGTCACGAGGCTGTGCTACTAAACTGGAAAGAACAAACTGATGAGCAGGTCAGAGAGGCTCGGAGCCCAGGTGCAGGTTCAGCATGAGGCTGCTTCTCATCAACAATGTGTTATGAGACAGATGTAAAAGCAGCAGTGTGAGGGTGTTTTATATCCACCAATTACATCAAATTCAACTTTTAAAAAAGTCACTAATACAATTTGGATAGATTAGTGCCTGTTTGTAGATAAAAACAAAAGAAACCGACTCAGACAGTGAAGATCAGTGGAGATGCTGCTTCAGGGTACAAACAGTTCCAAAGCATGATTTTCAAAGTAATACTGCCATGATGCGTTCAATGTTAGTGTTAATGGCACACGTTTCTCTAAAAAAAACGAGCAGAGAAAAGTCATTTAACCTATGTATCAAGTGCAAATGTCTCATCAGTTCAAGTACAAATGCACAGATTTTAAGTAAAGTATCACATTTCATTGGTGTCCAATATGTTTAATTTCCAAAGAGAATAATGTAGTTTGTTGTACTACCGGTTTATATACATAAGGACATATTTCAGCGTGGATGATCATGAGCAGAATCCCGAGCAGCGCGGTGCCCAGAGCCAGCGCGCACAGCCGCTTCCTGTCCCGATGAGGAGCTTTCTGTCCCGCAGTCTGTAGAGGTCCTCTCCCTCCATGTGAGCGACCCGTTTCCCGGCGAGCGACAGCGGCACGGACACCTCTGCCGGGTCCCCGCAGTTGCGTCTTATCGGGCCATCGCAGTTGACGCAGTCCACCCTGGAGTCTCCGTGCGGGTCGCGGCTCGTCATCTCCATCTCCAGAGCGCACGCGAGCCGTCCGCCTGCCCCGCCGCCCGTCCGCCGCGCCGTCCCCCGCCTCCCCGCCGCAGCGTCCCGTCTCCAGTTTGCTCTCCTCCCGAGGGTGGGGAAGGCATCGTCCGATGGGAGAAGTGCGTACCGGGCCTCGACCCCGTTTGTCGCTCATCGAAGTGGCGGGGTTCACCCAAACACTTGTTTCTACTTCTCCCTCGAGCTCCCCGCGGAGCGGCGCGCGACGCAGCTGAGCAAACTGGGACGCTCCGCACGCCGCGCGGTTTATTATTCTGAGCGCGTGCGTGCATGCGTGCGTGTGTGTGTGCGCGTGTGTGCGTGTGTGTGTGTGCGTGTGTGTGGGTGTGTGTGTGTGTGTGTGTGTGTGTGTGTGTGTGTGTCACATGCGCTCTGACAGAATTCCAGCGCCTCTCCACGTTACGCGCAGACAGGCTGCAGGTTCATCTTGTTGTTCTTTTCCTCAGCTTGAGGGACCGCTCTCTATTAAATGCAGCTATCTAAATATAATAATGGCAACTGTTGTAAACTACGAGAAACCTGTGGCTTTATAAATAAATTTGCGTGCGCGAGCACTGCAGGCTCCATCACAGAGCCAGAGTGACATCGCGTGGATTATTCTCAACTTGCTGTCTGTGTCCAACTCTACTAAAACTGCCATTAAAGTTCACATTTTACATTTTCTTGGAAGGCTTTTTTTAATTTTACTTCAATTTATTTTATTCATTTATTCATTTTGTCTGAAGATTTAAAACGCTCATGGAAACTTTTAGCGTATCTCTGCTAAAACAATACCACTTTAAGTTAATTACTGAATTTCTTTGCGCATGAAGTGGAAGCGTGAGCAGAGCGCGAGGCGGCGTGCGCGCTCCCCTCGCCCTCTCTCAGGAGGAACAGCGTCATGACCTTGAACTAAATGACGCACCGAGCACTCAGGACTCACTTCCGCAGCAGCATCCTGCTGACGGTAACGAAGGTCCCTCCAGCTCTGCAGGATGAGTTCAAGCGGTGCCAAACTGACAGGTGGTTTCTGAGCCACTTCAAAACATGTTTTTTTTTCATGAGGAAAAAACACAGACACACATACACACACACACACACCACCCACACACACACACCACACCACAAACAACACACACACACACACACACACACACACAAAACAATGAGCTAAGGAACAGTCACATCTTTCAAGTCTTTCAAACCCATGAAACTTTCAAAATCTTTTCTTATTTTTTTATGGATTTAATGGCATTTATCTGTAAAAAAGAAATAAAGTATTGTCTTTCCACTTAATATATTTACACAAATGTCTACACAGTTCGTGGAGCTATTATATACTCACACCCTACAGCGCAGTGTATGTAAAGGATTTAAACTATTAATTGACACCACATAAAGGAGGAAGAAACTGAGTTTATCTATTCATTCTCCTTTTTCCATATCCTAATTTACCTTTCAATTAATTTGCATTAATCCTGTACAGTCCCATGTGTGTTTTACTGCAATTTGAAAGCGCAAGTTGATTTTAAAATTCACAAGTTGAGACATTTTGCCATGTGTGTGTGTACGTGTGTGCCTCTGTTTTTTTTCCCATCAATAAGGCCGCAGAAGAGACTTATGTATGAAATTATTTTGTAAATATGAATATTAAATAAAATTAACAGGATCACTAGAATGAGATGAAAGTGCTTGATTCATTCCCATATGGTGTTTTTGTACTTGAGAAGAGGGAATTGTTCATTTCCCACTGGGAAACGCAGACAGTCTGTTGTCATTTAACTGAACACCAGTAATTTTGTACTGTAATATAAATTAGTCTTAACCAGATTAAAGAGAAACTAACCAGGTTTGATTGGCCTAACCTAACTAGATCTTGACACAAAGTTCTATTTCTAAAGTATGTGTAGGAGAAAAATAAATCTTAAAAGCATCCCTCCATCACTGTGTTTAGATATGAGCTACTGGCTGCATGTCTGTTTTCAACCTGTGACACAATTCCCAAAAGTTGATAAATACAGAATACTGGTGATGGGAGAAGATGATGGCCATTTTATCCACATTGAAATTACTCAAAACCTCAATTACTGTATTACTTAATTTGTGTCAACTGGTATTAGTTGCCACAATATTCATCAATCTTTAAGACAGTCAGGGTCAAAGCAGCCTGAACCGTTCACTGGACACTCTTACCTTATAGTCCAGTCTCTCATTCTGCTTGTAGTTTCTCTGGATGTGGGTTTTCTCCAGGTGGTCTGAAGACAGTCACTAAAGGTTTACTGATGACTCTAAGTAGCCTGTAGGTGTGAATATAAACCGATATGTTTGCACAGTGGTGGATTGGTGCTCTGTCCAGGGTGTAGCCTGCCTCACCAGGACCCTGGGCGATGAGGATAAAGTGGTTTAGAATGGATGTTCATAAGCAGACTTTGTCAGGTTTACTTATTTTCAGTTTTTTTTCTCTTATTCTCAGAAAGACTTTTTTCCTGGGTAATGCTGGGTTCTCTCCTGGTAGAATCCCTATATCCAGTTATTTTAACCATTTCATCTCATCTGAGACATTGTCGCCACTTCCGAATAACAAAAAGTTCTGAAACAAAGTTTTCGGTTTTTTTTCTTGAGTTTTGACTGAAAAGGGTCAGTGTTGCTTTTATCAAAGAAAAAAATGTCTTTCATTTTGTTTTGTTTTGTTTTTCTGTAACTAAACCAAGAACGATGTCTTAAACTGCACAGTACTGAACACACTGTCACCATTTTATATTGATCTCATTCAACCTAAAACAAACATCAATCGTACCAAATGGGAAGGCGTTCGATTAAAGAGTCAGGGTCAGGTAAATTCTCATGTTCTTCAAAGCTAAAGTGTCAAATTTGTAAACAAACTTATAAGCTCTCTATGTATTTATAATTCTATCTTGGAATCAAGAGAGTAACAAGCAGTTCAACACACTGCCAGTAGATGGAGCCAGAGACCACAGTTCCAAATCCCACAAGAGGATGAATCAATGATGACAACAGAGGGAGCAAGAGTTCTCTTGGGTGATGGCTCATCATGATGTGAGTCCAGTAAATAAAGCACAGAGGCACATGTATGGGTCCTTTGGCGTTCCTAAGGACCATTGTAGGTTTTCCTACTGCCCCTATCAGACCAGGAACTAAGCCCTGGCCCCATTGTGTTTACTGTGCATGCATACTGAATTCTCACGTTTCACTTCATAAAACAGCTTCTCATGGGGAACATTATTAACGAATCAATACATTTGGTTTTGATTTAATAAGTAAGAAAGGTGTATTCATAAAAAGTTTTTCACAGATAAAATCACAAAGTGCTGTACAAGGTAAAGAATCAAACATTTTACATATCATAGATTTCTCTGGTGGGATGTTCTGCTAAAAGCAGCAGACTAGATGCTAGCAATAACAGCTAATGTGTATTCCATCAATTTAAAAAAAACAAACACTTTGACTGCATATTTGAACAAATACACTCAAAGTGTATTATTTTATTCTATTGACGAACTGCAGCCGTTTAATGGTAATTTAAGGTGGAATCTTACCTTAAATCCATGAGGTTTTGAAGCCTAAAGGTGCTCCACTGGCTACAGCGGCTCTGCTCAGCCGCTATTTGAAGCCAGTAGCAACTTAGCTGCGCATGCGCGTTTCTTCCTCTGCCTGCAGGAGCCGCTCTAACACAACGCCGTCTACTGGTGGAAACATGCAACTGCACATCAATACTGTTTTCACACACACATTTTTTTTTAATGGTACAGTATGGTATTATTTTTGCATAGATGATCTTCTTATACATTCACACACATATAAGGACAGTATATAAAACCCACTAAAAGACAATGAGCTGTGTGTAAGTGTAGTTTCTGAATTCAGTAGAGGTTTATGACTATATAACTATATTCCAATACCAATCTATATCATACCAAACCTTTATCATATTATGCAACCAGTGTATTTTTTTTTATCATCAATTGATTCCTTTGATTGTGTTTCTATGTCTTTGTTATTAGGAAAAAAATAAAAACTAAACCATTGTACTTTTTCCAGTATTACTGGCAAAGTTTATGTTTTGCTTGAATTTATCTGCAGGAAGTTTAAAGAGAGCCCTTATTTGATGCATGACACACATTCCAGGAACTCAGATAAAAATGAAACTCAGAGTTATTAAAAGAACAATACAGCTGTATGTCAGCTTAAAAATAATAACACATACTTTTAAAACCGTGAGTCAGCTGAGCAAGAAACATCAAGTACAACAAGAAGAGAAGAGGGCCTAAAACAGAACCTTGAGCAACTCCATAAGACAGGTTTGACACATCAGACACCACACTGTTGATAGCCACATTAAAACTTCTTCCTTTTACATACAAGGAGAACCACTGGAGCTCAGACCCGGAAAGACCCATCTCAGATTCTAGCCAATCAATCAGTACAGAGTGATCTGCAGTATCAAATGCAAGGAGGTCCAGTAAGAGCAGGACTGTGTGGCGACTGGAGTCTGCAGCCATCATAACGTCACTGGAAATCTCAAAAGAACAGTTAACTGGACGTGAATTTTTCAAAACCTGATTGATGTTGTTGTATTGATTGTTCTGCTCAATAAATGAAGTCAGCTGGTTAGTCACCACTTTTTCCAGAATTTTGACATCAAGGGAAGTTTTGATATGGGCCTGTGGTTTTTAGGTTCCCGTTATCAGAGTTTGGCTTTTTGAGAAAGGGGTTCACTCAGCATGTTTTGAAGTAGCTGGGGACCCAAGACAGATTTCAGTGAAAGATTTATCGGCTTCACAACCCAAGGAGCTCAGAAAAATGAGTTTAAATGGGCAACACAGCACAACCACTGCCTGTTTTCCCCTTCTCTTCTCAGTTTTCTGTGTCCAGTCTGTCCCTGCTCCTTCCATAGTAATAAATAAATAACTACAGACCTTCACTTTTCACCACTGTGTGATTTTGCATTGGTTATCTGCCTTGTCTACTAAATGTAGGTGTTTTCATGCACCTTGCACTGCTCTGTCATCTGCCTCTCTCATTTTATGAATATTTGTCTTTATTGCTTCAAAAAAATTTATTACCAGTGGTTGCCTGGTTGTGCGGGATATAGCTGAGAGAAGATGTGAAACTGAAAAGAAGTTGAGCAATGTCCCTTAAAGAGTCTGAGCCCTACCTCATGCCAGAGGAGCGTTTTGAGCCTAATGCAGAAGAGAAGATGTTAACTGCAGGAAGGCAAAATTATGCAACTGAAGCTGGAATCTTTGCTCTGTGTTCTACCTCCGGAAATTGTGGTTCCTCTGGTTTTACTGCTCTCTTAAAGCGTAATCTGCCTGAATAATGGCGTGCCAGCCAAAATATAATTAATGAAAACTGTCAGTAGGGCTGGCTGTTTGTGGACAGTTGGGCGATTTGTTGAAAGATGGTTTTGCATAATCTTGCATGATCTTTGACCCATGACCGAACCCAGGAAAGAAGGTGACCTGCGAAGATGCTCCACGAGTCAAAATTGTGTCAGCAGCAAGTTACAAAAGAGAAAGATGGATTTATGGAACAAAGACACTATGTAGATCGGGGTTGTGCAACACTTGGGTTGTAATAACTGTGTGTGTGTGTGTGTGTGTGTGTGTGTGTGTGGTGTGTGTGTGTGTGTGTGTGTACTAGTGGTTGTGAGAACTAGTGCTCAAACTCCTGATATTCAGTGTCTCATGCTCTAAACAGGATGTCAAACCCAACATAAAGTTCAGCTCAGAGTTCATAAACAGTCCAATCTGATCTCATTTAGGTCAACCAGTCATTAAATTACATAAAACAATGACAAATCAAACATTTTCTTTTGGTTTTGCCCAAAAGGTTGTAATATGAAAATGTTTAGGTCCAATGCACTTTTTCAAAAACTATTTGCCATAGAGATTATTTATTCTGTTACATAATGATTTCATTTGTAAAAACTTTGTTGCTGCACAATTTCTGCAGTCTTTGGTGTGAAAGTTTTACCAAATTCCTCTTTTTGGGTTTGATGATGATGCAGAGTCACTCACAAAACGTTTCGTTGTAAGTTGCATCCTGCTACACTGGAATCATCACATAGCTGAATTAGCCAGTGCTGAATGAAGTATGTAAAACGTGAAAAAAAAAACTTCCTCACTCACATTCTTGTGGAAGTCAACAGCTAAAAGTGGTGTACAATTAATAATCAACGTGAACATAAAGTAGGATCCGTTTTATCATTTAATAATCCTATTCTTAAACTCACTGAACCTCTGCATATCCTCGGGGACTTAAGGTCTGCAAATAACCTCACTGTCATGCCTTTAATCTAATGGACAAATACAGTCTCAGCAAAAACATGCTATACTGTGATGAATGGTGTCACATGCTGCAATGAGAGGTTTAATAGTGAACAATTGATAACCGAAGCAGTTCTGACTGTGACGGTCAGAAGCTTCAGGTAACATAATACATTGCTGCAGTAATCTGGCCGTAAGCCTAAACAGAAAGCTTTATTACATTACTCCACTATAAAGTTATCACCTCCAGTCTGACATGTCTGAGAGCAGTTATCCTGCCAGACAATTCACATGTCATCCTGGACTTTGACGTGACCCGAACGGCCGTGTCAAGTCAACAAGACGCAAGATTATCATTTTGCAACAGTTCAGAATAATGATGTTTCAGCCAAATTGGAAAACTAAGTGACTGGACTCCTCCTGACATTTGAAAAGATCAATTAGACAGTTGCAGCTGATTGAGATAGCTTTTCCCTCAGTCCCCACAAACACCAATAAATCAATTAGGTCAGTCCAGATGTGGAGACTTTAGACCCGTCAACCTGGTGACAGGTGAAGTGGTATCAACAAATCACTAGCACTGCAGACATCAGGGTTGAAACTTATCCGGAGTTATCTGCTACAACGTAATGGGTTCGACTCAACCGTAAACATAACTAAAAGGTCATATTCACAATAAGTAGCTGCCATTCAGACCTCTGACACGCCAACATGCACGTAACACAGCTCATTTATTTATTAGCAAGAGACTGCCCCTCCAAATTTTTTTGTTTTATTACAGAAGATAAATCAACTAAAGTCAACATTTTCCCCCTTAGCATTTAATTGTTCTGAATAAATGTTGTTCTGCAAATTTGTAGTTCATCAGTGCCTAAAACTGCAACAAAAATCCACTTACACAAGCTTTGTAAAGATACACATTTTGATTCAAGCGTGGTCAAATTTCTTTCCACTGAGGGCTGCAGACAAAGACAATTATATCAATACAGAAACATTTTTATGAAAGATTCACCTCTGCTGAGTGGCCAGAAATGAATCTTCTGCCAACTTGAATTACTTTGATTCTTACATTTTGATCACCAATAGCAATACTTTCTTTCATTACCCTGGGTTTTGTTAAGATGACTAAGCCAGTGTCAAAATTCAGAAGTGCAACACTGCAAGCTTTGTATGCATAATATATTCCTTCAGAATTTAGAATTTACTATGGGTCAATGAGAAATCGGCTCATAAATGAAAAGTCTGTTTGGAGCTAATTTTGAGTGGACGTAAGGGCAAACGGCTGGTCCATCACAGGGTAACTACAGAGAAAGACAACCAAACACACTCACATTCACACCCTGTGGGCTATCTGATGCACCAATTGACCCCACATGCATGATTTTGGACCCACAGTAATATACTGAAAAAAAGTACAATGGTTTAGTTTTTAATTTCTATTCTTGATTACAATGAATATCAGAAACACAATCGAATGAATGAATTGATGATAAAAAACAAAATACACTGGTTGCATAATATGATAAAGGTTTGGTATGATGTAGATTGGTATTGGAATATAGTTATATAATTATAAACCTCTACTGAATTCAGAAACTACACTTACACACAGCTTATTGTCTTTTAGTGGCTTTTATATACAGTCTTTATATGTGTGTGAACATATAAGAAGATCATCTATGCAAAAATAATACCATACCGTACCATTAAAAAAAAACTGCGAGTATGTGTGAAAAACAGTATTGATGTGCAGTTGCATGTTTCCACCAGTAGACGGCGTTGTGTTTAGAGCGGCTCCTGCAGGCCGAAGAAGAAACGCGCATGCGCAGCTTCGTTGCTACTGGCTTCAAATAGCGGCTGAGCAGAGCCGCTGTAGCCAGTGGAGCGCCTCAGGCTTCACATCCTCATGGATTTAAGGTAAGATTCCACCTTAAATTACCATTAAACGGCTGCAGTTCGTCAATAGAATAAAATAATACACTTTCTTGAGTGTATTTGTTCAAATATGCAGTCAAAGTGTTTGTTTTTTTAAAACTGATGGAATACACATTAGCTGTTATTGCTAGCATCTAGTCTGCTGTTGGTCACAAAACCAACAAGGTTCACAGGTAAATATGTGCCTATTTAACTTGTTATTTTTGCTTGGTTGACCTCGTGGAAAGGGAGTGTTTTGTTTTTAAACGTTTTCTGTTTTTAAACAATTAGGAGGTCCAATTAATATTTAATTCTCTCTCATTGTGGATTTATTTATTATTGCTGTTATTTTGGGTCCAGCAATACGATATATACATAGCATGAAAAGCACAGGTTGTTTTGTGTGTGTGTGTTAAAACAAAATATAGTAGTAATTATTAGAAAAGCAGGGATTGTGCCCAGACATCATTAATTTTTCATCATTCAATTTGTTGACAGAAATGGTCTGGTTTTGTCCAGAAATTGGCAGGACTGTTTATCGATATGGAGTTTGAAAAAAAGACTTATTTTTTTGCTCTTTGTATTTGCCACGTCTATGGAGTTTCTCAAGTGCACTTCAGCAGTGTGTAGTCAGAGAATACACAATTGATCTCTGACAGACAGCGGTCTGGAATGTGACCCCCTCTCAGCACCTTTCACATCTTGTCAATGTGTGTTTGATTTTTGTATATGTGCACAGATTAAACCTGTGTAATCTTGTTTTGGTGGTGCCCCGTGGGCTGAAAACAGAGAGTCAAAGTACAGGGTTTAGCAAGGCTGTGGGATAAGGCAACAGCTGTACTCAGAGAACTCCCACCCTCCACCAATCCTCTGCTCATCAAGGCGGTTAAAATGGAGCAGTCTTAAGCAAATTCGCCACTACAGTAAACACTCTGAATCCACATGCTTGAAAGACAATGGGATGTTCTCATTACATCCCTTGTGATCAGCCACACCCTCCCTCTCCAGCCTAACCACCGCCACCTTACCTACACCAACAGAGATCAATGCAGGGCCCCTTCCACCTCTTGTTTGTTGACCCAGTGAAATGTAACAAGACTTTTGGAGATTACTTGTAACAATTCCCCTTAAATGGCTTTTCACAACCTCAGGTTTATACTGACAGGTCGCCTCCAGTGTTTTGCACGTCTTTAACATTTAATACTTTGCTGTGTGCTTTAAGATCTCCACCGGATCACTGGATTTAACACTTTAACCTCACTGCCCCGACCACTGTGGTCTCAGATGCCTTCAAGCGCTTCTTCTGCTGGATTACCCTTCCTTTTACTTCCAGAGTCAACAGGTCTTTATTTGTAACCGTATGAACATGGGACTTTATTGATTCTTGAGTTCTGAAACAACCCAAGGACGTGTATTGACAAACTGACCCCCTTCTTGTCTTGAAACAAGTCCCTCTTTTCCCCTGGACATGCCTGGTTACACCTACCCGGTGCTCAGGTTGTTACGTGGAGGCCATACACTGATCAGTCATTCCATTATGACCACCCGACTACTATTTCTGTGTTACCCCCTTTCGCTGCTGTATATATAGCAACATTTAATACACTGTGTCAAACCTTTCTGTCAGAAACTCTTTTATTTTCTGAAGCATGTGAAGCTACAGTTGCTCAAATTCAAAATTGTCCTTTTTTCATGCTTGTAACATTTCAAACTTTGCCGTCTAATACATCCACTAACATGTCAGTGGTTGTGATGTTGTGGTTGACCACTGAAACTGTTTGATGTGCCGCAGCAGGCCCCCACACCACCCACAGCAGCATCTTTAGTCATTCCCATTTTTTAACTTTCTGAAGTTCAAAGACGGCACTGTGTGATACCTGGTGTGCATGTAAAGACTAGAAAACATATTTGGATGAAGACAGAATTCTGAACAGTTCCTGTTATAGCATGTTTGTAACCATTGAGCTCTAATACAGTGACACTTAATGCTGTGAAAACCAAATACTAATGTCTGGCTTTTATTGGGAAGTAATAGCTGCATTTTTTCTTTTGTCATGTTTGTGGACTTATATCATTGCCCAGCTTTGGTTAATCTTTTCTGACCTCCACATGTCAACCGATGCTTGTTTATGCCTTTGTATTTTGACAGTGTGCTACACTACTTTCTCAGTTTTCTCAGTAGATTCTCATTGTGTTCCTATGTATTGCAATACCTTTACTGCTTGATATACAAAGTCCTCCACCCATAGTCGGGTTGGAAGCTGTGCTCTGAACTACTGTGGTTTTTTTGTAACATTAACTCAAAAGCATAACATTGGCCATATGTAAAGAGTTTTTTGTGGGGATTTTCTCTCGCACATGTTAAAGTCAATGGAATCATTGGAGCAATTAAAACTGCAATCCCATTTCTAACCTGTTACATTTCTATTACTCAGGAATTGTACCGCTGCGTTGAGGTCCTGCTGCCTTGCCACTTGTTAGGTTCATCCAGCCATGTCCTCCCTGAAGTGACACCAGAGGTCAGTGATTTGCTTCAGCTTTTTAGTTTTAACTTTGTTCAGCCTACTTATTCAGAGCATATAATACAACTGCTGCATCTTAAAAAAATAATCATTGTGCTAATAATATCCTGTGGTCAGTAAAATTTCAAGGACTATGCTTTGTTAAAATCTCCACACTTCTCTAATGTAAGCTCCTCGGCTCTGTGTGCTGTGTGACTCCTCTTCTGTGCTTCACTTTCACTATTGCAATGAAGCAATTTCCCCACTGACTAATAAAGCTTTTCTTATCTCATCTGTTTGATCAAGCCGGAGGAATCGGGGTGCAGCCATGGCAGGCAGCAAGAAGACAGGCTTGTTGTGGACCAAGTAGTCCCTGCTTAACCTCCCTGTAAGTAAGTCAACACACGTTCATTCCCTCAATTAACTACCAAGGCAAACATTCTGTAATCACCCCTAAACCACAAAACACGTACTTCACCACATCCTTTTAACAGCAAGAGACAAAGCCGTAAGAGACAAATTGCTGTGCCAACAGTGTCTTACAACATTATATTTGTACGACTGTTAACATAGAGACTAAATCCATCTTGAAGCAGCCCACATTGGAATAACGAAGCAGTAGATTGGGAGTAACACAATCTGGAGCTGAATCATTCTCAATGTGTTCATGATCCAGAGAGAAAATAGACCCTCACTGTAATGTCTCGATCTGAGACAGAGCTCACTGTTGAACTTGACGAAACACATTTGACTGGCTGAAACTCCTGAGCACAAACTAACCAGTGTAACAGAACACCAAAGAGAAACATGATGCTGTGACCAGTGCAAATATGCTTTAGTAACCAAACATGTTGGTAGAATGACTTGAAGGATAATCCTATTGACCTTACCTTTTTCAGCTCAGCTAGAAACAGAATCCCATTATTCCAAACCATCACCTTATGCCAACAACTGATACTGACTGCTGAAAATATGTCAACTTGTTGAATGCAACGTGAACCAGGTGTTGAGGTTAGAAATTGTCCGTTAAGTTTACAAAAGCCAATGGAAGCCTTGAACAACACAAAGCGTGCAATTATTTTGTCGAGGACAGCAGGCACTGGAGACATCCACAGCGTCGATGAAGGCATCACAACACATCCAGCTGAAACCACCTGAGTCAGGCTGACTGTTCACAGCGCTGCTTCAACACCTGCTTATCACTGCTCCAGCCTCCTGCTGACCTCAGTTCACCTCCCCGGTGACCAGAAGGGTATCATTTGTGAAGAACCTGGATCCTGATTTATATTAGATTTGAAGCGCAGCAAGCATGAGTGTGTCAGTCACAAGAGAGTGAAACTCATTTGCATTGATTATAAATAACTGTAAGCCAGTTGCAGTGAACGTGCATCTGTGCATCTGTGGCGGCTGATCAGTTTCCACTCAAGCAGAGGAGAAAAGCTCCTGGGTGTATTTTAAGTGACTTTGAAAACTTGAGCACTTTGAGTGTGACACTCTGTCGAATAAAAAGTTAAAGTCACTTGATAGCATTCACTAAAACATGTTGACAGCATTAACTAAACTCCTGCATGCTGAATATGTTATCCTCTTCATTTTACCCAAGGACTTGATCAGTGGAACAGTTTCAGAACAGAATTCAGAGCTTCAAAGGTTCTCAAACTCATCCCTTGGCTTTTTGTTCTTTTCGCCATGTCATTACATCCGTTATGTTTATGTGAAACTGTTTTAACAAGGTGTTCTGCTGAGGGAATTGTTTTGACGTGCTATTGCAGGGTCTTTCCAGCAGGTGTCAGTATTACAGGGTGGAAAGCTGCTTTCTCTTTGCAGTGCAGTGACAAAACACAAGTCTTACCCGTTCCTCAGTTTTTTGTTTTTTTTTTTGTGGGGGGGGAGGGTGCGGGGTGTCAGTTAAGGGATCAGCTTCTTTTTCTTTTTTTTTTTTTTTTTTTTTAAAAAGTGTTTTGATTGACACTCCCTCAGGAGAAATGGCAACAACTCATAAGATGTAATATAACTTACACAACAGTCAAACTGTTTTTTTTAATCATTTGAAGGGGCTTTTGAAGTTTCCAGTGGGTTCAGATTTTAAGTGTTAAGACCTTCACATGACTATTCAGTGTCAATGTATTGCTGGAAAGTTATTTAACTATCAAAGAAACTCGACAGTTTTTAAGTTCGGAAAAAAGGTGATTTATTTTTTGCTGTGGAAAGGCCAATGCAAAAGTTGTAAGGAATGCATACAGGTGAGCTTTAAAGTGGCAACAACAGCAAAAATCAGCACGTAAGCATTTCATTACAAGCATTTGAATAACATGATTATAAAGCCGTAGCAGATTTGATTGAGAGGAATGTTCATTCAAAAACAAGAGTTGTAACAGAGCAGCTTCAAGTGAGCAGACATCCCTGAAAGATACACCGCAGTGTGTTTTCACCAACAAAGAGGGCTTTAAAAACCCCTCCTGTGTTCTGTGAAGTCACATTTGCAAAATATATCAGTCAAAGTTGACCAAAAATACACAATTTTTATGAATTCATTTGTGGAAAAATAAATTACAACAAAAAGGTGAGACTGTAAATTTACAAAAGGCATTTTTTTTGTTTAGTTTACCAGATGTTCAGTAAAAAAAAAAAAAAACATCCTTATTATACAAATATCATCTCTGATGCTACAGTACATTAAACCCTGAAAGTCGAGTCCAGCTGAGTGAACGACAAACAGAAGAGATGAACACAACAAAAGGAAAAAAAAAAATACATAATTATTTGGCATAAAACTTATTGCTGAGAGTTCCTGAGCTTGTTTAACTTCAACGAAGTCCTTCTTAACCTGTGATATATCTCAGTAAGTAAGTTCGCAGAGACAAATTAAAAACAATTTACACTCAAGTTCACAATAAGGAATTAAAACATATTGTGCAAGGAACAGGTTTTTTTTTTTAGAGTTCAAGAGGTTCTTTTTTCGGCTTGTGTGAAGTCACCCGGCGACACGCGGCTCAGTGGAAGGAGCTGACGTGGCTCTCCGTGTCCCCCCCATCCAGGTTACAGCAGGGGGGGTTCCCACGGCTGCAGGGAGGCCTGAGGCACCATGAACTGTTGAGACTGGGGCTGCAGGACGAAGTACCCGTAGACCTGCTGGGGGTGCGGGGGAGGAGGTGGAGGAGGAGGAGGTAGCAGCGGCGTGCACACCGGAGTGAGGAACATCGGCGGCGGCTTCGGATATGGAGTCCAGACGGGCGCTCCGTGGGGCATGTAGGGGAGGCTGCCGGCGACCTGGACAGAGACGACACCAGAGATGAGCGAGGACTGCGGACAAGGTGCGTGCACTGATGCTGAACACACTTCTGCTCATGTGAGAAGAGTCAGTCTCAAATAACTGACACAGCAATAAGTGACGCAGCATGTCTTCCATTCATAAAAATACCTTATAAGTGAAAATCTACAGAAATACTCTGCATGGTTGCATGAATGTTTTAAACTCAAACCAACACAGCTGTTGTCTGTCGTTACAGTATAGTTAAGAAAGTAGTCAAAAACACATCAGCAACCCTCAAAACATTAATTGTCTGTTTTTAATTACAATAAAACTAAATAATCGTATAAACGATGTTTAAGAACTTTATTCTGATGTAAATTCTCTGCACTCACGAGCATTTACAGTTAAAGTTCACAGTAACATAAAGCAAGTCATTTGCTGACAGAAATGTGGCATTTTCTGTTTTGGCAACAGTGACACTTTTTAAAATATGGCCTCACAAATCTCAGTATCATTGAGGGGGACTGTGTGAAGCACCAGCAGGTGGTTCTTCAGCAGTCGGAGGAATTACCATTGGTCTGACGACTTTGACCTTCGGCTGTCCGTCGACAGGTCGGGTGCGAACCCTGGGAACCATTGCTATAGTGTAGGTGGCGCCTTTCACCGCTTCCTTGTCGATGGCCGGCCCGGGTTTTGCTTGCTTATCCTTGGCCTCGCCATCCTTTGGGTCTTCCTCCGTGTCGCTTGACACAATGGAGCTGCAATCGGAGGAGGTCTCAGAATGATAATCCGACGTGTCCACGTTGGATGACTCGTCGATGGGATCACCCTGTTCTTCATTAGGACTGAATCTGGCAATGGTGAAAGGCCTGCCATTCTCCCCAGACCTGTGAGGGAAGAAAAAAGAACAATAGTTTAAGTTAAGCATTCCCTAATGTAATCATTAACCAGGTTCCTGCTTTGACTCCCCACGTTTCCATTCATTGTTGTGGAGTTGTGATGACAACTCGCTCACGATTCCCGGCTAGACTGAAAGCTCCAAGCTCCTGAAGCGTGTCTGTATTTGCCTTTCAACCTCGGCGCGCCGCCGCTGACTCACCTCACGCTAACCTCCAGAGGGTCGACCCACACGGTGATCTCAGGCGGGAGTCCCAGGCTGCTGTATGGGATGTCGCTCTGCTTACATGCTTTCAGGAGCATATCATCAGGCGGCGACTGGTTGTTAATCCGAATGCATCTGTGGAAGCCAAGACATTGTTTTTTTTAATTAAAGATCGCATTCCAATAGCGGGCGAAGACATTACACTGGATGCAGATTTTTACCGGTATGCCTGGCCTTTAGTGGGACACTCAGGATACCAGTGACCAGTGTATTTGTCAGACATGACTTGCTGAAGCTTCTCAGCAAACAGGTCGGCCTTTACGAGGTCGAGCTTGCCTCGGGCCACAGCCAAACGCTTGAAGAAGATCACGGCAGCCTTCACCTCTCTTCTCATGATGCCTGTAGAGGGACAGAGAAAAAAAAAAAGAAAGACTTTGAGATTGGCAGTCACTTCATCCCAAGGATTTGTGTGTGTGTGTGTGTTTTTGGCAAACAAACTGACATCAATGCAGAGAGACCGTTTCATTTTCATTTGCAGTGAAAGAGTTAGGCTATTCTGTAGGCATCGCCACCAGCTCTGCTCACAAAGGGCGATACATAGGCAAACTGGCGCTGCCATATTGGCACGCAAGCATTTGGACATTCAAATCCACCGAGCGCCGTGTTGTTTATCTTCTGATAGCGTGTCTGTTTAGGTTGAGTGCCAGTGTCAACCTGACCAACGAGGAATGTTTTTAGCTTAGCCCAAGGCGATTCAGACTTTGCAGCTGAGTTAGCAAACTGTTGAGTGTGCTTACATCCTGCTGTTGTCCCCTGACAAGTTGCGCCTTGAACTTTGAGGCACAGACGTTAATTTGTTATTGTGGCTTGAAACCTGCGACTGTTGCTGCAGCCTGTGTAATGTCTTGTGACAGAAAATTATTATTTGCACTGGCAGAGGAGGCCACAGCCATATCTAAAAAGCAGTATTGAGTTTGTGGCACAAGTAAAAGTAGCAGTAACTTCAAATCGCAAACAATGGTTTGCTGTTACACGAACTGTGTGTTGTCAAATATTATATATAGATGTTCAAACAGCAGCTGTTAGTCTGTGAGGTAAACAGTCGTCGCACGTGTTTTTCAGGGTGCCGTCTTGGTTTGGCATTTGATATTTCCCGTGCGTCCAAATCGTCTTCACCTCCAGGGGTTGGTACCTTTACTGGACACACATACATAAACACAGGTTCTTCTGCTGGTGTTTCCAGGTGGAGAATGTGAAGAATGTCAAGGCACTCCAAGTCCTCTGAATAATACATTTTTAACAACTTTCAAAACAGGCTTCGTGTTGGAGAAACATAATGACTGATACAATTAATTATAAACCTGTTATACCAACTCAGGCTTGACGTCTTCACACATTCTATGCTTGCAGTCAAAAGTCTGAATTCAAGATGTCGTCAGGAAATTGAAAGCCTTAATTTTAATAATATTGTGAATTAAATGCACACAACCCATTAGTCTGGCGTGAACTCGGCTAATAAAGTACATTAATTGTAATAAGTGTTAAAAGATAGCCGCACTGATTTGTTTTGATATTCCTATTAAGTCCAGTAGCACTACTGCCATAAAAAAGTGAACCCATTCACTCCCATGCCCTTTTCCACGATCGGTGTAAACACTGTTGTGGAAATGCAGACACTATGCATACAGAAGCCACACACTGAAACACAGCAGCAGTTAATCATACTGTATGTGAGTACGAGCTTTAAAGGGCTGCAGCTATTTTTACGTCCTTTAAGAGGAAGGCTGTCACAGCGTTGTTTATTCGGTACACTTGCTTCCTACTATCTCACTAAATGATGAGAGTGGACGATGAAACTTCATCTCAGACAAGTCTTTTGAGGACTGCTTTCTGCAAAACACATTCTAAAACTTTACTCGATCAAATGTGCAGTTAAAAAAGTTACTTTTTAATCACATTTAAAATGCATTGTTAATAACATGCAATAATTTGGCTTTGCAGGGATGAAATGCCTATTTAGACAGCACTTGCAAAAACTCAGATCATAAAGACTGCAGTGAAACTTAAGTTGCAGAAGTAAAGTCTTGTTAGTTTAAATATGCACTGATAAATAGTACATGGAAATATTAGTCGACTGGATTTGTCATGTATTACTTGCAGCCTAAACATTTGCAGACTTTTGGAGCAAACACTGGTCTGTGGCTGGAGTTGTTGACATCTGATTCACTATTTACAGTCCCATGCCTACACGCCTGTATCTGGAGGAGTGGGATTACTCAAATGACTGACAAATTCTGGGGGATTTCTGGTCAAAAATTGGGAAGAAAACCGAAACATGTTTTCCGGCTGAAGAACAGAAAACAAAGCTTAAAGTGACCATGGGATGGGGCACGCGTTTGTTTGCGTCTGATCGAATATTTTTGCTTCTACAAAATTAGGTAACACTCAAAAACAAAGACGCTAATTATTAAATGTCTTTTTTTGCTCATCCTTCTCCACCCTCGAGAGGAAACCTTGTACCGCATGCTGGAACAAAGATCGTTGTAGTGACGGTGCGGAAACCCCCCGGTGGAAACACTGAAAGTTAGTAGAAAAACCAGCCCGCAGCTGCATCCTCCCGTCTGAAGTAACCAAACAAATCGCTTCGGATGTAAAGCTGCTTGCTGATGTGTTTAAAATGAAAGCAAACTGGAGGACGATTTGTACTCGCAATAAAAAAAAAAAAAACACTCCAACAGAAACTGAGCCAAACTGTTTGGCGTCCCATAGTAACGAAAGTACCCAAACAAAACCCCTGCGATGAGCTGTGTGGTGGTCGAGGAGATACTCACCGAGTTCTCGGGGGGTTCTGGGAGTCCGGACAGAGCGGTGTGTGTGTGTGTGTGTGTGTGTGTGTGTGAGACCCTCTTCTGATCGCGCTCCGCTGCTGGTGTGTGTAGAGTTATTATGATCAGCACATGTTGCTTCCTCCTCAGTCGTGCTGCTTGGTGACGCCGAGGTGTTTTACCGTCAGCGTGAGTCACTTCCTTTATTCGCTGCCGAGAGCACGCGCTGACTGGCCGCCCGGCCCACTCAGGCTCCGCCCTGCCCATATATGGGCACCACGTTAACAGCTGAGTGGATGTTACAACCAGCGTGAGCCCGATGATGAAATTATAGAAAACATTGATGCTCAATCGAAGCTCCTGACAAAGCGCTTTTGTTAAACTGATAATGGAGAGTGCAAAGGGAGAGAGGAGAAAAAAGTAATTAAAAAAACCCAGTTGACTTGAATTGTGCCTAAAGTGTCTGCAGGTTAATGTTATTATTAAGGATTAAAGTGGTTTAAATATATTACAGGGTGACTTATAGACAGGTTGGAGATGATTAGATTTTTTTTTTTTTTTTTTTGATGGGAAAAATTCTTGATGGTCATTTTGGAAGACAAACCCGTTCTGCTTATTGCCATTTAGTGAAGAGTGTTGCATAATTCATAATAATGTTTTCATAATTCACAGTTGGCAGTGTTATTGATGAAAACAGCCTGAAACAAATGCAGCTGCGCCTGGTGAAAAATACCAGAGAATTTAAAAGAAAAAAGAAAACGCTGGTCAGCATAAAACAAGATTTTTTTCAAAAGAATTAAAATCAAAACTGTTAACTTGTTGTCATCAAAAATAATCTTTTTTTTTCAAACCTTTGATTTATGCAGACTTTTAAAGGGTGCAGACAATTGTTTCAGGCTTGTTCCGTCTCTCAAACTTACTTTGTGGTTTTTGAAAAAACACCCAGACATGTTTTAACACTTTCAAACACATTTTATTAATTAGCACTGAGCGAATTTGACACTTCCACAGTGTATGAAACAAGTCAAAATAATAAACTTGTTGTAACTTTTGAGAATTGATCATCTTGCCAACATCAGGCAGGATTTTGACTTTAAGTCAATTTCACTGCAGGCAGAAATTGTCACAACAAATCATCAGTTCCACATAAACTGGATGGATATTATGCCACCTATTGAAAACTAAGACATTTTCTGATTATAATGTATATATGCCAGTGACTGAAAATGAAATGAGACCCAAGCCACTGGCCGAATTTTTATATAAACTCAATTGTAAGGCAGTGGGTGAACGTATGCATTATATCAGTGGTTACACACTATATCTAAGTCTAAACTGCCACAAGGCTGATAACAATATTGTTGACGAAATGAAGAATGTTTCGGTCAAATAATCCATTCAAAAATCACATGCTGAATCTTTGCAGGAGTCTGAGGTTTGTGTAAGTGAATGTTGAAACTGGGTGAAAAGTTATAGATATATACTAATGGTGAATTACTAAAGCCTGCTTCTCGCGCCATCTGGATGGAGTTAAGTTTGGCACAAAAGTTCTCCAAAAAGTTTCACAGTTTTTTTTTCTTTGGTTTGTTTTTTAACAACTCTGAGGACAAAGAATTAACTTTCGGCCACAACACTGTTGAAATAATTACTAAAACCTGATACAGTCCAATATATTTTTCTAAGTGTTTCTTTTTGTGGCCAGTCGGAGAAGGAAAATCTGCAACAATTCACAACTCCTGTGAATGTTTCCTTACCTGAGAACTAAGTCGTTGACTGAAATCTGTGTCAGAGGCTAACTCAATGCATGTCCACTAGCTCTCTGGCTAAATATCAACCTCACTGGCAGAATAATGTAACCGTCCCTCTGGCAATGCAGTTAAACTGGACGTCAGAATTCCTCACTTACAATAATGTTGACTTCCAGTCAGTCACAACGTTAAAATTCAGTGGTGAACTCGGAGTGCTCCGAGCGGCCTGCAGTCTGCCTTCAGCTTGAAGATGTTAGGGAATCTCTAAAAATAATTTCTACTGTGCAACAGCAAAAATGTGACACAACAAAAAGTAACATCTTTTACACTTTTATGTGACGGTTCAGTGAAAATCTTAATTATTGTCTGATTGCTTGAACGAGGTTTTGCAGAACATGTTCCGTCCTGATCATTTTCTTGCCCACATGCCTGCAAACTGCTTGAAACATTGTTTGACCCAGAATGCTTGAGTGATTCTGTATCCAGTTTTTAGTTTTTGATTTTTGGATTTATTGGGTTTTTATTGTTGTTTTGCTCAGTCTGACATAAATTTTGTCATGAAACTCAAAGCCCTCTGGAAAGATTACATTTCTTGTCGAAGAGGCGTTTTTGAGTCTCACTCCACGATGGGGGGTTTTGATTATCGAAACTCTTCAGACGTAGTTCCCACTCTGACAATGGCCTCTATCAGATTCAGTGGCATTCAGAGGTGACTCTGTACTGTCACCTCAGATGGGTTGCGTGTGGAAGTCATTAGCATGATATTCAGGTCTATTTTCCACGAGGTGTGAATTGCAAAAAAACCTTTAAGGGGAGAGATACCTTGATTACGTCATAATCAGGGGAGGAGATCTCACTTCCTTTCAGAAATGAGGTTTTCAGTTTGTCAGAGAAAACAATTCTATCGGCCTCAGAAGCCATCGGTTTCCTACAATGAACAATCACTTCTCAATTTAATTGTTTAGTTATTCTTGATTATTTAAAGGACACAGAGAAATACTTTATTGTTTTTTTTTTCAGGATTGAAACTATTTCTGTGACACTGGTTATCATTTATGACGAAATGGTGAATTACTCTCGCTCACCATTAGCTGTTACAGAGAGATACCTCAATGTTTTTCCCCAGTTGCCTGCTACATGGTTGTGAATAATACATCTGTAGATTTACTAACTTTTATATGAATGAAAAAACCTTTAAAAAATCATAAATTCTCCAGAGCGGCAGTAGTATTGTTAATACTGCATAGAAATATAGTTTTCTAAATATTTTGCAAGGCTCTAAAAGACTACATGAAGCAATGCATATCGGTTATACTCGCATATTTTGTCTTTTGGTGCTGAGACTGACTGTAACTGAAAACATGCTGGTGGGAGAGTTCTGTGTGTGAGACCGGATGGACGAGCTTCAGGCTGAATCTCAATTAGCATCAGACCAGCTTGGATTAGCGCATCACTATGAACAATGCTTGCTAATGCAGTCGGTGCATTCATTTCGTTGTCTTTCTTTCCGTGGCGTGCAGCGAGCGTGATATTTTACAGGCGTGCTGCAGAATAAGCCGCCCGGTCAGAATATGGCCACAGTTAATCATAAATAGAGGTCGTGGTGGTCCAGAGGTAAGGAGGCTAATCTTTGCAGGTCACTGAAAAAGCCCTTTAACCTCAACTTGATTGCATCAAGAAAAACAGGCATTGTAAAACCCATTACAAATCAAACATGCACATCACATGAGTCGCTGTGGAGACACAGCTGACAAGATATATTATCTGTGTGTGTGTGTGCATGTGTGTCTGTTGTTCATATGGAACTTTAATCCTGCCACTATCATTGGTTAGAAATGGGAGTATGTGCTAATGAGTACATTGGTTGTCTTTGTGACTGCACATCAAAAAATATCATCCGTTTTCATATGCATGACAAAAGTGCACTTTTTTGGGGGGTAAAAGCTTTATTGATCTGTGGACACAAGTGTTGAAGACGGTGTTTTTTTTAGCAGAGGAAAGATGTCTTCATGTTGCAACACTTTTTGGACAATAAAGAAGAACATTACTGAAGCAATATGTGGGCAAAAAATAGTAATTAATGGTAGTTTCACAGTTTATGAGTCAATTCCGCAATGCAGTGTCAAAAGAAACAGAAACGTGTTGCTTTTTGGCTTTGATTATTTTTTTCATGAGACCAACTGAATCAGTGTCATTGGTTGTTTGGATGCCCCACTCTGTGAAAACGTCTCATCAGGACTGACAAAAGTTGTCAGAAGAGCATTTTTTCTGCTGTTCACTGTGAAACTGCATAGTTTAAAACAAATGGTCTGAAGTGCTTAATGTGCCGGTAATGGGAGACAAAGCAAGCTTATTTATACAGCAGCATTTAGATACAAGGTATTTTACGAAGTGCACAGTTATGCAGTAAAAAAAAAAGCTAAAAAACAAATGCATAAAAATTTTGATTTTTATTTTGGTTTTTTTGAAAGAGCTTTTAAATAAAGTTAAGGCCTAAATTAGAAGAAGCGAACGTGTCTTCAGTCCTTAACCTCTTCCCGAGGACCTCCGGGTTCTGGAGGCTTCATATTCTACCAGTAAAGGCATTAATCCCATCACTGTTTAACATTTTTCAAGTTATTTAAGCTATTACTAAAACACAAAAGAAACCTGCTGTACAATATATATGTTTGTCTTGAAATTACAACCCAGTATGTAAAAAGAAAGTCAAGACCTGGCTTAAGTGTATCCAAATGTATAATTAGTAGTTGATTGATAGTTGTGTGTTTGTACCCAGGCCTTGTTTTCATGCTCTCCTGTAGCATGTGGGCCATTAAGTTGACATTTGAAGGGTTAAAAGCTGCTATAATCACACTGAGCCTTCACTTCTCTTGATGTCCTCAATGTGATTTTTTTTTTTTAGATCACTGCTGTTCTTTTATTTTTTTTGAGGCATTGGAAGTATTTTTCTCATTTGTTGAAAAATGGAGTTATTTTGAAAGGCTTGTCAACTGCAGCGCTGTCATGCATCTGCTGCTCTTTTGACCACGGTGCTCCAGTCATAACAAGCTGTGACTCAGTATGTTGAAGATCAATAAAGCAGCCATAAATACCAGCAGTTCACAGCAACACAGACTCAGCGGCTGCAGAGCTGAGTTGCAGGGAAAAAGGCTGCGTGATTCCTTTTTAACAAGTTTATGTTTGTATGTGTAGCTTTACTTTCACCCTTTTCCAAACTCTTCATTAAAGCAGTGGATGATCATCATGCAGCACTGATAGATACATCTCCATTGGCGATAAGTATATAGAAATCTACAATTTATAGTTTATGGAATTACAAGCAAATTTCTTCATTCTGTGTCTAGGGTAAATTTATGCAAGTAAAATGCAAATACTTCAAAACTGTATGTCAGACTTTCTATGCAGTTCATCGTTTAAAACACTAAAAATAAATCAAATTGTTGCACGCCGCAGTGTGATTAGTTGTGGAACCATGTCTGTTCTGACAGAACGCCACCTCACTAATGACCGCCACTCCAGTTTTTAGCAGCCCACAGACCCATTTCCAAAAATGTACAAAGTTTCACACAAAAAAAAAAGCAATTCCACACATATTTGAATATAACATAGGCTGTAGATACAGTATTTAATGAAAAGTTTGGGACCTCTGGACCATAATCCCTGTTATATCACCACAGCACACATGCTCGGTCAGGAATTGGTCCTTTTTTACTGATTATTTAAATTTGTCTGGCTTTCACAATCATCCGAGTCGTCATCCCAGGGTCAGGAGACTAACCGCTGGATGACTGTTGCACTTTTCCTCCAAATATTTGTTCCCATTGTGACCACTAGAGGGCAAACTTGCACCTTTTCCTGATATGCTTTCATGGCAGTATAAACCAGCCCCATTAAAACCTGCATCACCTTTTTTTCTCTCTTCATGTTCTGTTCCTGTCATTTCATAGATTTAAACAAACATACCGTGTTCTCTCTATTTCTCTCTGCATATTTTAGACCTTCTTGCTGCATTTCATCCTGTAAATCTGCGATTGCAACTTGTGGTTGCTGTCTGCATAGGGGGGATGTTGTTAGCTCTCATGCCTCATGGTGAGAAAGTCCGATCTAGCGAATGTTTCTGTGGCTCCTGGTTTCTTAGTGTTGGTCGTTAGAGACAGACAGGCTGTCAGGTCTGTGAGGATTTTTCTTCCTGGATTTCACTGGCCCAGATGCCAACTCAAGAGTGAATTATTGCTGTAATGCTGCCCGACAGAGAGCGACAGACAAGACAGCGAGGCGGACATTAGAAAATGTTCAGGACTGGGTGTCTTTTATATTGATTAGCATTGTTTAGAAAACTGATGAGAATGGAATTGCCTTCTCTATCTTCATTTGACTCGAGCCTCTCCTCTTCCTCTTTGGTCTCGTTGACCTCCTTCCCACTCCATATTCCCAGGCTGAAACTCTGAAAGCAAGCCTTGTTGTTTACTGTAAGACTGATTGCATTACAATGTATTTAATGTACATTCACTTCTTTTTAAATGATCATCGGTTCTATTCCTTTATTGTCCTCCCCAGCCCAATACGGCCTCACTGACCTCACCTGATTCCTCCTAACTTTCCCCATTTGTGTAACTATTGATTTGCTTTTGTCAATGTGTCGTTTGTGAGCCTCAGACCCTTTGCTGTGATAATTAGATCCCAAACTGTGACGCTTTGTGGTCTCATACGCACATTTTCCACATCCACAATTCTCTCCAGTGCCGTGATTGTGTGCATAAGTATTGAAAATGACACCACTTGACCTCGAAATGTGATAGTTCTTTTTCAGGATCAGCTTCTCTCTGAACACGTCTGGCGGTATCAATGAAGCCCACACGCATACGCCACATGCAGCCTGCTTCGCCTTTAAAAACATATTGATTTCTCTCTTTCGCGGGGAGGCTTAATGCGATCGATCGTCCAGGCCCTTTCAAGATCAGCACCAGTATAAGCATCTCTTCCCCTAACACACATGCTGCCTCTTTCCCCTCAGGTAATGATTGTCCTTGGGCTGGGGGGAATAGTTTGTCTGCATTAAGGGAGGAGGAGTGTTTCTCTCCGCATCCAGTCCCCGTCTCCCTCCTCTCCGGTCCCCATTAATGTGGTTAAGTCTGGAACTTAGATTTGCCTCTTTAACAAAGGATATGGCGAATGCAGCACACACCTCCTTTGACCTTTATCACCACCCCCCCCCACCTCCATCAGCACCACCCCTCCTCCCCACCTGTCAGCGGGTCGATACCTCTTTGTATTTGCCATGCATTACACCAGTGCCCTCTCTCCAGATTAAAAAAGATGGCCTTTCTCAGCTTTTCACCCTGCAGACAAGCCATGCCAACAAGGCTTATTTCCACTTCTAAATATTACAGGCAGTCGAACCACAAACATCTGCCTCTTTAAGTCTAAACAGGCCATTAAATGTGTTTGTCTAAGCTAAAAATAAAAAGATCAGATTGACATAAGACAGGATGATCAATAGGGAGAGGTAGAAAGTAAAAGAAACGCTCCTCTGCACAGAGTATGCTGGATGTGTTAAAATTCACTCTTGACTTCATAACCAGTGTGTTTTTAGGCCGTCGCTTTAAACCCACCCCGGTGCAGCCACATGGTGGCAGTGTCACCAAGCTGGAAGCATAACTCTACTTTTAACTTTTAAGGTTATTGATGGATGATGCACTTGTTTGCAAAGAATTGCTTGGTCACACATTTAGCTGTAAACCTGTGTAAAAAAGAACATATTTTCAGTCATTTGAAGGAGGGATCATTGTAAATCTAATATTCACTCTTTTTGGCTCATTTATGGCCTCTGCCAACTCAAAGAAAAGGTGAATTTCTTAGCCCTTTATAGGTCACTCATAAAAATAATATATGGAAACTAAAAGTGTTAGTCACAGAGAAGAATCTGAAGAAATCTAAAGTACCATTTATATGTCAGTTGGGAAAGTGAAATATATGAGTCACTACTGTGACATACAAAGTTCTCCAAGTAATCAATCTTTAAAAGATTGCTCTGTATCCTCTATATAACACAACCAAATGTATTTTATTCCAGTATCCACAATGTAACTAGACAGTTTTGCCGTTATTTTGTAAAAATGATTTCTGCCTTTCAAGATGTTAAAGTAAAGAATTCTGAGAAGGGAGCTTGTGTCAGTAACACTGCAGGGAAAACCCCTGTAATTCACCCTGTAATTGGTTATTTTCAAATGACCAGCGTTTCTGCTGAAACTAAAACTGGGAGTCTTCCCTTCTGCCTGGCGGACGGCCCCCTCACCGTTGGGGTTTTGGCACTGGGCAAGTCATGTTGACATTTCCCCTCCTCTCATGTTTTCTCTGTAGATAACACAGCCTTACATCAGCTCCTTACATCTTGTTGATCCAAGCTGCAGATACGGTTAAATCACCGCGGAGGTCGTTCCTCATCGCATTCAATTTGCTCCGTGACTTTTTAATTACCAATATTTCAGCTCGGCTTCTCAGTTCACATGGCTGCAGTCTAAACACGGCATACATTACAGCTCTGGCCATCTTTTAAGTGCATTAAGAACAAACAAAGCATTAAGGAAAATGGGGGTGAAGAAAAGTTTAATTAACAAATAAATCAATGATGATTCAACAGACCTCCAGAGGTTTTTATGCTCAGACCAAACCTCTGCTTTACATTCTAGAACTTGCAAACAGCATTTCCACTGTTTTTTTTTCCATCCTTTTTTTATTAGCTCAGTGCATATGCTGATACTTTTAAACTCAGAAATGAAGTGGAAACTCCCCAGGCTATATATGCCATTTAAATAGATGTTTTATTTTTGCCTATGCAAATCTATTTTTTTTTTTTATGTTTAGGATTAATAAAAGTCATTTTCTGAGCAATTTGAAATCATATGATAAAACATATATAAATTAAAGCTCAATTTAAAATAAACATTGCTTCCTGTCACTTCTAAAAGTGACATGATATTTATGCTGATTGCTTGGTTGATGAATTAATTGACTGATATGACCACAGGAAGCAGACTCGTATATAAACTGTTTATAAATACATATTAAAAAATGGAGTGAAAAGAAATGCGAGTAAGTTATTTAATCCATTGCTTTCCATAAAGCCATGATGGATAAATAAGTCCTCATATAACGGATTTAGATATGATAGGATTTAAAGATGATTAGAATCTGTTTGCTTGTTGGTCCGTATGATACAATCAAATCCATCATCATCCATCCGTCTGACAGTGCAAGCACACACGCTCCCATTTCCCACATCTTTGGGGAGTTTAAAGTCACAGGTATAACATGCAGTCCTCACACTTTCTCATAATGAGAAGAGAGCGCTCGCCACTACAAACCTTACGTTGAAACAAATGTTCTCCAACTTAAAAAATTGTGTATGTGTTTGTCAGTCTTGTAGTAGACGCCACGCAGTACCACACAGACACTTCTCTAAAATATAACAAGAACTATAATATGTACGGATATGTTTTTATTGCAGCAGAATGAGTGGTTTATAAAGTGTCATTGATTTCACACTCACACATCCATTTTTATCTATTGTGAAGAGCGCTGAAAGTTTTTTTTTTTGCTTAATTACATCTTTTTTTTTTTCAGAGTTTGTTTAAAATGCCCTCCAGTACAAGAAACTTTATTGTTTGATATAGCCAGCAACTTTGTGCACCAAACAACTTTGGCACTGCTCGCTGGAACAGTGTGGAACAATTAAGCAGAGTGCGTTGTGAGGTGTGCCGTGGTTCAGTGAATCCGGTGCCCCGGCTGGTCCGCAGTCCCAGCGCCGCCCGTGCTCCCGGCTCCCTCTCTGGCCTTCCACCCATCTCCCACTCTCTGCACAATTAAACCAGTCAGGAGTGAAGTGCCCACTCTGTTTCGCTCGTGGAAAAAAAAAATTAAAAAATGTGAAAATAGATAAAAGCATAAGCTTGTATAATAGTCCACTTCATGACCCGCTGCACAAGTGAGTTGTCTTAGTATGAAACATTTCACCTGTATGTCAGCGGTTGCCATGGAGATGTTGTGCAGATATGTGAGGCTCTGCTTAATGGTCTGACCTTAACCTTGCACTTTCTCGACTGCATGCTTTCATGATGTTACAAACGCGCAGGCATACTTTATACTGGAAATCAATATTTCAGGAGCTGTCCATTCTCATTCCTCCACTTCACATTACAACAATCCTTTCATATCGGCGCAGCCTTCGACGGTATTGACGGCTTGCTGTAATTAAAATCGCTTCTGAATGTTTGGACGTCGCGCACCTTCTACTGTATATCTCGAAAACTGATCTCCAAGTCTTCCATAGCCTTGAAGCAGCATTTACAAACCTTTTCCCCTCCCCCCATCTGCATTTCTCTTTCTGCCCCTTTTTGCCCCTCTGTCCTGCTCTCTCTCTCTCTCCCTCTCTCTCTCCCTCTCGCTCTCTCTCTCTCTCCCTCTCCTGCAAGCTGTGTCTCTTTCCTGTGTGCTGGGGGGCCAGCGGAGGGGAAGTACACATAGAAAGAAAAGCACTCTCTCTGAGTTCAAGTGCACGGGCTTAAAGACACAGCTGGCCCGAACAAAAGGGGTATGTTACAAGGAGAAACCAGTCGTGAAAAGGCAAAACAATAACCTCATCACGAGGCGGTCGCGCGCACGTGAACAATATGAGTATCATTTTCAGCAAAAACGAAAAAAAAGAAGATGAAATTAAGAAAATGCAAATAGGAAAACTCTGGAAAAAAAATATGTCTCCTCCCCTTTTCCTCTTTCCACGTACACTCCTCCTATTCCCTCCCACCCACCTTCCTTTCTTTCAATCTCTGTCCCTCCCTCTCTCCTCTCCTTCATTCCTATCCTGCGTGCATACACACTCTCGCTCACACACATGTAGACACACATGGTGGTTGATTTCCTCTCCCTCTTTCTCTGGCTCGCTCGCCATCTCTCTGCACCACTGAGAATTTTCATGGTTTTTTTCTCCCCCTCTAGGTATTGAATACGGCGGAGCCGCTTGCGAGCGGCTCCAGCACACGCTGTCCTGGGTACGGCAGTAGCGGCGGCGGCGGCGGCAGCAGCGGGAGGAGATCCGGCTGCCTCACACTTTGCTGCAAGTGACTTTATCGACTGCTTCCCTCCCCTCCCATACTTTTCCTCGCAGTGTTAATTTCCTTTGTCCACGAGACACGTTTCCCCTCAAAGTCCGGAGCGCCGGGCGCCGAAGAGACAGAACGCTGTTCCGAGAACGGAGAGACGAGGCTTCGGTGGATAAAATGTGACAAGGCTGGAGCGACATAAAGATGCGAGGCTGCAAGTCGAGCTGGAAAGCACAAACTCAGGAGCGAGGATGAGGGGACGGACAGGAAGACTCAAGTTGGAACGGGAAAGAAACGCGGGAAAAAGGTAAAAAAGCAGACTTATATATTCATTTACATTTTACTAACCCACTCATTTAAAGAAGAAAGTCACCCTGTGCTCGCCCCTGTGTGTCTTTTAATGTTTTCGCTGCCCGTCCCACCTCGATTTCAGTTCTCGGTACTGGTTTGGGTTTCTGCTAGTGTGTGTGTGTGTGTTTGTGTGTGTGTGTGTGTGTGTGTGTGTGTGTGTGTGTGTGTGTGTGTGTGTGTGTGTGTGTGTGTGTGCGTGTGTGCGTGTTTGAATCTAAAGTCGTTTTCCTTCCTCTCCCGCTGGAGCATTTGCTCCGTTTCCACACGTCTCTCAAAATTCAGCCTTGTCTTGTAGTTGCTCTCTTTGCTTGACAGAATGGCCAAAGAGATCTTGCGTGAAATGAAGTTGAGTTTTAGTTAATGGATGGATTTGGGGCCCAGCTGGGAGGATGAAGGGGAAGGAGGAAGAGGGCTGGAGCACACACTTCTGTCCCATTAGTTCGCCTGTCGCGGTTTTTGTAAACATCATTATTTCCCGTTTTATAAATCTATTCTGAATATTAATTCATCCTGGAGCTGGTCTGTAGGTATGAACAGAAAGTAAACTGTAAAAAAAGTATTTCAATTGTTTGGAAATCAGCATTCTTGCATTATAATCGGCGCGTCCCACCCTCCACGTCGCTGTAGTGTGGATGCCTGTTGTGGCGTTTCTACCCGGATCTCATCTGTATTTCTTTTGGCATCCACTCATATAAAACTTGGAGCTCTGAATGCCTCGCCGCGCTGCGCCTCTGCAGCTCTCACCTCAGCCTCGCTGTCCGATCCGTTTCGCCGTCATTGTCTAATATCGACAAGTTATGCTCATCTTCCGCATGTCGAGTACGTGGGATTATTCATCCTCACCTTCTCCTGTGTTCTGTACGAGCCGGTGTATCGCCATGGAGACCCGATACAAGCTGTTTTCAGATAAGGCTGCATGAAAACTCACAAAGACGCCCCGGTCGTCTCTCTGCCAGGGTGCGCCATTTGGCAGAGGGCAGATTTAGGGTGACGGAGAATGAGGGATGGCTGTAGTCAGCATGGATAGCTTGTATGTTAGATTGTAGGCTGAACTGAAATCTTCAGAGCTGCTCTTCACACATTAGTGACAGTAAAGGCTGGATGGAAAAGACGCGGTGAAATAAGATTCTTGTGTTTTTACTGGAATCGAATGAGGTCTTGACCCACCTTAACCCATTAAAAGCCTCAGTTTTATTCATTCACAGTAATGAGCAGGAAGTAATAAAAAAAAAAATCCTACTATCTGCCAAAAATGATCATGTGAGTGATGAAGTAGAGATTTGTAGTTTAGCTTTTGAATTTAACTTTCTTGACAACCTTCATATCTTTTTGTAATTTATGTCATTATTGGATGTGGTTCAGGAGAAGTGTTCATTCCCAAAGCAGTTAGTATTTACAAGATTATAAACGTTTTAAACCTGGGTTATGTAAGTCACATTTTGCAGATGATTTTGTAGAGCCATCGCCATTAAGGATGCCATCGTAGTGGCAGAAATATATCTGCATTCTTGTTGAATAATGTTGTTCCTAAAATGACACAGTTCCAACTCAGCCTATTTCCCTGACTACCTGAAACCCAAACGAACTGATGGCACTCAAAACATAAACCACATCATCAAGTATTTGACATCGTTTTTCATTGATGCTAACTCATCTTCTAATTTCAGTTTTTCTGTTTGTGAACGCTCAACAAAATACAGAAAACAAGTCTGTGTGAATGTAGCTCAGTGATTTAAGGTCACAGTGTGCCGTGCTCAAATCGTGACGTTATCCAGCTTGATTTCAGACTCGCTCGATGTGAAAATGTATTCACGCTGCTCCTCCAGTCCAGCTGTTTGGAGGCTTCCTGTCCGTCTCTCGTGGCTGTCACACACCTGACAGCTGACAGGCATGTTTTCCCACAATTACTATCAAACCGCTTGTTATTTTCCTTTGTTTGTTTTTTAATCACACTGCCTCATCTTTTCGTGGGAAATGTGACTCATATTCCAAAACGCTGTTCATCGTCTCGTTTTCATCTTTAATCACTGTCGCTTTGAAATGGTGTCACCGAGTGCCGTTTATTTTCAAGAACCTAAAAGGAGACACGCAGTAAGACAAGTGTAATAAATGAAGCGTGCAGATTTCTGTTGTTACATTAAAAAAGTGTGTCGTGTCAAGACAGTTTAAGCGTATGAGCAGTGGAGACATCCAGGCCGCCTCTCTGCTGCAACAATGCCGAATACTTTTTGCAGAAATAATGGATTGCCATGGCTTGTTGGGGTGACAAAGATTCCATCAGCTATTTAAAACCTTTTCAACTCAAGGCTGTCACTAACTGACCCGAGCAGATCTAAACTTTAGAGCAGAGAGGAAGTCATTCATGTGTTTCACTCTATAAAAATAACTCGGCCTTCGCCATCAATTATGTAGTTCTGGTGTGAAAGAGATGGGAAAAGGGCCACACACAACAGGCAGCGGGGTCCAGTGCGGAGAGAAAGCGCCGCACCATGTGACCGCTGTGGATGTACTAACGCTCTCTCACGGTCTGAGTGAGAGCTATTCCCCCTGGACTCGGTGTTCCAGTTGCATCAGTGTTTGTCTGCCTTCTCCAGGACGTGGGGCTGAAATGGGGCTGAAATGGGGCTGGAGCTGACTGAGCTCCATCTGGATACCCATAGGGCTTCCCTGCTGTATTAGCACACTGCTGATAATGTTTCTGTCTGTCGCACAGGATACAAAGTTAAAGCTTGGATTTTTTTTTTGTTTTTTTTGTTTTTTTAGCATCATTACTTAATCATAGTAATAATAATAATAATATGATATAGTGATATCAGCATGTATGTCAGCTAATTTTCTGTACAACCAGTGATCCCATAATGACTATGACATTTTCCACCAGGAAGGGTTGGAAATGAGTGTTTTGAACTCTCGTATTTCCTTCTCACCACCCATTGTATTTCATTTTAAGCTCAGTTTTCACTCCCCATTCAGCCTCAAGACATCCTTAGGCTGTCGAGGTGACCAAGAGACTCGAAACACAAACAGCACGAAGTGTAGTGTCGTCCATTCAGATCCATAAAACTTTTGTTAAATGATTTTTCTTTTCTCCCATCATTTCTTTCATACTTAGTGATCAAATACTGTTTAGAGGCGAAGAGAAAAGGTTGAATCTGGATAAATTAGTGACAATTTTGATTTTTCTAAGAGAGTTCAAATTAAATTTGCACATATCAAAGGAAAAAATTAACTAGTTGCCCATTGCTTTTATATTGACGGCTTCCACCTAATGTATTTGTGAGGGTGAGCATTACAGCCTGTGTTTGACGACTGCCTCGACTTCAAATCATATTTTGTGATACCAGAGAATTTCTTTCTGATATAAAGTCTCTCACCGATACCATTCCCATACCAATACTTTTCAATAAAACCTTTGTTTTAAAAATCCATGGAGTTAAAATAACTGTAGTGCCTCAGTTTGCTGGGAAGATTGAGAAGTTGTGAAGGACAGACATCCACAGTGAGATTTTTAGACTGGTGAGTCCAGTTATTTTCCTGTTGTGTGATCAGGAAGCGTTTTTAAATGTGGCTCAGTTAGCTTGTGACGTGTTACTATGAAACCTCCACGGCTGCATTTTAGTGGATTTTGGCCTCACATGACTTTCTTGATTGCTAAATGTGTGCTGAGGTTTTCAAAGATTTCACACAGTGTCATTTTCATTGTCGGCACTACTCCCATCAATCCTTGAGAAAAATGGTAATAAATACCAGAATCTTTTCAAATCACAGGTTTTAGGTATTTTATCAAAATTAATCCTGAAAGTGGCTCATGTGGTATTGAAAGTATCGATACTTTCATGCCGCTTCACACATCATGAGCAGTAAACTGAAGCTGTGGAACCACTGCTAAAAACGTTTCGTTTAAATTTGTTTGTGTATATTCATTGTCATGTTTTTCATTTTGAGATTATTACAATTGCAAGAAATGAGGGAAATTAAATCAGGAAATGTGCAAGTCAAGGGGAAAGAATTTGAAACAGCTAAAATCAATAGTGTTCATTGTCTTCAGGATCATAAACGTTCTGCACCTTTGAAAAATAGATGCTTCATTTTTCTTCTTTTTTTTCAATTAAATTAATTTTGGGAGTTATAATGACGTTTTGAAGAAATCCATGACACATCAACCACACACTCTGTAAATCTGACACGCTGTAGCTTCAGCCAGTCACCGTCTCCAAACTGTAACACTAAACCATTTTCGGTTGCTTTCGATGGGCAAAGCATTTTTTTTTTTTTTTTTTTTTGTCCAAAGTATAAAGTCCAGAGAGTACAGTTCATGCTCCCTAACAATGGCGCACTAAGTAAAAAGCAGTTATCTCTCACTGTCATGGGAAAAAAAATTAGAGAACTGCTTTGCTTGGTGTGTGACGGTGGAGCGTTGCTCCATACTGGACGGAGATCCGGCGTGTCAGATGACACTGCCTGTACGATCGCTTCCGATCAGCCCTGAAAAGTTGTTTAACTCGCAAAATAATGAAATTACAACTGGTGGTGATTACTGTGATTGTATGTTTCGTAGAAACCATATTACTGAGAAAAACTGCAGATCGATCAAGTTGATCGTGTTCTGATGAAGTTTCTCATCTGATATCGCATTAGTTTTTCACACTGAAACACGAACCAACCCCTATATTATTCTCACATTTCTGCTGTGAAGTAGTAATTTTGCTACTAGATACACCCACAGTTTCAAATATTATTCAACCCTGTGTGATTTTCTAACCCGTTCATTAAATTAATTGATTTAATTCCTGCTTTATATCAGCATTTGTTTTCTAATCACCAGTTTGTCTGATTTAGTGTTTTGATGCAGGGAAGATAAAATTAAATAAATTAAATCTAATATCTCCTGACAATGAATTAAAACTATTCAATAAACAAATAATACTCCTAATACAAGTATTTTATTTTATTTTATTCGAAGGGTCCTTTCTACTTCCACATCTGTACTATTTGATTTAACGAATGAGCTTTTCTGTGTCGTTGAGAGTGATTCTCGTCATGTGACAGCCGTGGTTTTCGTACGTTGCGTTTCCCCCCTCTGGCCGCACCGCGCTGGATGCAGGCTGCATCTTTTTGGGGGTTTTTCCTCACTCTCCATACACTCCAGGAATCCTCTCCATTAGCCGGGCTAATATCGATGAACGGTTTCCTCCTGAGGGTCCAGGTGGCTGCCTGGTGCGTTCAGAAGCAGGCAGAGGTGGTGAGGTGGGGGTTAATATTTGCAGGCTGTAGGAATGTGTTTAGAGTCAGCAGTGAGAATTCCTCAGTTGTGCATTAGTAGGTCACAGCATTGCCTCTTACCTCCTCTAACTGTCTCAATCCTCTCTCTTCCTCTTTGTCTTTTGTTTCTTCCTCCTCCGTCTCGTCTTCATTGCCACGTTTTGCCCGCCGCCTCATTCTCGATGCACATCTTTTTCCTTTTTTTTTTTTTCCTTCTTCTTCTACGTTCTGTCTCAAGTTTTGATGCTGACTGTTTCCCTTCTCCCCTCAAACTCTTTAGATGTTTCAAAGACATCTTAAGAGCCTCGGGAGCTGGGGGTTGGGTAGCATGCAGGAGATAGTGAAACTGTGTACGAGTGTGATAATGTTGGTGCAGGCCTCTCTGCTGCGAGCCTCCTGTCCTCTTCACTACATCAGTCATGTATGATTTATGCAGCGGGTTTCTCGGGAAGAGCTGTGTTGATGTCATTAGGAATCGTCTATTCATATTTTCACATGAGTGCAGCTCGACGACTCCGGAGCAGGAAATCAGATATTAGGACACTTAGCGTTGCTTCGGTAACATGAGGACGCAAAAAAAAAGGGAAAAAAATCCCAACCAAAGGAAACCTAACATTTTTAGGCCTCCTTCATTAGGATTTGAATCTTAGATCTTCTCAGTGTGACGGTGAAAACGCTTCTCCAGCAGCATCCACATCATTTATCATCCATCGCTTTTACCCTTTCACACACACTCCAGTGGTGAAAGCCGCCATGCGAGGTGGACAGTCACAGTGCGATGGAGAGTTGAACCTCCAACCTGAGCGCTGGAACATGACCCGCCTGTGAAGGAGAAACGAAAGTTAAGCTCAAACAACCATTGTGAGGGTAGCAGTTTTAGCACTTTGCTCCTGAGATGGAAATCGCTGAAATGTCTTGACTGTTACAGATCCCGTTTTTAGGAGTTTTGGAAGATTTATTTAAATAATTGTAGGATCTCTTATTTGCTTGAAAGGTGACTTTGAGTTAAGGAGTATTCAGTTGCTTTCAAGAGAAGTACAACTACACAGTGGGCCTTTAAATATTCAGCAACTACAGCTCAGCCTGCTTTTGATTAAAGAAATGCATGTTAATTAGGGTGTGTTGGAGGTGCTACTAAACTGTGTTACATTGAAACAAAGCAAGATGAAGTCTTTCCAGTATGTGCGCTCAGTTAATTTAACAGTCTGCTGTTCCCATTCATATCAAGCGAGTCTTAATGGGAAACTGTATTTGTTTTGACTATAAAGGTCAACCAATGATAACCGGTTAAATTATTTATGCAACAATATAATACGAAAGAGATCAAACGTGGGTTACGAGATATCGGTTCATTGATGGTGGCTTTAAGTGTCACTCCATCCCTCCTGGCAACGGATTGGTGGCATTCACAAGGATCTCCATCAGACGGCTTTGCAGCGATACACACATGCTCGGTGACGGTGTCGGAGGTGCCATCAGTGTCAGCCGTGCCGGCGTCACACAGCAACTCCCCGGAGTGTGCCAGCTCGCCGTGCCAGACTGGGAGGAGGAGGAGGAGGAGGAGGAGGAGGGGTGTGTCGGAGAGGAAAGACGAAGGTGTGAAGGAACAGGTCGTCTGAGAGGTGCAGACAAGTGGAGACGAGAAGCGTGCGAGCGAGAAAGAAGGGGTTTAAAGAGAGAGGACGGGAGAAAGAGAAAGCGGCCCCCGCTCGTCTGCTCTGGCGTGAAAAATTGCTCCGTTTGCGTGCGCTCGCTGGTTCGATGACGAAGGCATGAGGACACAAGCGGCGCGGCAAACAAACATTTACAAGCAGAGGGATGCAGGTCGGCGCGGCGGAGGCTGCTCTTTGGTCAGCGCGGGTCAACGAGGTCACATCTGTAAGATGAAAGGAGAGGCTGCGGTCGGTCGCTTCCACAGAGGGATGGAGAGGTCAGGAAGTGGCCCCAGCACAAACACCGGGCTCATTGTTCAAGTTCAAGGTAGCTCTGGATAGGAGTTTTCATTCACGCCGTCCTCCAAGTGGCTGTTTTTTTTTTTTTTTTTTTTTAAAAAGGGTCGCAATTAGAGGGAAACGCTGCCTTTGGCGTCGCTGGTGACGTCGGTGTCCTGCTGTTAGAAGTGTAAACTAATTATGTCAGTTTTATTGATTTAATTAGGAGGTTTGGTTTGAGACGGAGCTTCGCCTGATGTTGGCATATAGCAAAAAAAAAAACAAAAAAAACACGAAGAGAGTTTCGAAAGAAGCGGATGTGCTCACACGTGGCCGGTCCTCAGGTGGACTCAGTCTCTGCCCTTTCAGACAATGAACAAGGTCACAGCCAGAGGGTCAGATGTCAGGGCAGCCCCTCCTCCTCCTCCTCCTCCTCCTCCTCCTCCTCCTCCTCCCCCAAGCAGCTCCCCGCCCTCCCTTCCCTGTTGTGTCTGTTCGGTCGTCAGCTTCTCATTAACTCCTCACAGGGGATTTCCTGTTCACCTCCTTCACTTCCCTGTTCCTGTTCAAAATGGAACAGCATATTAGCGCTTTTTACAATACATGAATAATTAAATCCTTCACAGTTATTGTGCCGACTGTGTGAACCGAGCAGTAACTACACACACACACACACACAAACTAGCGCTGGAAGAGCTGGTACGAGCACGGCTAAACCAGCGACGCTGCCAAAGCGCTTGGAAGTCTACGGCTTGTAATTGATGACTTTGTGCTCTCAGTGAATACAGTGCAACACACACACATATACACACACACGCACACAGAGGGGCACATAATTCAGAGTCTGACTCACTCCCTTTAACAGAAAGTCAATAACAATACAGGAATGATTAATCAGTCTCTCCGCGGCCCCTCCCTCCCTACTCGCCGCCTTCCACTCTCTCCTCTCAACCCCACTCACCCTCTCTAAGCTCAGTATTGATCTGAATGCATTTGCTTCCCATTTATCCGTTAGCATCCCTCCCCCATCACGTATGCACTGCCACTGCATTGAGCGGTCACAAAGAACCTTTTAAACAGGAGTGTCTCCCCCCGTGCACGCCCGCGAGCTCGTGCGCGAGCATCAACGCGCACAGGCGATAGGTAGTACACTTAACTGCGTCGCACCGGGGGGGGGGACTCGGCTTGATTATTCTGGGCAGCGGAGTGCAAATCAGGAGAGTTGATTTCGCGGGGCAGGTGCGTTACGTGTGTGTGTGTGTGTGTGTGTGTTTGTGTTTGCGCGTTGCAGACACGTTTCGGCCCAAGCACAAAGTGGCGTTCTTGAGGGGTTTAACTGACAGCTCAGTTGACCCCTCCCGCTTCACGCCCTCCCCCCTCCTGCCATTCTGGTTGGTGGCACACAGGTTGCCATGACACCAGACTGTTTTGTCTGCCCTTTGACCTCTTTAAGGGGTTCTGTGGTCAATCAGGCATTACATGTGAGGGGCAAATAGAAGGGGCCGAAGGGAGGGGGTGCCGCGTTTCCTCTGTAAAAAATTAGGCCCGAAAAGGTTCCCTCTATACATCCGCTTTGTACGGAGCAGAAGGTGGGGAGCCTCCGAGAGGATTGCAGTGAAACAAAGACACATGTGCACATGCAGACATGGCAGCGCTCTGCAAGGGTAAATGAACTAGGCTGGAGCTCCCAGGAGGTGGGGAGTTATTATGCTCATTGTGCAGTCGGCCAGCTAAAGCTGTTTGGCTGCTTCTTTTGAAGTTATATTTATCAAACCAGAGCAGGAGGCTTAGCGCTCCAAGCTGGCGCATTGCTTTGTCCACGCCGCAGAAACACGTGTGCTCCGAGATGGCTCGCAAATATTAGGATTTAAACACACACACATGTTTATCTAAATGATCTCAGCTGGAAGAAAACGCTTAAAAGTGAATTTAAGTTACATCGTCGCCCGGGATAATATCCTCCCCTGATATGTTTAAGCAGCGTGCGCCACAGTAAAATGATGGCGTTTAATAGCATTAGTCTGTAATTCCCCTCATAGCAAACAGCCAGTGGTCACAGTAAGCTGCATGCTGATTATGCTGGGATCATTTTGTAAATATCCAAACGTTTATTAATGACCGCACTTTCCATGCAACACAGAACGTTTCAGCATTTATTGCTGCTTTTAAAATGTGGCTAATTATAATGTAATTAGCTCTGTGGCGTGAATTGCTTGTTGCACTATTAATCCCGCTCTTCAGTGAATCGGAATTATTGCATGAAGGAGACCTTAATCCATCCCACATGTTGTTTTATGTGATGACAATTGATATTCCAGTGACGTCAGTTGTTTATTTCCTTTATGTATTTAATGATTTCACCTCAGAGATGGCCATTCCATTCGGGGTGGGGGGGGGAGTCAGTAGCTGGTCCAGTGACACCCCAGCTGTTGCAGAGATTGAACCTGTGACCTCTTGGTTAAACAGTCTTTCTATTCGCGATTCCAGCTTCACTCCCTCTAACCTTAGTGTGTGTGTGTGTGTGTGTGTGTGTGTGTGTTTCAGTTGCTCACCATCTCACCTGTGAAGAAGACTTGGCACTCGTTGACAGAGGGAGTGAGCTCAAGGTAACGTTTCTCAGTTTTACCCTCACTGTCTATCAGTTTTTATATCAACAAAAATAATTGCAAAATGTGCAAATATATGTTTGAAACTGATTGATCTCACGCACACACACGCATTGATATTACCACATATTGAAATGTATTTACACGTGCAGTTCTTAGCACCAAGTCGAATGATATTAGAAAAGGAGAAAAAGAAGTGTGGAGGACATCCACTTATCATCAGGACTCTGATTATATAATGATTCTACTCTTTCTTTAAAGCACTAATACAATATTAAAACAGAACTATTCAAGTTTCGGTGCTTCTAACACCCCTATCTATACATTTTAAGTGATGTTTAAAAGCAGTGCTTGAAAGCTTCATCCATTTGATTGTTGTTTTTACAAACTGGCTTCAGCAAATTGTTCAGATGAGATATTGTTGCTCCTTTTATCTTGATTTTCCTTCCACTTGCTTGATATTTAAGTACTTTTCATAAAAATTAATCAGATAGGGTTGAGCGAGCGTCCTGACTCCTGCGTTCATTCACCAGTATTTCCATGACTCACAAAAAAAACACATGCTTCCTCTGAAGCCTGGTAGATTTTAACTGTGTGTGAGGAGCTTCTCACCTCGTGTCTGCAGTGCGGCATTGTTTGTGACAATTTAATAATTTGATAGCGTCCGTGTGTCGGTTATACAGTATGTAAAACTGTAATGAGCCAGGATGAAAGCGGAATTCGATTTTGCAGTGAAGTAAAACTAAATTGTGAAAATTCATCCGGGGTTTTTGCAGGAGGAGGCTGCTGGTTCTGTGGCGCTGCTCTCGTTGAAATTCTGATGTGTTTTATTTTCCTCTAACGAGACGCCCCGCCCCAGCGTCACGGTGCCACCACTTTGAAACCAAAGTCTGGTGTCAAATCAGAGACATTCTCGCACCGGCCATTTGATTGGAAACTTTTGAGAGGGAGGCGTTACGAAAGGCCACTCACACACCAATCCTCAGCATACGTAAATTGACAGCTGTGCCATAGCAACAGTTTGGCTAGTTGCCAGGCTGTTGGAGTTGCCAGGCAAAAAGGTTCCCATGGCAACATTCATTTTGCCATCCTGGTACACGGGGTTGGCGTCAACCAAAGCCGATTAGTACGGGACGGAGAATAGCCTTCACCTGGGATATAAAGAAAGAAACGCAGTCGTATTTCAGGAGATCATGACATTAAAAACACTGACACACAATCAGGACGTTACCCTCAGAGATGTTTATGTGTTTTACAAATGCTAAAGAGCAGCAGGGACCGCATATTGGTATTTCATGTGAAAACTGGGCAAAATCCGGTGCATAAAATCAGGTGGCACTGTGCATTCATAGCAGAGAGGATGTGCATTTTTTTTTCCTTTTTTCTTCTTTTTTTTTTTTTATTTGCATTTCTCCCGAGTTGCATCATCTTCGTTTCATCACCTGTGCTGCGAAATCACTGCAAAGAAAATTGTCTCAAGCCGAGCATGGATCTGCGAGCGTCTTCTGTTCCTCCAGCGGTTTGAAAACACCCTGTGATCGCCGTTCACCGCGGACGGTGGTCAAGTACGGGTGGAATTCTGAACTTGAAGTGACACCACCACATTTTAGGATGGCTCCAAGACATTTTTCATAGTGGAGTAGTTTTTTTTTTTTCATAGCTGAGATGCTCGGCGGGCCCGCTTCAAGGGTGGAGTGAGCAAGTTGGAGAGAGAGAGCGAGAGAGTGAAGGAAGGATAGCTGACATTGGCACAATTACACTGCATTTCTGCGTGATTTGACTGTGAAAATATTGCAGACATGGTGTAAAGCAGAGGAGGTGAGGGTATTAAAAAAAAAAAAAAAAAAAAAAAAAAAAAAGGCCGACAGACCAGCCTGCCGGCAGGGAGCGTATGCTGGAGCAAAAGAGCGTCGGCGGGGGGGAGCGGGGTGGGGGGGTACGAGGACAGAGGGTGGTTAAAAGGGTAAGAGGCGGGAAATGGGGGACCCATGAGGGCTGAAGCAGAGAAAAGGTTTAGTGAGTGCGGAGAAGGGAGGAGGGGAGGGAGGAGTGCACATTGGGACAGCGAAAAATAGCGGACGAGGCCTTTGAATGCAAAACGGGAGGGAGAAGTAAGGACCCGAATTCACCTGGCCTCGTTTTACCCAGTTGGGCTTCCAGATTTTATCACGAACCGTGCAGCTTCCTTCGCTCTCTGTATGTAATGATGCCTTGTTTGGAGATGGATTCCTTTAATCCCACTTGCCAAGCAACGATTTCATGCAGAAAATCCAGATCTCCCACATAGCGCTCTCTTTTTGTCAGCAGTGCAGACTTAAAATAAATCTGAAAAAAAGGAAAAAAAAATTATCTTCATGTTAGCAGCATGGGGTTAATATATTTATGTTCATATAGGAGTCTGCTGGAATTCTTTAAATGGCGTTTACACAGCATATCATCTTGCCCCAGTTATGTCTGAATCTCGGAGTAACGCAACACTCCCAGCTTGTAGCTGTTGGAATGCAGCATTGTGCCAGCGAGCTCGGCCCTGTAGCTCACAACCAGCGTGATTTCCACTGAGAGTATCCACAGATCTGAAAACTTTCACTTCAGAAGTCTTTTTTTAGTTTTCACTTTGTGTGTGTATGTGTGTGTGTGTGTGCGTGCGTGTGTGACGTGAAGGAAATTCCATTTTGACTGTGAAGCAGAAGTCTCCCAGATTTAGATATCACAGCTGACAGCAGACTCGGCGGCGCTGACGGTGTTGTGGCAGATGGCATTTAACTCATTTGAAAACCTGTCAGCTTTTAAGTGGAATCGGACAGCTGATTTGGATGAAACTCCACAAAGCGTGACGGTATAAACGTGTTAAACACAATATGGGTGAGACACAATAACTGTTGTGGGTTTTTATAGATGTGTCCTTATTCGAAACGTCGTTGTTTTTCACGTCTGGTGTGATAACAGATTGTACAAGCGTCACACGTGGAGCAATGCTCAGGCCGCTGCTGAGTCCAGTGTGGAGCAGCGAGGACAAGTAAGAGAAGTGGAACAGAGAGGGGAAGCAGAACTTTACACGTTAACCAGTAGAGGGCAACAACTCCTAAGGAATGGATGGAATTACTCTGTGTGAACAGAATATTGAGCCTTTGTAATGCACACACCTGCACCGCAAGCTTGGCTGCAAAAAAAGAAGGAAAAAAAAAAGTCTTTTCAAAGTTCTGTTCCAGCGTTGTTAAAATTATCAACTGTGTTGTCAAAAAAAAAAAAAAGAAGAAAACTTGACTCATATTTTGCTTCCTGCAGCATATTTGGTTGCATAAGCTTGTCCTCCGCTGGCGTCCATGTGCACGAGTACAAATGAGAGAGCGTGTACACTCGTTTACTCAAAAGCTGCGAAGCTGCGTTACTCCAAGGCTTCAGTGCCACGAAAGGCACTTCACATTTCTATACCTGCAGCGTTACTGCAGCCTCAGTTATTCACCTGGAACGATTCTTCAGAGTCACATTAAATCACAGCTGCAGATCAATTTACAGCTTGTATTGTTAAAACGGATGATCTTTCATTCATTTCGTGCTGCCAGTCAAAATCGTTTTGTCACCGCATTCAAAAGTCAGTGCTTCACAGCGAAGCAATCTCTGAAAATCAAGACCAAAAAAAAAAAATGATAATAAAAAGCTCATTATTACAGCTCAACAAAATCCCCAGAGGAAAATCAAAAGGAGGAAAATCCCTCCTGAGTCTAAATACTTACCAGACGATTTAGTGAGGAGGACGTTAGCTATAGGAACATATTTGTGAAAGAGTAAAGTGGAGTTAAGTGGAGGGCTGGAGGCAGGCAGGTGTATCCAGTATGTACACACACACACACACACACACACACACACACACACACACCTACGGTCCAGCTGTTGAAGATCCTGTCTGGAGAGCGGCTCTACAATCTGTGCTCTGCGGCGTGAGGTAGTTGGTTGTATGGTTTCGCATAATAAACAGCACGGAGATAACTGTACAACCTTCTAGCTTTCCCCGCGGAGTCACTTCTTGCCACACCGAGCGCGCCACCACCAGCGGAGAGGTAAGTATGTGTTGCTGCTCCGCCGGAGGAGCTCCTGGTGTTTGATGACACCGACCCGTCCTCTGCCTTTTGTCGTCCCGCGGTCTCATCACGACGCCCTCTGCTCTGTGGACAAAGCCGTGATGAAGTGTTTTCTTCCTTCAGGAGCTTTAGTGCAGCGGTATTTGTGGAAAATGGACGTATTTGTTTGGATGAGTTGAGAGGTCGTTGGTTCAGCAGAAGTCACAGATAGGTGCAGACGGCAAACCTTGGTGTTTTTATCTGCTGAGGTTGGAGTAAGGGGTTTGTGACTGTATGATGTATGAAAAATCCAACTTCAGCATCAGGGAGAGTACTGCAGCTGTTCCATATTTGTAATATGGAATTATTAAAAAGCTTATATTTAACCACACGTGTAACATGTGGCTAAATCTGTTGGATTTTTTTTTTTTTTTTCTTGAAAAATTAATGCGAGTGTCCCTCCAGACAAATGGGAGGAAAAAGAAACAAATCCTCCTCCTCTTTGTTCCTCCCTTATAGTATCCATACATCCCCAGTGAGAGACGACAGCAAAACACATCAAACACCGAAACTCTACGAAAACGCTCGCGGAACGAGAAAAGGTAGAATTTAGTTCTTGTTAAAGTTGAAGCTAAGCTGACAGCAGATGGAAGAAAAACCCGGTGTGCTTCATTCTTCAGCTGAAATGCCTGAAGGAAAAAAAGAAGCAGAGAAAATTGGCAAAATATTTGAGTTTAGATAACAATGTAAATTCAGAAGGAGATTTTTAAGAAATAAATCAAAAAAGTGCCATTGAAATTTATTTAAAGTTAAAAGCCAATTTGTGAAGATTTTCCTTTCATTATCATTAGTACAAACTTTTATATTTTCCCTCCGTGGCATTTAAACTACTGAAAACTGCAAACGCGATTAATTGTGCAAATGACATGTTCGTGTGTGTGTGTGATTGTGTGTGTGTGTGTGTGTGTGTGTGTGTGTGTGTGTCTTGTAATTAGACATTTCCTGGCAATGTGACAGTTGTTCGTAACCGGTAATCAAGTTTCCATACAGATCAAAGGGCCTTCAGTCTAACAGCACTGATGAGCTTCAAGGTTTTAATGGGACTGAACAGCATTTCATTTAGACACAACTGTAGTGAAGACGATTCTACCACCTTTGTTTGTTTTTTTCTGAAACCTTGTCACTTGAGATGAGTGGCGGTGCATGGGAGAAAGTGATTGGTGCCTCATCACACAGATGAGATTCAGGAGAGAGCTGAGAGAACCAGAAATATGAGAAATGTAGCATTCATTCGGCTACTTTTTAACACCTAATCTGACTACATTTAGTGAGAATTCTAGCCTCTATGACAGGATGAAGACATTCTTTTATTTTGTTTGACTTGATCTTGATGCTCAACGTTTCGTGAAAAGTCTAAAATGTTAAACGGTCGTAGTTTGGAAGTCATGAGGTTTAAACATCTCCGATATCAGATGCTACAAATCACATCACAGCACCTGAATTATCACCTGACAATCCCAGCTTCAGCAGTATGTCTATTCTGGATAGTGAGAGTGTTGAAGCCACCTTTCATAACACAAGAAGCATCCCATGACTAATTAATACGCGGAGCTGTAAGAGACCACAAGGAGAGGTGTCGGGTTCGGCTGAAGCCGTCCCCCTGCCTGGCTTGGGTTTACACATCACCTCCTTCACCCCCTCAAGTTACAGAAGCTCAAACATGCTAAAGTTACAGAAAAAATGTGATCAGGCAGAGAGAGTCAGGTGTGTGTAGCGGCATGGAGACATTCAGAGAGACCTCCTCTCGTCTCTCTCTTCTGTCATTCTCTGCTAAGATGACTGAAAAGTGGATTTCTCCGGCGGCTCTGATTCCTGCTCAGCAGATCCTCCTACTGGCCGCATTCAACACTTCTCCCTCTGAACCAAATCCACTGCCTCCTCTGACGGCTCACTCCGTTCCTTCCCCAGACTTTGCCAAACATTCCCGGTTCCCCCAGGGAGTGAGACACCTGACCCCAAAGCAAACCCTCCAGATCCCACCTGGACTGGCTGCCCTTTCCCTCACGCTTCTCCCACGAAGCCTTTCTAAGAAAGAGCCTGTTCAGAGAAACACACTCTTTCAGTGACTGACAGATCTCAGGCCTCATGACTGAAATATTTCCTGGAAGACATCAAGCTTTTCTCCTAAATCTATCTGCATTTCACGCCCCACGCGGCCACACCCTGACCTTCTCGCTGATCCCTCGCCTGCATGTTTCCCTCTCATGGTCAAACTGGAGAGTTTTGTCTTCGGACTGCCTGATTTGAATTTTTGCTACCTGATTATTACGCCACATGCAGCCCTTTTGTCCAAACCAATCTTAAGAACTGTAATGGCTCAGTAAGTCTGGCTCAGTCCTCCACAGGTCCCTCCAGCTCAGCTTCCATTGCTTCTCACACACACACACACACACACACACACACAGCTGTACGTTCCACATTCAACATGCACATCCTCTCCGTGAAGATCTTGGATTGTCTTTGTTTGTTTTGGTGCAGTAATCTGTGGTTTCCACGTCTCGCCGTGTGTTTCGGCAGGTGAGGCAGCCTCGTGCGTTCATTACATGCCCCTCCAGCATCATCACAGCGATTTCTCGCGTTTCGTTTACCCGACAGCCTCCTCACCTCCGCTCAGTGTTGCCAGACAGCAGCCATCTGCAGTGCGTTACAGCCGGCTCTCCTCCCCTCCTGGACCGGCGGCGGGGCGAGGGGGGGGCGGCGATAAAGGGGGCATATATCAGAATTGTGCTGATTCGGCACTGTCAGTCGCAGCGTTCTTTATCATCCACCGCGCAGCGCTCCTCTCCTGCCAGATCTGACGGTTGCAAGGTGCGCGGGGCAACTGTAATGTTCCTGAGAGGAAGCAGCTCTGCCCCTGCGTGTTCCTGTGTCTGTGTCAGACGTCCGTGGAGCGAGGCTTGTTTCTGCCAGTCACCAGAGACACTTGGCTGATTTTCCAGCTGAGCAGATGCTTCATACTGTGCATATGTGTGAGCAGATTGCTACAACAATATACTCTCCCGCATCCCTATGCACATATGTTGCTTTGAAAATGACTTTGAGAGCCAAAGTCATTAATAAAATGTTACAACCCACCCCGCCCCGCCGCGAGATCTAACGCCGCACCAGCCCCTTTAACTCTTTGCAAAAATCTCTGCATCACACACCTTAAGGTGCGGTTTGATTTTTTTTTTTTTTTTTTTTTTTTACCTCCATGCGTACATGAAGGACTTTTGGCACGATGAGTGTGAGCGCCGCCACAAACAGTGCGGCGCGGCGTCTCCCGGGATGCAGCGGCGAAGTAGAGCATCCCGATCCCGAGACAGAGACGGCAGACGCCATCCCAGACTGATGATGTCATCCTAGTGGAGCACTCCCAGCGCTTTGTCTCTCCGTGGCACTGCAGAGTGCAGCCGCAGGCGCACGCACACACACACACACACACACACACACACACACACACACACACACACACACACACACACACACACACACACACCTGTCTGTGACATTCTGGATGTGTCACTCAGGTCCGGACGCCGCTTATGCTCGCTGGCGCCGCTTCTTGTCGATTCTTAAGGCCAAAATGGCGTCCGGCGCACCTCCGCCGTGGAGAGAGCCGCAGACCTCCTCACTCTGTCATCCTGTCCAAATCACAGCCAGCGCCATCGAAATGCACAGAAGTTTGTCGTCGTGGCATTCTCATGCAGGATCACTCTGTGTGTGTGTGTGTGTATGTGCGTGCACTGCACAAGTACTTATTGAACCACAACTGGTGGCAGAAGAACAGTGCAGAACTCTCAGCACACGACACACACACACACACACACACACACACACACACACACACACACACACACACACACACACACACACACACACACACACTGCAGCTGGTAGTGTAAACACGTTCAGCATGTTGTCTCTATGCAAATTCAGGTGTCATGGCACTGCAATACGATGGCAGCCATGGAGGAGGAGGATGTTAAGAGTTCCGTAGTATGAATAAGACAGTTATACAGAATAGGATCAAAGCAGGAAATGAATGCAGCCGTGCGGAGTGTGTGTCTGGAATACATGCTGCTAAAGTGGCATAGCCTATATAGACAATATGGACACATCATGTTTATTCAGGAGGCATTATGAAGGTACAGCGTAGTGTTTTTCATCGGAACCTACATTTCTGAAAGGTTGCATGCCTGTCTTGAATACTTATGGAAATGCAACTGATCTGTAAAACCTTTAGAAACTTGATAAGTTTATCATCGTGCCTTGATTTTCAATGGAAAAGAAACTTTTAAACAGTCACTAAGTGATGCCGCATATCTGCCTAATTTCCTTAATTCCTCCGTCTTTTCTTTGCCGGGCAGGGTGTTAAGTAGCGCCCCGTCGGAGAGGTGTTATCTTACTCACTTCCCTGGATCAACAGCAGTGTGTTTTTCTTTGTCTGTTTACCCTCATTTGCTTTGAGCGTGTGAGTCGTCGGCGATGCGCCGTGTTGTACGACATGGTCAGAACACTTTAGGGCCATTGATGATGCTTACACATCAAGTGCCCGTGTTTATGCTCCATCTCGCTGAACAGACAGCCAATCAGTGGCTCCAAATTAGATTTACCTTCATTTCTGAATTTCCCTCGGGGTCGTATGATTCTGTTATCCGGCAAACACGACGGCAACCCTCTGTCCTCTCACGGAGGTGGATGGACAGACGCCGGGATCAAACTGCCTTCAGACACCAGAGCCGTCCATGACAAATATCAGATGTGTTTTTAAAAAAAAAAAAAAAAAAAAGCATTAAAAATGCAAAAAGCGCTTTGATTTTTCTCTGTTTTTGCATGCGACACAAAGAGCAGGACTGCGCTGAGGTTTTTTTTTTTTTTGTGCGAGCAGCATCTGTTTCAGCATCGTTTGGATTAATCTGGCTGCGCCCAACAGTTAACCGCACATTGTTCATCTCACATGTCAAGCTGTCTAATCAAAGACGCGTTTCGTAATTGGCATTAGCTTTTCTTTCCGCGGCGGGCTTGTTTAGTGCGTTCGCTGTCATTCCGCTTGCAATTTACAGCAATGTTGGCACAACACCATAAATCCTGTAATCAATTTGATGATGGCGTGATTGCTGTGCACATAGGATGAGGCGGTAATGTCAGGCTCTCAGGTTCATGAGACTCCTGGGCTTCATATTTTCTCTCTATTCTCATTCTATTAGAGATTCTGACCCTCCCCCTACATCCCCACTTTCTGCTCGCCTCTCTTCTCGCCCCCCCCATAACACACGCACGCACACACACACACACACACACACACACACACACACACACATACACACACGCACGCGCACGTCTCCCGTTCGTAGTCACACATCTATAAGCACACATACGTGCATGCACTCACTGCACTCTTCACTCTCTCTCTTTCCGTCTCGTACACTTTCACACACATACACACTGCTCACAGACTGGAGCGTGTGTGTGTGTGTGTGTGTGTCTGTGTGTGTGTGTCTGTGTGTGTGTGGTGCTGGGGGGGTTGGGGGGGGTTCTGGGCTAGTAGAGACGTGAGGCTTGGAAAAACGTGTGAGGGGGGAAAAGAGGGAGCTGGATGGATGATGAGAGGAGAACGTAAGAGGGAGAAAGAGAAGCAAGATGGGAGACTTTAAGGTATTCTGCAGGAAACAAAAAGGGATGAGTGGAGGACAGTAATGCAGCATGGAGGGTAAGAGTGTGTGTGTGTGTGTGTATGTGTGTGTGAGACGCCTTTAAGTGCTGGGTAGCATGTGCACCAGCAGGCGCTTCGGCGTGTACACCAGCATGTGAAAAGCGGCACAAGTGAGCAAGCTCTTTCCTCTGTTCTCTGCTCCTCTCTTGTTTGCAGCTCGACGTGTCTGTGACAGCAGCCCTGCAGAGACAAAAGGTGGAGCGGCGAATAGACGCCGGTGTTCGCCAGGCAGGCAGGTAGGTAGAGAGCGAAGAATAATGGAATCAATACTATTGTCTGTAACCTACCTGCCGCTGGGCTCCCTGTCTGGCCCCGGCAGAGAGCATCAGAGGGAGAGGGAGCCGGGAGGAGGCGCAGAATCCCTCTGACTGCCTGGGAAAAGAGAAGAAAAGAGGAGGCTGAGTGTAAGTGACTGTATTTAATATTTTACCATTTCACTCACAGAGGGGGATTGTAAATTCATGCTCGCATGTTGTGCAAGGATGACACCGAATTTTCTGTGAAACTTTTCTCATCACATTCTCTTTGTCGGCATCTAAAGCAGCGAAGTGTTGTGATGTCCTTGCATGCATGTGAGCTCACTTCAGAGTGCTTTACGTTTCCATTAAATGCGCCGTTTTGTTTGTGTTTGCATAGACTGAACAGCTCTTATATTAATTTCAAGCATTCAGGGCGCACGTCGTCGAGGCCATTTCACGTTCGATTTGCACCTTGCCTTTCTCCTTTAGCGCCTCTTTCCGTAAAGCACAGAGCATCATTACCCTCTCAGATGGAGCAGCTGTCAAGGAATTTAAGTATTGTCATTGATATAATGTGACGTGCGTTCACACGTTACGCAGCTGAAGTGAAAGCGATCAACAGAGGAAAACGTCCGTCTCTGTCGCGCTCCGTAAATCGGTTTGATTAATTTGCACTTTTTTTTATTTGTTTCATTGAAACTGACATGAATGGGAGTCTTTAAACAAACCTCAAACGCAGCCTATACTGCAGACAAATCCATTATTCATTTTAGTTTTGACAAATGTCTGCTATTCCCTCTGGTCTGCTCCAGCTGCCACGTCTGTCGACAGGCAACATTTACAGACGCCTCTCCGCTCCAAAACCTCGAGGCCCGCGGTTGACGAAGTCAATCTGAAGGTAATACATGTCGTGGGCTAACGCGGATCAATTTGATGCAGCGTGTGACGCAGACAGATTGCACCTCATTCACAGCCACGCCGAGGTGTTTCAGCCAATATTTCAACACAAAAAAGCACGACTCCCTGACAGACGAGCCATAACAAAAAGCAGATTTCCTGTGTTAGCAGTGGATACACATATGCAGTGTTCCCCAATCAGGGCATGTCTTTCTGCCTGTCTGCCAGTGGGTGGCGTCGCCTTACTATATTTCTACGCAATGAATCTTCCTTCCTTTATCACTCAGAATGCAGACAGAGGAATTGTTCATGTTTGATGGAGTTCTCACGCTGCTCTGTTTACAGGTGGAGAACACACTCTAGATCCAAATCAGGGTGAGTCTGAGAACTACGTCCTGTCTCCTTTCAAGTTATGTACAGATAAAAAAAAAAATGTTTGAATTCCATCCCTGTAAGAATTAATATGAAAAATTTCTCTGACTGGACTCATGTATTACTATATATTATCTTTTAACATTTTAAAATCACGTCCACTGTAACTAAACGTGATGTTTCTTTGTGTGGCGTTGTAGGAAATTAAAGTTGTACCAGTAAACTTATCAGACTTTAACAAAAACATATTTTTATATCACATATATGAGTTTTTTTTAGTGTTTTAGTTACATACTAAGAAAAAAAGAAATGTTTTAATTTGGAAAGCTTTTATCATAAATATTTCTTTTCTTAACGTGTTTTTTTTTTTTTTTGTCTTGTAATTTCACTTGCGGTTACCAAGTAAATTATATTTTTAAACCGCATTCACTTACTGGTCTCTAAAAAGCTGTTAAAAACGACAATTTAACATTGTAAGCTTTATAAATGACGTTGAAAAAACTGATGACATTTACCAGCAGAATTCCTTCTAAATTATTTGCGTCTGCTCTGCGTGGCTGAGATTATTTGTCCCTGCTGTGAAAAATGCTACTTTTATATTTGATTGCCGCACTGCAAAAAAAAAAAAAAAAATAGATTAGCGTGGATGAAATGTGAACAAATATGTCTCGATTGTGCAGCAATGAAGCTTTAATTGCGCTGATCAGCTGTTGCTGTGCTCCGCAGAGGAGCAGGACTGCGGCCGGTGCAGCAGAATCCAAAATGTCAGATGAGGTCATGTGTTTTTCTCCTTGCAGTGACTCTGCGGTTTTTCGTTTTTGTCTTTTTCTTTTTTCTTCTCTCTCTCTTAATTTGGTTGATTTGAACATCGCTTGTTTTTTTTTTTTTTTTAAGGCTTTATTTTAGGCATGTAGTAGCTCTGCGTTTGGAGTATTTAAACTTCCCAGTATGCCCCTCTGTCCCTGAGACCCTTAACCTGTGAGGTCACAGCAGGTCACAGGTGAGGTCCTCGGGAACAGGGCTGCATTCAGTTTCAACACCGGCTCAAACACGGGAGCTTTTAGTCAAAATAAAACTTCATTCTAACCACAAAGTCACTTGTTGTTTCTTCGAATCGACTGAAGTTTTCTGTGGGAGACCTCGGACCGCCGCGCCGCCGCTCGCCGGGCGATCCGTCCTCCTGCGGTGTGCAGACTCATTCAGGGAGCCGACCCTGCCCGGCTGGCTTTGTGTTTGAGCTCCCGGCGGGGGCCAGAGGGAAGACAGCCGAGGGTCGTGACCCCGTTACACACGTCGCCTTCACACACCTGTAGATTATCTGCATTCGTCTCTGGACTTTATATTCAAAGGGTTGCAGTTTTTCGATCTCTGTGTTTCAATAAAATATCATTTTAGATCCCACTGTGTCTGTGTGAGTTGTTTTAAAATATTTCCCATCTTTTTTCCAGCCCATATGGTTTCAGAAGTAGCTTATTATTAAATATATAAAAAAATATTGATTTAATTCTGAGAAAAAAGCATTCAACAAATCTCAGTTATTCTGGATGTGCGAATGACCAAAGTATCCATGCTGCTAAACACATGGCAGGCACAATTAAATGCCTCACTTGGATGCATGTGTTGATTTTCCACGTCGAACCATCTGACTGGCTCTCTGACTTTGGCAGTCCTGGAGCGCACTCTTGCCTAATATTGATTGGCCTGTCTGCGTGGAGACAGATGAATGCATTAGTACCCAGCTCACCCTGCCACTGGAAATATATTAAGTTCATGTATTAGGCACCCTGTCTGGTTGCCATGGAGATGCACCAGGAGTGAGGGACCGGGGAAGGGGAGGGAGGGAGGGGGGGAGGGAGGGAGGGGGGGAGGGAGGGGCGTCGGAGGGAAGAGGAGGATGGGAGACGAGTGGGGGGATACAGGATGTGATGAGGCAGTCGACTTGATTTGTAGTCCCTCTCGCTCTGCCTCTGTTTGTCGCCGTCGCTGCACCTCTTGGCCCCTTTTCGCCTCTTCTCCGCTTTGTTTTAGCCCCCGAGTCTCCGTTTGAACCCACGTCTGAACCCAGTCTCCACTTTTTAATTTTTCTGAACTTTTATCAGCGAAACAGTGAGATCTTCCCTCCGTCTTGCCACTTCTTACTTCATTGATTTTATCCTTTCTTTTGTTCCCTGCTTTCTGTTTTGGCTCTCACCTTCAGTCTGGCCGCCACCCCCACCACCCCAAACACACACACACACACACACACACACACACACACACACACACACACACACACACACACATGCACACACACCTCGAGGTGGACTTACATTCATTATAAATTTCATATTTCTCCAGAGTTTTCTCGCCGGCACCTTTCCCACTTTTTCCCCCCCGACATGCACACAAGCATTAAACTCCCTCTTTATCTCCCCCGCCCCCCCACCCCCCCCCCAACCCCAACCCCACCCCACCCCACCACCACCCTCCTCCTCCTCCTCCTCCGCCGCCGCCACCTCCCTCCTTGGCTCGCTCCATCTCTGTGCTCTGCAGTAAAACTGGTGCATTGAGGCAGCAGGAAATGGGGACTAGAGACAATAGAAAAGGAGGAAAGTACACTGAGAACTCTGGGAGGCTCTGGAACCAAACCGAAGACCGATCCCGCTCCCAGAATCTTACTTTTAGTCTCATGTGAGACCAGTATTGAAAACCTCTAAATCAAGGTTTTCTGTTGTTCAAGCTGCTGCTGCAGAATGAAATGTCAGAGATGTGGCGGTTGGAGCCAGTGAGGGACCGGGGTTTAAATGAAAACAGCTCCCGGGGAGGCGTTGGCTGTGGACGCAGTGGGAGCAGAGACAATGTGCACGTGTGTGCTGTGGCTGGCGTGTCTGGCCGGGCTGCTCGGCCCCTCTCTCGGCTGCTACCGCTGCTTCGTGGCGGTGGAGGACAGTCTCCGGCTGTGCTGGGGTCACGTCGTGGCCGAGCACGGCATCAGAAATGTGGACGGCTGCTTCCAGAAGCTGGACAGCATCTTCAACAACGACCAGGCCGTCATTGACGCCGGAAAAGTGGGTATGAGGACCTGCAACATTCACAGCATCCAGATCAGAAAGTTTGGCCTCCACTGGTCTGACGTGCGTCTCTCTCGCAGGCAGAGGATATGACAAGCAGCTGAAGCAGATCCTGGATGCAGAGATTTTACCCATCGTGGAGGAGTTTGACCGAAAAGAGAACAATGGTAGCTGAAAACACCTGCTGAATATCTGCAAGGCTTAATGAGTCTTTAGAGAAGGAGAGCTGCTGGTTGGAAACAGAGTGGAGTGAGAAATGAGAGATTTCAAAATGATACCCTAAAGCACACAGTTCAGCAGAATGTGTCGGGCCAAATATTTCTTCCTTCTTCCCCCTCCTCCTCCTCCTCCTCCTCTCCGTCTTTCAGACTATGTGTACGAGCAAAGGTTGCAGACGGCGGCAGACAATTTCATCGCTGCTGCCTCCAAACTGCCTAGAGGTGAGCCACGGTCTCTCCCCCTTTCCTTCATCTTTTCATTTATAGTGAGGCTCATATTAGGTCATTACGGCTCCCTCTGATCTCTCTGCTCTTTCTGTAATAAGCTAGTTATGTTATTACAGCTTTTCAGGGGCTGCAGTCAGGTTGAACTGAATCTTACATGTTGGCACCAGATCAGAGTGGAGTAATCCCAGTTTCTTTCTCTTCACAGTGTCTGGATGTTTCCCTCCGTGCGGTCAGTGTCCAGTTCTGTGCACACGATAAGAAAAATCCTGAGTTTTCATTCACACTCAGAGTCAGTACATCAGCTCTGTGCCCCCCTCCCCTCAGGGTTTCAGAGTGCAGGTGCGGAGTACAACTGCATCACCTGCCAGTACGACTCCTGTGAATTCCCCCTCGACTGCCCAGGTGAGTGTTGGTAATTATAACACGTCGGATTACCCCGTACTCCTGTTACGTCTCAATTTCCAAATGAGGGAGGAAGAAAAGATGTACTAATCCAGACTTGACATATCCTAAATAACTCTATTTCCCTCCACATAGTCATCCACTCCTGATCCTTGAAATGCCTTGCTTTTGATCCTTGAAATGCTCTTAGCAGAAAGTCAGGATTTTGAAAAAAGACAGAGGAAGGCTTTTATTTTCACACATTATATATTTTGCGGCGAGCCCCTGAGGTACTCTTTAAGTCCTTGGCTTCTTTATGGAAGGTGACAGCTGACTCCCACACACCGTGGTGTTCATATCAACCCTGTACAGCACAGCCACTGTTTAGCATATCATCGTTTTTTACTCCACTCCTCAGAGACCGGGCTTAAGTATTATCATTAAGGAGGGCTCAGACGGCAAGAGCTGCCCCCCTCCCTCTGAATGTTATCTGCATGCGTGCCTGTCTGCCTGTGTACATGTGGGTGGCTATATGCTTCTTTCAGTCGAGGAAATTAAAGTAATGGAGAGGAGCAGGAGCCGGATGCGCTGCGACGTGCCTTTTGCCCTGTCGGATGAGATTGAGGTGATCTGGAGGTTTGCAGAGGAGGTGAGCTCGATGTATGGTGAATCACGGGGGGATCAGTGCCATACCTTTAGTTCAGCACGTCGAGGAGGCGCACTGGCTGTCTGGCTGAGACGGAGACACAGTCCCCCTCCTCACCCTCGTATCTGCTCAATGTAAACCCTGAGGTTCAGTTTAATCTGAGACTTTGCTTCCTCTTTACAAAAAACATGAAAAAAAATCTTTGAATTCAGTGAATTTATACTAAGACATTCAAAAATGTTTCTCTTCTTTAACTCTGCTGATATTCACTCATTATAAAAGTCATTTGCGTCAAAGAAGACGAGTCCCCTCTTTACAATAAACACTGAAGGCACTTGTTTCTTCAGGTGAGAACCCAGCAGGTGGATCACTTCAAGGAGGTGACGGTGGGCGTGGACAGGCTGTACTCCATCCCTTCCACCGGCCTCCATCATCAGGGCACCTACCAGTGTGAGATCTACTCCGGACGGCGCTCCGTCGTCAGGCTGTACTTCTACCTGGCAGGTGAGGAAAGCAGGAAGTCGAGTCGGCCGTCACGGGGAGGCGGGGCTCCAGGCCTCAGGCCGGAGTCGGTCCCCTCTGCTGACGGACACACGTTTGACACTTGACTGTAGTTAGTATAAAGAAAAACAAACAACCTGAACGCTCATGGTTTCCTACTGAAGCCCAACATCCTGAAATGACATACTAAATGTGTTATTATGCTTCTTTTCTAATCCATATTGTCAATTCTCAATTTAAAAGATGTGCAAAAAAAAAAAAAAATTACAACACGGTGATTAAAAGTAAGAATTATAAATTAAAAGCTGAAGCTCTATTAAAAGAATCAATTAATGGCAGCAAAAATCCACATTAAAAATGAAATATGTATTGTCAAACGGTGGCACTTCCAACGGCAACATGTGGTTTTAAAATCTAAAGGTTAAACATGTCATTAGTGCAAGTTGTGCTCAAGTATGAGAAAATTGCAAATTTTATAATAATAAAGACACACCTAATAGTAATGTCAGTTTTTCTAATTCATTATTCCCAGTCTTTGTATTAGTTAATGATGTTTTGATCACATTCGTTTTATTGCATTTCATTATCCTGCTGTGCAACAAAAAATAAATAAATCAGCCGATGAGCCTCATTTGTTCTTTAATTCACTGTGAGATCAGAAAAAATACAACAGAATTATTAATAAGAAGTCATTCTTCGTATGTAAATATGATCGTTCTGTTAAATCTGAAGGCAGACATGGTGGGAAATCTCGGGGGGGGGGGGGGGGGGGGGGGGGGGGGGGGGGGGCTCGGCCCCTTAAAGCGTTTTAACACGAGTGTTTGAGTAACATCTCCATTTATCAGCATGTTTCAAGAGCTATATGGGATTGTAATAGTGCTTAATGTCTCGGGATTGCTCCACAAATCAAAACAATATTTCAGTCTCCTCGTTTTAATGTAAGTTTCAGGTTTCCTGTGTATTCTCCTCCCTCTCTCTCTCTCTCCGTCTCTCTCTCTCTCTCTCAGTGACCCCCCAGGCTGTGGCAGGCCACACAGAGCTGCAGGAGATATTTGACCTCTCTCTGCTCCCAGGAGGGCAGTTAGTCCCTCAGACTGGTGCTCCTCCGCCCTCCTCCGCCTCCTCCTTCCTCCGCCTCCCTCTGACGGTGCTTCTCATGGCCTGTTTAACCGCTTCGCTGCTGCTGCTCTTCCTCTCCCTCGGGTAAAGCCAGGGCTGCTGTTTTGCACATTGGGGGATGTTTGCAGGATGATTAAGACGCACACCTGTCCTGAGTGGAGGGGAGGCGGGAGCTGACTCGGGCTGGTGTTTGTGGCTTTTTTCAGGGCTGCGTGCCGCTGGTGGGTCCGAGAGCAAAGACGCCGCGCTGAGGAGGAAGCCCAGGGCGAACCGTGTGAACTCTCAGTGTTGGAAGGATGCGTGGAGTCTAATAAATCTGTCTCATGAAGCCCCTGGTCGTCTGCACAGCCCTGAGCCTGATAAATTATGGGATGAGTCCTGTGCGTGTGAGCCCTGTCACCACTAGAGGGCAGCAGAGCCCGCCTGAATATTTCATTTCTAACTGTCTAGACTTTATGAATGAACAAAAATGTATTTATAGGTCGGCGATATTGGTAAACCAGAGTGTTTTAATATTGTGAAGGCAAGAGGTGCACGTCAGTATTGGTGTGAGTATGTCTGGTGACTGTTTATGGTTTGATTTAAATACATATCTGGGTGTGGATATTTTCTCTGTTTTCAGATCTGTGTGTTTTGGTTTTTTTTTTTCCTCATTGCTTTTCCTCTCTCTTGCACGGGCTACAGGTGAGAGAACAGTCACACCTGCAGTCGGTCAGGCTGATTGGAGCTGCAGGATAAAGAGGGTGAGCTGATGCATTGTGGGAGAGAGTGCGTGTGGTGTATGAGAGGCAGTGAGCTGAGTTTTTGTTTATGCTGGTTTTAACCTGTTTTCTCTCTGCAGAAGACATTTTTTGGAAGTTTGATGGACTGATCGTTTTTGTCTTGCTGTTCTTTTTTTATGTGGCGGAATAAATGTTTTCCTTTTTTTTATTAATTTACTTTTGCATCAGTCTGTCTGTTCTGCTGCATCTCCTGGATGTGTGCCTAGAAGAGAAACTGATCTGAGCTGATTCTGTTTTACAGATAATGATGAAACATGATCAGACAGATGTACAATCGTCACATACAGACCGAAGGGAAGCTGAGCTCTTCTGGCAGAAGAGAATATGAAAGGGAACAAGCTGATGACTTTTAGTCGTCAGGAAATGAGGCAGAGCAGCGATGACCACGAGGCTGAGGTAACTTTGACTGAGTCAAGAGAAGGAAGGAGTGTGGTTGGCTGAAGGACAACAGTTTTCCTGCAAAACAAGCTCTTCTTAAAACAACTGTTGAATGTTGCATTGCAGGCTTTTGCAAATTTACATTAGAACAATAAAGTGTTAAAGGAATTTCACTGTGGCATTTAGTTTTGTTAGTGTAGATTAAACAGAAGGGATATTTTCCTGTCACTATAAATTGATTGGGGACAAAAATATGAATCAGAAGGTTTGACGAATAATTCAAATTGTTAATATTCAATAGCAACTTGTGATTTTAAATGTAGTGGATTAGATTAAATGGAGTAAACTGTAAATACTTGATTGCAACACACATACAAGTAACGTTTCAACCAATCATATTATTCCTAATATTGTATGTTTGTTTCTTTCAGTTCTGATCAACAGTCCTTTGTCTTGTGGAAAGAACAGAATATTTAGTGAGTTAAAAAAAATGCTTCAGGTGGCCACAGGGTGGCGGCAATGAGCAGAAAACTGCAGAGAGGCAATCCAGGCACGTCAGAGTCAGTTTAGATTGAATTCATCTGAACTTTGTTTTTACATTCACATGCTGTCACACCACTGTTTCCGTCTGGTAGAGCATCACGTTGCTAAAACAAAACAAAATCATCCAGAGAAACATACTGAAACATGTGGCGTAAGAGCAAAATGCTGGGATTGCAAAACAAACATTTGCTCAGAGAGTGTCACACATCACAGGAGCGGCCTGTCAGTAATGAATGCCCCTCCATGTATTTCTGATGTTAAAGCATATGTTTGTGATATGGTCGAGAGTGTGAGCCAGACGTCATGAAGCACGTTGTGTAACATGGTTTTTGTCCCGTTCGGCCCGAATCGGTACAGGAATAATGACAGAACTCCCCTCAGATGAATGGCCACTCTTTAGCAGCTCCTTCTTCGAAGGCTGTATACCGACCGTCTTTCTACTGAAAGAAACGAGTGGTGAGAAACACCCTGCTGCTTCACTCCATTCACATTTCCACTCAATACTCTGTCACTCTTACGACATGAAAACACTCCTGATCACACACTTTCACACATGCAGTTGTGGAAATCCTCTGGAATTCACACTGTGGAGTCCTGAAGGTGACCAGCGTCACGTAAAGATGATCAACAATGTGTTCAGTTCAAAACCAAGGAGCACAACACCAGAAATTTACCGTCTTTGTATTTAACTATCAAAGGTTTCAATAATGGGAAGGACTCCTCCAATTACTGCTGAAAGTTTACTTCAAACTGTTTTAATTGTGATGTAATGAAGCATAAATGAAAAAAAAAGTGTCCTTCCTTCCAAATACTATCAGGTTCTGTATGAAACTTTGAATAAACTCACATGATTTGAGGTTTACATAAATCCACCTGCTTCAAGACACATCCCATCATCCCCGTGGAGAAACTGACTCAGAAAGACGTGAAACTTCACACTGGTCAAACCTGTGTCCTGTCATATTAACACTGATCCACATTCTAAATTTATCCATATTTATTTTTTTTTTCTACTTCATTACAACAAAACACTACATAATAAAAAATTACAGGACCGGAACTGTGTGGAGGCGTGTCTCCACCAGGTTTCTGACAGATGACGCCAGATGACGGAGACTCAGTGGGGTAAAACTTTCCATGGACTGTTGCTACAATGAACGTGATTTTTTTTTTTTTTTAAATTGTTTAATCTCTTGTTGTTTGTCCTCACTAAATGGGCAGTAAGAATCCAGGCTCCAGCCGCCAATTCTGAAATGGGATCAGTTGTCTGATATTGACTGACAGAAGACTCAAACAGAGCATTTCCCAATCGAAGAGGCTTCTTCATAATCCCACATGGATCAACTGGCAGTCTGATCAGTCAGCAGCTGGGAGAAGGTATATATTAATAAACTCGTGGGTTTCTGTGTGTATTTGAAACACACTGAGACACGATTTGTCAAGATTTCCGCCTTCAGTAAAATCATAGCGAGCAATACTTCAATGACATTACTTGACAATATTTCACAGACCTGATTGATGCTTCTGAGGGCAGCTCATTTCACAGTGATTATTTAATAATGCTATTAATAATCCATTAAACCACTTGATTTCTCAGGAATTTGTACATTTTTTCATCATCTTGAATAAAACTAGAATTATTGAACGTCTTTAGACGTGGATCACAGACACACACCTTCCAGGAAGTAACTTTTAGGAAGTAACTACAATTGGTTATGGGAATTTTAGTGTGAAACTCAACATGATATATCAGGTAAGGGAGACGTGAGGGCGCCGTGACATTTCAGTGCAGTTAAAAATATTTCAAAGATTTTGCTAAGTGTTATGAAGCACAGCTGAAGCTATGCAGCAGTAATTGTCAATACTCTCCTGTTGTCTTTGTTGAAACAATATATTTAAAACTTCTGTGTTAACGTTATCAGCTGTGTGAAACCAGAGCATCATTTTTGGTTATCATACATACATACAACATGAAAGCAGCCATATGAATCCACAAGACATGTAAACCATGATAAAAACCCCAAAAAATCACACATGATGTGAAACAAGAACATGAAAAACAAGACCTGAAGAAACATTAAATACAGAATCAGTTACCAGGAACACAACAGACCATGTGGGGAGGACACATCATGGACCTTTGTTTTTTTTCACTTGACTCTGGAATAAAAAAAAAACATGCAAAGCAGAAGAAGAGAGCAGAATGCGTCATTGTTTAAAGGATGCTCCACATGCTGTAGCTGCATGTGTTCAGTATAGCCCCTATTTCCCAGTTTACATAAAACTTACAAATTCTAATTTTCGTCCAATAAGTCACGACTGAAGTTGATTCAAACTCGCGCTCCAAGCTTACACATCGTTCTCATTTCACTATCAGAGAGCGGATGAGGACATTTCGCTGCCCTGCCCTCGTGACGCAATACTGATGAAAAGCAAGCTCATCAATTTCTTTTTGTAGAATCAGGAAATCAGTGGATTGTGGAAGTTTCAGAAAGGAGAGGAATCTAAAAAGAATGGCGTTTTGTTTGTGATCATGAAAATACAAGAGCACGTTTAAATTAATGAGTGAATTTGTCTTTCTGTGAATATCTGAAGTAACGGCTCTGTTGCTCACACAACTCCACGAATATTGTTATAATTTAATTATATGAGTGTAAGCTCTGTGAGCAGTGTTCATGGTGAGGATGAGATTTAACACACACTGGATGAAGAAGACTTAGAATGTATCTTCTTGTTTTCCTGTATTCTGCCTTTTCGTTTGCCTGTGAGCCGCTCTGGATGAAGACAGCAGATCTCTGATGAGTTCCTGGAGTAACTTCCTGGAGCTGAGTGTTGTGTCGCTGGCAGGGAAACACAATGGCGGGGCAGAAGAGACCTCGGAGCTTTATAAAGGCCTTGTGGAGAATCTAAATATAGTCAGACGTGACTCAACGCTCGTCTTGTCGTTCAGTGGGCAGATCGCTTGTATTTTTTCCTCTGAGTTGCGCAGTTGCCAGGGAAACCCATGATGCATTCTGACAAAGCTAACAGCACAAAATATGATGAATGTGAAAGATTATCTTGAGTTTTTTGGGGGATTTTCTTAGTCATTTCTGCTCCGCGCTGAATTGAGCCTCCGGTCTGTGAGAGCTTTCCTCATTCTAACCCAAACACACCTCTCCCTATTTCATTCTGGTACAGGTGAGGGAGAGGAGTGGCATGACGTTAAAGAACGTCCTTCAGATCCCCCTTTTCACTCAGACATAAGTATCGTTTTTCTTTCACGTGTTGAAAAAAGCCATAAATTCCTCTGGTTAGTCAGCAGTGTTTAAGCACATCGTTCATGTTCACAGTAATGTGTCCTCACGCTCACTTTTAGAGGCAAACATGGCTTTTAAATGAGATTTATCATGATTCAAGTCACATGAATAATGCTTAAAAAAATATGAAAGCAATAATCTGAGAGCTAATTTTACTCCAGTTGGCCTTTGGTGTGTTTGTGTGTCACAGTTTGATAACACTGCTGTGTTTCGCCTTGTTGGGTTTAAGTTTTTCTACATATTAGCTCAGGCAGAAATGATCTGATGTTCAAGAAAAAAAAAAGAATTCTATGATTCATGTTCAATTGTGAAGGTTTTTCTTTTTTCTTTTTTTAATCAATTTGCGGTTATAGTGACTCAGGTTTCCCCTTATCTCTCCATTATGGGTATATTTCATAATAAAATGCAGACAACGGGACAGTTGTGGATCGATTTTAGGAAATGACCCTTGTTGTGACGCTGTAGGTTGAAACCTTATTCCCCCAGTTGGGAAAAGTAGTGGCGTGATAACAATTCATCGGCATGTTTCCACGCAATATGTGTTTTTGCGTCGTTTCCAGTAAGTGATGGCAGCTGCCCCAGTATGAGTGTTCAGGCTGCAGCTGACCCTGAGGTCGCCGACGAAAGGCCTGTCTACAGATGGGGGGAACACCCTCCTTTTAATGCGTCCGAGTCCCGTCAGCCAGAAATAAGCCAGTGATCTAACAGAGCTGTCCGTTCTCGTTCTCTTTATTGGTCCGTTTTCTCTCCACTGGATTTCTCTTCGTCTTTAGAATGAAGGAATAGAAGCCAGATGAAACGCAGGCCATAAATCCAACGTGGAAAATACTGAACTGGCAACGAAAACCACAACCAGCCGCGGATGTTGTTTAATTGTCCTGTTGCGTCGAACATGAAACCATTATTATCGCTCTCTGGTCGTAATCGTTTCACGCAGTCAGTCTTGTAGTAATCTCCATTTTCTTTCCAGCTTTTTTCCACTTGAGTGTCACTCAGGGCTGAAAGTGTGAAGACAGGAAACAACCTGGTCTCCAGTCCGTCTGGTGTCGTAATCCTTTCTCTTAATCTATAACAGCTTTCCTCCACACGTCTTGAATGACGAAGCGTTGGGATTTTTTTTAATATGGGGCTGCCAGGTTGGTTTTGACGTCATGAAGGGGCTGCAGTATTTCAGGAATATAGTGACACAACGCTGATTCTCCTTGTTCTCCACATTAGAAACGTTCAACTCGCCATGTGAGCCTCCCGACGTCAGGCAGCGGGAGTAGACAGGGTGGGGGAGAAGCGGCTAATTGAACACAGACATGTGTAGGGAAGTGATGTTCGGCTTCGTCATACAGTTGGTTTTTACTCCTTAAACTTTTATCCCTCCGCCTCCTTTTCCTTGACTCATTGAGCTCTCGCTGCACAGATTGAGACTTCCCCTGGTAAATCACCTCACGTCTCGGGCCCAACGCCGCAGCCGTACACCAAAACGCCGAGTAACGTTAGCGGTGCTGATGAGGAACTTGCCAGACGCGTTTACTCATGTGAGAAAGTATTCCAATCGACCCAGAGGTTGTTTTAAGTGTTATCAGCGCTCCTGACTCACACACAGATAGCGTCTCCTGTGTGGTGTCGGAGTGTTTCCCCATCCTGTGGTTATCTTGTGTTTCCTCTATTAAAACCTGCAGCTGTGAAGCCTTTGATATCAGAATAAACGTGTGTGAAAGACACAGATCAGGACAAGGGGGGACGGTCTGTTTCAATGTTGAAGGTGAAAAAACACACAATAGGGCTCTGAATAAAAATCTTTTTCCACTGCAGGACTCATTTCATCCTCTGTCCTGCTGTTGTTTATCAGTTGGTTTGCGGCAACACGACTCCTCCACATCTTCAACTGGAGCGACGAAACAAACCAGAGAGGATCACTGCCGGCAGATCCACAATCCAGCTCTTCATTGTTTATTTCTTTACAATGCACGATCCCAAGACCACGTTCTACAGTAAAGTCAAAAAAACAGAAACCTTTATGGTTTATAAGGAATCTTCATGGTCAGCAGGTTTTTAAAGGCTTTACTGAACAGTTAGGGTGGAGCTTCAGTTTACAGCTTATTAAATGGGTGTAAAAGTGCAGAGGAGGGACCACCTGTTATGAACTAAATGTCTTTTCGTGTTTTATTCTGTAAAAATAAAAAAGCCTCCATGTCTATTTCTTTATCAAAATAAATAACTATAAAAACATACGCTGTGTACAGTCCAGACATCACAGAAGTTGCCACTCTATTGGAAGCAGACATCGCGGCAGAGTGGGAATAATGCTCAGAGTCACACATCTCGAAGTCATTGTCCAAAGAACACGTTCTATCACGGCATCTCCAAACGCAATTAAAAGAGCAAAGCAACTAAAACAAGATGTGGGACGGCAGTGGTCTTTTCTTGGCTTAAACTTTTCCAAGAAGAACGGAGATGAAGTCAGAAAGTTTGATGAGGTTTTGCTGAATATCTGAAAAGTCTCAGAAAAAGGAAAGGTCCGACTCGCTGTCAGTGTCAGTTTCAAAATGCAGCACAGAACATTATCAATGCTGAGCAAGATACACATCTATCTCCAACAAATACAACTTGGTGTCTTTACATTGGATTACAACCCATTGGATTATCCAAACAACCATAAAGAAAATAAAACATTTAGACTCCCTCTAGCCATATTGTTGATTACCAAAATCAAAAAGAGCAGTCGACATATTTAAAAAGAAACACAGATGGAAATCTTCACTCTAAAGCATGATACGTATCATGGGACATTAAGTTATTTAGTTTTATAGATTCTGAACAAAACAAAGCTAAAATTCCATATGAAAAGAGGAGGGGCCCCAGTATAGAACCATGGGGCTCACCACAAGATGTCACACTGGGATGGGCAGAAGAATTGTAGCTTACTGCTGCTTAAAAGAAACAAAAAAAAAACATTTTGGCTGATAATGTCAGAGTGGAAAAGATAGAAAAATATCTGGTGTGAGCCACAGATTCAAATCCTTCCTAACATAATGACACATTGAGTGTTGTTAAAGACCAAAGACACAAACCAGTGGTTCAAAGTAAACTGCAAGCTGCAAACTCGTTCTTCATGTAAACACTTGAAGATATGACACGGTGGGCCTCTCGTCGAGAGCTTCACAAATAGCTAATGTGCAAAGGGAGTAAACTCATCCTACGTAATCTGTACTATTTTGAAATCAGAAGAGACCAAACATTTTCACGTGACCTTTTTTTTCTTGATCACATATTTTTTTTCTACAAGGTAATATCCCAGCAATAGAGAGAATATGTTGTACAAACAAAAATAGAAACATAAATTGAAAAAAATATTAAAACGAAACCTTACAAAGTAGTTATTTTTTTTGAGAAAGGGGTTGTTTTTAAATTAAGGTATTGTGATATTTTATTGCAGACATTTACAATAAAATATTGCAGAGAGTGAAAGGAGTTAGTTTGACTCCACAGTTCTTCTTTATATATGCTCACAGATTTACAGCTGTTTAATCCAACTGTACATGGTAATATATCATTGCAGATTTAAATGAAATTATAGATAGAAAGGATTAAACATGGGCTTCTGTGTCTCTTTGCACCATTTTTTATGATTTTTCTCCACTTTAGACGCCTCCTTATTTCAGTATGACAACAGCAGTCCTGCTCCGTAGATACGCTGGTATTAAATCCTGTCAAAATGTCTTTTCTTGTGATTGACAAGATTTTACAAATCATCTGACGCTGAATCTCCAAAGCTCTAAATGCGATCCTTATCACAATTTATTTTATTTATTGTTGTGTTATCAATTTTTTCTTAGGAAGGTGCTGATCATTGATAAGAGCACAGATGTTTAGGAATTTTTAAACACAATACTCTCCCAGGTTTTTTTGCACAAATTAAATTCATGTTTTGGATGTAAATGTTGTAAACAGATGCGTCTTTGTTTGTGTTCACAACTATTGCAGCGTTGATTTACCTTTATTTTTAACTTTGTTTATTGATTTTTTTGAATACTGTGATTGAAATCCACACAAAAACAGTAATGTTTATACTAGAAAAATATTTTATTTTGTTTCCACGCTCGTTCCAAAAAAACTCTTCACATTTTCAGAACATTTCCAGCCACAGCAACATACGAAGAAAACACTTAAATGAATATGTTGTATATTCTGTTGTTCTTCACATAACCAAAGTGCATTAAACAAATACAAACTTCACATATCAAGAACATCTGTAGCAACTAAGTAAACCATGTTATAATTCAGTTTTGTCAAAAACAGACAGTGTTTTGTTCCGCTTGTCCACGTTTCCCTCTGTACCGTCTGTAGTTTCAAGTAAGTTGGTAATAAAACAAAGTGCTGTTCGGGATCCAGTGCAACAACAGCAACAGCGACATAAATTCCCCAATATATTGATTTTGTGATCAGAAAATCACAGATCATGAGTAAAGAAGCGATGAAGGCCCGCTCTCTCCTTCACTGAACAACAAAAAGAGACAGTCTTCAAAAGTCTTCAGTGCAGTTTCATTCCAAAGTACAACACCACCTTCCTTATGAATATAATAGTAATAGTTTCAGTAACATTTAGTAAGAACCTCTTTTATGTCTTGGCTTGGTTTGTTTACCATCTGTATGAAACACCTCTGTACCTTGGAAATATAGGACAAAATAAATAAATGAAATAATCCAAATAAACTTAAATAAAGGTTGAAATGCAAATAAATTATCTTCCATTTCAAAACCTACACATTCAGTGAGTAACTCTGTCTCCGCCTCCGACAGGCCCGACGAAACCACACCAGGTAGAGGGTGATCATGAAGAGCCAGTAGCTCACGTAGGCCGCACAGCCAAATACGAGAAACCTCGTCTCCATCGTCTTGGCTGGCGTTGACCAGTCCTTCTTGCTCTCCTCGTAGATTGTGCGACAGAGCCCCCCTAATAAAATGAGCCCCCACACGGACAGGGGCAGCAGGGGCATGTAGTTCCCCACAATCTTCTTCCGGCCCGACGTCCCCCAGCTGCTCTTGTTCATGGTGAGAATGGCGAAGTACTTGGCGGGCAGCAGGCTGGTCATGTACAGGGCCGAGTACAGAGACATGAACACCATCACCGCGTCCAGCCGCAGCAGGCAGGCGTAGGCCGCCTTGATCAGCCCGATCAGCTGGATGCAGCACAGGACCCAGAGGATGTCCCACAGCGAGCCGGTCCAGAACAGCTGGATGATGGTGGCGGTGACGAAGAAGGGGAAGACGCCCGAGACGATGGCCTCGTAGGTCATCCACAGGTGGTGCTTGTGCCACCACATGGCGTTGTAAAGCCACTCGCGGAAGTAGGACTTGGTCCAGCGGGTCTGCTGGTTGAGCCAGCGGAGGAACTGGGCGGGCGTTTCCGTGTAGCACTTGGAGCGAGCTGTGTATCTGAGGCGGAGGAGGACAGGGAGACGTTTTATATTCAGAACCAGATGATATTATAGGAGGTTTGTTGCATCTTCGATGACACTAAAGCTGAACTTTACTTACTTTGTGGCGTAGCCCATGCTCAGCATACGGTTGGTGAGATGTCTGTCGTCTCCAAACGTGCAGTGAGTTCCCAAAAACTTCTGGTTGTACCATGACTCCAGGAACTGCTGAAGGATGTCATTCCTGTACAGACCTTCAGGGAGAAATTCAAGAAACCACAAATTCTTAAAATGTTACAAGCAATGGGAAGCATTAATACATCCGAAGCTATTTTATTAGGCTTGGTTAGTACTTACCCAGAGGGCCGCTGATACAGGAAACACAGTCGAAGAAGGACTGGCAGGACCTCTCAATGTTGAAGGCCATCCAGTACCTGAGGCTGCTCATGAAGCTGACGTACGAGTCTTTGAGGTTGAGGATCATAACGTCTCCGCCCACGGCGCCGTATTTGGGGTTGCTCTCCAGCACCTTGCACAGCTCTGCAGTGGCCAGCGTGTCCAGCTTAGTGTCTGAATCACACACCTAAAAAAGAAAAAAGGAGGAAGTCAATGGAAGTCAGAGTGTCACTTTCTCGAATTCTTTTTCTGATAAACATACTTCGATGACTTGCATACCTGGATATAGTCGACTGTCGGTCCGAGTGCCTTGAACGCCGTGTACATCACCTCCCGCTTGCCGCCCCACTTCTGCATGATGCAGACACACTTCTTGGTCTGGATCAGGTGCTCCACTTCCTTTCTCTGAGGGTCCTCCTCCATTACGTAATCAGCGTCTCCGCCCGGACCCACCTCCGGCCCTGTTCCCACGCCGCCTCGGCCCTGCGTCGGGTCCCACGTGTGATAATTGTTCTTCCACACGTAGCAGCCCGGATCCTGGTCTGCGAACACCTCTTTGAACATGTCCATCATGTACCGGTCGTCGGGCGAGTTCCCGTCGATCACCATGATGACGCGCAGCAGGTCGGGGGGGTATTTCAGCGCCTTGATGGAGTTGAGGCACTCTCTGAGATAGACGGGGTCCTCCTGGTACGCAGATATGGTGAAGCCGACCGTCTTGGTGAAGCTGCAGGGCTCGGTGCGGCCTTTCATCCGTCGGTGCTCGATGAAGGCGAAGAGGCTCTGGACCAAGACGTGGAGCGACAGCAGGAGTCCGTAGAAGCCGAAGGAGATGATCCCGTAGGTGGACGTCGCCAGCTGGACGCCGTCGACGTAGGCCCACACCATCAGGCCCAGGACGAACAGGGCGAAGAGGAACGTGAAGACGGCACGCACCGTCGAGCCCAGCTTCTTTAACAAGGGCTTCAGCTCCATTGTTTTCTTATCTAACAGACACAAAACAGAGAAGTCACAGGGAGTTAACAACGTCTGCTTCAGATCAGAGCATCTGTTCGTTCACCTGGATTCGTTAGGAGATGTTGTAGCAACATGCACATCGTACGTCTTCAGTTTTACTCCCATTACAGCTTGTAAAATAGTAAAGGAGGGACTCCTCATGTATGCATTCAGTCATACTATAGCCATGTGCAGACGCTTGGAAATAACAAGGGTGTTAAAATAAATTACTTGTTTTATTGTCTGTCTGGAAAACTTGTAAACTAGAAGTAACTTGGAAAACAAAACAGCTCACAAATGCTTTAAGTTTTTCTATACTGTTTTTAAAGGACCAGTGCTGTTAATTCAAAGGTTTTCACTAAAATGTAGCAGGTATACATATGTACACATTAGTAACTGACACAGTGGATCCCAAAAACTAATTTCTTCTGAATTTGTGGCCATTTCTCATCATCAACATGCATTAAGTACATTTTATTTAATATTTCATCATACCCTTGCATATTTAATTTCTCTCAATGTTACCTGTTGTAACGACAGTTTCTTTTTTATTTTTAATTAAGCAACTGAATGTAATAATTTCCCCATTTCTAAACTCATGAAAACCAATAAAATATGTTACTCAAACAATCAATAACCTTACTTGGAATAATTGTATGACATTTTTCTTTCACACAAGTATTCTTTTCAAACATAACATAACATCACATAGTAGATGATGTTTTTACCTTTGCTCAATTATTGTTTGATTAGAAACATAAAATTATGAAATCACTGTTTGTATCAATTAAGCAGCAGCAAAACCGTAAGAAGCAAGAGAGGATATCTTGATGGACCCCTACCTGGTGTCACGCTTCCCTGCCTTCAGAATAAGAGAGCCTCCTGTGTGGCACCTGGAGGGGAAGTTTGTTGGCTTTGCTGGACACAAGGTGGAAGCTGGGAGGAAGCCACGTGCGCGCCTTTTTATATAGAGGACTGCGAAGAGTGCGCGCCCCCGCTGACTAAGCCGTGCGTCAGGAGGAAGGCGGTGGTCCTGCTGGCCGTGGACGTGAGTGTGCACGGCCGCTTTGTTATTGTCCTCGCCATGGAGATGTTTAGTCTGCCGCCTACTGTAAAGACAGAAGCGGCCCGAACTCTTCTCAGTGGAGGAGGCTGGAGCAAAGAGGGATGGAGCTGGATGCTGGGGCGCGTCCACAGAAGTTTTAACACGGGGCTCATGGGGCACTATACTGAACCAGGCCTGGGATGGCTAGAAAGACATCATTAAAGACATATCTCTTTAATATTTGACTTTTTTTTTTTTTTTGTGAATAAATTCCATTGTTCTTGAATTTGTCTTCCTTTGTTAACATCAATCATAAAGGTTTTCCCTGTAGGGTCCATTGTGCAAATGTATGGAACAATTGGTATGTTATTTATTTTTTTTTTCTATTTTATATATCTGTGAAAACATATTGTAAACATGTGATTAGAAACGAGTGACGAAGCTTCAAGTTCTGAAATTAATCTTTCATCAAATGTGTTGTGAGCACAGAGCAGAATGTCTACTGATGCTGAGAGAACAGATGACTACTGCAGCAGTAAGAGCTGGTCCACAGGTGAGAGGCTGCCCTCTGCTGGCGCTCTCTTTAAAGTGCACAAGCTACAGAATAAATTAAATCTAAACACGTGACAGTGAGGAGGGAAAGCTGAACCTGGGCTGATGGAGAAAAGCTTAACCTTGCCTGTATTTTACCTCCAGTTTGTAGCTTCGGAGGGAAGCTGCTGGCCTGCTTCACTTCACCCGTGCCACTGTCCTGGACCTAACCATGATTACATCCTCGAAGACTCACTTTGCAGAGAAATTTGTTGACCGCTCACGAGGGTCCACACCCTAAGCCACTGGAGCTGGCCCCAGTCGACGGCTCGCTTCATGTCGGACCCAAATAGAAGCCATCAGGAAGTTGATGTCATGTACAGAGAGAGCCGCTGCCTGTTCAGGCCCGGCCGGTGGCTCTGACTGACACGTGTTTGGTTTTCCCTCTGTGTTTCCAATGATCTACATGACAACAGGGTGCAGGGGATCGTTTTGTTCGATTTATCTGCAGCTAGTTACTGAACTGCTTTGTACACTAGTGGTCTAATAAATCAATAATAAGTCAGGATGAATATGTTTCTTCTGGTTATTACTATTCACTTATTTTATTCTCTAATGTTTGCGTTCACCTTTTATTGTGACATGAAAGACAAAGTTTAAGATGTGGCTTTCTTCTGGCTCATCGGTACACTCACGCAGGCTCAAACTGCAGCGTGCGACCACATCAAGCATCAAGACCAAACGCTCTGCTGCAGGATGAAGAGGCCTTTGCCAACATGCCGGAACATTCAAGTAACTAGTAAACATCATTTGTGGAATACCAAAGGAGGCAAAACTAAAGAGTGTTACCAGAATCAGTATTTTATCCAAAATCACGTACTTAAGGACGACAGTGCCGCCTCTGGCATGCACTACAGAGATTAGAGCTATTTATTCTACAGAGGCTTCAAGTCCTCGTAAACCTCGTGAGGCCCTGGTCGTTATGCAGTGGTCAAGCAAGGGCCTAGTGACTCACCCATCTGGTCCTGCACCACACCCAAGCCACCAAAATCCACTGAGATCATTTTTAGGATTTGTTCTGATCAAGTCTTGCCATGTGTTCACCTGATGCTGGAGGATTAGAAGCGTGCACTTTGCTCCATGGCGGGTCGTGCGTTCACCTCTTTAGGGGTTCCATTAACTTTCGGGCTGCACCAAAACACCATCATCTCTTATATTTTCAGCAAACCATAGATGAAAAAGCAGTCGCAGTCTGCAGTAAATACCATATTTGTAGCAGCGCTCCATAATCACTGATTATGGAGCATCAGCAGAGTGTGCGACTCGCTTTGCAGTTTCATCCCACAGAGAGCAGTGCGGCGGCACGTTTAGTCTTTTGTGATTTACTGTCGGCTGACTGTAAATGCCAGGTCCGTTCCCCAAATTCTGATGCGTCCGTGAGCGTGGAAGCCGCCCGCCTATTCATTGTCAAGTCATTCTGAGTCAGATCTCGGCGCTTCAAATGCTGGGACAGCCAGAGCCGCCACACGATATATCATCCTCCCAAATACTCGCCAATTTGATTTACACCCATGACTGCTGAGGCTATGAATTATACACAAGTGGCTTTTGAGACCGTATGCTGATGATACACTTGTCTCAGACACTTGTTTAGCAAAATTGCTGTCTGTCGGTTGTGTCGCGGTAACACGTTGAAGTAAATTTCAGCATTTTGTAAAAGCAGCGGCTGCACTGTGTGGGGAGGGACGCAGTGTGCAAGGAGCCAGGCAGATGAGTTATCTCTTCAGAAAGCGTGTCGCAGTTTTAGGTACCTCAAACGATACACCGATTGGCGTGTATGAACCACACACGGTGCGCGCTATACATCATCTAACCACTTTTATTGATGTCAAATGCAAATCCCGAGACGACTTCACTCTTCAGCCTGAAGCCATGGTGTTCTGGATCCAGGAGACATAATTGCAGACTTTGGTGTAGACGCCAGGTTTTTTCCTCAGAGCACAGCCATGGCCCCAAGACACGACTCCCTGGATCTCTCCCTCACACACCAAGGGACCGCCAGAGTCGCCCTGAGGTTAGAAAGAAGAGAGATTACCCCTCAGTGGTGCATCCTTTTTAAAAGTGTGTGTTTGTGTGTGTGTGTGTGTGTGTGTGTGGGTGTGTGTGTGTGTGTGCACCTGACAAGAGTCCTTCCCTCCCTCCAGATATCCAGCACAGATCATGTTGTCAGTGATTTGGAAAGGATACGCATTGAAGCAGGTGTCCTCGTCCAGGAGAGGGACCTGCAGGCACTGCAGCTCATGTGGGTATCTCGCTGTGGGGGGATTTAAAAAAAAAATGATGTGTCCAAGAAAAAAAAATTTCACATTTAGTTGAACTCAGGCTGGCTTTTTAGAGCAACTTCACACAGGCGGGAAAAACTCACATCCTTCGTTACTGGGACGGAGACTCCCCCATCCAGAGACCTGGCACAGCGTCCCGTCAGCGGCACACTTTGAAGGGAGAGCAGCAGGCTGGACGTAGCTGTTCAGGACGGCCGGACGGCTCAGTCTGATCAGCATGATGTCGCCGTCCTGCGTCCGGGGGTTGTAGTCGGGGTGGCGGATGAACTCGGCAGACATAATGTGCTGCTCTGTTCCATCGGGCTCAAAGATGTTGTGCTCGCCCAGCCGGACCTCCACATCTGACCTGGAAGAGTCAGTTTATTTTTCATTTGTGAATAAAATGTGAATGGTGTTTTAATTGGTGACAACTTGGATCTCTGTGTTTGCTCTGTGAAAAACTGGCGTCCGGTGGATGGATTAATGAAATGTATTTAAATGTGTAAAAAGTCGGATGTCTATATTGTGGGGTTTTTTTTATTTTGAAAAATGAAAACAATCAATCACATATGTAAAAAAAATCACAGAATAAGAAGGAGGGTGAAGTTCTTAATGGTTTTCAAAATCAAGTTGCGAAAGCCTGTACACTATTTCAAAAAAGTTGTTTAGATGTCATTGAACAGATACATGTGTGTCTGATTAAGAACAGATGTACTGTCACTTGCACAACGTTTTATGTGTTTATAGTGGGGGGTTTTTTTTCCATATTTTCCAGTTAAATGCATCAAGCTGGAATGCTGGATCTCTTGGGTGTGAGAAGTGCTGCATTGCTAAAATAAAGTGGCAAAACTTCTCAGTAATTATGCTTTTACAAGAAGTACTTATGTCACTTCATGCTTTATCATTCATTTATGCTGGAATTTGCATGAAACTAACTCCAGTTTGGGTTCATCAGTGTCAGTCGGATTCATTCTTTACAGTAAAAACTCAGTAAAAACCAGCCGGTGGTCTTGTTTCTTACTTGGACTTGCAGTGTGCAGCGGAGAGCACCCACTCGTCCGACAGCAGGATCCCACCGCAGAAGTTGTAGCCAGTGAAGAGTGACACCTGATACGGCACAGAGTTTTTCCTGCACTCATAGCCTCCAACAATCTTGTCATCTTCGCCCAGAGCAACTGAAATATGAATGAACGAATGATCACGATCAAGGAGTTCTGTTAGTTTTGGTGTCGATCTCAATCGTTCACCACCATGAGCCATGAGTTGACTTTCATACCTGCTCCTCCAAAGAGAGCCAAGAGAAGGAAAAGCTCCATGTCTGCTGTCTGTCTGCCTCCCTGGCTGATCAGTGAGCGCCGACTCTTTTCGTTTCAGGTATTTCAGTCCTCTTATCTCCTCTTTCTCAAGGCCTTCTATCGTCAGAGATACAGCTCAGACGTTAAACATGTGTTACATTTCCCCAGTGAGACTGAACTTAACGTACGCTTCCAGACAGAAAAACATTTACGTTCAATCCCGGCAATAAATCTGAGAGCGATGGATCTGAAGCCCCGCCGTCCAAATTTCTAATCGGACTGTTTTCTGTCAATGTGTGCGATGTCTTCAAGCTGTCCTTTGTTCATTTTTTACTTTTCAGATGTCACTGTTCCAGTGTTGTCTCTCACAACAGGCCTGGTAGAAAATCACACGCTGAACACGATGTGAGCCGACTTCAAAACGAACCACAGAGTCGTTGTTGGACGTTGAGTAAGACTCGACATGTGGGAGTGATTCCTGCGGCTGCAGATCTTCACGTGTCACTTTTTAAGACACTGAAGGAGGCAGAGTAATTTCATTTAAACAGGAACTGCGGGAGTTGTATTTCACCTGTATTTCACATGTATAGGAAAGGGTGTCGGCTTATCAGCTTATCAGCCAGCTGCCGAACAGGATGTGAAGAGAGTTTAGGAAAAAAGTGTGTATGAGGGACGGGGAATGGGAGTTATACTTGGAGGAAAAACCAGAAGGGTTCAAAATAAATGAGATCTCTTCAATGCAATACAAAGTGGAAATGCAGTTTTGTCGTTCAGTTAATTCTTCAGCTTGCTGAATTATTTATTTGTCTTTATAAAAGCAGAAGTAGTTTGTTTTCAACTGAATACTCAGTCCTGCAAAACAGGAAAGGAAGCTTTCTTTATAGAGAGGCATGATAGGGAAAGCCTGTAGTCTGCTCTCATTATCCCAACACATGGACAAACCTGACATGGCCAGAAAACTGCTCTACTCTGTCGGCACTTTAAGGTTGTTTTGAGTTGTTTGTCATCTAATGTAGATGAAGCCATTCAAGCTTGATTTCTAGATTCCTTTTTTTCCTGAAAATTCAATAATATTTCTGTTCTTGCAGTGTTCTTTTTAGAGCCAGAAATCATTCAAATTCCTATAATTAAATTACAGGAACTCATTCATCTCTTTCTCCTCAGCAGCGTTGGAAGCCAGTGTTCCTCTGCGCATCTGACATATATAGTATTTAAAGCAGCGACTCTCACTGTTTGAACTTTTACCAAATCATGGCTGAGTCACTTCTCTGAGCGTACTGAGAGGCGCAGTGCTGCGTTGCTCACGTATGAGTGTAGGTGTTCATCATCGCCAGACAGGAAAACATTTAAACACAAGGGCACATTTACTCAGACCTTATAATTATACACTTAAGGTTAAAATATAATGCATTCCCATCCAGCACAGGCAAGTCCTATCCATCTCATTACCGAGAGACACTGACTCCGTGCCAGCCTTTACGCTTTTCCAAACTTCTTGTCCTCTCTTACTGCAAGCAAGTGCATGCATCATACTGCGGACGAAGATGAAAACATCCCTTAGCTGTTCGCTGTAGATTTCACGAGGCCTGTTGTTAAAGTTTCATGACGTTCTCGGCAGAAGGCTGCGTGTCTTCACAGGAACCTTTATTGGAGAAAACTAAATATCCAGCGTCGTTTAAAATGTGCACAGATTCACTGAGCTAATTGTTCAAAGGTGAAAAGGTCTTTGACAGTCCCACACGTGACGCCCAGATGCTTGCGTTCAGGACGCGATCAGCTGGAGCAGGACGCCGTCGCCTCCTCAGCAACCTTCCACTGCCATTGACCTTCAATTATTTCCAGCACCAGTGACATTATTTCCTCGTTTGCTCCTCTCACCCTTGGTTACAATATATGGAAGGGATAAAAACTCCCATTTATTTCACCATCTGGTGCTTTCTGCTTTGCCAGTTCCGGTTTTCCTAATCCCCGCTCCTCAGAATAGTCTGCTGCAGACAGAGGGAGCTCTGTGTCGAGGACCTGAGAGCTGCCAGGCTTGTTTTCTGTCAGACGGAGCCCAGGCCGATTATTCATATCCTTTAGGTCTGCTAAGGGGGACCAGGCGCTGCGGTCGAAAGAAGGGACGAATGTAAGGAAGTGGTTTAGGTTATTGAGGTTCAGCTTTTTTTCGTTCTTTTTTTTTTCCCCTGTGTGGCGTATTTGTGGAAAAAAAAAAAAAGGCATAACTGAGCCAAATGAGCCAACGCTTGTTGGCACCGCTTTTGACTCAAAAAACAAAATTCCTGACCTCTCCACCCGCCTGAGACAAGGGTTTGATTTCCAGTCAGCACCGCAACAAGATCAACAAACCTTTGAGGTTTCAGGACGCAACAGATTCCCGCTATATGAGTCTTTCTGACGGCGAAACTGGAGCGCTGAGATTTCAGCATAGCAGTCAGAAGACTCCTGCAACGCCTCGGAAGAAGCGGAGGACATTTTTCTGGAGGATTCAGAAAATGTCGCGAGGTCACAGTGTTTTTTCGCTCGGCAGCGACACAAATACTGGGTGTATTACGGTGACACCGGGAGCTGCAGTGTGTCATTAGAGCTTTGCTCTCTCACACACACACACACACGCACACACACAAATACACACACACACATTCTCACAGACTTTCACAAAGTTTCTAGCTGTGCCTTTCACGTTACTCCCAGAGGCTGCATTGAATAATAAAACTCTTAAAACTTTGAGCTGTGTGTGTGAGTGTGTGTCTGTGTGTGTGTGTGTGTGTGTCACACTCTGCTAAAACTGCATTCTCTTTAAACCTCCACTGGTTGTTTTACACACCCAAATTGGTATTTGTGTGGCACACGCATAATTACACGTTTGGCTGGTAAATCAAGAACTCTGGCAGGCCTGAGGCTCTGTAGGCTTCCCTCAAACTACAGCCTTGAGATAGCTATTAATATCCCCTACAGACTGCAGCGCAAAACGCTCTGCCGTTCAGCCCCGCGACAAGGCTGCAGCGCAAGAATGTCAAAAACACACATTTTAGCAGAGAAATGAAAACTCCCGAACTCACTGCTCAGGAAATTCATGACCAAACCAAACAGAGCAGCCATCATGTCTAGACATTAGCTAAAACGGGGGCTAATTTCATGTTGTAAATGAAGCTGAACCCTACCGACTAGTTTTTGAGAAGAGATAAAGAATTCGACTGAATCAGCATTTTTTTTTTTTTAAACAGTTTCCTGCTGTTGAGCTGGATTGCTTTTGGTCCGGGTGTAAAATTTCTCTCAATGGGAAAGTTTTTCAGATGCATCCAGAGGAGTGGGTGTTGAGGAGGGGGGGCAAAGAAAACATAGATCTGAGTCCTCCTACACACTCAAACAAGGGTGTTGCTCTGAACACATGCTGCGCCTGAGCGCACGTTAACGGACACGTACATAGACATGCAGAGTCTCTCTCTCCCTCTCTCTCCTTCTCCCTCGCTTTCTGTCCTTCCTCCCCCTCACATCTGGACTTCTGGCAGGACCCAGTTCCTGCATAGTGTGTGTGTGTGTATGTGTGTGTGTGTGTGTGTGCATTAGCAGGGGTCCCAGTTTTTGGGTTGGGCAGTTTCTAGCATGCAGCTCACACTGTATGAATCTGATCAGTTGATGCTTTTGAGTCTTCTTGTACTTTTTACTGGCGAAATGCAAGATGCCATCACTGAGATCATGTTATCGACTTGCATTCCCTTCTTTTCACCTGTTAAAAATGTAATGATAACTTTTAACAAAATCTCTAATTGACTCTGAGCACCTGCTTCACAACATGGATTTGTACTTCAACTATAGTTTTTTGAAGACTAAACACTGCAATGAAAGCAGTGAAACAGAGTTTTAGTTCATGGTCATGTTTTGCTCTTTCATTCAAACCATGTAATACAAATGTACAAGTGTGTGGGTGAGGGGTGCAGCAAAATCAAGTGTTGAGGGGAACAGCGTGGGAGGAAAAATGAGGATGAAGTCAACAGTTCTTCCCCGCAGAAAGGTAGGGCATTCCACCAGGGACACGACGCTGATTTTCATTCTCTGCAGCGAGCACACCCCCACATCCATCTTGCTCTTGTTATATATTTTCTTTTTTTTCTCTGTCTCTTCCTGTTCATCTGGATACTTGATTAACAAGACATGCTATGGAGTTTAATACCTGCAGTCTGTTTTGCTGTGAGGCTGAATTCACAAGTCTTTAAACAAACAGCCTGCCTGTGAATGCTGGGGAATTCTGAAGGCTTGATTGAGATGTGATATAACAGGAATGTACCAGGCAAGTGTGCAAAAAAATCAAATTGCTTGCAATTACAACTTTGACTTGCTTCGGGGTAGTTGTATGAATTCCTCTTTGTTTTAGGTTTGCAATCAGGTCTAAAGCTGTTTGCTGACTGGTGCCTTTCATATTGCTATACTCACACCCCCTTCGGTTTTGTACTGCAAATGTCAGCGACCGAAAACATCTCAATGTCATTTTTTTTGTTGTTGTTGTTGAATTTTTCTTTTTACTTTTTTGCAAAAATGCAAAATTGCATGTTTGAAAAAAATTACATGGAGTAATTAGAGGTTGACGGTGGTTACATTTGCTTAATTTTGCAGTTCAGAGAAATAAACTGTGTCACAGGGATGGACATATTTCCAAACTTTCTGTTCGTCATTGTGTTATAAAAAGGAAATAAATCATCTGCCTGTAAGTCGAATTTGTCAAACAAATTTGAGTCCGGGGCCATTGTGCAGCTGTTTGTAACCATGAGTGGGCCACACAGGCAAAGTAACATTTAAGTACACTTTTAAGTACACTTTTTTTGAAAAACTTAGTTTCTTTTGCTGTATCATTGGAATTATCATTAAACACTTTGTTTTGGATTAGATGTGATTCATAAAACCTCAAAAAGTTTATCTTTTTTTTTAAATAATACATAAGCTTTATAATGTGAATATTATGCCATTTCTAAAATTGCTTCTTGGTGTGCAATACAATGAAATGTCGTCCATTGGCAGCATTTTGCAACAATAACTTGAGCTCCCACACTTTCACTAACCTGTTGGCTCCAGAGTGAGTATTGTGCTGTGTGTGATACGCTGCAATACATTCCAAAAAACAGAGGAAAAAAAACACAAACTGCAGTTAAAATTATGTGAAAATTCCAGTTATTGTCTTCCAACCTGTATTTTTCTTTTGCAATGTCATCCCACGAGCCAGATAGAAACACACTAACACAACAAGTTTATTTTCACTGTTGTGATGGAAATATTAGATATCACAGTCAGTGCCACCTTTAGCTGGACGACAACACCCCCTCCCCACAGCCCTGCGTCCTTCCACCCTCCTTTAAATTCTCAGTTCCCGCCCTTGAAAGAGACAACTTCAATCCTCTACCTGCATGTCCAGATGTCAGGACCGACGGTCAACACAGAGCAATTACGTTTAACCTCAACAAACATGAGCTCAACCAAAGTAGAGGAAAAACACATTACGCAGCAGGAGCACTGGTGGGCGCATGAGAAGTCACAGACCCGCTCTTTCTCAGAGAGTCATCCCGGCAACCCACAATTTGTGCATTGACTTGTTTAGTTGCTGGTGTTTTCACTTTTGGAGTTCCCCAAGTGACAAAATCTCTGAAATGTGGCTCACAAAGAAGACATGCCTCAGCAAGGAATGTTTCTGCATCAGAATTCGGATCTGCACAGTTCCTGATAAGAGAATTCCTCTTTGAGGAGTGAACCTGATGCGTTCACAAGTACTTACTCAGCATCCATGCATCATGTGTAAACCATCTATCAGGGTTAATTCTCCTAAACCTTCCACCATTTAACTGCTCAGACATTTTGTAACACCAGTTGAGCTAAATCTGATATTAGTCACTCATTTTCACACGTTGGTCAAACTTTTGCAGAGCTCCTCTCAAAAGAAGTCCTCGTAGTGACACTGGTAGACCCAGAGTATAAATTAGTACGCTTCGGGACATAAACGTCAAGGCAGGTGTAATATAATGATGCCTAATACCAGTCAGAAGGGTGTGATTGTCTCCAAGTTTATTCAGCCGCAGAGGAGAACAACCACAGGACTGCACCTTGCCCAGTGTTTATTAAGAATTACCACCAGTGTAAATGACAACAAAGGGTCTCAGTTGGGGTCTAAATGAGGTCAGTTCAAAGAGTCCAAGCTGATGTCAAATGATCTGGATCGACTTCCAACAGTCCAGATGTGTCTTACTTCGTGTTTATTTTGAAAGCTTATTGGTAAAGTTTAAAGATGACAAGTCAAATAGTTTGAGTCTGTTTTCAAAGTCCCAGGTGTGGTTTGATGAGTCCACGTGACCATGTGGGGATGGATGGATGGATGGATGGATGGATGTCTAGCTTTGAGAGAGAGAGAGAGAGTACCGCTCGTGACACATGCGTGTGGATAGATTGGAAAACAGAGATTCCGTGGCGCGTGCGTCCCTCGGCGACGTGGTGTGTGACGTCAGAGATATAAATGTTCGGGAGGCTGAGCTCGCGCTCCGTGGTTCTCCTCGCAGCGTCCGCGGAGCAGCAGCAGCCGCAGCCTGGATCCGCAGAGAGGTAAGCGCTTTGTCCTATCAACGATAACATCTGGATCACTGAAGGAAAATTTAAAAAATAAAAAACTCTTGAGTGCGATGTCGATTTAGAAAACATTTCATTGTAGAGACTTTCAGAAGTTGGTGCCTTGCTTTATTGCAAACTGTCATCTGAGCCTCGGTCTGTGCTGCGGAGCCACAGAGCGACAGGAAACTTTGCTTCATGCATTTTCAGCCTGGTTTTTATTTGTGGCTCCACTTTGATGAGAAACGCTCGCTCGTCAGGTTTTGATGTGAGTTTCCCTCAGGGAGTCTGCTGGTGTGCGGTTCGCATGTGCTTGTTGTGCAGAGCTGGAGAAAAAAAGAGAGAGAGAGAGAGAAAACTTTTTTACGTGTTTTTATTAATTTCCTCGTGAGCACAGAAAGTTAAAGAACTCTCTTTTTTAAATGTTTTTTCTCATCAACGCTGATCCTCAGTTTTCTTGCGCTTCATTGGGAAATGATCATAATTTTATTAATATCATAGTAATCTCATCTCACGGCATTGTAACAGAGAGACCTCTTTAAAACCTATCCATCTTCTTTTTTAATTTCAGCCCTTTAATACTGTAGATTTTTTTTAATTGTCATTTAAGGTACTTTATTGAAAAAAATAATTAAGTTTGTGGTCAAAATTAAATGATAATATTGCTTTTCTTACAGGTACTAAAACAATGATGGATCTACTGACTGCTACCCCTTTCTACTACTTCAATGCAACAGATGACAGTGTTGGGAATGACTCTTTATACGACGACGAGGACTACGACTACAGGGACGAGCACACCTTCAAGGACGAGCACGCCGAGCTGAGACAGTCCCTCAACATCATGTCTCTCATCGTTTACTGCCTGGCCTTTGTGCTGGGCGTGCTCGGGAATGGAGTGGTTATCTGGGTGACCGGATTCAAGATGAAGAAAACCGTCAACACGGTTTGGTTTCTCAACCTGGCGGTGGCCGACTTCCTCTTCACGGCGTTCCTGCCCCTGAGCGTCACCTACACGGCCATGGATTTCCACTGGCCCTTTGGCAAGTTCATGTGCAAGCTGAACACCACGATAAGCTTCCTGAACATGTTCGCCAGCGTCTACATCCTGGTGGTGATCAGCGTGGACAGATGTGTGTCCGTGGTGTGGCCCGTCTGGGCCCAGAACCACCGGAACGTGCGCAAAGCGTCGGGCGTGAGCCTGGGTGTCTGGGTCCTGGCTCTGATTCTCAGCTCCCCGTACTTCATCTTCAGGGACACCGGGCCGTCGTACCACAACGAAGACATCATCAACTGCTTCAACAACTTCGCGCTCTCCGACGACTACGAGACCCCGTCCGTGAACGAGCTGCGCCAGTTCCGCCACCAGGCGATGACCGTCACCCGCTTCCTGCTGGGTTTCGTGGTTCCCTTCACCGTCATCGTCTCCTGCTATGCCGTCATAATCCACCGGCTGAGAAGAAACCCGACCCTGGCCAGCCAATCGAGTCGCCCCTTCAAGATCATCGCTGCCATCATCATCACTTTTTTCCTGTGCTGGGCTCCGTTCCACGTCATGGGGCTGATCGAGCTGGTGAATCACATGTCAAATTACACCAGCATGACCCTGGACCACGTCATCACCATCGGCGTCCCGATCGCCACGAGCCTGGCCTTTCTCAACAGCTGCCTGAATCCGCTGCTCTACGTGTTCATGGGACAAGATTTCAAGGATAAAGTCCGCAAGTCCATCCTGAATGTGCTGGAGAACGCCTTCCAGGAGGAGGTGTCTCGCTCCTACACCTGCACAAACTCCATGGTGACCAGTCGGAGCAAAGACAAGTCTGTTTCCGATGCCGAGGTGTGAGGACGTCCCTATTGTCAAAAAAACAACTACTTAAACCTGTATATAGTCAAATAACTGTACATAACTCATTCCTTTTTTACCTTCTCTCTGCAGTTCTTCAACAGGATGCTTTCAAACACAAAACTTTGTGTCACCTTCAGATTGAAGTAGTTTTGTGATCTTTTTACTAAGATCTAAAGTATGCTTCCTCTTTCAAGACATTATACCATGTTGTTGTGTTTTTTTAAAACTCAGTTATTTATGAGTTATGAGTGTTCATAAGAAAAAAAAAAACACATAAATGCAGAATTTTTATTTTCCCGCATACTTATCATTATGTAATTTGAGCATCCAAAGTTTCAAAAATGTGTTGGCTACTAGGATTGTTTGTTTGCTTTATCAATTGTGTCTTCAGCTGCAAAAGCAACATAGCAATGTCATTTAGTTGTTTATGTTCGAACTAATCAGAATAATGCAAGAATTATTGTTGTACATAGAACATGATGCCTGAACATTTTGTATTTACACTGAGCAGAAAGCTGAAACCTGCAGTGTTTAACCTCTGTCCCCCTCTGCTGCCAGCGAGAGTGATGACAGCAACACGCTCAGGGAATCACACCACAGGCTATTATTGATCAGACTGAAAGATTCCCTTAGTCAGCAGTAGAGTGGACATATTCACAATTCAGTAATTTTATCTTTATTCAATGTTTTCTATGTGTAAAAATGGAAATTCATACCTTGGTCAGTTAAATCGACTGCAATACAAATTCTATTCATTGCTGGGGCCCAGATATGTAAAATCTCACAAAATGGTTTTAAACTAAAAAAAAAAAAAAAAAAAAAATGCATTTTAATAACGTGAAATGGTGAAATAATTCTATTGAAAACAACTCTCAAACTCTTCATGTCTTGGATATCGCTCAAATGCATTCGGATCTGTTTCCAGGGTTAATGTATGTTGATTTTTTTTTTCTGCTTGTTTTGGAAGGATGCTACTTCTATTTCTTCTCATCTGATTATAATGACAGCCTAATGTAATCATTTAAATACATGTGATAGTGACTCATAACAGCGTTTAGTGGCAGAGATGCTGTGTCATTAACTTCGTTTGATCTGTTGTTTTTTTTCCCCAGTGACAGTAAGTTGTATCTCTTCTGTACCGGTAAATGCATTCATGTTGTGGCATATGAGACTTTGATGTGTAGTTTTTAATTTTGGACTTTGTCTCGGTAAGATTTAGTTGATGCTACTCAGGTTATAAGTCAAAAATTAACAATAAAATTTTACCAGTTGTTTTTATTTTGAAAGGAGAATCAGTTATGTCTTTCAAAAATAAGCTGTTGATGTGAAGCTCTTGATATGTAAACAATGTAAATATTAGTCATTGTCTTTCTTTCTTTCAGACCAGAGTGGTCAGCTCTTTTAGCAGTCTATACATGATTAAATAACTTGTTGCATTTGCCTCTATTAAAATGTTTTTGGACATGGATGCTTTTCCTTTACAAATGTCTTTATACATCACATATAATACAGCGACGTCCGTCCTCTGCATTGAACCCATCCGATGGGAGCAGCGGGCAGCCGCTGGGCGACGCCCGGGTAACACTTGAGGGTTAAGGGCCTTTCCCAAGGGCCCATCGTGGTTCAGCTTTCACCACCAGTCTCTTTTAGGAATCTAAACCAGCCCTCTTTCAATTACAAGCTGGCTTTTAACAGGAAGAACCCTCCAGCCGATCCAAAACCAGAGCTGGGAGCTTTGGCCTTGGACCAACGCGGGGTAGTGAGAGAGACGAAAACAAACAAACAGCACGCTGCAAGCTTCATGGAGGAAGACGGGATAAATCACAAAGGGTTCTACTGCCAGGAATCCAGCAGGAAGGTGCAGAGGGAAAGAGAGAGGATAGAAACCTCAGGGTCACCTGCAGGAGTGGAACTAATCCAACAGAATGACTCAGGATGATAAAAACTACACGGTCACCTTATATGTTTAAGCAGATTTTGACCACTAGATAGAGCTGTTTCTCATCTAATTCGCTCTGCAGAAGAAAAGACAGCAATTTTCAGAACAACATGAAGATCACGGCTATTTTTTAATTTGAGTGGTTTATCAGCTTCAATTACACCTGCATGAAATACACCAAAATAATACGAAACTGCATCACAATTTGAATTAAACTGTGAGAAATGTAAACTTTTTACTCGTGTTGTAATTGGATGCATACACCAGTCTGGTGAAGTCAATTTACAATATGTGATGGCTTAAAACCTTGATATTTCGTGAGTTTTATTCTGAACTCCTCAGTGATGAAATGTGATGAGCTGATGAGGCCTTTTGTTGTTTGTGAAATGCAAAAATAATATAGCTGCTGGCACAAACACCAAACCATCACAGCCAATATGCAGTCATAAATCATGGTATTTGAATCACCTGCAGTTCATGATGAACTTGTGAACAGGAAGTGGCTCTGCCGCTGTGACAACATCAGAACTTTGCCAATAGAAGTGTGGGAGAAAAAAACTGTGCAGTACAAAAAGGAACTGCAGTTTGCGGAATCTGAATTCTGAGTCACTTTTCTGGGCAAAGGGCTTTGGGAGCCATCCTGAAGTGAACGGTGATCATTTTGACTACATATATGAACGTATAATCTGTCACTTTGATCAGAAATTCAGCTGCTGATTCATCCGGGGTCAACTTCAAGTCAAGAGCTTTGAGAAGGTGAGTTGTTATCTTTGTCAGTTCTTAAGCAAAAATAAAACATTGTAAAAGCTTTTCTAAAAAGTCATCCTGCTTTTCTCAGAAAAATCGACCTCTTAAAATGATTTCACACTTTTGCTTTCTGTTAAAAACATAACTTGAAATGTTATTCTTTTCATATTTGTCCTTGAAAAAAATTGCTAAAGTGCAAGGTTTATCAGATGAGACTCCAAAGACTCAACAAACCACTACTCGAAACATTCAACCAGATGAAATGAATAATAATAAAAACAATAGAGACTTTGCCCTCCAGGCATTCCTGCCTTCGGCTGGGGCTCAGTCCCTAATAATGTGAAACTGTCAAAATACCATTAATGTTTGGCAGAAGCTCTCTGCTTCATGATCACTTGGCGATTGTACTCCAGTAAATTGCCACTTCTTCTGATGTAAATTCAATGTTTTCAGTCAGGCACGTTTACATGGCTCAAAAAATCCTCCTGATAAAGGGATTGTAAGGTGAAGCGGACTGTAAATGTGTCATATAAACACCTGACTGACGGAGTGGATTATATTTCTGATCAGATTGTCCAGGTAGTCCACACCGATCGATACCTGTATGATCGCTTCAGCCTGGGACCTTGTATATGAGTATTGATCATGGATGGAAAATGAGTTTAATAAGATTGTTTTCATTCAGATTGAAAAAAACACCCATGTAAACTGGACCAGTAGTGAGAAACCACAAGTGTCCTTCAGATTATTGATTGACTTTAGTGTGACATTATCAATTAGTCTAAACTACGCTATATCTATCTATATCTGTTACACAAGAAAGAAAAGACAGAACCAGTAATAAAGGTGCAGATGATTTTTATGCCTGCTCATATTTTGTTCTTTATGTCTTGTCTGGTTTTCAGGGAAAAGACGGCGGACAGGATGGAAATGACTGCTTCCCCTTCTGGTCACAACATCACTGATGTTCCTGATGAAAATGAATTTGAGTTTTTTGCGAAGCTAGCCGAGTTGGGAAAGGCTCTGCACATCATGTCTCTTGTGGTTTTCAGCCTGGGCATGGTGCTTGGCGTGTTTGGAAATGCAGTGGTTATCTGGGTGACGGGTTTCAAGATGAAGAAAACGGTCAACACCGTGTGGTTCCTCAACCTTGCAGTGGCCGACTTTCTCTTCACAGCTTTTTTACCCCTGACGATCGCTTACACTGCTCTGAATTTCCACTGGCCTTTCGGCAACTTCATGTGCAAACTGAGCAGCGCCATCACCTCACTCAACATATTTGCCAGTGTCTACGTCCTGGTGGTGATCAGCGTGGACAGGTGTGTGTCTGTGGTGTGGCCCGTCTGGGCCCAGAACCACCGGAGCGTACGCAAAGCGTCCTGTGTGAGTCTGGGTGTCTGGGTCCTGGCTCTGATTCTGAGCATTCCTTCCTTCGTCTTCCGCGGCACAGGACCGGCGCTTCAAAATGAAAACATCACCCTCTGCTTCAACCATTTTGGACTTCCTGAAGACAATGTAACTCTCTCTGTGGTTCAGCTGAAACAGTTTCGTCATCAGGCCACGACCGTCACCCGCTTCTTTCTGGGATTTGTTATTCCCTTCACTGTCATCGTCTGCTGTTATGCTGTCATAATCCACCGCCTGAGGAAAAGCCCCACCCTAGCAAGTCAATCCAAGCGCACTTTTAGGATCATCGCTGCCATTATCATCACTTTTTTCCTGTGCTGGGCTCCTTTCCACATCTTGACTCTAATTGAGTTGGCAAACTTCAGTGCTGTCAGTCTCGATAAAACCTTGGTCTTTGTCCTCACTGTTGGATTCCCGATAGCCACAGGTCTGGCTTTTCTGAATAGTTGCGTCAATCCTCTGCTCTATGTGTTTGTGGGCCAAAATTTCAAGGACAGAGTCTGCAAGTCCATCCTGAATGTACTGGAGACTGTTTTCCAGGAAGAGGAGACAAACTCTCAAAGTTACCTGAAATCTGAAGAAAGCAGCCACAGCAGGGAAAAGTCACAAGCTAACACTGAGCTGTAAGATTTAACAACAGACAGCCGGAAAAAATACAAATAAAATGTTGTTGAGTTTTCACAAGGTGTATATACTATTGTTCTAGTTGCTGAATTTCATGCTTTGTTCACAGCTAAAATAATTCAAGTATCAAAAACTGTTAAAGCGAACTTGACATGCTGAAATGCTTTGCTTTGGGAAACGTTTTGAACGAGACCAAGTAGATGCAGAAAGTCTCTGTGGTTCTGGTTCTTACTGATGGTGAAAAAGGTTGCTCAACACCTTATTTACTTAACTTTGTGGTTAGATGTGTGAAATGCTCATGACAAATCTCATTACGGAAGACATGATGAAGTTTCTGCGTGCCTCAAAAACTTCCTGAGAAACGAATTCTGTGAAGATTATTTTAGGCCGTACTATGGTGTATACATGAGCACTGGGTTTTGTGAAATGTAAATTTGGACAGGTCATATAACCTTTGGAAAGCGTCCTGTCATTTTTGGGTGTTGCTATCAGGCTGATCTTGTTCAAATAAATCTTCTTATTTTGAAGTTGTAATCAGCTGTGTATAAGTCTTAACGTCCATCCTGTCTGCTTTGCTGGAGCTAATAGAGCATCCAACCTGGAAGAAAGAGCAGAAAATCACAGAGGCAGACATTCACACCAGGAAATGATGAAGAGTCACACATTTATCCAACAGGGAAAAGTCAGACATGAAGAGAACTTGAAATTTATACACAGAAGGATCAGCACAGCAGATGAGAGCAAAACCAATATTGCTGCAAGGTAAGTTGTAATCACAACCCAAAACTGCCAGGTGCAAAATCCCACCAGTCATGACATACTTCAAGAAGGTCGGAGGCATCACTGTGTAACATATATTTTTTTCACATTTTTACCTCCGCCAGGAGGTTATGTAATCATGTCGGTTTGTTGTTTGGTTGGTTGGTTGGTTGGTTGGTTGGTTGGTTGGTTGGTTGGTTTGTTAGCAAGATCCCGGAAAAAGTAATTGACAGATTGCAATGAAACTTTGTGGAAAGGTGGGTCTTGGGCTAACTTAGAATTGATTAAATTTTGGTGATGATCCGGATCACTGTCTGGATCCAGGAATTTTTTAAAGGATTCTTTATCATTGAGAGATAGGGAGTCTTTCACATGGTTGGGCAGGCCCACCGACAGGGGGCGACAAACGCCTGGTTCACACAGGACGCGCTGCTTCCGACGCAGAAGTGGGAAGCACCGCGCACCGACTGATTGGCGCCGTTGTTAACCTATCTGACGGTTCATACAGGAGGCGCGGGGGACCGCAGCGTCCGCAGCGGTTCGCGCCGTGGAGCGCGGCCGCTCCACTCCTCTCTATTTTCTCCGCGAGCCGCGCGCGCCGTGCACCGCCAGTTGTAAAGCTGGACAGAGCAGATTGCACCTCACAGGAAGTCGGGAACTGAAAGTACGAGAGAATCCGGTCAATTTTCAAATTAAAATGAAGTAAAATAACATAAATTATGTTGCTTTTCGGTTTTCCTTTTCAGATAAACACACACACACACACACACACACACACACACACACAGGGAGAGAGGGTGACAGGGCGACAGACACAGGCACCGCACGCTGCAGCGCTCTGCTCCGATCACACCCCCGATCACAAAGTTGTGTGATTATATATGGTGTTCTTATGGTTGTTGGTGACTGGTTTGAGCTGTGGCGGAGGTCTGCGCTCTCTGAGTGCCAAATTCTAGTCTTTTATTATGATTTTTATTTTACCTTTTTTAGCCTTAACTGAGTTAGTTTTGATGTTCAATATCTCTTTGAATATTTCAGATGATTTAATGACTTTCTTGTTTGATCTGATCACAGAGTCTAAGAGACATTTTAGCTCAACACAGAATAATTTAATGTCTGGTCAGGGTTGAATTGATTCAATTTTATTTATGTGTCTTTTTGCAGTTATTCAGATGAATTCAATTTTATAATCAATACACTTTGAACCTGAAATGCAGTGTAGAAATAAAGGCATATTTTTCCATGTAACCATGTTTTTATTTAAAGGTCTTGTGAATATACACATCATAAAATTAATTCCGTCTCTTTCTTTGCAGAAATAGCAGAATGAGTAAATATCAGGTTTAAATCCATGTAGATATTTGGGTAAAATAACAAAATGCTTTAACATAGTCAGCTTTCAGTCACTTTGTTAAATGGCACTCCCAGCAAAGACAGTTCGGTCAGCGTGGATTTTTCCAGGGATCCACAGGATTACGCCAAGCTTGCAGTATGTGTTTAAAGGCTACTGTAAGTGGTCATACTTTCAATGATGAACTTCCTAAAGCATGAGTGAAACCAAAAAAATATGCTTTCAAAGTCTTTTGAGAGCCATGAGCACCTAAAAACAGCTGACATGCAAAAGTCCTGTGGTTTGTTTGTTTATTTCATTTGTTTGGCGATTCTTTATTCTCCAGTGATTTCACTTGTTCCGTTTAATATATGGTTTTTCACAATGGTATAATTTTTAATTTGAAGTGGTCCTTTTGTTTGCAGTAAATTACACATTTGTTTGCTGTCCATTTATTTGCTTATTGACTGTTTTAATTCCTCCGAAAGAATTATTTGGATTTGGTTAACAATAGTATGTGTACATCGATGCACAAACAGTAGGACTTTCATAGTACATCCATTTATTTGCAAGAGCAAACATGACTTTCCTCACTTCAGACAAAGATTATATGTTAAATATTGTTGTCATTGCTGTTTTGTAATCTTTTTCTACATTATTATATTCTGCTCATTATTGAACTAAACCTCACATGTGAATGTATGTTCTCCTTGCTGAGGGATTAGAACTGAAACTGACAAAAGAGGAAGATGATGAGTACAGGAAGTAAATGTTTATAGACATTTTAATCAAAGGTTAAGATCATGTACTTCCTATAAGAGTGTGAATCTGATTTTTCGTACCCCAAATGTTTTATGCTGTTTCATAACTGCAAATTGTGTTTGCTTTTTTCATTTTAATGAATATTTTACTTTGGATCAAAAGTTGTTTGGTTGCTTGTTTTTGCAGGTAACACAGGAAACACCAACACAGTACAGTGGAGTCATCAAGATAAGCAGGGCTGAAGACATGTAGCATTTTATCGCTGTAAGGTTGTTGTTGTTGCTGTTGATCAAACCCTGTTTAGCTCAGGGACCACATACAGCTCATTTCATCTTGACTGGACCACACCAATGAAATAGTGGCACAATAATGTTGAAATTTTGTTTTTTAAAGTTTTTCTGCCAAGCATATCTTTAAAAAGAGTTTGTTTTCGCGCAATTACTGATTTAATACTGATAATTGTGACAATTTCAACATAGATACACTCTTAATACTAATACTTCTGTGAAATGTCCAGAACAATTCTTCTATAACCATTGTATTTGGCAGCTGTCTTTCATGACAGCATCTAAGCTCGAGTCTGTCTTGTTTTGTATCCACTATTTTTGAGAAACTTTGTGTATTTTTGCATAAATTACTTGCTCATTTTCTTCGGCCGGATTGGAGCCTCTGCCGGGCCGGTTTTGGTCCACGGGCCTTATGTTTGACCGCCTTGTTGTTGACGACGGTTTCCCGCCTTCCAGCGGGAGGCGGGAAACATATGTATTCCCTCCCGTCTCCGGTAGGTGGCGGTAGTGCGCCTTTCACTCTCGGTGTCAACCGCCGTTGAAGGCGAGAAAGAGGCCGATGAGGCCTGCTGCAGTTTGCGGACGGCGGCCCAATCCGGACTTTCTACCCGAAAAACACCGCAGTCTTTGGCGTATCATATTCTCACGGTGAGTCTGGTTAAGCCACCTGGTTTAAGTTTGCTGTTGGATTGTTTAAATGTCCCCAGTGTGCGCATTTTACACCGTTTGACGCTTATGGTGTGTAGCGTTAGCCATTAGCTGCCTCACTGCGACAGGACAGCCTGTCTTATTGTGGAACTGTCTGTGCTCATTCTCGTCATTATACCCTTCAAACGGTGTTACTTAGCTTCTTAACTCCGTTATTTCACCACAAACACGCCTCTGTCTCTTAAGTCTGTCCTGCGAGCTTTATTTTGCCAGAAACCTTGGTGGATGAAGACAGTAACACATGTTCCACGCTGGATGCGAGATGAATCAGACGTGTATCCTCGCCGTGCATGTGTCCAGTGTAGCATTATTGTTGGTTTCTGGTTTCTCCCTCAAAACAAATGTGTTCAGTGATTTATGTTGACACGCTTTATTGTTTATTAAGGGATATAGACAGTATTAACACGCCGATCTGCCTTAATGTTATGGCCACATGCTACTTTCTGTCAGCTGCTCTTTTGCAGCAAACTTCTGCATCATCTTCCCCATATTTTTTTTAATTCACCGCTTTTCTGTTTAATCGTGAAACTGTAGTTAGTATTAAGCATTATTGTTGCACATCCACTGTCTGTGCTTGTGAACCTCCACTTTCTCCTGTTGATAAATGCACTTGCTACTTTGTTTTACAGAACAGAATAATGATAACATACCTACATAATATATTTATCATGATAAAGATATAATCAACTTTATTCACTTTACCTGTTGGTGTTTTTAATGCAATTGCTGACTGGTGAATTTGTAAAGTGCTTTGCACACAACAGTGCTACTTTTCCTGATGTGTAGGGATGGCTGAGTAAATGTCCCCAAAGACAGAAGTTCACCTTGATTTTATGAAAACAAAAAGTTAATAACATACACTGAATGTAAAAGCAAGTTTCATGGGCATTTGAGACACAGTTTTAACAAACTGGGACAACAATTTCTGACTGTGAAGTCTTTCGTGTGTTGGTAGTGTCTGAAGTGACAAAATACAAATGAAATTTGATGTTGATTTAAACAAACGCTAAGGAGCTTTTTGCATGGAAAAATTTAGTTGAAACAAAGTTGCTGAAAGCCGGAACATTATTGGCCTTACACCTTGAGGAGCACAGCTAAGTTTCTGAATATGACACATTCTTTAAAAAAAATTCATAGAAGGCTCAAACGTGAAAGATATGAAAAGGCCTTCAAATGTTGCTGCACTGTTGTCACATGCAGTATCTCTCCTTACACTAAAACCAGTCATGAATTCCTTCAGTCCTGTACCTGTTTTTATTAATTGGTCACAAAGGGGTTTACTGTCACTGTTATAAATGTTGTTCATGCACGTATTTTTTTTTTTAATTTATTTATTTTTTCAGTTCAAAATCAATGTAGTCAACAATCACAAGTGATATTATTTTTGTGTGTGTCAGTGGGTGGGTTGGTTTTGATAGAATTCTTGAGGACATTTTGGCTTCTTTCTTAAACGAAGGATGCATTTCACAAATTTTGGAGAGAAAATCACATGTGCACTGCCCTCTGATAATTCAATATCTGTTTAGATTGTGCCATTGTAATTTGGAGGAGGAAAATAAGCAGCACATGTATTATTTACATTGATGTCACCTTTGATGATTTCATGAACAGAAACTGAAGCTCTGGAGATTCACTCATACAGGGTGCTATTCCTAATGGTCTAACTCATTGGAATGATAGTGTTGCTGGACTAGATTAGTCTGGTTGACATTAATTCTAAACATGAGGGATGTATATAGAGTTTATCTGGTTGATGTGTCATGTTGATAATGGATTGTGGAGAGTAGAACAGCAGTGGATGCTGCAGATTTTAAGGTGGTTATGGATGGATCTGCAGCCCTTGTGTGTGTGTGTGTGTGTGTGTGTGTGTGTGTGTGTGTGTGTGTGTGTGTGTGTGTGTGTGTGTGTGTGTGTGTGTGTGTGTGTGTGTGTGTGTGTGTGTGTGTTCGTTCAGCACATGCGTGCAGTGAGAGCTGTTTCTCAAATGTCAATAATAAACAGTGTACATGTAATATGAGAGAGATCATGTTGATGTTTAAAGGAGAACTATGCAAGATTTGCTTTAGCGCTCCCCCTACTGGTCTCCTGTGAAAGCTCACTGTCGTAAACGTCCTCCGCATTGGTTAAATATCTCACTATTACGGTTGGGCGTTATAAGGTATACCAGCGGTGTCTTTCAAAAGCAACAGTGTCAGTTTCAATACCGTCATTAAAAAATTGCAATGCACTTATATAAAAGATAGGAATTAAATATAAAATATAATTTATTCAATGCCTAAAAATGATTCTTTGTGCAGCAGCACTTCCATGTGGTTGAATTTTCAGTTTTACTTCCACAGTAGTTTACTTTTGGAGACTTTTGATGAAGTTTCTGAACATGACGTCATCACGTGACAGCGAGAGAGCGAGAGACAGACAGAGAGAGAAGGAGAAAGATGGCGAGTCACGCACCGAGTGACCTGGTCCCAAAGAAGAACAGGGCTGCAGCAGACTGGCAGTATTTTGGGTTGCGAGCTAACGAGAAGGGAGAGCCGGTATACTGACGAGGCAATTTGTAAATTGTGCAATATGAAGGTGATTGAATTGAATTGATGTGTGCACGGTGCATTCTGCGCAAAAACTGTCCTGGATGGTCAGGTTAATTTAATTGTTTGACTGCTGTATTTACACCTTTTTAGAAGCTGCTCTTTTTTGTTGTTCAAAGTTGTTCAGGTCGTGATTTTGATTTAATTGATGTGTGTGCAGCGCGTTCTGTTCTGGATGGTTATGTTAATTTAATTGTTATATTTGCACTTTTTAAGCCGTTGCTAATAAAAGTTGTTTATATTGTGCACATTATGTTATTGTTTCATTGTTAGTGTTTGGTATTCAGTTTCTGAACGGTGTAGGGACAAGCCAACAGTTTGATGATGCTGTCTGAGCCTTGAGTTATAATTTTTTAATTAGTCACGGTAATACCATATACCAGGGTAAAATGTGGAGACAGTATGATGGTATCAAAATTTGAAAACCACCCAACCCTACTCACTATGTAGAGCATGAATGCACTGTGCATCAAAATACAATTTACTGCAGTCGAGTCAGTCTTTTTGCAGTTTGTATGTTAAATTATAAACTTGAAATATATTCCACCGACCTGTCGTGCTCTTTTGAAGTGTTGTGTTGGAAACCCCGCTTCACCTTTTGAGATGATTTTGCAGGCTTTTGAAATTGTCGGATCATTCTTTCACACTGCAGTGGCTTCATTGTTCATTTTTCATTCAGGGAAATGCTGGGCTTTACAATGCGCAATGTATCTATTACAGTTGTGTTAGGGCCAGGAAGTTATTAATCCTAGAGATCACCAAGGTATCTCAAACTTGGTCCTGCATGTAAATCAGTGGAAAACAGATTTAACGGGGGCCCGGTTTGCATGACAACATTTCAAGTGATGATTTTTGCAGTTTTGTATCAGAAAAGGTCAGTGTTTTCAGTCAGGATGACTCAATACCACTTTTTCATGTCTGATACCACAGCCTTGAATATTGACCAGTAGGGCTGCACGATATTGGAAAAAACTGACATTGCGATTTTTTGGGGGCTTGCGATATATTGCGATATATACTGCGATATTAAAAATAGAAGAATTTTCACCAGATGACCTGAATAGCTCTATTTGGGGAGATGGCCACTTGAGAGAAATACGTGGTGTTTCATACCGCTTGTCAAGCGTTCGGATCATTTTTTTAAATCCCTCTTTAACGATCCACGGTGTTCAATGGCACCATGTCTTTCGCTAGGTAAAAAGTTATTGCATCCATGATGCTGTGTTCAGAGTGTAGTCCCCCCCCCCCCTGCTGTGGAGGAGGGAGGGGGGCCGGTGAGTGCCGAGCAGGAGGGAGGGAGAGAGCGGCTATGCGGAGCATGGAGCAGCTTGCTGCTTTTACGAAGCAAAACAAAAGTTAAAAATAATAATAATAATAATAAAAATATTGCACCTCCTGCGATGTGACTATTGCACATGCACACATTGCGATGGCGATGTTCAAACGATATATTGTGCAAGCCTATTGACCAGCATAGAGACCAATCTGATAGTGATACAAATCCGATGCCTTCTGTTTTCCTCTTTAATGTTGCCTACTTTTGTCTAAATGTTCTGAATATTGATGTCTAAAAATACAATGGAACAAATATTATGCCTCCCTGATATAAGAAATAGAGTAGCTAATAAAATAGCTTAAGTTATGCAATCCTGCGGTGGCTTTATTAAAAATTCAATCCCACATCTTTTACAGCATTTGACAAGACTCAGCAGTTGTTCAGAGGTGAAGTTGTTCACTTGTTTGTGCTTCAAAGGGATCAATGTATCGGATCGCACACCGGTGTTTTGGGTTAAATGGTTTCCCTATTAACTGGTGACAGACTTCCTTTAGGTCTGCTGTTGCTGTTTGTAAAAGCAGATGTTGAAACTGTTATTTCTCCTGGTGAACACCGTTTCAAAGTATTGCAGCTTTTGTGCGTTTCTTTAACAACCGCTGTTACGAGCAGCTTTGATGGACATTAAGTTGGTCATCAGTTAACAGGGAAACCTTTTAATTGGAAACACAGCTGATAGCATGGCTGTGTAGTGTTGAAATGTCTGGTAGAGCTGCCACCACTTCAGACACTAGCTTTACAAATGGTGTAGTCAGCTGTTTTATTTCCTTCCTGTTTGACGGTAAAGTCATTCCACACAACAGACATGATTGGCACTGCAGTTTTCTCTCCATGCTCTGATCACATGATGAAAACACAGGCATGTGGCTCAGCTGTGTTGACAGCAATCCTGCGCAAAGGGAAGCTGGGTTATTATTGCATAGCTTGTGCTTATGGAACGTATAGCACATTTTCTAAAATAAATATATTCCTGTATTTGCTCCAGCCATTTTGGAAATGATGGTGTTCCAGAATATCAGATCAGACCCCTAATTTTTACAGGAATGGCAGAAACACCGGCCCAGTTCACATGGTGGGGACGGTGCTGGCGTGAGGCGTTGGACCGTCGGAGCGCGGGGGGCAGAGAGAGAGAGAGAGAGCGCACACACACATGGAGTCTCTGAGAAGAATACACTGCTGGGACATAGAGTGGAGTGTTTGCAGAAAACTGTCATCTGTTAACATGGGAACCAGCTAATCCGAAACACTGGCCGGGCAGTCCGCTGGTAGTCTACCACTGAGCTCTTTGAACAACACGCTGTTGTGCGGCCATTTCTCCTCTCCAGTGTTTGTTCTTTTGGAGTTTTTATTTAAGAAGTGTCTCTCAGCCACTGTCGAGTTCTTCTGCTTGTTCCTGACTTTCCTGCTTCCCGTTTACTGCGCACGTCACTAGGGCTGGGTACCGTTAGATATTTTTCGGGTACAAGCACTTTTTCGATACCTCACATACGGTACCGGTTCCTGAACGGTACATTTTTCAGTACCTGCCTTCATGGCGCACAGACAACGCCATGACTGCATTTGCACTTCATGCCACTAGGTGTGCTGTTTGCATGTTCAACCTTATTTTACACAGACACCACAGAGGAAGAAGGGTGCTGCAGGCTCTCTTTGCATGTTAGAAAAGGAGTGTGAGCCGGCAAGATGTGGTAATATGTTCAATGATGCGATGCACCGTTTTTTCAGTAAAATAGAAGAACTGAATGATTGTTTCCGTGCATATTTATTGATCACGCAACCATTTTAAGAACCGAAACTGATACCCGTACGCTAGGGTGCATGAAATTGCAATGCAAAAATGAAATCTCAACATATCAATCTGATTGGGGTTGCATTTTGTTCGGACACACATAAAAATGATTTGTGCAAAGTTTTGGGGAAATTACTTGAGATTTAGAGGTGGAACACAGCATGTGAAAAATACGAAATGGGCGTTTTTGGTTGATTTCTTGCATAACATGTCAAGGCAATCTCAAAAACGACAAGGAATTGATTTTTAGAACATTTATTTTGAATAGAACATAGAAGTCACTCTCTGAAACAACCTGCACTGCATGTAATGATGTGCTTGCTTCTAGAAATATTCTTTATAAAGCATGTAGAAGCATATATAGAAACATGAAAAATACCGAGGAACCAGAACTAGTGAAATGATTTTACTCCTATCAACAGCGACAATAGCTCAGATGGTACAGCAGGTCGTCTCATAACCGGAAGGTTGGCGGTTCGATCCCCGCTCCTGCAGGTGTAAAACTGGGCAAGCCACTTGCCCACTTAACTATGAAAGTAGTGTGAGAGTGAATGGTTGGTGGTGGTTGGAGGGGCCGATGGCGCAGATTGGCAGCCTCGCTTTCGTCAGTCTCCCAGGGCAGCTGTGGCTACAATAGTAGCTTACCACCACCCAGTATGGTGTGAATGGGTCAATCTGATGTTGCTCTGTCAGTGCAGTGTAAAAAGCGCTATATAAGTGCAGTCCATTTACAGTCAAACCTGGTCGCTTTGCAAGCAGTTGTGTGTCGCAGTGATACAGCAAGATCCACTTGGCAGCTTGGCGCCAGTAATGATGGCATCTGCACTGATGATGCTGGCGCCCAGACCAGCTCTGGCGGGGGGGCTTAAGGCCATCTTGTGAGAGCTGGATCCTGTGGTGTGCGATGGTGGCGTTGAGGGAATTGACTGAGCTACACCCCTCCAAACCGCCCCTTTTTATGCAGGTGCGGGAAAATAGAGGGTAAAATGGGATATACAGGTCTCCGGGCTTGAAATGTAACAATGTTGCAACAACACACACACACACACACAGCAGGGCAGAGTGAAGGGACACAGTTCCTGTTACCATGTTATGCCATAAAATTCTGGAAATGTGTATTTTGATTAGAGGTATATGAAATCCGTTTTATTTTTTCCCAAATTCCGTTTTTTCCGTTTTAATATTTCTGAATTTGGTATTTTGTTTTTTATGCTCATTTTTACCATAAAAAAGGTGTCTGGTAAGTGGAAATGAATAAATGTCCACAATTTAATAGGATATAACAGTCCATTTAATGTTTAAAGTGCTGCAACAAAGAAATACTTTTCAATTAGTCGCATGCGTCTTTGCGAGTCCAGTCCACAGTACGTTGACAGCATTTACAAAAAAGCTTTTCCGCTGAGGCATAAAAGTCCGTGTACTGTTCTGCTCTGTATTTAGCGCTTAGCGTGGAGTTTCATAACTTTTTTGAATGTGTGAGAGGGGAGGGAGCAGCTCGCTTGGACATCGTGTTGTTGCGTCGCATCTCGTCGCGGCTGGAACGCGCGTATTTTGACGCAAAATCGCGGAAAGCATTTGGCGTTGTGAACGCAGCTTTAGCATGTTAGCAGCGCTGTGGAAGTGACGTACACGTTGCAGCAGCTCGGGCGGTCCCCCCGGCATATTTGCTTTGCACTATAAGGTTCCATTTTCTCCCGAAAACTGAATTTCAGACCAGATTAGGATGAATTCCGCAATATTCCGCGTTTTATTCCAATTCTGTTTTTATTGGTCATTTCCGCGATTCCGTCCGCGATTCCGTTAACACGGATTTCATATGGCTCTAATTTTGATGCACCCTACCGTACGCACGTCTCTTGTTCGGTACCAGTATATACTGAAGTTTTTTGGTCGGTACCACTGAGGTACCGTTAAACGGTACCCAGCCCTACATATCACTACGTGTGAGGGAATGCATGCGTGGAATGAATAATCTGCCCTCAAATACATCTCTATCATGGGAAACTGTGTTAACTCAGATTTGGTTTCTTTGTGGTTCTGTAAAAACCACCGTCCACAACAACAATAAAAACACCCATTTCCACTGTGCAGTATGTGCCTGTATGGATTGGTAAAGTGGAACCAGACCCAAATCTGAGTCGCATCTTTACTACGGGGAGCAGTGTTGGACACACCTGACTGCAATGAGGGCTAATTACTGGGCTTCTTTACAAGCAGCCCAGTAATTAGCTCTCATTGCAATCAGGTGTGTTCCAACTGGGAGAGAGGTAAAACATGCAGGACACTGGGCCTCGAGGACCAGGGTGAAGAAACCCTGGTCTAAACGACACCATCCGAACTCCTTATCTTGTTAATACAACTGGTGAGCTGTTTAAACATGGCTGGTTGTTGAGACTGACAGTCGTCACTACCAGTCAGCTGACAGTAGTGTTATTGCTCCTCCTTATGGTAACTGTGTTAATCAGGCACCAACCTCCACTGGTGAAAAATGCAGCCAATGCAGAAGTGTGGAAAAGCTATATTACTGGGGAAATTCCAGCAAGGGTTGATGATGTTGGTTTTAATAAAAGCCCAAGTCTCATTGGAACCCATTCAAAATGCAAATTTTCATAATGCAACTAAAAAAGCGGCCGGTTTCACAACATGTTTGGTCTCTATCACTAGTTTCCACAGCCATGTCGGCTTGACCAGACTCCGATTTTCATATAAATCATCTGTTGATTTTATTTTGAGTTAAAGCTTTGCATAAATAGAGCCATATGAAATCCGTGTTAACGGATTCGCGGAAATGACTAATAAAAACGGAATTGGAATAAAACGCAGAATATTGCAGAATTGGCCCTAATCTGGCTTGAAATTCAGTTTTCGTGAGAAAATGGAACCTTATAGTGCAAAGCAAACATGCTGGGGACTGCCCAAGCTGTTGCAACAGGTAGGTAGGCTGACGAAACAAGCACCCCTCGCCACCAGCCGCCACTGGATCATACATATATACATATGGAAGTGTGCCTCAGGAGAATCTCCTTTTGGAGGGGTGACTGGCCCTCCATCTTGGCCCTACCCCTACGTCATAATGATAATTGGGACACTGCTACCCCTCCATGTGAACGCGCAAAACGAGGGCAAGGGCTAAGGGGTGAAATGGGATTCAGCCTTAGAGGTTCGGGCTTTAAAGCAGAACCACACCACCCGCACCATCGATCAGTACACACACACACACACACACACACACACACATACACACACACACAGACAGCCGGGTGCACACATACAGACACACTCCCATTATGTGCCATGTTCAACAGTAAAATGACTGGTGGGCTTTGAGTGACGTGATGCTGCGACTAGCAGCAAAGGTTTTTTTGCATATTTGTACCAGTGATAAAACTCGATTATCTAGCGCAGCGTGATTTCATTTGTCGTGCGAATGCAGTCCTGTTCACAGCATCCGGTGGAAACACGGCCTAAGGGTTCACAGAGATAAGGCCTGGTGGGACGAAGCCGCCATTGGCTGCTGTGTCTAACTTGTTTGACCCGGTAGTGACAGGGCTTCCCAAGGCTGCGGTGAGCCAGGGGAGCAGAGGCAGAGGGTGGTCTGCAGAACCATTGACTGTATAAAAGAGCAACGTGGCTGCAAGATAGTGGGAAGAGCTAGCTTTCAGCAAGGAGAGAGGGGTGGGGGTGTCTCTGGTGCGAATGGGGGAGGGTGTGGTGCAGTGCTGACTCCGCCCACAACCCAGAGGTGAATTGCTAATGAGCTACTGGAGCTCTGCAGATGTAGAGCTCTGGAAAATGGCACTGGTTTTGTGATTTTTAGCTAAAAGCGTCATAAACACAATTTAAACGGTACTGAAAATGCTTTAAGATAGCTACAAAAGAGGATTGGAATGGGACTTTAGCAAATTGCCCTTTCCAATGTTTGTACTCAAAGGGTTACAGCCACGTACAATAACTTTTCACAACCACAGTGAGACTAGATCTAGCCTCGTAAATCAGCCCCACCCACTCCACATTTGGATTGTGGAGCTGGGGTGGGTCTTGGGACAAGCCAATACAAACTTCTTGCAGGGGGCGTCGGTTAAGCTGCGTTCACACCGCCAAGTGCTTTCCGCGATTTTGCGTCAAAAGACAATTGAAAACAAATGGGAACGTGCGTTCCAGCCGCGATGCAACAACGCGCTGCATCTGACGCGTTTTCGCGGCGCGTCGGGGCGTTGACGCGACGCAGTGCGATTTTGCGACGCATCGTGATTTTGTATCCGACGCTGAAGTTGGGAAATTTGAACTTTGACGCGTCGCGATTTTGCGGCAAACCAATCAGAGAGCGTGTCTACGGTGACGTAGGTCAGGGAGTGGGGACTCATCCTGGCGCAGCTCCTGGAGCAAATAGTGAAACTCGCCAAACTCTGACCGTCTGTGGATCATATCGTGCACCCAGGCACGGCGTACTGTCCGCCGACGGTGTCGTTGTCTGGCTTTATTAACCCGTTTGGCCCGACGGACCCGGTACCGGGTCCAACATTTTTATGCTCCACTTCAACATGTGTAAAAAGTGACTAAAATGCTGTGAGGATGTTTTCTTTCAATTGTGTCTCAAACAATAAGCCTTAATCTCACTAACTGAACGCTCAAACTGCACTTTGATGACCGAGTGTTTGATTTATAACAACTTTAAAATTCGTATGCAACATTTCGACACGCCCCCCTCACCCGCACCTGCCGACACAAAACGCTACAGAACGCACGGTCCGTCTGCTCCATCCCAACATATTTGGTATCTTGTAAAACTAGAAAAGCTGCTTTTTAAGATGACACCAGGCAGAATATTCTCTGAGCCGACCAGCTCCCGTCAGCGGCAAAACAAACCAAAAACTGATCTTCACATTTCACAGCCAGCACCTCAGATTGCATGATTCTCACACACTTCATTGCCAAATCTCAAAGCTATTCACACAAAACACAACATATTTTATTTCCTTACCGTTTTGTGGTCATTTTCCACCTATCCAGGCTCTCCTCTGACCAAAATTGACTTCATAATCCTCTAGCGAAGTGAAAGAGCGTCGTGCGCCACAATGTTTATATGCTGCCTCATGTCGCCATCTTGTGGGCTCGTCGTTCACCCTGGGAGCTCAAATCACGTTTGTTGATGTTCTACGTCTCGCGAGCTTTCCAACGATATGTTACACGTGACTGGGGGCTCATCCAGCTGGGAGACAGCTTCAAACATAACCCCACGAGCGCCGCCGCCATCTTGGATCGCAGGTGCGCCGGTGCGCACTGCAGAGTGAGACGCACGCGGATGGCAATTAGTGATTGTTTCTGATATATTTGGCAATTTTTTAATTCTGAAACATGCACATTTATCTTCATTGAGCTTTTTTACAGCTAATTGTACGTTGTTGTTTTTTTTTCTTGATGCGCATTTTGCAGATATTATTGTTTACATATTTCAAAGGGTATAATTTTTTGTTTTCTCAGTGATATAATTGGCTATTTTTGTATTGATTATATTGTTATAAATATATTTCAGTTGGAAGCTAAATGTTATGGTTCAGCCATGTATAAAAATGTATTTCATACTGTGCACAATACTGTGCACAATTATAAGTTTCTCCACAAAAACTATGCAGATTCTGATAATATAGTGGCTAAATGTCAGAACCAAAGGGTCCTTTGTATATATACAGACCCTTGTAGTGGAAATTAAAGGTATTTTAAAGTCAGATTCCTTTCAAAGAAAGAAAAAAAAAACACTTAGTGTAGTTTGGCACAGGGTGGTCTCCAAGTGGCCAAATGGAGGGTTCGCCTGGTACTATCCAAACTGAACCCTATAAAATCTATGTGCTTTGTGCTATTCTCATGAAACTTGGTACAGTTGTAGTCAAGGAGTTACTGAACACAAGCAGTGGCATCATTATAGCTGGCTTCATTGTCATCATGGAGTTTTTCAATGTGGAATCTGAAAAAAAATTCGGTGAAGGTAAAAATTTCATTTTTTTCCTCTACTTTATCAAAATTTTCTCAGGCATGTTAAAATTCACAGTGTTTCTGACACTGGAACTATATTCTCTAAGGTCTTAGCTATCAATTGAGACCAAGATTATGCATATTGTCCAAATAATGGTGGAGATATTGTTGATTTAAAATGGATAGGCATTTTTAGGCGAACCTTGCCACCAAAAACCCTAGGGTTTAACAGGTTAAGCAAATAAAGCCAAGCCACCCGCTCAACAGGGTTAGCCATGATGCTAAGCTAACACAGGAAATATGGCTGGCCGGCCGGCTTCCCACCAGACACGACGCGTTTGACGCGTTCGGTGTGAACGCGGCTTTTGGCCCCGCGTTGTTCAGCGTCGGCTCTCCGAATTGACACACGTTCAGCTTCTCGCGTTGATGCGATTTTTGACGCAAAATCGCATTCGGTGTGAACGCAGCATTACTCCTTTGACTGACAGCGAATTTCAGCCAATCAGCGCTTCACAACAAATACGTCATCAAAATGTGTTAGCTTCTCTACATGCAAAGACACGCGAAAGACTCTTGCTCTTGCTTGATTGTTGTAATTTGTAACTCTACTTACTGCAGCTTTCAGACGATGGTTAATGTTCATCTCTGTAATCTCCGCTATGTCTGTTTTGGAAGAAGCTACAGTGATAGCATCACTTCCGGTTGTGCCACTGGAATTCGCCAAAAAAAACGTTAAAATAAAAAGCAGCAACGCTGATTGGCTCGCACTGCTCCGTAGCATTCTCCTTGTATTGCCTTGTCCCCAGACCCATGTGGAGTGGGCGGGGCTGGTTTACGAGGCCAAGACTAAATCAGCCTGTGATGGTCAGTGGTCATAGAAGTTAATACATTTGACATGAAGTATTTTGTTGTTTAACAATGCAACATAATTCTGATGAATTTGAGATGATGGGCCTAATTCCTTCTCTTTTTTCAGATCGTCAAGGTGTCACATGCAACATGGAATCTCCGAGTAAGGACATCTTTTGAATGAAGACATTCATTGCCACGTGAAAGCCCAAGGTTTTTCCAGTTGTTGAGATAAAGTGATGCCATCAGCAAATGGACAAAATCCTCTCATCATGGAGAAGAAATCAACGAATCCTGTAAATTCCATTGGAGATTTAAATACCTTCATTTGTACGGAGTGTGGTGATAGGTTTTGTCAGTACGCCAATTTGTTGACCCACATGGCTATTCATGGACCTTTGGACTCATTCGCATTTGATGGCTCATCCAATGGATTTGAGGTCCCTCGAGAATATGTGCTACAAGAAAATGGCACACTTACTATTGTGAATGGTTTGGTGCAGTCACATTCTCCTGTGAAACCACTATCTCCGGGCATATTGCCATCTCACCTGACGGCTATCAAGCCACTATCACCAACTCATAAGCCACAAACTTTACCTTACAGAGATGTGTTCAAGCCAAGGTCATCAGACCTACACTCTGAGAAGTCTCGGCAAGGCCATTACCGATGTGAAATATGTAACAGATCATTTAATAGCCTGCAAAGTTTACATCGTCACCAGCAATATCGAAACACGGAGCGGGGTTACAAATGTACTTTGTGCTGCAAAATCTTTGAAGATAGGCAAGACCTGAAAAAACACCTGCAAAACCATGTCAGAGAAAGATTTCACAGCTGTAATTTTTGTGGCAAGCGATTCCTGAAAGTAGATGCACTAAATGCTCACCAAAAAGAAAATCACCCAGCCCTGAAGGCCACCACTTTGTCTCAGCAAGAGAAAAAGATTGAGAAAACATATCCTTGTAAGAAATGCAAATTGAATTTTTTCTGGATGTCAGACTTCCAAACTCATTCACTGTACCATTGTAAAGGCAAAGAGCCTGATGAAGTGTTTGCATCAGAGATTGAAGTTGAAGTGACTTCCAAGAACCAAGAAGATTCAACTAGTGAAATTCTTCCCAGCAATGACAGATCCACTGATGTCAAAAGCAACGGGGCTGATAGAATCTTTGAGGATGAAAGTTGTGAGATAGACAATATTTACTCTTCTACACCATACAGATGTGGTTTATGTGGGGATCGGTTCCACAACTTAACCACCTTAAAGGAACATCACCTCACTCATCAGACTCAGGAAGAAATCGATCAATTAAATCAAGAATCCCAAAAACCTTTCAAGAGAAAGATCCCACCTAAAGGTAAACGTAGGAGAGGGAGCAATCCCAATGGGAAGCTGCATCCTTGCAAGCACTGTCACCGTGTTTTCAACCATTCCAGTAGTTTATCTCGGCATATGAGATACCATAAAGGCACAATGCACACATGTGTCTTTTGTGGTAGACAGTTTCCTCAGCGGTGTGATTTGAGAAGGCACGTAGTCATGTACCACAAAACTGAACTGGATAAGAAACCTAGCTTGAAACTGCTTTACACAAGTACTCAAAACTTGCCTCTCCCAAGAGCACTTGAGATCGATAAAAACACTAGTCCTACCGAAGAGAATGCAAAAAGCTCCTCTGACAGCGAACAACAAATGGTCTCACCAGAGCAGAGTCCAAAAGAGAAACTATCAGGAAAAGCTGTTCGAGGGAATTATCAATGTCAAGAGTGTGGCAAAAAATTTGGCCTGCTCTGTGTGTACCAACGGCATCTACGCTACCACAAAAAGGAACCCAGTAAGAGTCTCCAGGGTTCACCTAAATTGAAGAATTTGTCATCCTTTGAGCGTCATGCACAGAATAGCCCAAGCCCTGGACATGCAGATGATACAGGAAAAATCTCCAACAGCTCCGTCAACAGTGCAGATCCTGCTCTCAAAGAGGGTACAGCAGAGGACATTGAAGATGACTACATGGACCATTCTCAAAAAGATCATGGAAATTCTACAGAGGTTTTGTATGAATGCACAGAGTGCACTGAAACATTCTCATGTTTGAAGACATTTCTTCATCATCAGACATCGCATGGCTCAGAAAACAATGGGTGAACTGTTCCATTTAACCTATTCATCACACTTGGTGCAGTTGATTTTGATTGTTACAACACAAGCAGTTCAAATGTTAACTGGTGTATAGTTTATCTAATGCTTCTTTTGCAATTGTACTTAATTACATTTTTCTTTAGCACATTTTGGAAAAAAAAAAACACTTGCTGTTGGATTTAAACTATTATGAACAAATGTCAATTAGAGTGCTTCCCAAATGTTTTTAAAGACACAGAAGACTGAGTTAGAACGTGATAGATTACTCAAAATCATTTCATGTTTTTACCTTGTATGCCCCACTCAAGTTGACAATACCTTAAACGGTCCATCAGCTCATTACAAAATACTGCTAAATGTTTTGGTGACTTTTTGGGTGGATACCATTGCTGTTCCTGTAAATGATATTGCTGCTTTTATGAACATGATTCACTCAGTAAAACATTGTTAACTTGTTATATGCACATACAGATATATAAATTTACATTTTATTAAGGATTGCTTTTTCAATAGATTTTAAATTGTGTAATAAAAATGTGTACAAACAATTGAGTTCATGTGCAATCAGTTTGTACTTTGTTGCTATTTTAGAACAGGAACAGTGTTTATTTTGCTTTGGTTTGGTAAAACCTTCTGGTGTGGTTATTATGACAGTAGTCACTCATTAGGTTTTTGCACATCAGATCCCATTACTTGGTGTAATCAATGGATTTCACCCCAAAAGTTTTAAGGGTCATATCATCTCCAAAAAAAAAAAAAAAAAAAAAAAAAAAAAAAGGCTGTTCAAGGACCAAATCTTAAAAGTAATGTGCATCAAAGGAGTCTAGAGTTTTGAGTACTAAGCTCTCAATGGGAAGAAACACCACTGCTATAATCTCTTGACCATTTTACTTTCTTCTACTTTGGATCAAGGTTCCAAAGATGACCAATTCTAAACTATGCACAGAGTTAAATAAAACATATTTTTTGTAGTATATGTGTTGTAGCAGTGCTTCCTGACTATAGATTATATACGCTGAGTAAGGGCCTGTAGTGTGCGGTGTGTTCCGAGAGATTTTTTCCGGTCGGAGCCTCTCGGGAGGCGTCGGAAGAGGAGATCGGAGATAATGAACATGTTCAATATTTCCGATCGCAAATCCTGTAGTGTGTGGTGCGCTCCGAGACGCGCCGATCAGCTCTGAGTAGAGCTGTCCACACCCTCGAAATAAAGCTCTCTGATTGAATGAACAGCTCCGTCTCACCAAGGTGCCGCTGATTAAAAACATCCACTCACAGCTGTCAGAGCTGGATGATGAATATATGTCTGTGAAATATATTCACTATATATGACAGTGAAACAGAAAAGCCAGAGCTTCTAAACTCAGCCGTGCAGAAAGTGATGGTTAATCCTATCGCTCGTGGATGAACTGGATTTCCTCCATTCAGACCCAAACTCCGATCTAATATCTGCATCTCCGCCAGTCCTGCAATAATCCCAATGTTTTAATTAATCTCCGTTATTAACCATCACGGAAGAATGGGGAAGAAAAAAATAATAATAAAAGAAAAAAAAAACTTTCCACTGATTCCGTGCCCTCAGAGACAGAACGGACTATAATGAAACTTTCCTAATCAAAGCTCAACGTATTTTTACTCTGATTTAAACTATCAAATCTGTGGACATAAAGAATGATTTAAGATATTTGATGATTTAAAAAAGTAGCTTTTATTTGACACGGTCTGCTAATAACTTTATTCTACTGCTGCACTCGGGACTCAAAAGTAAAAAAAAACAAAAAAAAAACACACAAACAGATTAGCTAATAAGCTGAATTATTATTAAATGTAAATTATAATAAAATGATCTGAAACTATGTTTCCCTCTTCTGTACTGGAACATTTAAATTTTCTAACAAGGTGCTGATAGTCCGTGCTCCGTGCGCACGGCGGGTGGGGGTCTGCACTGAAGGAGCGATACCAATGTGAATGAATGAACTGAGGGAACGAATGAGTTCTCCACTTATTATTGAAAGTGGAGATGAATGTAAAAACTGCAATGAAGGGAAACAGCACAAAGTCACGTCGGACGACGTGAGATTTGGAGGAGTGAGGAGCCGATTCTCGGCTGAAGAATCTGCTAGTGTGTGGTCTGCTCCGGAGTGACACCGCACACTAGACGATCAGGAGAGGAAGATCGGGTACGATCTGTCCTCTGCTGTCGTGTAGTGTGTGGTGTCTGAATCGGGGAAGATTGAAAAAATCCTGTAGTGTGTGGCCGGCTTAAGCCTGTTGAAGTAGTGCCCCATTTGTGAGAGAAATGTAAGTGCTGTGCTCATAAAAACTGCCAAATCTTCTCTGCCAATGCAAAATGGCTTTTCTTTGTTTGCTACTGTCACTTTTTTAGAGTTTCTGGAAACCCCCTGATGGTGACAGTCAGCTTTCTGATTATCAGCTCTCAAGAGATGTCAAGCTGAAGCCTTGCTCATGCTTTCTGTATTGCACCTCTGCAGACCACTTCTGACCTACGCAGTTCCATCCACACAACAGTTTGATTTCACGTGTATGCGTTCCACACTTGCGCATTGGTCTCTGTCAGCAAACAAGCTGCACACATGCACATTAATTACCAAAATGGCGTTCCAACCAAAACATAATCAAGTTGAGCGCCTATATTTAATTTTGTCTGAAAAGGGAACTAAAGAAAATGTGGTGGTTGCACAGTGGTAAGAACGCGTTTAGTTGACATGTCAAACTCAGAGGGGTCCAAGCAGACTGTGGGTTGAAGAGGTTTTTTACGTCACACATTCCAACGCAGACCATGCAGACCTGCGGATGTGGAAAACATGAACAGGCCTTCAGATCCTGCAGCCAGTGTCTGGGACCAAAACATTTAGGCCTGTTCATGCTTTACCTGTCTGCAGGTCTGCATGGCCGATGTTGTAACGTGACGTAAAAACAAATTCAACCGTCATGCGCAGACCCCTCTGCAGTCAATGTGTGGGCCAAACACGTTCCTACCATTTTATTACCACCACATTTCCTTTTGCCCTTATCTTTAGCCAAGATTAACAAGTGTAGGAGCTCAACTTGTTCTCCATTTTTGTTGGGATGTCATTTTGATTATGAATGTGCATGTGTGCAGCTTTTTTGCAGACAGTATCCAATGTGATGTGTGCAATGTGTCTGCATGAACTCAAAATGTTGTATGGATGGAACGGCGTGTGCATCTGCAGTCCGCGTAGGTCCAAAGCGGTCTGCGGACGTGAAAAGCATGAACAGGCCTTTACATTGAAAAGGACAACTAGAACAGCTGATCAGAGACACCAGAATTTGCAAATGGGAGCATAAGAAAGGCCTTCCTGTACTCCTGACGTGAATCCTATTGAGCATTTGTTGGATTAGCTTGAACATAGTGATCATGCCAAGGTGACCAAAGCATGGTGGTTGAAGTATGGGACCCTGTCCTGCAACTGTGTGTGACCAAGTTGAACACCCTCATGAGGAAGTGGCAAGTTGTTATAGCTATGCATGGTTTTTCAGCTTGCTACTGAGGTTTCTGCTTGTTTTGTGAAGTTTTGCCAGACTTCAATCAACCAAACAAGCAAGGTAAAACTGATGGCAAATCTTTCTATTGGTGCACTCCACAACCACTGATTTTTCTGCTCATCTTACAAATGTAGTTCCATATGAAAAAGGGCATGACTGAGTTTTCCAGTGGTATACAATTTATTGCCAACAAGTGTTGTTCAGAGTTGTTTTTTTGTTTCGTTTGTATTTCAGGTAAATTAAGAAAAGCAGACTTTTTATTCCTTTCCTTTGCAAACCTTGTCTCTATATAGAAAACCCTACTCCAACCATTGTTGCATTAGTGGGTTTTTTTGTCAAAGAAAACTCAACAGTTTGCAGAGGCTATGTGATTTTTGAGGACAGACTGGCAAACTGTCCAGGGTGTTCCCCGCCGTCGCCCAAAGTAGCTGGGATTGGCTCCAGCCCCCCGCAACCTTGAAAAAGATAAAGCAGCTTGAAAAATTAATGAATGAATGCATTTGTTCAGGAAAAAGCTACATGAAAAAGTAACACCTCCCCCACCCCCACCCCCTTTTTTATTATGAATTAACTGCATTTTTTTGTGTTCAGTTTCTCGAGCCACAGTCAGACCTGCTTATCGCTAGACATGATAAATCAGGAAAACACATAGAACCTGTCTGCCAAAGTGAAGCAGGCTAAAAGATCTGAAAAAGCAACACATAATTGCAAAGGAAATTTAAGAAGAGATTAGTAACAACAAAGTTATTGACTGTCAAGTCTGTGAAGGGTTTCAAAACCAATTGTAAAACATTGGGACTCTAAAAAACCACAATGAGAGATATTATTCACAAGTGTTTAAAAAAAAAAAAAAAAAAAAAGTGAACCTTCCCAAGTGTGAAAGGTCTTCCAAAGTTTCGTCAAGACCAAGCGCCAACCTCCACTGGTGAAAAATGCAGCCAATGTAGAAGTGCAGAAAAGCTGTAATACCAGGGAAATTTCAGCAGGAGGCGATGATGTTGGTTTCAAAAAGAGCCCAAGTCTCATTGGAACCCATTCAAAAATGCCAATTTTCAGAGTGCAAATAAACACATAAAGCATCCAGTTTCAGAACATGTTTTTGTCTCTATCACTGGTTTCTAAAACCGTCAGCTTGACCAGACTCTGATTTCCACATAAATCCTTTGCTGATTTTTTCTTATGAGTTAAAGTTCTGCATAAATCGCCCTATGACATCATCTCCTCTGGCCACATAATACTGTCACGTGACAGGGTTGACCAATCACATTTACATCCGGTTTCAAATGCTCAGTATGGAGACGTCCTGCTCAAATCCTCAAAATGGGATTTCAGAACACTATGGGTGACATCGCATAAGTTTCGTTCATCTTTTATAAACAGTCAATGGTCAAGACCTCAGATGAGTTAGTCAGAAGATCACAAAAGTGACCCAGAACAACATAAAGAACTGCAGGCCTCACTTACCTCTGTTAAAGTCACTGTTCACATTTCAACCGTTCAAAGATACTGTGCAAAAAAGGCATCCAAGGCAAAAAACCACCAAAAAGAATGCAAAATGTCAAAAGTAATGACTGGCACTGGAGTGGTAGAAGTAGAAGGTTTCATATGGTGTAGCTAACTGGATTTCATAGAAAGAAGATGATAGTCAAATGTGGTGGAGTTGGCATGGTCTTGAGCTGTTCGGCTGCTTCAGGACTCTGACGCAGTGCCGGGTCTAGGCATAAGCGAACTAGGCGGCCTCCTAGGGCGCAGTGTAAAGGGGGGAGCGCCGTGACCGTACAAGCGGGTGCCCCGACGCTCTGTGTGACGTGTTAGCACCGTACTGCACCACGCCGCACCCCTCCCCCAACGCCTGCTCCGACGGGGCGCTCGTCGTGGGCTCGTCTAGGGCGCCTAACAAGCCCGGGCCGGCTCTGCTTGGATGCCATGCCATTATTGATGGGACACTGAATTCTGTTCTCAACCAGAAAATTCTGAAGAAGGATGTCCTCCTACCAGTCGGTGATGTCATGCTTAAATGCAATTGGGCTACGCAGCAGAACAATACTCTAAAACACACTGACAAGTCTACCTCTGAATGGTTTTGAAAAAACAAAATTAAGATTTTGGAGTGGCCAAGTGGCAAAGTCCCAATTTAAATCCAGCTGAGATGCTTTGTCCCATGACCTCAAACAGACTGTTCAATCTCAAATGTCTAACAATCTGGCTAAATTTGAATAACACTGCAAATAAGAGCAGGTCAAATTCCTTGAAACCACAATATTAAAGACTCATTGCCAGTCAATGCAAAGACGCTTGACTGCAGTTGTATTTGCTGAGTGTAGCACAACCAGTTATATTTTGGGGCAATTACTTTTTCACATAGGGCCAGATAGGCTTTGATTAATATTTTTTTTTCTCCTTCATGAATTAAATCTTTAAAAAAATTGCATTTTATATTCACTCAGATTGTCTTTGTCTAATACCAAACTATATTTGATAATCTGAACCATTTAAGTGCCAATAAAGTGCAAAAAAAAAAGACAAGAAAAAAGGACTCATGAGGCGCACACATACCTTTCATGACACTGTAAAGTCCTGGCACCAATATAAAAATGTTCTGCATGATGCAGATATTGTTCTGCTCTTTCTGGACAAAATCTTCTCCAAAACTGCATTTTCATTTTAAGTGAGGTGCATTGGAACAGATAGATATTTCAATGAGCCAGGGCAGTGGGTTGCCCAGGAAGAGAGTTTTGGAAACAAGGATATGGGATTGACAGTTTCCAGAACAGTGTTTCTGACCCTTTTTATTTGAAGCACTGATACTCAGATTATCTCTGAGAAAGGCCTCTTTGGACTCTGACTTTGTGGACCTTTCAGTTGAGCCAAACAATGTGGCACACAAACTCTCGCCAAAGTAAAAGCGGCTGAAAGTTCCAAAAGTGTATTTACTGGTTTTAGAAAGTATACTATCATAGTTTTCTTTGTTTTGTACCAATACTTTTTGACGTCCTTTTGAGAAGGCAAAGCTGCTGGCTCTCCATGATCATTTTCAACCCTCCAAGGGGGTCACAAACCCTATTTTGAGAACCACTGGTCCAGCTGATCCCTTTATGGGTGCATGTCATTTGGATGACAAGTAATCTAAGGAAAAGAAGGTTAAGCCAATATTACATTTGGAAGGGGTGAAACATCCATCCATCCATCCATCTATCATACCACTTCAACCTGAGCAGGGTTTGGGTGGAGAGCAAATCCCACTTTACTATGGGCAAGGGCAAGTCCATTACAGGACAAACAGAACCACACACGTTCAAACCGAGGGCTGTTTAGGATCACTGAGTAATCTCACATGCATGCTTTTGGACTGTGGGAGGAAACTGGTGCACCTATAGGAAACCCCCACACATACAAAGGCCCTAGACAGCATTTCAACATAAATCTTGTCACTGTGAGGCAGAAGCTCCACCACTGCACCATCGTGGAGCCTGGGTGAAACATCCCCTGTTTAAGATTTGCATTTGGAGTCTGGGCAATTGTGCATAGCAAGCTGTGTAAGTATGTATGTCTTCTCTATCATAATGTGTCCCAGTGGATTGGTTGCAAGAAAGGTATTCCTATGTCAATCTTTATTTTAGGGCTCCAGCTCAACTCAACACTGCTGAATTTTTGCTGGTAATAACATCACAATGGCAAGAGTAAATCTCAGAGCTGTTAAAACAATATTTTATTATCAAAAGGAATGCACTGCATGGAGACTTCACTTGAATTGTAAGAATATCTGCAGAGACTATATGACATTATGAGACCTGTGTAGTACCTTTCAACCCTCATCGCCAATTAAATGTCAAACTTGTTTTGTTTTTTTTTTTTGTTTTGTTTTGCCACGTGGAGTATATGCCAAGACTGCTATGTTCTGGGTGTGAAGTGTGAAAATATTTACTGATTTCATTTTTTAAAATGTTTTTCTCATGATTTGTAGTGAAGTAGACTGCAATTCCAAGTATGACCACTATGCTGACAGTTTCTTGAAATCCAGAACGATGTCTCAGTGCACTACAGCTGAAATGCACGTGTTCCTATGGACTCAGCAAAATCCAATCACTACATTTGTAACAAATAAATTGCTTACAAGTACAGACATTCTATGAATTGTTTTTTCTGCTGAATGAGTAAACAGAGAGTCCAGGACCTTTACACAAAATGCTGCAGGGGTTAGCACTCTTGGTTAACAGTGACAATCAGAGGAATTCAGACTTGGGCCAGTGGGGAGTTTGCATGTTTTCCCTGGGTAGGTATGGGTTTCCTCTGGTTTCCTTGTACAGCCATTACCATGCATGTGCATTCAATTAAGCCTAAATTCCCTGTAGGTATGAATGTGAGTGCGTTGTCTCTCTCTGCATTTACCCCATGATGGACTGCTGAAATGTCCAAAGTTTACTTTGGTGCCCCGGAACTGTTGCATAGAAGACTGATGGGTAATCCAGGCCTCCAACCAAAAATCCATCCCTTTTTTTTTTTTGCACCATTTTATTCAATTCAAGGTGGCGGGGTGCTGGAACCAATGCAAAGTGCACCACTGTATGTGGCCAATTTGGCCTTATACAAGGACAATGTCTGTGACACATTCACTCCCATAGTCGAATCAGATTGACCAACTGACTTCAGACATGCGTTTGTGGAGTTTAGGGAGTAACCTAAGAATTCAGAAAAAAAAAATCCATGCAGAAGGGAGAACAAAGCCTCCAACCACAAATCATCTCTGATGCTGAATGAGGGTCATTAGTGACCTCGAGGTGAAAGAAGCAGACTTGGCATCTGAGGTTTGCAGGTTTGAATCCCACTGCTAATAGGTGACCACTGTAGGTCCTTGGGCCAGACCCTTGACCCCACCAGTTCCCTGGGTGCCACTCCATGGCAGTCCACTGCTATGTTCAGTTAAGATTAACTTCACATCTGATAGGTAAAAGCAGAGAAGCAATTGAACAAGAGGATCAACAAATGCTGGTTTCTTTCAAATCACCTCCATGATCTCAACCTATTTCTTTCAATTCCCAAATCTGCTGAGTGATTCCCAACACATAGTTATCTCACCTGAACCTTTTTGTTGCTCTTAGGTCTCAGGTTGAAGAGCTAAGTGGCTTTAAGTGACCTCCAGTTTAGAGAAGTTCATTTTAGATCACAAGTTTGCAGGATTCATCCCCACTGCTGACAGATCACCACTGTGGGTCTCCAAGCAAAACCATTTACCCGTAGCTACTGTGGCAAGCCACGGTTCCTCACATTTATAGTTAAGGTCAACTACGAGTAGGATAGATTCATTACTGAGAATTAATTTCCCTGATAGGTTTAATTAAGTGTGTCTTCTTCTCCATGTATTTTGTAGTAACACCATTTTACAGTGCACATTTATATACACCAATGATTTTGATAACTTGTTCACTCACCCGGCAAGCCACCAAAAAGCAGCCATTAGCTCCTGCTCTCCCTCAGGTTCAGTTGTAAGTTCCCCCCTCCTTTTTACAGCAATAGGTTTTTTTTTTCCTTCATGGCAACTGGTTCACATGCACCTCCTGCCAAAGGGGTTTGCAGTCGACACATACTCGAGGTGGCGCCATTTTGTGGCCAGTCCTGCACACAAAATGGTCGCATGCAACCCTTTAACCCTTCAGATGCCAAGGACATCCTGCAGAACAAACCAGCAGGCACTGTGCTGGGGCTGCACAGCGCTGATGACAGCCAGGGGACATGAGCAGGGTGGTAGTGAAAGTGCTCCTGGGACCACGAGAGCCCGCCTGAGGACTTCAGTGACCGGCGCAGACGCTCTCAGCACCAGAAGCACCACTTGTGAGCCAGCGTGACTACGTGCACAAGGCACAGGGAGCAGCTGCAGGGAGGCGACCACGTAGCACCGAGCCGGAACACGAAGGGGCGGGCTCTCCGCGGCTCGACCGCGCCTGCCATTGGCTGACAGCACGGCATTGTGTAACGTGCGCAGAATTTCGGGCGCATTGTCCCGCAATTGCGCAAATAAAGACAATGGAGGCGAGTCTGAGTCTAGCGCCGCGATCCGGAGCGCGGCGGGCAGTGTAGTGCACGTCGCGCGCGCCGAAAGCAGAGGTTGGATATTCACCGACACCCCCCCCCACCACCACCACCACCACCATCACACCACCCGGAGAAAGAGTCTCCTGGCGGTATTCCCCCCAAGCGACGGAAGACATCGGCGAGGAGGACCATCGCTTTCTCTTTGTAAATCTGCAAAGAAAGAGGGAATGGGACGACTGTGAACGGCAGCTCTTCGGTGGTTATTCGAAGGCGAAACATGTAGTCGGTACACCCCCGCTTCAAGACGAGCCGGCTGGGAATCACTCAGGAGGGACACGGAGTCCCGATCCGGTAAGAGATCCCGAGAAAACAAGCTGCAGCTCAGCCTTTAGCCACGGGCGCTAGCAGCTAGCATCATGCTAGGCTGCACGGAAGCTAACGTCCATGCGATCATCCCTTAACGTGAAATTAAGAGGCACGTGGCTGCAGCTTCAAACAGCACCGCTGCTCGGCTTGTTTATTATGTGATCGAGGAGGCTGCATGTTTCCGTTTCGTTCTGATCTGCCGTCCTCAGTGCAGGGAAGCTACAAACCACACTGACAGGACGGGGCCATACAGCTTCCAGGTCGTCACCATCCACGGAGGAATACTGTAATTTATCCAATAAGTCCAGATCACCATGCAGATCATGCACCGACTTTATAAGTGCATGTATTTTATGAACCTGATCACTTTTGTGTACTTGTTGGTGTGCATTGTGTTATACACACTGAAAGTCTCAAGTGGCATTACAGCTTAATTAAAACTACTCAAACTAGTTGTTAATAAATAAAGTACATTTATTTTGTATTGAATATTAACAAAAGAAACGCCCTAGTCCAATAATATCATGCATGCAGCATCTCTGCTTAACAGCTTCTTTGTTAATTGTGTGCTCAGTATACTACAAACACATTTTAATATAATTCAGGTCAACATCAGAGCAAAATTCAGCCTTCTGACAGGAAACATATATTTTAAAAGCTGTTGAATAACATTTAAATTCAGTGCTTCATATGACTGATCTGCTGTACTGGGCCACAGAAGACCTTTTGTGTTTGTGATAAAGTGGCAAATGAGCATGTGGACTTCAGTTCGTAATTCTTGTGTTACATTTCAACATTACATCTAATTAGTTACAAATGATAACATTAAAATAACACTTTCATTTTTATTTTCACCGAGCTAAAGTAAAGTTGGAGAGGTTAACATAGTTTAAAATACATCTAACATACCAGATTGCTTTTAGCTACTTTTAGATTACTTCACCAGCAAACATAAAAAGAAAAACAGATACATGCAATTTGTAAACCTTATGGCATATTGATGACTCTACACACAGCAAACTCAAAATGTTCTTAATGTTATGAACTCTGCTCAACTCTGTGCAGTCAGCCCCAGTTAATAAAAACAACATGACATCCTCTAACCTACTTAGAATCTGACTTTCTTTCTGATTCAGGATCAGCACCATCAGTTCAAACCGTGTTCCTCTAGTAGTTCTACAGAACAGCAGCAGCACCAGGAGCCCTATTGACAGTGTTAAAAGACAGTTATATACTCAATATGATGTGTAGCTGTACTGCTGTAGTGAGGAGCAGTATTTTGTGTTCTGGTATGCCATGCACAATAGTTTCTCAAGAGTTCAGAGGTCATTCATTCCTCAGTGACAGAAGGTAACATGCAATCTCCAATAAATACACCATACAGGATGAAAATATTATTGCCTTCATCAGATTTTTCTGAGTCCAGCCGGGTGAGGCTGCAGTTACTGACGGGTTTGCATGCTGATAACACTTTAGCTTCACTGTGAGTTCAGGTGTGTTTCATACCTGTAGATGTGTCTTCAGGTTTGATGAGTCCCTGCATGTTGAGAGCATTTTCACAGCTGGGAGGAAAAATTTGTATTGTACAGAGAAGTTCTGGGCCTCGTCTGACTTAAATACAAAATGATGTCTAAATTTCCAGCCAAAGAATGAGTTTCTTTCGCTGAGAGCAGCCATGGCTCCAGCAGCAGGTGGTAAAATCCATGGCAAAGCCGGTTGTTTCATTCACGGTTAAACATATAACAGTAGAGCAGGAGGCTGCTCCAAAATAGCGGTCGATGCGGCGTCTATCCTTTATATATCTACGGCATCTATTGTTTATAGATCTATGGTGGTATTGCAATTTGTGCCGTAAAGTGTCACAGTGTCTGTATATGATGTTTATGTCTGTTGTAATTCTGTAATATTCTGTCTGATTTTCATAAGTAATCCCACTCAGTTATCCGTGTTTTCATCAGATATACCTGTAATGAGATTACATATTTTTTATTTACTCTAACAGATTACAATTACATTTTTTATATCCTTATTACGTAACACCGTTACATGTCATCCGTTACTTCCCAGCCCTGCTGATGTCACAAAACGACATATGAAAAGTAGTGCAATATATGTAGATGGAACTGGCATACTATTTTTTGTGTGTCTGTGTGTGTCTGTGTGTGTCTGTGTGTGTCTGTGTGTGTCTGTGTGTCTGTGTGTGTCTGTGTGTGTCTGTGTGTGTCTGTGTGTGTTAAGTTTATTTTATTCCAGTGTATCCCACTGGATACCTCCACAATGAATATTTGGTTCCAACTGTAATATCCATCCATCTATCCATCCTCTTGGGCAGGGTCACGGGGTGAGGGCAGGTCGCCAGTCCATCACAGGACAAATAACCACACACAGACATGCACGCACTCAGTCACACCTGGGGGACATATTAGGGGTACAAATCAATTTCCTAGCATATTTTTGGACATGTTTTTAGTATTTACAACAGTACAAGTGAAGTTGAGTTGTTTGGCCTTCTGTGTTGAAAACATGGCAGAAAGAATTACAATTAAAATAGCCTATTATTGCCTGTGCCTGACTTTGGCAGGCTCGGAAAAGCATGATACAGCTCCTGTAATCATCTGTGGCATGTAGCATCTCTGGTGTGTGAGCTCTGAAACTGTTTAGTGTGTATGTAGCATGGCTTGGAGTTGCGTACATGTTGAGCAGTTAAAACTAATGAGCGACATCAGGTTAACTCTGCTGGTCAAAATGTCATTTGCGATTAAACTGTTGATGTTGTATGAACTGGCTTTGGCCTCCTCTTGACATTTTGACAGAACATCATTTACAGTCTGTCTAACTTTGGTCATTCTCATCAAACACATATCTATGCTGCTGACATTGCTTGTGCTCTCTTGCATTGCATCAATGCAGAATTGTCCATGTCCACATCAAGATGCATCATAGAGACGATCAAATTCAACACCTCTAATAATTATGTTGCTCTTCCAAATCATGAAGCGATTTTTTTTCCTTTCTGCCTGACAATCTCTTTCCTGTTATTCCCAGGTGGTTGGGATTGCACCAGTAAGCCCAGTGTGGGTATCGCCTAAAATCATCGGAGCAGCCATAGAAGTGTCATTTGCCAACTGCAAAATCTTCTAAGAAAAGGTGAGACAGCTGTCTTTTTTTATTCCACAGTTGGTCTTATTGTGTTTTTCCTGTCTTCTCCTGGCTTTGCATTGTCCAAAACTGTTACTCTCTCAAAGTTGGCACTTGCAGAAGCATAGTCTGCTGTATTTCTGGAACTTGGGTGTTAAAAGTCAAGTTTAAAAACAGCCCTCATAAGGAGCTAAAGTGTTTGAAGCTCCCATATCTTCACTGAACTAAAATATAAGTATGACACTTTTTTTACCTCCAGTTTTCATGAGCTGAACTCAAAAGATCAAAAACTTTCTGCGTACTCAAATGCCTATTCCTCTCAAATATTGTTTACAAATATGTCTAAATCTGTGCTCGTCCATCTCCTTTGCTAAGATAGTCGGTACACCTCACATGTGTGGCATATCAAGAGGCTGATTAAACAGCAGGATAATTGCACAGGTGGGTCTTAGGCTGGACAATTGGACAATTCCACAGATATCACAAGTTTTAATAAGTGTGCAATGGACCTTTGGATAAACCCCACCCCTCCTTAGTTACTGTTGCTCTCAGACAAGCCATCGCAGCTGACGGCCTGTCACGATTGTTTTTTCTTAACGTCAGCAGTGATGTTAGCCACTTGTGTCAACCGGGGTTTTACTCCAACATCACAATATCCAAATATTCTCTTGTGGTTGCTGTTGTTGTGATGGGCTCCGGGTGATCATTTTTGAGATATGAATATTCACCAGCTTTGGTGCCTCTGCATTCAGCCATGAAAGTACTTGTAAACTGGCTGGTGTTGTGTTTCATACAGAAAAGACTGAATTGTGTAAGTCACAGCCCAGTCAGGTTGTCAGTGCATGCAGATACTGGGCCAACTGCCATTCAGGCTCCGTCTTTCCTGCAGCAAATCAACTCACTCCCATTGGCATCACTACAATAAATATCTGGGCCAGTTAAAATCCTGCAAGTCTCGCAAGAGAGAGGTTTGGTATGAAAAACGTTCAGGGTTCAGAGTGAGTGTTGTTTTTTTTTTTTCTCCCTGATAAATTTTAAGAATTTATTTGAAGTTGATTTAAGGGAGACTGGATTCATAGGAATACCAGGTGACGACTCCTTTAAGAATTGTTTCAGTACATATATAAGTCAAAACTTGGGAAACACCTTCTCATTCAAGGTTTTTTTTTTCTTTATTTCCTTGACTTTTCCAGCAGAGTTTCTCGTTGAAGTTATCAAAACTATGAGTGAACACATGGAACTATATAGCAAACCAAAAATTGTGAAATAACCCAAAGCATGTTTTATATTTTAGATACCTCAAAGTAACCTGCCTTTACTTTGTTGGCAGCACCGCAAACACTTGGCCTTCTCTCAATGAACTTCATGAGGTAGTCATCTGGTGTCACTTCACCGGCGTGCCTTGTCAGGGTTCATTTGCAGGAATTTCTTGTCTTTGTAATGGGTTTGGGACCATCAATTGTGTTGTGCAGAAGACAGGTTGGTACATGACTGACAGCCCTATTTGACAGCTGTTAAGATTACTATTATGGCAAGAACCAAACAGCTACGTAAAGAGAAAGGAAAATTCATCATTACTTAAAGAACTGAAGGCCAGGGAGTCTGGACAATTGCCGAAACTACATTTGTCTTCAAGTGCAGTTGCAAAAACCATGAAGCGCTGACGAAACTGCCTCGCATGAGGACTGCCCCAGCAAAGAAAGACTAACAGTCACTGCTCCTGCTGAGGATAACGTTATCCGAGTCACCATCCTCGGGAATCACAAGTTAGTGGCACCTTAGACTGGAACCCAGAGAAATGCCACACAGAGTTATTTTAGCATTAACTGTTCTGAAGAGATGTGAATCAGCCCTTTAAAGTGAAATGGCTGTTAATACACTGCTACTAAGGAAAAGTAACAAGAAGAGGAGATTTGCTAAGAAGCACTAAGAATGGACATTAGACCAATGGAAATCTGTGCTTTGTTCTGATAAGTCAAAATCTGAGATCTTTGGTTCCACTTGCCGTTTCTTTGTGCATAGTTTGGACATGAATGGTTTCCACCGTGAAGAATGGAGGAGCAAGTGTGATGGTGTGGGGGTGCCTTGCTGGGTGATATTTTCAAGGGTTTATTCTAAACTGAAGGCCCACTGAACCACCAATTTGCATTTAGTTAGACATTTATTTATTTTTGAACAGGACAGTGACCTCAGGCACAACTCCAGGCTGTTCAAAGACTGTTTGACCAAGAAGGCGACTGATGGAGTGCTGCGCCACATGACCTGGCCTCCACAATCACCTGACCTAAAACTCGTCAACATGGTTTGAGATGAGCTGGACCAGAGTGATAAATAAATAACAAAAAACTTTGAATAAGAAGGTGTGTCCAAACCTTTGACTGATAATGTATGCACTTAGTTTTCGCTGGATTACATGTCCTGTCACAGAGGGGAAAAAGAATATTTCCTGAACGATTTGAGCCATCTTCGAAGTACTGTTGTCTTTAAAGTCCTGTTGTTTTCCAAGTTCAGTTGACGTCTTTGTTCCTTTTGCTGGTTGAATATGAGCTACAATGCAAAACGCAGCCCTACTGTAGTCAGTGTTTGTACTCCATTTACTACATATCCGCAAGGCCCATGAATACGAACCAAATTATGCATGTAATGGATGTATAAGACAGACAGAAGGCTCCATTTGTATCCATCTGTGTATTCAGCATCCAGCATTTAGGCCTTCATTCTTGCTGTCCTTGAGAGTTGAGAAAAGTGAGAGACCCTCTGATGGAATTTTGGCAAGGTGTGAGTGTTGCAGTGTTTAATCTAGACTACCAGAAAGGGAGAGTCATGATGGATGCTATCCAACTAAAATTCTGTTATAAAAAAAGAGCCAAAAGTCTCGATCCATCTTCTAGATTTATTACAAGCATAATTTGGTACGGATCCAGGGAGCATGTGGATATATAGCAAATGGGAATCATACCACTGGAGCAATGCTGAACAGTATAGCTCCTGTGCAAAGAGCAAAGAAGACAATAGAAATGGCAGATCCCTTAAAAGAAAGACTGTGGGATACAAGTGATGTCTATCACATTGCGTTCAGTTTTAGGTTTGACTCAGGGAAGTGGACGTCCCCTGTTTTGCGAAGTCCTGTGGGTTGCACCATTTAAAAAAGAATAAGTAATTCTCATGTTTGGGCATGGGACACAAGCTCAGGCTTGATCACCCTGTAGATGGCCACCTTTAATGAGGGTGTCTACTGTTGAAAGGCCGAAAACACCCCAATTCAAAGGTACACTTGTATACATGTGTCCTGAAATTTACATCCTTCCCATGTCTGAGACAAGGCTTCCACGCCACTCCAAACATCTAGACAAACCTCACATGAAGTCCATCCAAAAGGACAGTTTACCTCGTCCTGTGTTTCATGATTTTGTCGTGGACATTAGTATCTATATAAAATCATTTTGGTAGAACCAATCATCTTTGCAGCATCTACTTAACTGCACTGCCATTTACTGGGTGTATTGCAAACAACAGTGAGAGGGTGATGACAGCAACACGTGAAAATGAAATACACACACCTATTTATGTGCAGCAGTGAACAGTGCCATTCTGATGAATGATGAGTCAGATGGGCAGTGTTGAATGCAATTTCTTGAATCTGTCATTCCTCTTCGTCACCCAGTTTGTTGCCCCTGCTTTCTGCAGTGTTCAAAAGGTGACTTCACACCAGAGGTAGAATCAGGAAAAACAGTAAAATGAGACCAGAACGTCAGAGTGAATCACTCTAAGCAACTAGACTGACTCTAAATCATTTATTGTATGTAACTTATCTTGCTGGTTTGCATAGCTGGATTGGTGTCTGGAATGACATGCTTAATTTTTCGGGCATTCCGGTGTGACTTTCTGATTGTGTTGCGTTTGAAAGACGAGCAACAGGGATGACTGGGTTTACCAGGTTTGCCAAAAACTCTTGCCTCTGTTTCCCTACAAGCACGTAACTGCAGGAAGCTTGAGCCTGCACTGTGAAGTCAAATTAAATGTGTGCACAAAGTGCTTCAAATGTAACATACTGGCAAGCTGTGCTGCTTGTGTTGGAGGTGATGTCTGTGACAATGACCAATTTTTTGCCCATGATGTCCCACTCCTCCAACGCACTTTTCATTAACTCAGCAATGTTGCTCTCCTCTGTAAAATCTGCAGTATTAGTGCTCAGTCCTCAGATATGTGGTTATATTTACATCTCATGGGCCTTGTAGAACATGCTGAAGCTTCCTGCAGTCGCATGCTTGTAGGAGAAATTGAGGCACAATATGACTTTTTCTCGGCCTGATATTACAACAAAAACAGCCCCAAACTGTTGACAGATATTACCTGATGACCCAAGAGCATTGGATGCTAAATCTTGCTGCATACTGCGACACTGATGAACTTGATGAACTGATGAATCTTACTGTTGACTGTTTAGAACTCTTACTTGAAAGTTTTCTAACAAAGTTGAGCTTTTCATTTTCCGACTGACTCTTTTGCCTTTACCTGTTCAAACTAAGTCAGTTAGCAAAGGTTGATCTTCATTAAACCTCGTTTGCTGATGATTGGTCACAGTGCTACACTGCTGTCTTAGAATTTTGGTGTCATTTTTTTCTGGCGTGCTTTTGGGCTGGGCAATCGTGATCGAGCAATTCCATTGCAATAGATTTCTGGTCATTGACTGAAATCAGCTGTTTGCCCATTTACTTGGCTGAAATTTGCATGATTAGTTTCGTCGTCTCTCATCTCCAACGGGTTGGACAAACAAGAGGTGCATTGGTCTTGGCACCTGTGTGCATTTGTGTCGTCATGGAACAGAGTGAACGCTCTTGTTAGTGATTTGGGATCTTTGTCTCTATGGAGGTGGGAGGGGCTGCTAGCATACACAGACACGACACAGCAAGCGAGGAGCGGCAAGAGTTACTGTGGCAGAAATCAGGGGGAAAAAATGATTGCGAAACCAAATATCTGCACTGATGTGGGAATATTTTGACTTCAAACAGATCGAGCAAGGTGAGCCCATCCACACGGACGAACCAGTTTTCTGAATGTGTGAAGGTTGTGGCAATGAAAAAAGGTCACATAACAAACTCGCACCTTGACTTATTGCAGAACCACCCAACCCAGTTTTCCCAGCTGATGAGAAAAAACGACTTTTGACAGAACAAATTGCTAGTGACAATATTGTTGTTTTGTGTTTTATTTTGTAACTTCCAACTAGCTAATCTGTATGGTTATTAATGACGACACACTTGTAGCAAATGCACGGTGCTTGTAGCATCATAAGTTGATTCTCTTCAGTGTGCTAGAGGGGGTAGTTTCTTTCATTTTGTATCCTGTATTTGTACCTCCTTAAAAAACCTGACAACTTGATACAACTTCACTGTCATTTTAGATTTACTTCATTCGTTGCAACAGTTTTCTATACTACTGTATTTTTCTGAATATAAGGCGCTTAAAATGCTTTAATTTTCTCAAAAATGGACAGTGCACCTTATAATCCGGTACGCTTTATGTATGAACCTCACGGTCACCGTAAGTCAGGAGCCTCGCGGTGTGGTGTGTCCTGATAGAAGGTAACGCCAGGAGAGATGGTGGTAGTTTGACTGTTGGCACACAAGCTACACACAAATCCCAAAGAAGAAGAAGGACCCCACAATAGTGCCTGTCAACGTTGCGTAATGCGCCTTATTTATTTCCGTACTTATTTTTGTAGCACCTTTGCTGTAGTTTACTGGTAGGTTGTGTTCTGTGAGTTCCTATGTTTTCAAGTTACCTGAATGCACCACTGTGGCATGAATGATTGGGAGAGGGCAGAGGCAGGACTAGGACATGAGTGTGTACGTGCATGTATCTAAGAAGCAGAGATAGAGCAGCCTCTCAAGCAGTTTTTTTCTTCAGGTTAGACTGTTGTTTTGCTGTAGTGTTGGTGTGGTTATGGCCACGGTTTGTTCTGTAACTTAATAAACCAGCATTAAGAAATCCAACACGTCTTCCTTTTAATCAGACCGCTTGATGTTACATTATTATTATCAGCGCACCTTATAATCCGCACGTGTTGTCTATGAACACAAGGCTATTATTGACACGTTCTTTGGTATTGCACCTTATTACTCGAAAAAGACGGTGATCTTATTATATCTGCTTCATTTAATGTATGTCAGTGGAACATTTCTCTGGTTTCTAGAGCTTTCAGTCCAGATGCTTTAAAAGTGGCATTCTCAAAAAAAGATGATGATGAAATTGGGTTTAGGCAATATGAAAAAAATACATTTTGATATTTTTTTTGCCATCTTGCCCTGCCCTAGCATGCCATAAGGGGGGGGGGGGTTATGCAAAATCCACTTTTGTGAGCTTTGTATAATTCTGTAGTGTCATTTCCCCATTAAAAAGACGCATGGAGTTGTTTCCTGAACCATTCACGCATATTTGAGCAATCCCTTAATCTCCCCCTGGCAGCCATGTTGAGCGCTGAAACGCTTGGTGCTGCACAGCTCATAATGCTCGGCTCCGCCCCAGCTCTGACGTCGTCTGCACAGCTCCTCCTGCACAGCTCGCGCTCCCCCGCCACTCTCCACTCTCGGAGAATGCGCATGGAGATGGACGCTCTGAGGGGGCCGTGTCGCTAGGATGAGGAGATTCTTAAAGAGACAGGGACTCATTTCCAGTCATTTGAGGCAGCCGTGATGCAGAGGCAAATTTGATTTAAGTTGTTTTGATACATGCAGCTTTCACCATCCAACTTTGTGCAAAGCTGTTGCTGGAGTGTGCTGTAGATTGATACTAAAGGGCTAAAAAACAGGTAATACCCCCCCTTTAAGTTTTTCTTCTTCGGTCGTCACTGGATGATTTTGTGTTACAATGGTCTCAGTGCCATGGCTTATTCAATGCTGTCCCTCATCGTCATCAAACTCTTTGTCTCCACCTCAGAACAGTCGCTTTTGAGATTTTGAAATCTCACCAGAAAAGTACCTCCTGACGTTTACAGCTTCATTTTCCACTCTGCAATTCTTGATATCTTAGGTGGTGTCTGAGTTTGAATCAACCCATAAATGCAAGGCCTTGCCAAACTTTTTCAGAATCCTACTTGCCTGACTTTAAATACTCTCTATTTCTACTGTGAGAAGACATTTTGTTGTGTGTTTTATGCTTAAGTGCAGATCTAAGGACGGCAAAGTTTTTGATGCAGGCTATTGTGCAAAAAAATCACTTTATTTTCCCAACCATTACCCCAAAACCAAGGAGTCACTGAGAGTGGAGCAGTTGATTGAGCCGTTTGACAGTTTCTGTGGTGACTATACAAGGAGAATGGTTTGCCCTGAGAATGATCATATCAGAACAAATGGCAAGAGCAGAAGGGTACTGAGTGGATTAGCTCGCGAATGAAAGGGGTCATTATTTGTTATCTTGAAGAGGTCTGGAATCTGGGTAAGTGATGATAAAAAGAAAAGCAACAAATACAAAGAGCGTAGTTGTCTGTGCTGCAGGGCAACACAACTAGCCTGTCTCATTATCAGCCTTTTTTCCCCAATGATTTTACTGTGACATCCCAGTTTTGTTGACCAGGAAGATTAGTATTCTTTGCAGTGTGAACTACTGCAGAGCCTCTTTGCGTGCACATTCAGACTTTTGTAGACATTCCAGAATGGGGCAGCATGTTTGGTCATGACATTATTATGGTCCAACTGATTCTCACAATCTCTGCTTCTGGAAGCATCACATTTGAAGTGCTAACATTCCCCTGAAATGTGATAACTGAATCTCCCCATCCTTTTTGACGTGTTTCATCAAGTTCCTTTAACCTTCCCACTACATTTTTAATGAATACATCTGGTCGTTTCTTTCCTGTTCGATTTTTCTCTCTGATACGGCTGTCAACTTGTCTTACTCCTTTGTTGGTGGGTGCAGGGTTAGTAAGTTGAATCAGCATTTGGAGCAGGGCCAGCTGACCTGTCTTTACTAGTATTAGTACTGTCATTGTTTTTTGCTGTTTTTAAATGAGCATGGCCTCTTTGCACAACTAAATTATCTCTGGTTGAATGTTGCTTGATTTTTGTTTGTGCTGTATTAATTTACAGATGAGTTTTAGCAATGGCACCACTTGCAGTTTTTTCATAGTAGCTGTTCATTAGTTACATGAGATGGAAGCAAATGTATTTTTTTTTATCCTCCCAAATTGCTGTATTGGTAGCAGGAAAAATGAGCAAGCATATAGGGATTACATAATACCGCAACAGGCGTTAGTCAGCACTTGGCCACCTAGCTTACTTGATTAACTAGCAGCGTTGATACCAGGGGCTGTGGCAAACATCAGTTTTCGTCGGGTAAGCTCGGTGGCTAGCTTATTGAAGCTCATTATTGTAAGCGTGATGTGATTGATGTTAAATGACTAGATAGCCAATATTTTACTGCTTACTTTGGAACGAATATCAACATCCTTGTTGCCGTGTTGAGTTAGCTGTGTGGTCTTCCACAAATTTTAATCCACAGGAGACTTGTCCATGTTTTGTTCGGGTTTGGGAAATGGGATAAAATAAACTCTGTTGCTTATCCTTTTGACATACCTCATATTGCTGCTGCATGTGCCCAAGGCACATCGTTTGACCATTTGTGCATCCTGAATAATAGCTGGGCTCCAACAAAATGTCGTCACCTCAAATGGTTCTCAACAGAGCTGAGAAGGTTTGTCCAAGTCCGAGCAGTTGATGGGCGAATGCTGTCACGATTGTGTTTGGGAAGGAGGCTTAGCCAAGATCAATTCCCAGGTGACATATTGTCATGGAAATCCTGGCATCAATGCACACATTCAGAGTGTTTTTCCAGTTCTATTGTCCTCTTTGTTCCTTTTAATGGCTGGTCAGCAGCAGTACTGCACCACACTGGCACAATGTACATGGGTGTTTTTTTCAGTCCGATTGAAAACTGTCATGTCAAATGCATTTGTATACATAGACTGCATATAAAGCAATCTACAATCAATCCTCGTTTACAAGGGCCCTGGGTGAAGTGGATTGTACGGCGTCCTCTGACATGCGCACAGTCTCTCATTGCTTTGACGCCAGCAGTTCTCAGTGCCTAGCAATGTGTTTTTATCTGCTGGATATCTGTTCAAATAATGGTCTAACCTCTCCATGATGCGCTGCCTAAAGAGCGAGCGCTCCCCCCACCGAAGCACCGCCTCGCTGAGCAGCACGTCCTGGTGTGTCCACCAGGGCTCCACTCTGCCTGCTGATGTTTCGAATTAACTGGTTTCCATGTCAACTTGAGACCAACAGATGTTGTATACTCAACAGAAACTTGTAGTCGTTCGAGCTAACGTCGGTTATCTACAGTTACAGTAAATCTATACATTTAGTGCCTTTTTGTGAGTCTCATTGTAACATCTGATTTTACCAGCATTTGTTTACACAGAAATCCGTCACTCGTTAACATGGGAACCAGTTAATCCGTACACCTGCCGGGCAGTCCACTTGGGATTACAGTCACATCGACCCCAATCCAAGTCGTCCCTGACCTTGTCAGCCCAAGCCAAGTCGGCCCTCGACCAACTCGACCCCAGCCCCCGATCAGCTTGGCCCCGAATCACGACTGTTGCGCTATTTTAGCCCGCCCCTTCCCTTTTTTGATTGACAGGTATGTGAAAGGCTTGTGTTTGATTCCTCCCGGTTCCAAAGCAGCGGCGCACCAGACAAATTTTTTTTTCAGTTAGTTGGGACCAAGTTGGTCAGGAGTCGGGGCCGTCGGGGCCGAGTTGATTGGGGGCTGAGGTCGAGTTGGTCAGGGGCCAACTTGGCTTGGGGCCAACTTGAATTGGGGCCGATGCGACTGGTTACCGTCCACTTGTAGTCTACCAGGGAACTCTTTGAACCACTCGCTTTTCCGCCATCTCGCCTGTCCAGTGTTTGCACTATCGGGGCTTTTATTAAAGTGTTTCTCAACCACTGTTGAGCTCTTCTGCTTGTTTATGACTTTCCTGCTTCCCGTTTACTGTGCACATTATCATGTCACTACGTACAAGGGAATGCATGAGCGGAATGAATAATCCCTTGTTTAATCCACTCTGCTGTCAAGCACCTTTTCTATGAGACGCAGAGTGGATTATCGATCAACGTAGACTACCTTGTACAATCAGATCCGAAATACAATCCGCTCCGACTGAAGGGGATCTACTCTGGTGTATATATGACACATTTGCAATCGTCTTCACCTTACAATCCGATTAAACAGAGTATTTTTGGGCCCATTTGTGGCCACTGTCCACGGTCATCAATGGTAAAACTGTTTGAAGTGCATCCACAAGCCGTGGGATACGTATTAAACAATGCATGGAATGAATGCAGTCAAGAAACAAATGGTTCTGTCCGTATCCATTGGCATATTTACTGTTGGCCTTAAGTCTGTGTTTTATTTATTTATTTTGTTTGTTTTGTTTTAACATTGGTGTGGGCATCCTAGTGTATTTACATCACTCACTGGGAACATGTCTCACCACATTGTACTCTTGAAAGTAGATGTTTTCAGCAGTGTTCTCCTTGATTTTTCCAATTTGACATATAGCATCATCGGAACCATCATTTCAGTAGCTACATACTTTTTGCTGGATAACTTGACCTGTCACAGAGGAAAGAATGTGTCAGGAATGATTTGAGGAAGACGATACTTGTTATAGATCTCAACTCAATTGTGTGTCATTAGAATGTGCTGTCCAGATCTCATAACTGGAGGGGTGTCTGGCCCTGGAGAGCCACTCTTCTCCATGTTGTTAGCATGATGGACTAGAGCTGTCTTGGTAGCCAAAGTGTGACTGACACAATATGAGGTGTGTGGTCATCGTGTTCCAGCAGGAGTTTTAGTTGAAAGCATCTTTTAAATGAGATTTCGAAGTTATCCAAGTGAAAACTGGTAATTGAAGTATTCATAAAGCTTACTGTGTTGAAGATAAATCGGGGCCATTATTCTGTTGTCCTTCAGACTCCGTATTTGTTGTTGATTGATATAATTCCAAATTGTTTATGGGAATGAACCATGACACCATAGGAAAGAAATCATAAAAATACTTCCCAATTTAAAATGTCAGCTTACTGTTGACCATTTCATGGTTTCACTAGTAGCACATTTAGTTATACTACTCAATAAATATAAAATGCTTACAGTTTAAGACAAAAAAAGAACTGACAGAGGGATTTTTCTAGCAATCTTCAAGCCCAAATGGGTAAGAACAGACTCAATGTAAATGAAACCCTGATTTACATTTAGTCGAGTTGCAACTCAACAGTCAAACTTGCAAATTGTATACTCCATCTACATTGAGACTGACAGCAGCAGAATTTGCAAGAATCTAATGCCTCATTAGTTGCCTCATCCCTATTGTTTTTTGACTTAACAACTTCAAAATCATCCAACAATCAGCAACTCATAAGAACCATAAAGAATATGCTTTATCGTAATAAACGTGATAGAAATTGGCCTAAATCTCCCTGTGGAGCAATGTTGCCAACGAAAAAAAGTCGTGTTACATAATTCAAAATGCTTGCTGCACTCATTGGAAGAGGAAGCTGCAGTGCATAAACTACAATGTGACAAAATTGCGTTGTGGTCCGCACCAAATATGCATTCTGGATGGTACTAACAGGGGAAAAGTACCTTTGACCAAGCAAGCAAAGGTCCTACATAGAAACACAAGCTTCAGCTCATGCCTACTCTTGTGCAGTAACCAAAGAAACTGCTTTTTTCTTTCGCCTCGCCGAAACAAAGTTTCCTGTGTTTAATGGTGATTTTTTTTTCTCTTCTACAGGCAAATGGGGTTGATGTCTTTGGGATTCTGATGCTGATCGACATATGAACTACCAGGTAAATAAAGCTTTTATTTGGTTTCTGTTGTGAATTGTTATCAGAAAAAAATGCACACATTTGTTTCCCCTTCATAAAACTGCAGGAGATGTTTTTGTTTCTTTTTCCAACTTGGTCCCAGTAATGTGCTTGTTGAAGGTGTATGGCAAAGGAAGGCAACTCCCGGGCAAGGATAGCCAATGTCACGCATATTTTAGGTCACACACCCAATTGTAATGAGAGCCTGATTATTGCCTCACCTACACCTGGTCTGTAGGCCAACTTATTTGTCGTAAAGGTTTACTTTAAAGGATAAGTACGGTTTATACTGTTTTCACGTTGTTTATAGAATGAAGTACAACAATATACTCACCCAGAAGGCTTTTCAGATTCGAACAGTGTTTCGGGAGAAATTTAGATCCGAAATCGAGCGGCGCACATCCATATGCGTCTAGCAGACGGAGCATCACTAACGCCGCTTCTAGAACGGCTTTAATCGTCCAAAAACTCATCAGTTTCACCAATATTTCATCACTGTCCACTCATGCCTCTCCTCCACAACAGTCCAGTGTCGCATGATAAATGTTGTGGTTTTGTTGACCTCTGAACTGAAATCTTTGTTTACGGCTGCAGCACGCATGCGCAGTACGTCTCTGGCCAGCCGTTCTTCTCTTTGCCTCTGCGCTCGCCTTTCGATGAACTCTTCATCTGTATATTCTCGCTCGAAGCTGTAAGGAAACCCTTCATATTCAAAGTTCTCGTCCACAACATCTTCATCTGACAGATATTCGTCCATTTTACAGTAAACTGGAAAAAAAAAAGCACCGCGTGCCTCAGGTTGCCCCGGAAACAATGAGCCGTACTGCACATGTGCGCGACAGCTGTAAACAAAATTTTCAGTTCAGAGGTCAACAAAACAACCAAAACATTTATCCTTGTAATATGCTTGAAAGAAGTCCAGAGGTGTTTGGCAGCGTGAGGATGTTTATTCCAAGAGCAGGTATCAGAAACATGCGTTAGCATCAGCAGTCGAAAAAACACACACACAACAACACTGCGGCTTCCGTAGCTCCCGCTTACGTCACACTACTGTCTAGACATATAGACATAGATATCTAGATGTAAATGTCTAGATATGCATGCACTTCTTAACTGCGCCGAGTTGTAAATTCAGATCGAACATATATCTGCATATATAACAATCTCGGCACCGGGCTGTCGTGGAGGAGAGGTGTGTGCAGACCATGATGAAATATTGGTGAAACTGATGAATTTTTGGACGATTAAAGCCGTTTTTGGAGCGGCGTTACCGATGCCCTGTCTGCTAGACGCATACAGATGTGCGCCATTCGATTTAGGATCTAAACTTCTCCCGAAGCACTGTTTGGATCTGAAAAGCCTTCTGGGTGAGTATATTGTTCTACTTCATTCTATATAACATGAAAACTGTTTAAACCGTACTTATCCTTTCAATCCGGACTACTCAACCCTGGTCTTTATGGCCCTCAGTCCTGCATGTTTTAGCCCTCTTCCTGCTTCAGCACACCTCAATCGGATGTTGATGTCCTCATCAAGCTTATAAAAAAAGCGCAATAACAAGCCCCTTATTGAAATCAAGTGTGTTGCAACTTGGAGAAACTGAAAACATACAAGACGTCGGTCGTGGAGGCCCCCAGTTGTCTTCTCCTGCTAAAACCAGTTAAAGGTTCAATTAGTAACACATAACTTTAACTCGCATAACTTTCTTACTCCAATCCGCTCCTCCCCTTTGGAGGATATTGTGCACATTGCCAGTTTGGGAGAGTTTTGTTGCATTTGGATTTTTTTTTTTCTAAAGGAATAAGACTTCACCAAGATGTTGATGGAGAAGACAAATTGTTTAAAGAGAACGTTTCTTCAATTACAAGTGATAACTATGGCTATTTTTTAGTGCTTTTTATAGTAATTTTGTTATTTATTGCACCTTTAACGACATAATGAACTAGGGTTGTCTGAACCAGCCCTAACTGAGCTTTATTGAAAGGAAACATTTTAAGCCTAGCATTGAAATTAATAAAGGTGAGAGGCTCCCTAACTGAAACTGGGAGCTGATTCCACACCAGAGGAGCCCGACTGATGAAAGCTCTGCCTCCTACTGACAACAGTAATATGGGAATAACAGCTCTTTAAGATATGATGGAGTTGTGTGCAAATATTGGATTGACGTGATCTTTACTGCTAGTTCCTGTCAGCACTGTAGCTCCTGCATTTTGGTTATTCTCTATCCAAAGAGGACATAAGGATTCATTTTTGAGATACAAAAAACTTAGAATGCACACATTCATTGTCTAGTAGTTGAATAACTGTCTTTGCTTGTTTGCTTTCAGGACTAGGCACTCTAAGCTTCAGTTTCCTGTCTTCGCTGATAATGGCTCACGGATGGAACTCATACTATCGGAACCTCCCACCTATGTCATCGGATCGTGGCGCTTTAAGGAGAACATCAGACACAGAAGGAAACTTTTCGAACTTTATTGGACAGGAATTTTCCAATCCAGTAACGTCACATGAACACCATTTAAACAACTCAAACTACTGCACAAACTATTACCCAAATCCTGGGATTTCAAATCCCAGCTCAGACTGCATTTACCAGAGATACAGTAGTGAGACACATTGGCAAGCTGGTGAACACACAGGTAAACGTTACTTTCAAAGATGCACAAAAAGTGATATGCCGGATTATGCCACAGATGGTTTCCACACCTCAGAAATACAAGATATAGGTTTTAAACAAGAATGTGGAACAGCAGCTACGTCGTTTCTTGAGAACTACTCGGATGTCAGCAGTTGCTCAGATGAAGCTAAACCATCATGTAACTATGTGACGGGTAAACCTAAAACGGATTTCCCTCCAGAAAACACTTCATCAGACTGGATTTCAACTCACACTGGTAGTATGACTTTTCCCGCTGTAAGTCCTTCCATTTCAGAGACTGATGTAACCATCCAATCAGGAAATGACGTATGGGCACAAAACAAAATGCACAGTCAGGGAAATACAGTTGAATCTTCTACAGGGAAAGATCAGTCAGGTGCTACCTCTTACATGACAACTAAAAAGTTTGACACTGTACATGTTAAAAACGATTATGGTCGAAAACAAGAGAAAAAAATCAGAGCTTTTACCCAAGATAAATGTTCAGACATCTCAAGAAACATGGAACGTGGGCAAGGAAACATGATTGAAAAAGTTGCATGTGCAGATGATGCTGAGATGACTAGTACTACTCCAACTACCCTTCCAACTGAGGAGAAGAATCTTTCAGATGAAGTAATGCAAGAGAAACTTGACTCAGAAAATCAGGAGTTCAAGCATCTAAACAGCGTGGCAGATGACCATAACAAAAGCGATGTGGAGAAAACTAAAAATGAGGTCCCCATGAAAGAAAAGAATGCCTTGTGTTTCTTAAAAAATGAGATTTCTGAAAGTCATCTGAGGCAGGAAAATGTTACAAGTCTTTCTGAAGATAGTTTGACCTACAAAATCTGTGGCATGGACACAAATCTCAACAGTCAACATGAATGTAGCATCGCAGGGATCACAAAGGATAGTCTTTCTCCAGATTCAGGTGATACTTGTCAAAGTGTGTCTGAAAGAATCCCTGCCAGTAAGAATCGAGCTGTGTCCAATTGTGTCGAGTCTTCCTTACAGTGGCAGAACTCGGACACCAATGCGAATCTCCGTCCTTTCAATGATTTGGCTGGGGAAGAACAAAAGACAAAAGAAACCGCAAAGACAGACTGCAGTGAACCCAGTTTCGTAAATGACAGTGTCGTTAAACCCGGAATAGGCATAGATGTAAGTGAAGAAACAAAAACTACTATTTCATTAGAGGAGAACACCACAACCTCATCTGCCAATCAGGATTCCAGTCAGAAGAATGAGCAGAAGGACGGTATCCTCCTAGAATCCTGCATACAGCCAGTCACACCAGAAACGAATGAGACTGGAATATCAATGGAACCTGAGAGAGCAAGTACACCGTCCATGGCAGAACCAGTCACGCTGGATACGAATGAGACTGGAATGTCAACAGAACCTGAGGGAGCAAGTACACCCTCCATGGCAGAACCAGTCACACCAGATAAGAATGAGACCGGAATGTCAACAGAACCTGAGAGAGCAAGTACCACCTCTATGGCAGAACCACTCACGTCAGATACGAATGAGACCAGAATGTCAACGGAACCTGAGAGAGCAAGTACACCGTCCATGGCAGAACCACTCACGCCAGATACAAATGAGACCAGAATGTCAACGGAACCTGAGAGAGCAAGTACACCGTCCATGGCAGAACCACTCACGCCAGATACGAATGAGACCGGAATGTCAACAGAACCTGAGGGAGCAAGTACACCGTCCATGGCAGAACCACTCACGCCAGATGCCAATGAGACCGGAATGTCAACAGAACCTGAGAGAGCAAGTACCGCCTCTATGAAAGAACCAGTCACACCAGACATGAATGAGACCAGAATTTCAACAGAACTTGAGAAAGCAGGTGCACCAACTATGGCAGAAGCAGTCACACCAGATACGAATGAGACCAGAATTCCAACAGAACCTGAGAGATCAAGTACCACCTCTATGAAAGAACCAATCACACCAGATACAAATGACACTGGAATTTCAACAGAACCTGAGAGAGCAAGTACACCCTCCATGGCAGAACCAGATGCTATCACTTCAGTGACAAAAGATAACTCACTAGGTGCTTTCAGAAGTTTGGAAACCTGCTTGAAACTGAATGCCTCCAGCACAGAGACACCTTCTTTTTCAGAAATGGAATGGACAGAACAAGGATGTAAACCACTCATTGATCAAGACCTTTCGTTCAAAAAAACTGATGCAGAAGAAACGTCATGTCCCCATGAGGATGTTGCTGAAAATGCACAAGAGTCATCTGAAGAAATGAACGTATCCACAGATGAACCATCTGTGTCTGACACGCTATATGGTGAACCTCTGTCAAGAGAAGAGTCTTCATGTGACCCTGATGAAACTGAGCTTGAGCTTGATGAAGATAGATATGGTGACAATGACAAATTTCATTCAGAGCGACAAGAACCCCAACTGAAGTTCTCTGCACAGTTGGAAAAGTTCCTTCACCCTGTTGTGATATTGACAAGTTTGGAGTCAACAGATGGATCTCGTGAGTTTTATCATTGTGCAGAGTGCTCCCACGCAACATCAAATGTAGATGGACTGATTGCTCACCATCACTGTTCCCATACAATGATCGATGTTCAATTTTGCAGGACTTGTAATCTCTATGAACTCAGGAATGAGGAAACTAAAAAACATGAGTGTGGCATAATCAGGAAACGAATGAAGATCTCTGCTGATGAAGAGCAGCAACAGAAAACAAAACTTGGCCGCCACAAATGCGATAAATGTGGGAAAAGATTTTCAAGAATAATGCCTTTTATCCAGCATATGCGAATTCACACTGGCAAAACACCATTTAGGTGTAATGGATGTGGTGTGTATTTTTCACAACCTTGTGCTCTTACCAAACACAAGAAAGTTCCGGGGAGATGCAAGCAGACCTTACTTCGTAAAGCAAATTCTGGCACTGTTGGCAGCAAAAATCAAATGCCACTGCAAAAGAATAGAGTCGAAGACAACAAATTTGCAAAGATTCGGAAATGTTCTGTGAAGCTTGTTGACATTGCCAAAACAACTCAATGTTATATGTGTGGCAGAAGTTACCCCTCTGTTGCAAAGGCGAACAAGCACCGCTATGCTGTACACAATATGAGGAGCGTTTCAATGCTGTTAAAACATTTTGCCAGTGAAAGGAAGCACGACATCAAAACGACAAAACACAAATGTCCTCTTTGTCCTCGGATTTTCAAGTACTCCTACAACAGGGCTCGACACTTGCGTGATTGTGTCAGAGATGCAATATATGGCGGCAAAAGGAAAGTTAATGGTAATTATCAGTGCCCCTTGTGTTATGCTACTTTCAGTTTACCACACAACCGATACCGACACATTAACACCGTTTGCCTGCGAGCATATCTTAGTCGACTTGCAAAAGACAAAGAAATCCCCATTACACAGGAAACAGGCAATGGACAAAAAATACTGCCACAGGATCATAAACAGAAAACACAGCCCAAAGAAAATGAACAGAAAAAACACATACTCCCAACCTCACCAGCCAAATCTGAGCCACGATACAAGTGTGGTCTCTGCCCAGCAGTTTTCTATCATGCTTCCGGGAAATACAGACACAAAAAGAAACATGAGTTATACAAACTTTCTGGGAAAATGATCAGATACAGGAAATCAGTTTTTTCTGTCCCATCAAAGCCGACTTTATCAAGTAGTACAAAGACTGAAGAAAGTGAAGACAGTTTGAAATCAACTGAGGAAAACAGACGTCTTGTTTTGGATTGTCAGTTTTGTGGAAAGTTTTTTAGCTCATTGAAATCACTGAAGAACCATCAAGTCAGGCACCGGGGTGAAAAACCATACTCCTGTCTGGAATGTGGCAGAGGATTCAAGAGACGTAACCATCTGATTGGTCACAGAAGAGTTCACCAGAAAAAGATACAGTGCACTGTGTGCAGAAAAATTCTACCTACTATTGGGGAACTCATCCAGCACAGAAGCCAGCATCCTCAAAAAGGATTGCTCAAATGCCCAGAGTGCCCACAGCAGTTCCAGTACCCAGTATATCTCCTGAGACATCTCACTACCCACCAACACAAAGAAAATAAAGCATCTCAACTTGATGAAACACCATCCTCAAAGCCAGAGCAATTATTGGAATCGCAGGAGCAAACAAACTCTGATGTGCTGCGTTGTTCTTTATGCAACGAAGAATTTGATGACGCTCAGACGCTCAGGAAACACTGTCTAACACATATATCGAGGTCTTCTTCAAATCGGTGTCCGTTTTGCGAAAAGGGTTTTGCCTGTCGCCAGTACTTACTGCGACATATGCTCCAACATACTGGAAACAAAGCGTTTTCATGCACTCAATGTGGAAAGCAGTTTTATCGGCTCATGTTCCTGAAACTTCATAGCCAAAAATGTTCATCCACCCCCCAGCAATTTGCCACAACCACACCCACGAAGACAAAAAATCGGTATTTTTGCTCCATTTGTCCACGGACATTCTCCAAGAAGATGCGCATGAGAAATCATCTCATTGCCCACAAGAAAAATGCACTGCAGCTATGCTCGCCTTGTGGGCAGTACTATGGATTTAATAAAATCAAGCAACATCAAATTGAGTGCCCTGGAATCACCAAGAACAATGACAGCTTATTATTGTCCCCTGTTGAAAGTTCCATTGAATGCACTTCACAGACAGACAAAGATGACGAGGATGTTGATGCTGATGTTGATAATGATGATAATGATAATGAAACAACTCCACAGTCCCGCACAGACAAGCTGCTTCCATTGAAATGCCCTCATTGTCCAAAGAGATTTAGGTTTAGATCAGTCCAGTTGAGACATCTTGTTTCACATACTGGTTTACAACCCTATGCATGCATGCGCTGTGGTAAAAGATTTGGAAGTCAAACGTCATGCATGCAGCATGAAGCTTTCTGTGATGGCATTCGCAAAGATGGGCTGTTAAAATCCAAAAGGGATGCTGTGAATAAACAATCAGACATTCCTCCAGCTGAAAAGACAGCTGGCCATTCTCAAGCTGACAGCGAAGCAGAGTATAAGTGTAAATTCTGCACCAAGACCTTCATGAAAGCACGATCCCTAAGACGTCACATTCTTACTCATAATGAAGTGAAGCCATATCGCTGCAAAGCCTGTGATGGCTGCTTCTCAAGGTATGATCATTTGAAAGTGCATCAGTCTCGTTGTAAGGGCAGGAAAAGACGTTTGGAAGTCTGCATTCCCAAAATCAGTTTAGATGATGTGGGCAAGGGTTGGAAAATTAGGTTTGGCAACGAGCCTTCTGAAAAAAAGGACACATTTGAGTGTGAGGTCTGTACTCGAAGCTTCTCTGCTCAGTCCAAACTTTCTCGACATGTCACCATGTTCCATACTGCAAAGTTATATAAGTGCTCACGGTGTGGTTCAGCCTTCTCCCATGAAAAATCTCTGAAAAAGCACAGAAAGGTAAACAGGTGCAGAAGATCCTCCATTCAAGGAAGTGCTGTTCCACCTGATGCTACTAATCCTGCGGCAGAAAATGTGACAGGACATCTTCCTCGAATGAGCAGAATACTAAACAGGATCCAACCCATCCAAAACAAAAAGCACAAGTATGGCTGTACTTATTGCCCTCGTGTCTTCGCAAATAACTCACACTTAGAAGTGCACATCCGCCTGCACACAGGAGAGAAGCCGTACTCCTGCAAGTATTGTGATGAGACGTTTATCAGGAAGGATTATTTGCACCGTCATTTTCCAAAATGTACCATGAGAGAGCAGGAAAGTACCACCCTCTGTGACAGATGTGGAAGCTTTTTCCCTTCCAGCAAGCTTGAAAATCACAAAAAAAGTTGTACAACAACATCTGGCCCATCCACATCACCCCCTAAACGGACTCGGCAATCCACCACTGTCAGCCCACCTAAAGGCTTTTCCTGTGCGTACTGCAGTTCTCATTTTTTGCTTTTTTCACAACTCCAAGAGCATTTTTTGGCTTCGCACAAGCAGGAAACAACGGAATCACCAGCGTCAACTGCTCCCCTTCAGCAACATTTGTCTAATATTCCAAACGATAAAGAAGACACTGGGGATGAAAGTTGTGATGAAAGCGTCGGTAATGATGCCTTGGTAACCAGTGAACGAGGTTCACCACTTGAGAGTGAGGTCCCCAAAAAGTTCTTCTGCTTTGACTGCAAGACATCTTTTGCAAATAAAGCTGGACTAGCCGGTCATCAGCGTACACACCAGAATCATAACCCCTTCACCTGTACAATGTGCAAAAAATGCTTCGCAAACAAAACTCTCCTCAGAAATCACAGCAGAAAGTGTAGAAAAAATGATTTAACGACCACACAACCAGAAGGTCCTTTGAAAGCAACATTGGATTTTGCAGTGAATGACTCTGTTCTTGTATTCAAAGAAAGATCTGAAACCACTGGTAGTGGGGTTTTGCAGACCAACTTCTCCTGCAAAGATAACTTAACTGATGATTCCTCCGATGATTCAGAAGCAAACGCGGAGCCCAACAGAGAGAAGAAGGAAGTGCAGTATCAATGTTCAGAATGTGATCAGACATTCACAGATGGTCTCATGCTCATAAGTCACCTTGAAGACCATGGAAGACAGGAGCAAGAAAAGAAGCGCAATACGTGCACAAGATGTGGCCGGTTTTGCGCAAACCAAGCAAATCTTGAAAAGCACATGAAGATGCATGGAATTAGCAAGAAACATTCCTGCCTTCAGTGCTTCAAGATGTTTTTCACCTTGGCTGAACTTGAAGATCACAAGACTTGTCATGATCCAAAAAAACCATATTCTTGCAAACTGTGCCATCAGCGGTTTTTGACACGACCAGCTTTATGCAATCATATCCGTGAAGAACACGCGGATGAGGCATTTACTTGTCGATTCTGCAGCAAAATGTATGCGTCCAAAAGATCTCTAGTAAGACATTACAAAAAGTGGCACATGAATGAGCAGAGAGAACCCAAAAACACATTGGAAGCAAAAGACAGTGACGTGCAAAAACTCATCAACAAAGCCAATACAAGCGGTGAAAGTGACAATGACGAAAATATTGGTAGTGGGGACAGTGACTCTGACATGGCACCATACTTCCCCTGCCATGTGTGTGGCAAGACATTCACAACATCAGAAAACCTTGAGGATCATCAGCTGTGTCACCTGGGTGAAAAACCACATGAATGTGAAGAGTGTGGCAAGTGCTTTTTTCAGGCATCCCAACTGCAGCAGCATCAGAGAATGCACCAGTCTGAATTCCAGTGTCCAACATGTGGTAAGGGCTTTGTTTCTCTGTTTGCACTGCGTAAACACAAACAAAGTCATGGCAAAATTCATCCCTATCGTTGTTCCAAATGCCACATTAGTTTCAAATGTCAATCCCAGCTCACAGAGCACATGTTCACCCACCAGGAAGACAACTTCCCATGTGACATATGCAATGAGGTGTTTGTTTCCAAGAGCAGTAGAGCTGAACACCGGAAAAGCCACACCATTTTTCATGATCGCGCCCTACCTGGAGTTTCACAGACAGAACAAGACCAGCCCAGTCAAGTTTCGGAAAGCTCATTGGGATACTCCACGGAACTTAAGTATCGCTGTGGTGTTTGTCATGAACGTTTCAGAGATCCAGAGGGCCTCTCAGAGCATGGCTGCATGGCAGCAAAAGAGCGGCCGTACTCTTGCTCAGAGTGCGATAAACATTTTCTTCATGCATCTCATCTGAAAAAACACAGAAGCACCCACCTGTCATCAGTTTCGAGCGATGCATATCCATGTAATCAGTGCAATACTACTTTTTATTCGACAAAAGATTTCCTCAGCCATCTTAACAACCCTGATGATATTGTAGTAGAAATCAAGCGTGAAAGTGACGATGAAGGTGAGGGACCTATACCTACTTTCATATGTCCAGTCTGTCACAAGTGTTTTCCCAGTGGTATTGAACTTATTTACCACTTTCCTACACATCCAGATGGTGCGTATAAATGTGAAAAAAGGACTCATACTGAGAAAAAAGAGGAAGGCCATCGGGTCTCTCCTCAGACTCCAGCTGCTGCAGTAAAATGCTCAGACTGTGGTCAGAGCTTTTCAGGGTATGATGCCTTACACAAACACAATTGCTCCCATCGATGGCAGACAGCTGTGGGGACCAGCTTCTCAAAGCCATCAAGTCATACTTACTATCAAGGAGATGAGGAAGAGGAGGTTGATGTTACAGGAGAGGAGTTGTACGACTGCCCTGCTTGCTCAAAGCAGTTCTCTTCCAAAAGCAGCCTTTTGGAACATCAAAACATGGACCATTTTGCCGAGAAGCCATTTAAGTGTGAGATTTGCGGAAAATCATTTGCCAGAAGGCGCTACCTCACCAGACACAAGCATATTCACAGTCAGAATGCTGCTGTTTCAGACACACAGCAGCCTCAAACGAAACGGTTTAGCTGTGGTCAGTGCAACGCACGTTTCAGTATGAAGCAGGATTTGTCTGAACATATGAGACTGCATGCTGAGAGAGCGGTTGGAGATTATCGCTGTGACATGTGCTATAAGTCATTCAGCCAGTGGTCTCTTCTTCGGCAGCACCAGGAGAGTCATGTTGGTGAGGTGGTTTATGAGTGTACAGAATGTGACAAAGCCTTTGCTTTTCCTCACCTACTGGAGGAACATCAACAAACTCATGCTGGGTCCTCTCATTGATGGCTCCGACATGTCACAGACTTTCTTTTTCTGGCTGAACTGTAACAAAAGTATCCTGAATTCCTTTTCATGCCTTATGCCTCCTAATGTACCCTTATGCTGTTGTATATGTGGCTCATGACATTTTGTTCTTTTTTCTTTTAATGGCATTATACCTGTTTTGGGTTTTAATAGTGGGAGTTGCATACAACAAAGTAACCATGGATTTTTTTTTGATAATGTTCATAAATGTTTGGGAAAAGTAAGTTTTGTTTGAATGCAGAGAAAATATAACATAAAATTATCAGAATTCAGACTGATTTCTGATCATTTTTGAATAGTCTGGGAGAGTTTTGTTGACAGTTTGTGAAATAGACTGTGGTTATTTTATTTCTCTGCTATTTTCTATACTGCAATTGTAGTGTAGACCAATTTGTACATTTCATTTTATTCCTGTTAAGGATTTTTTTTTAAATGTATCTTGTACAGACATCTACTAGTTCCTTCTGAAGAAAATTGTTTTCACAACTTGCGATTGTTACTTTTGTTAGGAAACTTGTGTTGATGCATTCATTTTAAGAATAAAATCAGCAACAAAAAGAATCTGCACTGTTTGTTTATGGGGTAGTTTGGGGAAATCTCAAAATGTAGAAGGGCCAATAAAGAAAAATTTGCCTCATGTCACCAGAATGTCTAACTTTAAGCCAAAGTGTGTTGATAAATACTCTTGGTTTGAGAGCCTCATGAGCAACTACAGTATGTTTCTAGTTAGAAGTAAGAAATTTATCGATATTGTGCAAAGTGTTTTATTTTATATTTAGTTGTGCCTCAGTATCTTTAGAAAAGGGGTCCTCAGTAGAAAGATGGAAATGGATTGAATAATAATCATGTACACATTTGCCATGTTTTTTGGGTGGTATTGCAAGCTTATTTCATGTGGCAATGGCAAATGGTATGTAAAAAAACACAGTTAACAGTGTGAAAGTAAGTGATAATATTGCAGTGAGTTATTTTACTGAATTTGATTATTATTTCACTTATAGTGCTTTTCCACCATTTGAGCAGCCCCTAAAATTCTTTATTATTGACATTCACCCATTCAAACATCAACAGAGACGGCTGCCATGAAAAGCACTCAGTCCATCCTTTCAATGTGTGGACAGACAGGGAATTGAAACCTGTGATCTTCCGATTGAGAGACAACCCCCTCTTCCCGCCGAGCCACAGCACCCATAAAAATATGTAGACCCTGGGGAAAAATACAAAAGAAAAACTCACAAAAACTATAATTTGCCAGAAGCACAAAGAGGCAAAAAAATGGCATGCCCATAGAGTGCAGACAGTGCAGAATGCAGCAGGTATGATGATCTACATTGACTATGCTGTTAATATGATATGCATGTGCAATGCTGCAGTACCCACAGTCATGTGACTATTGTGTTTGTGAGGTGCTGATTGGAGGTCAGAGTTCACAGTCCCAGGAGCTTGAGAGAAGACGATCCTCCTGGGTCTCTGTTTTCACCTTAATGATGGCGACGGCGTCGGCAGCCTGGCTGCTCTACACCTGAGGCTGCAGTACCTCCTGCCAGTGGTCTAGAGTGCACTATCCGTGATTCAGATGTGTGCAGTCTCCGATGTTTTTAGCTCATGATACGCAGCGTTTGGTATCCACGTCCTTGATGGAAGGAAGAGAAGTCCTGCTAATGCTCTCTGCCAGCCTCACTACTCCCTGGAGGCCCCCCCAGTCTGCAGCTGAACAGCTGCTGCACCAGAGAGAGATGCTGTTGGTCAGTGTTCTCTCTATGGCGCCTGAGTGTTGTTCCCCTCCTGGTTAAGGCTCAGGTGGACTGCAGATGAAATTGCATCCTCTGTGGAGCAGTTGGGCTGGCAAGCAAACCGGAGCTGGTTGAATGTGGAGGGGAAGTGTAAGGTTGTGTGCTGTTTTATCCGCCTCTTGAAGCATTTCTTAGTTGTCATTGCTTTGGGAGGAAATTCTCTTAAGCTGGTTATGGAGGACCTTTTTGACACTGACATGTTTGTGGCCTGCTTCAAACATGATGGTCCATTTGCCTGGTTCAGGGAGAAGTTATAAATGTCAGTTAGAACTGGGATCAGCTGGTCTTCAAACTGCTTGAGTATTTTCCCAGGAATATTATCTGGTCCTCCTGTCTTGCTGATTTTTTTTGCTTTTGCAAGGTCATGTGGACATGAGCTCTTTCAAGCTGCAGCACCTGCTCGTCTCACTGTGGTGCTGTTTTCCTTGCTGGGGTGGTGTTCAGCGCTACAAACCTCCCCCCAAAAATTGCTGAGGTCATTAAAGATACCATTGTCATCCTTTTGCAGGAAACTTAGGTTCCTTTGTTGTTGTATGCCATGCCACGTATCCCTGGTGTTGTTTGGGTCATGCAGTAACTCCTGGATTTTGAGTCTGTGTTCATGCTTTACTTTCCTTATGCATTAACTAGAGGTGTCCCCGACTAAGAATTTCCATAGTCGAATCTGATTCGTCCGATTCTGCCAATTGTCGACTGATAGTCGAATCTATCATCTTGTTTGGCGGAGGGCGGGGTGGGGGGGTGCTGCAGAGCGTGCCTACACTGGGAGTCAGAGCAGCGCAGCACAATGCAGAGCGGTGCTCACACAGCACACGGAGTCGGGGCGCCTATACCCACAGCCGGCCCTGATTGCACTAATAATAATAAAAAATACATATAATTAAAAAAAAAAACAAAACAAAACAGCGCAGGCAGGTAAAACAACACTTATTTTTTTCCTACACACTGAAACACAGACTGGAACAAAGTGTCGGTAACTCTAAACATCAAACAAATGAAGTATAGTTCAAATGACCAAACCCACTTCTAACAAACGGGCTAAAGCATGTTATTTATTTGGATCTATAATCTCTGCAGATAAGCTCACATTTTTTGGCTAAACAGTTTCTCACATTATCTGCTCAAATTAAATGAAAGGCTTAATTGCACTGTGTTGGTCCGTTTCGCAGCGCAACATCCATGCAAAAACAAACACTAAATTAAATAGAATTAGCCTTTTAGATAAATAAAAATAATAATATAATAATAACCTAAAATATTACAATTAAACGAAATAAAAGTCCGCATTAAAAATGAGAATTGAGTAACAGAACCGTCTTTTAATAGCCCAATTATCTGGCTACTTACCCGTTTAATGTGGAAAGCCATGTTGTTGTGAAGTAATATGAAAGGACACAATTTGCATTTGACTTTTTTTGGATCATCTTTGACTTGGTCTGAAGTTCTGTTTTTTCCGACATTGTAAGACTTTTAAAGTTAAGCCAAATCACCACCGAGATGCTGCTCTGTGAAGGAGCTCTGCGCAAAATGGGATTGTGCCACTCACCATGGTGGTTGATTCACAGACACTAAATAGATAGAATATTGAATAAAACTACAAGTTAAGTAAATTTTTCCACAGTATATTTGATAGGCTAACATGTATATCAAATAGGCTTTATATCATGTTTATTTGGGGAAAAAAACCAAGCAATTCTATGTAAAATCAGTCATTCAGCACCCCCATACAGCTGTAATGGAATGGTCCTCGTTTAATAACCACATTTTTTCGATGCTTCGACTGCGTGATTGGCAGTCGAATCAGGCCCCTTCGAACGAATCGTCGAAACGTCGACTATCTGAGGACACCCCGAGTATTAACTCTTGTTGATCTTCGATCCTCTGCATCACCAAATCTAAATATCGTGTTTGTGCTTTCAGCATAGAGTGTACTTTCTCCAGTCATACAGAGTTTGTTGTTGGCCCCGGTAGTGATGTTGCTGACACTGATGAAAACGAGGTTAACTATGGTAAAATACTGAGGCAAGTTGAATGATCTGCACTGTCAGAAACTTGATGTCAGGAGGAGAGCAATGACTGTGGACGATGGTGTCACTGTTAGTCCAGTTGGTGTTTAGGGAGATACGTACACAAACCTCCACCCCAGGATTTGCCAGTTCACATATCCTGTTCAGGCGGAATCTTGATAGCCACTCCAGGGTAAATGTAGCATCGGGAATGGACGAGTTTAGCCAAATCTCCATCAGAATTGAAGCACAGCAGTTTTTCACCTCTCATTTTATTGCAAAATCCAGTTGTTGGTAGTCTAGTTTATTCTCCAGGGAGCGGACATTCGTCGGATGAATGGAAGTGGGGTTCTTCACAGGTTTGGCTTTAGGCTGAAGAGACTAAAGTTATTATTTTACTGCAAGCTTAGCTGCCCTATCTCCTATTGGCTCTTCTGCAGAAACTGGGTCAGAGTTATTGGTGTGCATCAAGCTGTTCAGGTAGAATCATATCCTCCAGAAGCTCAGCCCTAGCCTTTACACTGTTTACCAGAGCTACCAATAGAGGTCAACAACGGTCTAGTTTTCTGTAATGTGTCAAAATCACAATGCAAAAATCAAATCATCTTTTAACAGAAATACTTCACCAGCTTGTACAGAAAAAGTGATGAAAACAATAAAACAAAACAATATCATGATTCTAAACTGTCGTGCTTTCTACATTGTTTATTCCAGTGACTGGATCGCTGCAAGAATTACTTGAAGAATTACTTCTTGCTACTAATCTATCACTGAGTATATCAATAAGGTTTAGTATTGACCTGGGAGCACATACACCTCCATTACCTACAGCAGCACACACCATGCTTTTTAAACATGTCTGTGATCTTTGTGTGTGCATGTTCTGCACATGCACTCTGAAACCATTGTTACTGTAGTGGTAAAATTAATTCAAAAGTGTGTGACACAGAGCGTTTTGATTTGCTTTTTATATCAAACATTATGGACATTATCAATACAAGCAAAACAATGAATGAAACGAAAATGAAAACTTAACATGCTCACAAAGGTGTAGGAAGAAGTAAAACATTAAGTCCTCCAGTTCATCAGTTTACTTCCTGTATTTTTTTCCAGCCAATCACATCCCCATAAACCCAAATCACCACATCCCAAAGAAGCAACCAACAAGTAAACAAACAGAGCAGAAAATAACTAAAACTAAACAACTAGTGCACTCCCCACCCTTCTTCCTCCCTGGAGAACAGATACTACTTCTTCTTCTAGTTTTTTACCGCTGCAGGAACTGCTTCATGGTTGGACCCTGCCACCACATCTTGTGTGTGTGTGTGTGTGTGTGTGTGTGTGTGTGTGTGTGTGTGTGTGTGTGTGTGTGTGTGTGTGTGTGTGTGTGTGTGTGTGTCGCGCACTGTTTTGTTCGTCAGTGTCATGACAACCCCACCACGCCCTCCAGTAGAGTAGGTGTCGGTACTGCTCCGCGCGCACACGCTGCTGCTTCACACACAAAAGAAGAAGAAGAAGAAGAAGACGACGACGAAGAAGAAAAAAAGGCGCTGAAGATCTTTCCCTTTTCCTTTCCCTGCCGACGGTTGTGCGCATGCGCCGCATGGACCGCTCTCCGCGCCTGCTGCTGCTGCTGCAGCCCCTCAACAGTCTGCTCGGTGGTCTCCCTCCTGGCACAGCATCACAGTTGTCCACGGCCGAGCAGAGCTCCGGTTCCCTGGAGAGCCGAGCTGCTGCCTCTCTTTGTGCGTCCTCCGCGAAGGAAGAAGCCTGCGCTGCTGTGCACGGTGAGTGTGTCAGGACCGAAGCTGCTGCTCGCTGCTTCATGGGTCACCGTCGCTACCTCTAAAACGTTGGATATTCCTTTTTATTTTTTTTTAAAATCGGCCTTCCTCCTGAACTGTCTCCTCCTCGTGGTAGCTTTCTCTCGCAGCCAGTCTTCTCAGATGGCCGGTCGGGACTCGGGCAGTTGGTGCATGGTGGTCAGATCCCAGCTAGCGCACAGCTAACCCTGCGTGCTCGTTGTTCGAGCCTCGGAGTGGAGCTACTTTAAATGACACCGGCTGCATAAAACCCAAACTTTAAGCACACGCCGAAGATGAGCGATGCCTTTGATGACTGCATGAGCGAGCTAATGTGATTGTTTGTGGTTGTTATTGCATGAAGGTAGGTCAAGAGTCAAGGCGATCAACGCCATCCTGTGTGGAATGAATGTTTTGATTTGATTCTCTGGAATAAATCAGCATATAAATCATGTTCTTATTTAATGAGATGCAACTGTGCATTTCCCAAAATGTCAACACAGTCATATAGAAATATGCATATCATATAAATATAAAATATGCAAAATATTAGACATGTATCGCATTTGAAAAAATTAACAACATGCAAGCTTTTTCTAAATACCTTCCTAGTTTGTTTTTTTTAAACTAGAACAGTAATACATTTTAATCTTTTCAGTGTGAGCCACAAATATGACACATTTTAACTCAATATCTACTATAACAGTGTAATTTAAATTAAGTATAAATAACTTAAGTCCCTAAACCAAATCTTGTGGAACACCAGTCATTTATCTACAGTGTAATTCAGTGTTATTACAACATAGTGGAAATGATTATTCTTGTTGTGCCATCTCAGTGTTAAAAAGCACTTCTTATGTCCTAATGTTCCACTTTGTGTGTTGGTGAAGAATGATTAGTTATGTCAGATATTTTACATGAATCATTTAAAACACCTGTATTGTGTCTTTCCTACAGCTGCTGATACATTTTCTGCACGATCCGTTGATGCCGAAGATGTTGATCGTTTCTCCATGAACCCGTATTGATGATCACCCAGTAAGTCATGTTTTTAAATTAAATTTTCCAGGTCTGTTTATGACTGAATTTTCAAGTCTTTTTTCAAACTGCACAGTGGGGCGGCGGTTAGTGCTGTTGCCTCACAGTGAGAAGGTAGAAATACTGGCCAGGCCTGTCTGTGTGACGTTTGCATGTTCTCCCCATGTGTTCCTATCCTTAGTCCTACAGTTCAAAAACATTTGTGAGGTTAACTGGTTGCCCTAAATTGCACATAGGTGTGATTGCGAGTGTGTGTTGCTCTGTCAACAGCATGATGGTAACAACAATGCCATTTTAAATTTTATCAATTCTCAACTCTCACAAACTGCACTGAGGAACGCTGACTTGTTTTCAGATGTAACATTGAAATTACTGTCGTCTTCTGTATGAGGTTTAATTTCCTTTGCACACGGACCAATATTAATACAAGAATTGTTCATGTCATGAACAGTTTATTCTATATTGTCAGTAATTTGGTAGTCGTTCTTGAGAAAATGTGTTGGGAAAGTTTTTTTAAGGTAATTAGATTTTAAAATATACCTGTTCTGTAATTTCTCTTTAGTACTGCAGTGTATTTTCTGAATGAAAACATCTGAAAGACAAAAGCAATGAATTACCTTTAATAAACATGTAACCCTCTCACCACAGGCTCGTAATAAACAACACTTTAGAATGAAATTGATAAAATGACCCCTCTTTTAAGTTAACAAAATCAATGGTGAGAGAGACATTTCAATGTGAAATAACAGTCTAGGGTTACATATGAATTTCACTGATTAAATAAAATATCAAATTTGAGGCTACCAGGCTATGCTTTAGAAGAATACTGTTCGTTGGACCTCATGAATTACAAGATGGCGTTCTCCACACTGCAAAGGTGTAGCACCTCCTAGCGCACATGTAGACTCCCTGTCAGCAGGCTGGCCTCCCTCCGTGGCAGAGCAGCAGCAGCAGCAGGCAGCCGGACTCTGACCCTCCTGCAGACCACAGACTGACCTCCAGCAGGCAGCATCCGTGACGGTCCAGCAGCTCTCACCCACGGTGCTCCGCTCTCCGCTCTCGCGTCGGCCCAGTCATCTTTTACAGATAGAAAACCACTGTCAATACCAATGAATTATATTTTCAACAGTGTTTACCACCTTAAATTGTTTATAGAAAGAATAATAAATTTGACTCTTCCCAAAAAATATAACCAACCATGAATTTTACTATGAAAATACATTAACATCAAACCATAAGACGGAATAACACATAACTGATGTATATCAGGTAATTACAAACAAAATCAGCATTTGTTTAATCGCTCGAATTGCAGTAACGTAACATGAAAAAGAAAATGTTCTGATATCAAAACGTCTAAAGTGTGACCCTTCTTGGCTGACTTGACATCATCACACCAGAACAGGATCAAAAACTCTCATCTTACAAAACAAAACACTACATCAGATGTCATGAATGTACTGCATTATTATTAGTCTATATCACATAAAACCCTTGTACTAGTATCAAAATACCCTCCTATAACAACTTTTATGGAGGACTGAAGTGCAACAATAAATGCTCTATTAAATAATTACTGAAATGTGTCATTAATTACCATAATGACAATTGGAATTTATTACTAAACTGTCATTAACTCTTTAAAATACTAAATCATTTCTTGTCAAACAAAAAAAAAAACCCAAACATATTAAATATTTCACTACTTAATTATTTCTTGGTCCAGTGTTGCAGCACTTTATGAATTTATTTTGTCTGTCAAACTCCCCGGACCTGACATGAATCTAGCCGCATCCACTGCTTTGGTCTCCCGAGCCGGAGGAGTTTTGCTCAGAGCTTCTGCTATCAAATTCACTGCTTTTCACTGTGACTGTCCAAACAGAATATGTTGCGAATAGAATATGTAATTCTGAGCTCTTTTGGGCTGGTTGAAGACCAGACGTGCTGCTGCATTCTGGATCATCTGTCGAGGTTTGAGTGTACGTGCAGGGAGACCCGCCAGAAGAGAGTCGAAGTAGTCAATGTGAGACATCACGAGAGCCTGAACCAGAAGTTGTGTGGCCTGTTGGGTCAGGAAGGGTCTGATCTTCCTGATGTTGTAGAGGACATAACGACAAGATCGAGAAACTGAGGCCACGTGAACCTTAAAGGTCAGCCGGTCATCAATCATGACACCCAGGTTTCTGGCTGAGTTTGTGGGCACAAGTAGGCTCGAGAGTGAAGTTGGACGCTGATCTGAGGTTGATGGTTCACGGTGTCAAAGGCAGCAGACAAGTCCAGCAGCAGTAAGACAGAGGACTGACCTAATTCTACATTCAGTGTAAATTTAAATAAAAAACAGAAAAAGTAAATGAAAATGCTCCGCTGCAGTTTTCAAGATGGCAGTTCTGGGTTTCACGATAGCTTCGTCCCCAGCCCATGGCGTATTGGTGGTTCAGTCCTGCCCAGCGAAGCGTTGGTGCATGCTGTACACCTGTTTTGAAGGCCTGGAGCCAGGGCTTCGGTGGTGGAAACACAAAGACCTGCTGCCAAATCAGACTCTAGCTCTGAACTAGCACTGGAACCAGTTTGGAGGAAAATGAGTTTCAGTCTCCCGCCACAGTTTCTGTTTTTAGGGTTTGTGTAGCTGAATCAGGCTGTCAACAATGGAGTCAGACGAGTGTGTCACACATATAATAACTGGAAAGAACACACTGTGCTGAACAGTGAAGCTTTACCTTGTAAAACTATTAAAAGGTAAAATAAACAAGGCGCCTAAGCACAGGGAGGGTTGGTATTCAAATAATTTGAGGAATCTGTTTTGTTGCACTCTTAAAATTTATAACAAGGTGATTTCATTTTGTTAGTGCTTATTCCCCTTTTATTTAAAGTGTAAAAATGTCCTATTAGGTCTCTTTAATTTACTTTATTTTAAAAATCCTTTGTTAGCCATACTTTTCCCTTTAAACATTTTTTTTTTTAAGAAAATTTTGCCCATGCGGTTTTAGTTGCCACCGTTGGGCATAAAATGTTTAAAATTTATCTAATAATGCCTGCTATTAGTTATTGTTGTCCTCTATGGATCATGTTTAAATGATGTGTCTGCAAAGTCATAATGACTTCTGGGGATTTCACCATGTGTTTGTTTTTCTATTACACTTGTATTACATGAAGTTATGTTCAAATAACAATGAAAAAAAACCCAACATGAAATCCCAGTGTTTTTGTAGCTCAATTTTTGGTAAAACTAAGAACATTTTCAGCAATATGTATATATTTACTGACACCCAGGCACACTGATCTAGAGCTACAAGACATCAGATGCTAGTTTTCTGCATGACAACACTCGTGAAGCCGATTGGCTGAGCTGAAACAATACGGGCCACGTTTTCAGCGCTGCAGCCCAGGATGTGCCTCAGGTGTCCAATTCCTGTTCAGAGCTTCCCAGAATCCCCAGGCAGTGGGAGCTTTGACTCAGGAGGTTTTAGGCTCTTTGTCTTTTAAAAACACATTAAATTGGAAATTTGCTGTAAAAAACTGTTTAGATTATAAATTTTACTGCTTTTTGTATTTTCTAAATCATTGCGCAAAGAAAGACAAAGATTGTGACAAAATGTAATGTTTGTTATGTTACAGGAGACTCTTCAGTTGGACCAGTTCGCCTGTTCTCCTGTCGCGATGCTTGGCTTACAAGGAAATGCTTCATCCCCCAAAGTGTACCGCTGCGTGGCCTGTTCCGCCACCTTCAACGGACTGGCCTCCTTGCTTGTACATCAAGCAACCCATGCAAACGTAGCCTCCAAGGACCCTGACCTTCCGTCAACAGAGGTCAACCACAGCCTGTATAATGCGCCGTCCGAGAGCACGGGCTCGTCCAGTGAGCACCCCGGTTCGGAGAAAGCCTCGCCCGATAGCCCGTCTTCATTCTACATCTGTGATTGTGGAGAGGAATTTCAAGACTTCCCTCTCATGCTGGAGCATAAACGTTCGCACGCCCCTCAGCTGCAGCAGCCCCTTCATAATAACACCACTCCACAGCTATCATTTTCTCCTGCCAGCCAGTCAGATGTGGTCCTCAGTTGCCCATCTACCTCCATGTCCCCAGCTGCTGAACTGCCCATATTACCAGCCCTCAAAGCAGATGTGAGCCAGACAGATGGGATTGCCATAGTAACCTCTCCTCAAGGCCAGTGTGCACTCTTTCAAGAGGAGGAAGGCTTTGAGGACATGTCGGCAACCGTGGAGAAAATGCCAGAGATTGATGAGGACATGCACTTTCAGGTCAATACAAATTCAGTGGACGGTGCTGAAATGACAGAGTGCACGCCCAGAAACGACGCCCTCATGGACATCCTGGTATCGACGTACTCACCGTGTCAGTCTCCGAATCAGAATGAAGACTTGGTGATCCCAAAGCACGAAGTTCTACCTGTCGACATAACACCAGTGCCAAAAACCGCACAGGCGCCTATTCACGATCTTTCTGTTGCACAGCTGAGGCGACTTCTTGCAAAACCTGGTATAAAAACAAAATCTCCATCAATCAGTAAAATTCTAGATTCCAGTAGGAAGAAGGTTGTGTCTCTAACGAAGACTTTCTCTCCTGTTGTTCTTCTCGAGACTCGCAACACGCTTATGGATCCAAGTAATCATAAGACGTATGGGAGATACCAGTGTGGCCGTTGTCGTAGGGTCTTTCAGAACCTCAACAGACTGACTGAGCATCATTTCTTACATAAAAAAGAGAGAATTAAATGCTGTCGGCGTTGCAAGCAGCTCATCATTGGACGGATGCCTTTACCTGATAATCACGTGTGCCCTCAGTTTGCAAACAGGAGCAAACAATCATCAGGGTCTTTAAAAGTAAAACTCCCATTTCCTCAAAAAATAGTGCCGTTCCATGGTCTCAGCAGTACAAAGAAAGTTTTCTTTTGTCCGTTGTGCAAGCACAGCTACGCACGGCGGTGGAACCTGAAAACGCATAAATGTCAGGGTCCGCAGTCTTCCTTAGTTCAGTCTCGTTTCTCAGTTCACAATATGCTGTCTCTAAAAAATCCAAACATGCACAACTCTGACAAGGTTCAATCTGAATTCATGAAAATTAAGACTGTTGGTGTGGGCACTGAACCGGCTGCTGTTAAACTTGAGTCGACCTCGCCAGAGCAGCTTCTGGTCTCTCATGTGGCCTGGACACACCCAGCAAAGCAATTTTCCCCATTCTCCGCCAAATCTTCCATCGCTGAGCCGCACGTGGACTCCTCACTGCCTGGGATTTCACCTCAGCAAGGAGAGAATAACTGGGATTCGCAGGAAGTGAAGGGCAGTCAGGGCCAGTGGTTAATGCCCTTGGATGAAGAAATGGAAATGTTAAGTTCTGCAGGGAAAGCTGGAGAGAATAGCAAAGCTGAGCGACCGATGGTGGTTCAGCACACGGAGATGACAGGTCATGGGCTCCGTTATTTTGTCAAAGACGGCGTCAGACGTTACCCCTGCAGCAGGTGTCAGAAAACCTACAGTCGGGCATCGACTCTGAGGCGCCATCTGCGACTGTGTGGGTTTAAGCCGCGAGGGTTTGGGGCTGGGTCACAGAGTGGAGGCCAGGGAGCCATAACACTAAATGCCGGCCTTGCGAAGCCAATGTTTGCGTGCTTTGTGTGTGGGAAGACCTTCAATCGCAAAGATAACATGATGGTTCATAGAAGGAGATGTCAGTTGCAGAGAACAGTGGCAAATGTTGAAGTGGGGCCAGTGCGGCAGAGTGTTCCCTCCAACACGACAGACAGTCCAGCCCAGGAGGATGACGGTGGTAACTGGGGCATCATGTCACTTCCATCTGTTCTTCCAAGGAGAGTGACGTGTGAGTGTGGGGTCGGATTTACGTCTCCCAGACTCCTCCTTGAGCACTTACAGAAGCATGCGCAAGAATCCTACACATGCCCCACGTGTGGAGAGACTGTCAAGTCGTGGGCAGACTATGAAGTGCACCTGCAAATCCACATGCATTCTCATAACCAGTTGCTGACGGGATTGCAGCCGCAGCGATCTCAACCTCTGTTGCTTCGATTTCAGCAACAGCAACAACCTCAGCCGCTGCAGCAACAACCTCAGCCGCTGCAGCAACAGCAGCAGCAGCATCAGTCGCCACGACCTCCTCAGTCAGCACATCCACAGCCTCAGAAGCACCGCCCCGCACAGCTGCTGAATCCAGCCAAGAAGCAACAGCGGATTGTGTGCTCCCGATGCAACAACACTTTCGCAACTCGCTGCTCCCTTCGGAGGCACTTATCTTGGAATAGATGCAAAGGAGTACGAATTACAAATCAGTTTGCAAATCCACCGAAAGCCTATCACTGCTCCAACTGCAACTCTGACTTTCCAAACGCCGTCAGCCTGATGTTTCACCAAAGGAGCGGAGCCTGCAAGCCCACCATCAAGCCTGTCCGCTGCCCCGTTTGTCTTCGCTGGTTTGGTGCTGTGGACAGTCTTCAGAAACACTTGCTGACTCACAAACAATCAGATGCTTATCGCTGTGACGTCTGCAATGGGACTTACCCAAACCTGAAATCACTCAAAAACCACCGTCGAAGGATCCATCGCATCCTGATTGGAAATACTAAACCAAACACACAAGAACAGCAGGCATCCTAATGGCGCTTATTTCGTCGCTGGTAAATGTCCAGCGTAAAAGTACTCTGTTCCAATTTGCCAGTTTTGCTTTTTATTACCTTTCAGGATTTATTCAGTTTGGTGCAAACTGTTTGAAGTAACTTGTAAATATTAGTTGTTTGCAGTTGTAATAAGAAAAAGTTTGATATACTTGCATACTTTAGTTTTTCCAACTTGTCTTATACAGCGTAGCTTCATTAGCCTGCAAATAGTTTGAACAGTTTTTAACCACACTACCTTAGAGTTGTTGCTGTAACTTGTTTGTGTTGTGGGTGGAAATAAACAGTATGTGGAACATCATGTGCGCTCTATCATTTAATGTAGCGTGGGACTCATCTTTATTTACTTCTCACTGCCTGGAAGCTGGATTAACATAAAATATCAATTGTGAACAGAATTAATGCAACATGAAAACAAATATTTTCTTGAAGCCTAACATATTTCAAATTAAGGTGAATTTGGGTGTTGTTCAGAATGAGTTAAACATCAATGTTAAGAAGATAATTGATTGTAATGTAGAGATAATCATTTTACCTTCAATAACTGTGTGTTTTGGTGTGTGAACACACTGAATTTTGATTTTGAATGTGTTATGGCAGGATTCAGTTCATGCAAGTGAGAAAAAAAAATAAGCAAAAATTAATGACAGAAATCCAAACCAATCCATCAAAGAATTGTTATGGCTTTAGAGGACTTATGCAAAACAAAAATCAGCTGTTTTTAGAGTCATGTCAACCAGCATCACGGGTTTCATTAAATCTGCCTTCACGCAGTTTACTTTTGCTCAAGGATGGCAGAGGTTTTTGTTCACTGCCTCTTTAAAAGATGAGGATAAAAGAACATGTAAGTTGCAATTTCTTGTCAATTGCAGCTGTAGTGTATAGCCATTTGTGTACAATGAGAGAATCAAAATAAGTATCTAAATATCTCAGTTTATCAACAAAAATATGAAATGTACAATTCAATACAGACTCCTGCAAACAGTGAGACACAGCCCAGTAGCTGGGGTGATTTGCAGAAACATTTGTGTCCAGTATAGGCTGATAGGCTTGAAGCAGCTCAGCATCCTGAGGGATTTCAGCTTCCAGACTGACAAACAGCTGCTGACTAACCAGCCGGACCTTGGTGGTGGGTGAAGAACCGAAGAGGACCACAGTGATAGACGGGACAGTCCCAGCTTACGGCAACATCAGAAAGAAAGGTTAAGAAGTACCAAAGGTTGTGGGATGTTCAGTCTCCTGGAGCACTACAGCAGCTTCAGTAGAACAGGCGCTAAAATTCTCCTCTACAACGATTTCACGTCATGTGTTGGCGGGGCCGATAGGGGGCAGTATAGTAATGTGTATGAATTGTCAATGGGGGCAGTGTGGCGTCCACTGTGAGCTGTGTGACGCTTTCCGTAGAAGAAGTCGCTAGGGTTTTTTTTCTTCTTTTTTCTTCCTCTTGTTTTTTGGTGTGGCAGGCAAGCTAACAGCTAGCTGACCCGCGCTAAGCCTCAGCGACTGACTCCGATTGTGAATGTCTGTCAGAGGTACAATGGAGTGACATTTCGCTGTTCACTTGGAGGGAATGTCAGATCATTAATCCGGCGCCTCCTGCATTTTCATGAGACGGTAAGATGACGTTATTGTCTGTCAGCTAGCTGCGGCTAGCCTTAGCACGGCTACGTGCTAATGGTTAGCTCGAAGAGCGCGCGTTCAGCGACAGCGTGTAACATCTCGAAATAAGACTGTGCAGAGATTATTTTTCACTGCATGTATCAACTCGGGGAAACCAGAGAGGCCGGTTTCACTTGTCCGCGCTGCGTTTTTCACCACATTCCGTGTGAATGTTGAATTAATTGCCTAAGAGTTCATTAACTCCTCTGAAGACGATGAATCCAGTGTGTGTGCTCAATTTATCGCCGAAGAGTTAATTGACGCACCTGAAGAAAAATTAAAACAGTTACTATATTTAAAAAAATAATTATTTTACTGACATTAACTTGTTTTGGGGTGAGCATATTTGTCCTTTGTCGTAGCTTCTAGCATGGTTAGCTCAATTTCCCCCACATTATGAGCCTCCACTGAGTGTTGGTGATGTAGTACAAACTGTTAAATCATGGTATTAAACCTAAATCTTGTATCCATCGACAGGAAAGGTGCTCCACTGAGGATCCGTCATCTGTGAATACATCCATGCCCACCCTGAGCATGAATAGAGGAGGCAATAAACAGCTGAACATTATGGCTGGTGGCATCACAGCAAACCTGATTAATCCCAGCCACATCATTTGCTTCAGCTGCGACCAGATTTTTGCAAATAGGATATGCCTGGAGGAACACACGTGCTCCTCTGTAAGTTTCATATGCTCGTGTGGAACAGAGTTCAAAAAATATGAAGACATGCAGGAGCACAGCACCACACACAACCCAGGGCACCAGGCGCTCGACCATGAGACTATAAGGAAGCGCAGGATAGAGAAACACATTGAAGAGGAAGAAAAACTGAAACGGTTGCAGAAGGGTGAGGTGGTCTGGAAGGCACCCCAGGTGCAGTGTGTGCCATCGGGGTCGCTGTCGACAAAGACCCGACTGCAGGTTCCCAACACGTCGGCTCAAGTCCATCAGCGATCACAAGTTCCCTTGTCGTCTTCGCAAATTTCACAAGTGCCTGGGTTGTTCCCCTCTTCATCACAAGCACCTTTGCTCCCAGCCGCCGCTGCCCCCAAAACGGACATGCAGAACGTTTTTTCAGATGTCGGTGCACCAACTGTGGATCTTTGGACACTTTATCAGCCGGTTGTATTGTTGAAAACGGAACGCATGTTCAACAAAAAGAAGCCATACACTTGTGGTAAATGTGGGCAGTGTTTTATGGCAAAGTCCTCACTCATCTCCCATCACAGCTCCCATGTCACGGATAAGGTTTCTGGCTGTATAGGATGTGGCATGCTGCTTTCCAGCAAGAAAATGGTGCCTCGCTTCCATGTTTGCAACATGCCAAACAATAGTACCAAGTTCAGACTCATCACTGCGAAACCACTGAATTACAAGCCCCCAAGTGAAGCCAGTGGAGACAAGAGGCAGAGTATCCTTATTCCTCAGGCCGCTGCCTCAAACAAGCTCACCATCGCAAACAGTAAAGGAAGTCAAGTGCGTCAGTTCGCCTCGCCGCAGCTCAGTAATCCAAAACTGAAAACGTACAGTAAAAGCAACCAGGGGCTCAATGTCACTCCAACCTTGCTGTTTCAAAATAAGAATGTTAATGCATCCAAACCTTTTATTGGTGGTTCCTTTTTAACAAAGAGCCAGAAACCATATCCCACTCTGTCCAACCGAAGCATTCTCGGCCGTACTGCTGCGCCGTCCGTGCAGATAAAACTGCCCACAAACTCCACGCACATGTTTAGTCTGCCCTCGCAGTCGACTGCGGGCGGCTTCACGTGCCGCGTCTGTCACATCCCCTTTGAAACGCCTCAGCTGCTCCAGAGGCACAAGTGCATCAAGGCACAGGAGTTCATGGCGCAGCACGTGCGAGTTGGGAAACAACCTTACAAACAAAGGAGGGTGATGTCGATGAGCCCAGGTGTGATGCAGATGAACGGTGGGACGCGACTTGTTCCACCTCCCGGGAGCATGAAGACCCCCATCAGGGCTGCCAGCCTGGACAACGGACAGGGAAGGCTCAACATCAACGGGAAAATGGAAGCGGACGGTGACGATGACTGTTATATTGTCGAGAGCGGACCCGACAAACCCGCCGAGATGATTTACCAAGTAACCTCATCTGTCCCGATTAAGACTTGACAAAACTGCCACGGCCTCTTCAGTTTGCATGTCACACTTATGTTATTGTGGACCAAGTGCATTGGGAAGCAGCTGTCTCACTTTAACAGCATCTCCTGTGTTCAGTGCACAGAGATGCAGTGCTTTCAGTCCTACAGACTCCTTTGGAAACGTATAGCAGTGTAGAATAAATAGTGGTAACATGCCTTTTGCTTACGCTGGGTTCCTTTTGTCAGTCAACTTTTCAAGATTGACTTCTCCTAAGTTCAAAGTCCTTTCTCCTGCAGAGTAGAAAGGGTGTACAGAAGTTTTATGATCAAGTGTGTGTACATGGTTTCACAAGTCTTCTGGAGTGACCAGATACTGTAAATTTTTTTTTCTTATGTTTTCTAGTACATCCGAATGTGTTGTGAAACTGTGGGGATTGGCCACATGACCTTGTGTTTTCTTTTCAGCTTTGTCAGACTTTAAGGATACAATATATGATGTATTAAACTATATTTTCAAACTTGTTGAGTCTGTGTTTTATTAGAATTGCAAAACATGTTGACAAAAGGTGAATTCACTTAATGGTTTGAGCTTACACATGTAGTACTATAAGATTGCTTTAACAATGTCTGACAAACAGGAATAAATGCAAGAGACTACAATTAAATCTTAAAAAAAAAAGCCTATCAAAAGAAAGTGGACTATTTTCAAATAGGAATACTAAAAAAATCAAAGCTACAATTGATCATCCTCAGTGGCTTTGTCAAAATAGATGTTTTTCCCGGCAGCTGATAGTATTTCCTAACTTGTGCTCCGCTTTGTTTTCTTTTATTTATCCTCATTCTGGCTGGTGTTCTGCCTTTCATGGAGGATGTTTTCAAATGCATTCAAATGGTTTGGGTGCCAAGATAGTCAGTGTCTTTCCTGGAAGAGTCCAGCAGGGGGAGCTGTTTGTTTGGCCAAAAGATGAAGCTGTCATTCAAACGCGTCTGAGTGGAGTAGTTCACTTTTTTCTGTCCGAGTTGAACGCTCCTTAAATCTGACTATCACAAGTGTGTTTAGGGAGTAGACTGACCAGAACCACAGTAAATATACACATACATGTTTGGATGAGTGCAACAAGGTCACGGTATCTGGACTGTGGGAGGAAACCAACACACCCACAGAGAGATCATGCAAACGCCACAAAGAAGACCCCTCAAGTCTGGAATCAAACCAGGTATACACTCGTGAGAGAGAAAAAAAAATCAGCACTAACCACTACACCGCTGTGGTTGTCCTGGTACATCCATTCGCATATATAAGGATATCTATAAAATTAGAAATAAATTGGAAAAGTTAATGAATTTTACGTTTATTGAAGATCATATTAAAACATGTCAATCCTTTTTTAAATGCGGTTCTAGTTTCTAAGTAATGAAAACATTAATTCTGTCAGCATAGTTCAAAACATGAATATTCAGATTGAATATTCTGTTATTACATATACAACTTGAAAACGGTTTGGAACCTTATAGATTCACTTTTAGATTGGACGGTTCCACCATAATTGCCACTTTTCTCTAATATAGATAAGGACATGAATTTCCAATTTAACGGACCCCCCCCCCCCCCTTTTTTTTTTTTTTTTTTTTTTTTAAATCCCCTGAAGTGTCGCATAATTTCCCACAGTCCCTGAAGTAACGGGTAATTTCCCACAGTCCCTGAACTACCCGCGCTGTACGCTCGGCGTGATTGACGCTCTTTCCTACCGCTTTGTGCTTCATTCCGGAGCGACTCGGAGCAGCAAAACCGCTCCAGAGCGCCTCAAAGCCTGCCCCGCGGCGGACGTGCAGCCCCGGGATCATTGCACCCTCGCATGAGGAGGGAAAGTGACTCGTGCCCGCAGAGACTTGTCGGTTCGGAGTTAGCCTGCGCTAGCTAAGTGAGCGGTCCGTGCATGGCCACGCAGAAAGCCGTCCCGACTGTCTCCCACGCAGGCAAGCACTTTGCGTTCCCTACCACCACTCACATTTCACAAACGCAGCCCAGAAATAATCTGCATACGACTCGTGAACCCCAGAGAAGCTGCTGGTAGCGGGCATTGTGGTTGACGTGTTGGTTTGTGTGAGTGAAGAAGCACCGCTAGCTGTCTGGCCTACCGAACCTTGACGCCTCACTCATTGTTTTGTTTTTGGAAGCTTCATAACGAATTCTTAGAATTCACTTAGGTTTGAAACATGCATTAACTTGCACTGTGATAACTGTGTATGCTTTTTGCTGTGTGTGTGTGTGTGTGTAGTTTGCATGCCGCGTGCGTTCTCACATCAGAGGAATGTCTGTTACTGCTTATATTTAGATATGTAAGGTTAATGTTAATGCTGTGTTGTGCTGTGGAGAAACACTGTAATCTGTGCAGTGCTAAAGAGTCAAAAGTATTATAAATGCGGTCATTGAACGGATTTAGGAGCACATTTGATTTGCAATGATATCTTGAGATCACACATTGACTCAGTAGTGCTCATTGCTCTCATTTTATTCTGGAACTTTTCTGATGTTTGGTAATTTTACCAGCTTCGTATTAAAAAAAAAAGAGTTACGTTTCCAGTTTTAACTGATCTTTGCTTTTTTTAACGTTGCATATAAAATGTAGAAGAGAGTGCATGACTGCATGTCATTGTAGCTTGCAGTGGTTTTGAGCTGGACTGTGTTATGTTGCTATATTCAGTATGAATACATTAGGGAAAAGGTCATTTTACATCAAACAATATTTCAAGCATTTTTGCTCTCTTGATTGTCTTAGTTCAAAGAAAAAAATGGAGTTAACTAATTCTGTAATGCTTCAGCATTTTGCTCTTTTCCTTTCGTGCGTTACAGCCTCCTTGCCACTATTTAATCCGCAGACTTGACATGGGGAGTAAAGTGTCCTTCAGCAGAGAGCGCAGTGATCAAAACACAGTCTCTGAACTAACTTCCGTGGCACCTCACCCTCCTAGTCCCGTTCATGATCCGTCAGACTGCAACCAGGTAGCCTGTGAGGAGACAGTGATGTTGCCCCAAAATGAATGCTTCGAATTCTGATGTTGACTTTTCACTTGCCTAGGGCTTTGTGTCGAGATTACTGTGCAAACATTTCAGGCATTTGTGGAAAAGTGCTGCATAACAAGAAAATCCTAAAAGGTTTTTATTACTTTTTATTAGAGCAAAAAAATCTCCCTCTCTCTTCCTGTAGCTCCAGACAGACACTGCGCTGTTGTGATAAATACATTTAAGAACCTTTCGTTACAATGAAAATTGCCCTGGGCATTTTCTGTATATTTGGGAGTGGTGTCCACTTTTCCAGAATAAATTGGAAGCCTAGTAGATTTCTTCTTGATCATCTTGATGGATATGTAGCAGTTTTATCCTGCACATGCCGAATGGTTTCACACAGTATTGTATGTATATTCTAGTTTAAATCTACTTTGATTGTTGACTTTCTGTCTATTGATAACTTTTTTGTAAAATGTGATTACTTCTATTTGATATTTGCCGCAGTTTTCAAGTAATCTTTGTAATCTTTCACTGTGTTTTATGTTTGGAGGCGTATCCAACAAAGACATTAACGGCGTGCTTTGTCTCAACAGATCGTTGAAGATAAACGATGCACTGAGGAAGCTCTTGAGTCCAGGTGGGGAGATGAAATGAAAGCAAGAGAACTGAAGCAACCTGCCTCGCGAGCCCACCCGACTGGGAATCAGGTCAGCTCTGGAACAGTAGGTGGAGAAAATGGCGTGCGGCACACGTCGTCCCGGGTCGGAGTGGGAGAGAAGTCTCCCGAGCCCTCGGAGAGTGTGTGCCGCTTCACCAGGAACAGTCGTGGAAAAGCCAGGGATCTCAGCCGAAGACCTGGGAGGCCTCGCAAAGCCAAACAGTTGACAAAAGGCAAAACAGACCCGGATACTGATGAGTGCGCTGCAGTGCGGCGTCAGGACGTCAGCACCACTCTGCCTTTACCAACAAGTTTAGACAACCACAACACTGACGAGTTACCAGACGCCATAGATAATAACTTAATCGATAACTCACTTCATGGGAGAGATTCTCATCCCCACGCCGTCTCTGCTGAGAGAGTTGAAAGTGTTGACTCCTTGGCGCCCAAGAGAAGGAGAGGGCGGCCAAAGAAAAGAGACAGTCCAGCTTTTCAAAACACCGCGTCTGAATCTGTTGTCAGCGTTTCTGCTGCCTCTCCTACTAATGCTAATAACGTTGATGTCCCTACAAGGAGACTCCGGAGCAACCAGCTGCCCTCAACACAGGGTGAAAACTCTGCGTCTCACAGCAATGCACACCCTCAACAACTTGCTTCCAAACAAAGTAACAGGAAATCAAAGTTTCAAGCTGTCAAACGAAGAAGGCAGAGGTCGCAGGTCAACGATCAGGTTCCAGAAAAAATGTTGAAGTTGGACAATTCCCAGGAGGCCGAATCTCTGTCGTTCAACAACACAGATTGTACAGTAACAGCAAAGGCAAATCAGCAGAAGGGACCGGATGACGACCGACCAGAAGGCGACGCAAACGGGGAAAACGTTCAGCTTTTCGCACAGGCGGGAGAGGAACGAGAGCGGCAATCAAATGAACATGCGTCACCACAAAGAATGTTGCCCTCTCAGCCCAAACCTGCCGCTACTTCTTCAGAAAGTTTAAGCAATCTGAAGACAGTGAGTTCCTCTCTGCCTGTTCAGGCTCACAAAAACACGTCGGAGAAAATAACTGGCAGCAAGGATTCACAATCCGAAACCCCCGACGACTCTGAATCTCCACTGGATGTAGATTTGCAGACGGCAACAGTGTCCAATCCAGGCGCCACACCAACCTCTGTGGAAGCACAGAAACCCGCAGACATGCTGCTTGAACCCAAAGAAGAGGATGTAGAAATTGATGTGGATAGTTTAAATCCCGCGTCACAGCTGAGGAGTCACAAGTCTGTTCAAAACCGTGCGAATCCCACTGTTCAAGCAGAGAACCTGCCGGACCAGAGAAGCTATTTTAGACGCAAGAGAGGTGGCAAGAGGAGGAGGAGAATAACAGTGCACAATGTTGTTTTAGCTAAAGAGGATCGTGAAGCATCCCAAGAAAGTAAATGGGAAGGCGAACAGAAGGAAGAGCTCGATGTGGGAGAGGAAAATGTAGGAAACCAGGTGAACATAGATGCCAACGCTAAAGTAATCTATATTAAAAAAGGGGGTAAAACCCTTTTAAAGTGTGGTTACTGTGGTCGTATATTTAAATTTCAGTCCCAGTTCGTTATCCATCAACGTATTCACACAGGAGAAAGGCCTTACAAGTGTCACGAATGTGGCAAAGGTTTTAGTAAAAATTCAAATCTGAATCTTCATCTTAAGACTCATAGAAAAAACAACATATATCAAAAATGTCCTTTTTGTAGTATCAAATTCTCCTGCCTCGAGTATGCTTCGCACATAGAGATGCATGCACAGGAGTTTGTGCAGGAATATAAGATCGACAACCCCGAGAAACCGAACAGCGGGGCCGATCGTGAGGACTGTCAGGAACTCGAAAAAATGCAAGAAACACAAGAAAAGAAAGAGAGAAAACTTTGTCAATACTGCGGGAAGTCCTTTCAGTTTCAGTCTGCCCTCGTCAGACACGTCCGAGTCCACACGGGAGAGAAGCCTTACAAGTGTGACATATGTGGCAAAGCATTTGGACAGGCGTATTTCCTCCGCGTTCACGAGCTGACGCACTGGTCCGTCAAACGGTACAACTGCACGCGCTGTGAAAAGTCGTTCACTCACTACAGCAACGCAAAAAACCACACCTGCAGACCTGTGGGGGGCGAGGATGAGATCCACCCCAACAGATGCTTGAAGCCTTCGCTGACCTACACATGCCACATCTGTAAGAATGTTTTCGACCGCCTGCAGGAGTTCAACTGTCACATGAGGGACCACACGGGGGCAAAACTTTATCGCTGCTTGTATTGTGACAAGCTGTTCGGCGTGCAGTCGGAGTTCACTGCCCATCACAACGTGTGCAAAGCGGAGCGACCCAACGCCGGCATAAAGCAGGAAGCCACAATGTCATTAATCCAGTACACAGTGCCTGCACTTAGGTGCTCAGTGGGAAACAATTCAGCTCCTGTCACGGCTGCAAATTGTGAAACCCAGAAAAAGCAATCCCAGACGTCTCGCAAGAGACGCCTCAGTGACACAAACAAACCCTTCCAGTCCACCGTCATCCGGGCCCACCCCCTCTCTCACCTGGTGTCCAAGCTGAACAAACTAGACACCAGGTCTGACCCAAGGAAGTACCTGTGTCCTGCCTGCGGCCGTCTCTTCAGACACATGGGCAGGCTCCGGGCCCACATGCTCACACATTCACACAGTCAGAGTTACACGTGTGCGTGCTGCGGGAAGACGCTGGGGAACTGGAAGAAGCTGTGGCATCACCAGAGAGTCCACCGTCAGCGACGAGGCCGCTTCTCTTGCCCTCGGTGCGGGCAAGGCTTCCGCTTCGTCGAGCCTTACAGAAAACACATGAGAGAGCATCCGGAGTTCGAGTGGGTCGGAGTCAGGCCCAAGAACGTCTCTCGGCCTTATCAGTGTGAGCTTTGCCGATGCGGCTTTGAGACACTGGACTTGTTGTTCGGTCACGAGCTCGGCCACGCTTCACCGCAGGAAGTGTGCAGGGACTCTGACTTTGAATTGTCCTTAGAGGATCATAGCACTCAACCAAGCAAGAAAGCACTCAGCCTTCCTACCAGTAGCGCCACATTGATGTTTCACACAGCGCAGGAGCAGAAAAGCTCTGCTGTGAGCTCCTCAGCCCAACACCCAGCAGCAGCTGCTCAGCAGCCGCCGGCAGCACTCATTGTTCAGAGTCAGAGAGTCAGTCTGACCGATTCTCCCGGACATCCCAGCAGGAGCCATTCGGCCCAAGGCCCAGAATCCAGCCAGGACAGAACAAATGAACACACGCCTGTTATGCCTTTAAGAACCCTGAAAAAAAGCTTCATTGAAAATGCCAGCAAATCAAAGGAAGGGTTCTCAGATGATGTTCAGTGTGCGGTGTGTGGAAATTCTTACTGTGCTATTTCAGATCTTTATCAGCATTATTTACAGCATGCCAGAGGACAGGTTTAATCACACAGTATTTTGGACTTTTTTTTGCAATGTTTTGGGAAAACACGGTGGTTTAACAAATGTATAAGCAAAATATAAACAGTTTTAGCTGCTCTCATCTGAGGTCACCACTTGGAGGATGTGCTTACAGTTGTTCAGTCCAGTTCTGTGCTCGTTTGTCAAACGTCAAAATCTCCTTACTACGTTTTTGTTTTCTGTTACTGTTCACTAACCCTCCTTTAGTTTCTCTAAGATTTGTGAAGTCAGTTGAGCAGAAGAGCCAGAAAGAGGTCATGTGCCAAAGTGAACTTTGGAACTGTTGACATTTTTCACACACAGAGTGTACATGAAAATCAGCTGCCAAGCAGAAGGAGCCTCTGAATGTCACTGGAAATGTGCTAAGATGTAAAATCTCATTTTAAAAAATCGAGTGAGACGATGACATGACCGCTACATGTGTTTTTTTTTTTTTGCCTTTTTGCACTTTGTTCCACAGTCTAGGTGGGACATAGTCAACTTGCTTGATTCAGCAAAGGAAGTCAATCAAGTTTGAAACTCACGTTCATTCAGTATGTGACCACTGTGAGGTCAATATCAAGCCTCAGTGCTCTCTTGCCCTTAAGTGGAGCTGCGTCAGCAGAAGTGTGCTGTTTGCCATTTATATCAACATTTCATATCTAGGTTTTAAATGGTAAAATATCTGCACTGCGTATTTGTCATAATTGTGATGGATATCTGAAATTAAGATTAACAAAAAAAAAAAAACCTGTCAAACGAACATTCCACATGTCGTGCCGAATGCACTTTGCTCATGAGCAACTGCTTTGGTTTTCATCAATGCAACTTACTGGAATCTTGACAAATAATTTGTCCTCAACGGTTTTCCACATGGACTTCTTCCTCTGTTGTATATAATTTATGCTTTAGTTTCACTTTAAAAAAATTAATAAAGCTCCTTTTTTTTGTATTCATATGCAACTGTCTGTCATTCTTGCATGATGTGTACCGAAAAGTTTGGTTACTGAAAAGTAACAAGTGTCCATTAAGTCAGTAAAGCTCTACATCACAATCAGTCAAACAGGTTTTTTTTTTTTTTGAGTTGTTTTATTCATGAAAGGTGTTTCATTTTCGCAACAAAAGACAGAGAGGTGACTTTAGTTGGAGGACATGGTGTTGCGAATCCAGGAGTTGTAGTTGCAGACCTTGGCGTACACTCCGGGCAGGTTCCTCTGGGCACAGCCGTATCCCCAGGACACCACACCCTGCAGCTGACCGTTGCACACCACGGGGCCACCGGAGTCACCCTGATGCACAGAAAGCAGAGGATGGAGCGTGAGTGGAAGTGGTGAGCAGTTGATGCTGTCCACACAGAGATCCAGAGATCATTCGTTGAGCTCATACCTGGCAGGAGTCCTTTCCTCCCTCCAGGAATCCGGCGCAGAACATGTTGGAGGTGATCTGTCCAGGGTAGGAGTTCTTGCAGCTGCTGTCACTCAGGATGGGAGCATCCAGACACCTCAGGCGATCAGGGTAGTTGCCTAGAAAGCCAAATCATACATGTTAGTCGTCCTCCCATGATGTGGAGAATATTGTTCACACATGTTGAGTGTGTCACTGACTTCCGGAACCGCTCATGTTGCCCCATCCGGAGATCAGGCAGCTGGTGCCAGCGCCGGCGCAGCTGGAGGGCAGGGACACGGTCTGGACGTAGCTGTTGAGGGTGGCGGGCTTGCTGAGCTTGATCATCATGATGTCGTTGTCCAGGTTGTAGCTGCTGTATCTGGGGTGACGGATGACCTTGGCAGAGTTGATGAACTGCTCGGTTCCCTCGTTGACGGCAATGTTGTGCTCACCGAGACGCACCTGAACGCGGCTGTCAAAGCAGGAGCAACAACAAGGATTTCACTCTCAGTGGACCATTTTGCATTTCTCCATTATGACAGAGCAGTGAGAGTTTGATCTGGTTTGATGAGTCTGTCTTTTCTCTGATGGACTTACGACTTGTAGCAGTGAGCAGCAGACACCACCCAGGTGCTGGAGATCAGGGAGCCTCCACAGAAGTGGTAGCCAGAGTTCAGAGAGACCTGGTAGGGCACAGAGTTCTTCCTGCACTCATAGCCTCCCACAATCTTGTCGTCCTCGATGGGAGCAGCATCTGATTTTGGAGGACAGCCATTAGGCCACACGCTGTCAGAAAAGCTGTAGAAATGTACTTAATGAAAGATTCATACTTACATGCTGCTGCGAACAGAGCCAGAAGAATGAAGGTCTTCATCGTGTTGCCGGTCTGAGCCTGGGTGAAGCTCAGCTCCTCTGCAGCCCCTTTTAAAGCCCCCGTCCCTCTCCTATCTGACTGCTCAAGGACACACGTATTCATATTTTACACTTTTGTTGCTGACGACCATGTGAAAACACACCTGGAACACATATGTATACGTGCTGATAATGTGGAGTTACTCAAACACACCAGCAGAACCCTAGAAGCGTGTATGTATGTCATTTACTCATTATTAATTCGTGTTAACATGACTTTTATGCTCTTGGTCAAGACAAAGAATGAATCAGTGAAATAACTGAATGCATTTGGAAAATACTGTTATTGAGAGAAAACTATATCTCACACTTGAAGCTTGAAATGAACCACCTGTGTCCACTTCCATAGCTGGTTTATTTAAAGTGCAGTCATGTAAGTTCATTTCAATTTGTGTGACTTTTGTGACGGTACAGGTGTTTGGTCCCGTTTGTTTTACCGAAGTAAGAATATTACATTGACTCACGTTTCAATACATTTAAGTACAAGAAAAAAAATATCTCATGCATGTTAAGTATTTAGTTTACTGGTTTATACAAAAAAAATAAAAGATCCCACACAAAAAGACAGGAATGAACAGTTAAGTTTTCATTTTACAGTTAATGTGAAACCAAAAGCAAAATTAAAACTATTCACGAAGACTGGGTGCAGATATCTTCACCCAGTTAAGACAGTTCTTTTTTATTAGCCTGGAAAATATTAAGTTATCTTAGAACCTGATGGAAGTGGATTGTCCCAACATGAACTTTGGAACTGTAGGCATTTTTCACACTGTGTATATTAAAATCAGTGGTTCTCCACTGGTCTGACTTGGAGACCTGCAATCACGCCTTAATAACAAGCCGTGACACACATTTATTGAATGTCTACACAGTGCAGTTTGAACCTGAGATCACAGAGTAGAAAATCACAGGAAGCCGACACAAAAAAAAGAACTTTCATTACGAACCAAAACAAATAGCAAGTGGCAATGCCAGAGAGAGAAATAGTCATTTTTATGCTCAGTTAACTGCATTTTCAATTAAAGCCAAACCTCTTCACTTCAGTAACTTTGACCTTTTCTAAAAGATTCAACAGTGTTTTCATTCACTGACATAAAATTAAATAAAAAAAGTGAAACTACTTAAGAAGTCATTACAAAAAGGCTCAAAATATGTAGCTTTCATTGAGCATTCACTCAATGAATAACTAACCGTTTCCTATTAAAACTCTTCCATCGCTTATTCAAGTATTTTCCTCAACGCTGACTTAATGATCAGAACATTTCAATAACCGCCTATTTTTAACAGAATCATTTGATGTTTTCATGCAAAATACATGGAATTAAAAGTGCAATTACTGAGGAATATTTCCAAAAAAGCTTGAGTTATGTAGATTTGGGTGACAATCCTCCTTCACTGAATCTGTCACAAACAACACTGAACCACAGAGAAAATGGCTTACAGTCAAGTCAGCACGTAGCCAAGTCGACCCCACGCAATCATATTCAGCTCTGTGAAACTCCTGTGTATATTTTTGTGTTTTTCACATTTTTCTATATAGTATACATATGTGACTGTCTTAAAAGTATATGAATTATATTTAATTTATATCTGTTACTGTATATCTGTTAATTATTCAATTGTATCTGTCTTAGATGTATATGTAAATTATATTTAATTTATTTCTGTTAGTTTATATCTGTTATTTAATTATATCTGTCTTAAATTTATATTTAAATTATACAGAAATTATTTTGGTTACCTTACATCTGTAATTTAATTATATCTATCCTAAATTTATATTTGAATTATATTTAATTTTTCGATGTATGGTTGGGCTTTGTAAATTTTCACATTTCACGTTTCTATTCCATTTATATGTCTTTTCTCTGTGCTGCTGAAACACTGCATTTTGCCCCTGTGGGACAAATAAAGGACTTTCAATCAATTCAAATCAGTCTTAATTATTCAGATGTTCCTGTGTGATGACATGAGACAAGGCACCAATCAAATAGGATTTGCAACTGTAGATATCATTTCTACATTTGCAAAAGAATAATGAAACACAATAGATGTATGACAATAGATATCTGTACTTCCATTTAAAAGCTGCCTTTGACTGATCAGGACTCTATGGCTGTCGCTGTGTTACTTCACGTGACTCACTTTGCACCAATACGGTTCCTTCTTTCTGTATGAAGATGTCATGTAGAACTTTCCTGACTGCGGAGTTCGCAACAATGTATCGTTTTAAATGACGTCAGCATCTAATTTGACCTCGATATGCAAATGAGCCTCTATACAAATTAGAAGCTGACAAGTTGGCAACAATGTGTCAGTTTTAAAGCTTTTTTTTTTTTTTGCAAAATGCAATAAAGTGCATCATATTTAATGTAATCACTAAGCATTTCATGTAAATATTAACATTATTTCACATTATGCACTTTCATTTAAATCATTTTTACACTGTAACACAAGTCACCATTCAATTAAATTCAGCACCAATAAGGTTCCTTCTTTCTTTGCACAAACTTCATATCAGCTCAGGTGGAGTTCGCAGGAGGAAAAACCAGGCTGAAAGCAGTGAATTACAGTTCCATAGCAGTGGCACACAAGAAATATTTACCGGTATTTTTTTTCAACTTGAGAAATACAATGTGTGCCGTGAGTGCGTGACAAAAGACCGTAATGCGTGACTGTCACGATCGATGCGTGAGACTTGAGAGCCATGGGCCATGTCTATGGGCCGACTTAGCTTGGGGCCGAGTTGGTCGGGGCCGACTTGACTATATCCCGAAGAAAACATATTTGATGTAACACTAGGCTTGGAGGAATCGATGGGAGAACTGGGCCTGATTTCTCCTCCTGACAGGAGTCAAAGTCTGGAGTTTAGTCGGTAAACCAGTGCCCAGTGAGTTCTTGTGTCTTCAGCTGAAGCAGAGCCGAGAAACCACTTTCACAAGGATATTAGTCAAACCTTTATTTAACAAGGTTAAAAGTCTCACTGAGATATAAAATCTCTTTTCCAAGAGGGACTCGGCATGGCAGCAGCAGGTGGTTACAACAACAACAAATACATTCACACACTGAATACAAGTGGTTCAGGAGACCACGGCTTGAAATAAACTGATGGACAAAACAATCACAGTGACCAAAAGTAACTCTTTTACGGATCTTCAACAAGGATTCAATTCCACAACTGTGACCAGTTCTGTTAGTCTCAAGTCCGTTTGAAGACTATTCATGAAGAGGGGGCAACGTTTTTATAGGCTGTCTTATACAGTTCAGTCCAATTTCTGGTAACAAACATTTCAATAAAATCCTGAGAACGCAACCCAAAATGCTTTCTTGACCTGATTAAATGTGTGGTGAAGTAGAAAGGAAGCAGCCTAAGAATGAATTTATCAACAAAGAGCTGCCAGTGGGAGAGTCTACAGACACTGTTGTGGTATTTTATTTGTAGTTGTGCCCATTCCTGAATCCAGTAAAGATGTACATAGGAATCAGCCAAACAGGTTATTTTTTTCCATTGTTTTATTCATGAAAGTTGTTTCATTGTCGCAACAAAAGACAGTGAGGTGAATTTAGTTGGAGGACATGGTGTTGCGAATCCAGGAGTTGTAGTTGCAGACCTTGGCGTACACTCCGGGCAGGTTCCTCTGGGCACAGCCGTATCCCCAGGACACCACACCCTGCAGCTGACCGTTGCACACCACGGGGCCACCGGAGTCACCCTGATGCACAGAAAGCAGAGGATGGAGCGTGAGTGGAAGTGGTGAGCAGTTGATGCTGTCCACACAGAGATCCAGAGATCATTCGTTGAGCTCATACCTGGCAGGAGTCCTTTCCTCCCTCCAGGAATCCGGCGCAGAACATGTTGGAGGTGATCTGTCCAGGGTAGGAGTTCTTGCAGCTGCTGTCACTCAGGATGGGAGCATCCAGACACCTCAGGCGATCAGGGTAGTTGCCTAGAAAGCCAAATCATACATGTTAGTCCTCCTCCCATGATGTGGAGAATACGGTCCACACATGTTGAGTGTGTCACTGACTTCCGGAGCCGCTCATGTTGCCCCATCCGGAGATCAGGCAGCTGGTGCCAGCGCCGGCGCAGCTGGAGGGCAGGGACACGGTCTGGACGTAGCTGTTGAGGGTGGCGGGCTTGCTGAGCTTGATCATCATGATGTCGTTGTCCAGGTTGTAGCTGCTGTATCTGGGGTGACGGATGACCTTGGCAGAGTTGATGAACTGCTCGGTTCCCTCGTTGACGGCAATGTTGTGCTCACCGAGACGCACCTGAACGCGGCTGTCAAAGCAGGAGCAACAACAAGGATTTCACTCTCAGTGGACCGTTTTGCATTTCTCCATTATGACAGAGCAGTGAGAGTTTGATCTGGTTTGATGAGTCTGTCTTTTCTCTGATGGACTTACGACTTGTAGCAGTGAGCAGCAGACACCACCCAGGTGCTGGAGATCAGGGAGCCTCCACAGAAGTGGTAGCCAGAGTTCAGAGAGACCTGGTAGGGCACAGAGTTCTTCCTGCACTCATAGCCTCCCACGATCTTGTCGTCCTCGATGGGAGCAGCATCTGATTTTGGAGGACAGCCATTAGGCCACACGCTGTCAGAAAAGTTGTAGAAATGTACTTAATGAAAGATTCATACTTACATGCTGCTGCGAACAGAGCCAGAAGAATGAAGGTCTTCATCGTGATGCCGGTCTGAGCCTGGGTGAAGCTCAGCTCCTCTGCAGCCCCTTTTAAAGCCCCTGTCCCTCTCCTATCTGACTGCTCAAGGACACACGTATTCATATTTTACACTTTTGTTGCCGACGACCATGTGAAAACACACCTGGAACACATATGTATACGTGCTGATAATGTGGAGTTACTCAAACACACTAACAAATTCATAACCATAAAGATATACATACATGCAATTTCACCCATCATTAATTTATGGTAACATGATCTTTATGTTTATCAAAGTAAATCATAAAAATTGATTTCTACAGAAATTTTGGAAAAACTGAAGTTTTTAGTTTTCAAAAGCAATCAATGTTGCTATGTCTTTCTTTCTTAATTTTTCCATTTTACATCTTGATGCCTCATTTTTTCTTATGAAAAGACTATTTTTCTTGATTTTATCCTATTTTGGGTGCCATATGTTGTCTATATTTCATATTATGTATAGTAGTTGATAAATATAGCATGTCCACAGCAAGTGAGACGGAATTTTGACCCTACTGTGTCTTGTCTGATAACAAAATTAACAGTAAAGCTCAGTTTGACTTTGACTTGAAAATACATTCTGCTGATAGAGCATGTTTGCAATGCCTTGACTGTCTCAAATCATTTTACACTGTTAATATCTTCTTTGAATTTGCTTCCCTTTCCAGGTTGATGCCCAAGAAGCACCTGGAAACAGAAGGCAATAACAGCTTCAGCTGGTTAATCCGGCCTCCTCCCGGTGTGGCATGCATGGAGCACCTCCCCAGGGAGGCATCCAGGAGGCATTCTGAACAGGCGCCTGAGCCACCTGAGCTGGCTCCTCTCGATGTGGAGGAGCAGTGGCTCTACTCCGAGCTCCTCCCTGGTGACTGAGCTCCTCAGACATGACCCGAAGCTCATGACCATTGATGAGGGTAGGAACAAAGACTGACCGGTAAATCGGTCCCCCCTGAACTACCACATTAACCTGATGGGGGAGTCTGGGTGCCCATTTGATCCCAGATGCTGTGTTGTCCAGGACTTTATGCCCCTGGCCGGGTCTCCCATGGCAAACTGGTCCTGGGTAACGGGCCAGACTAACAGCAGTTCAGAAGCCCTTATAAAAAGAATAAAGTCAAAGGGCAATGCATCGCCTGGTATGACGCAGCTGGGGCCCCACACTGGAGTCAGGCCTACGGTTGGGGCTTGCATGCAAGTGCCCAGTGGTAGCTGAGCCTGGCCAGGCCCCATGGGCACAGGCTCAGCTACCAGGCACTTGCATGCAAGCCCGAAGGAACGACAAGGGCCTGACCTCCAGTGGGTTCGCTCCTCGCCGTGGGAACCGTAGGGGCCGAGTGCAGTCTGGATTGGGTGGCAGGCAACAGCAGGGTGCCTGACAACCCGATTCAACACAGAGACTGGCTCTTGCAACATGGAATGTCACCTCATTTTGATTTCAAGTTCTTTTCAGAAAGCATTTTGGAATGCAAGACCAAACCTAAATGACTTGGTCAGAGGTCTCAGCATTATGAGCCTCAATGACAGAATTCACTTGTCAATCACAATAAAACCCCTATCAGCTGTGCTGTAGTTTAAATGAACAAATAAGTGTGGTTTGAATCTGTACAGGTTGGATTTCATAGTAACACGATGTGACAATTCAGGAGATCTGACTGTGGGTTTTTTGCTGTTAATAATGGTTAAATGTTGTAAAATTAAGGGTTCAAATATTTTTACAGTAATTTCTTGTAATATTACAATAGGGCTTGATTTAAATATGTCACTGTGATTTCATGCTTACAGTGTATGCCTCAGCCTCTTTCTTGTGTGGGCTGGGCAGTTAGCAGATAAGGGAGCCTTCATCGAAGTGGTAGATTAGCTTTGGTGAGACTTGGTGAAGCACAGATATTTTCCTACACTCATAAAAAAACAACTTTTTCCATCCTTTAAAAAAACCCTTACTGACTTATATTTGCACCTAACGGAACAAAAGTCAACGATAGTGTTTGCCATATTGCCCAACTTTGAGAAGTAAGAAAAAAACATTTGTAAAAATACTTCACGCCAGGAATAATTGATTAGATTACATAAGTAAACAAAGTCCTGTGTGCTCGTGCCAGAGAATTAAAGCCCAACTGCAGGACTTCTAGTTTGATATATGGAAAACCGTGTGTGAAAACACATCTGGGAAACAACCTGATAACATGTTGTTGCACATACACATATTTATCCACTGAATTCTCAAAAGCGCTTGATATTTTCATGGAAACACATCGTATGCTCACTGAAAATGTTTGAGTGTATGATTATCTTTTTGTTTTTAAAGTGATTTTTTTTTAATAGAATAACTTTTCTTTTCAATACTTATATTTGATTTATATTATATGAAATCTTCTGTTTGTCTCCATATCTTTTCTTTTTCGTCATGTTATGCTTTTTATTTTCTTTAATTACCCTTATTCTGACATGACTGTATGTTGTTGCTTTGACCCTTAACTGATCATCTTAGGTTTCCTTCTCAGCACTTATCATCCTTCGTTCTCATTTTTTCTCATTTTTCCATTATTTAGTCATTGTTTCATTTATTTCCCTTCTGAGTTGAGTCCATGGATAAATCCTGACTCAGACGAAGCACAACACAGACAATGACAGGTATTTATGCTACTCTTTTATTTCATCTCAGCTGATTGCCTTTAGTTGGAGGACATGGTGCTGCTGATCCAGGAGTTGTATCTGCAGACCTTGGCGTAGACTCCAGGCAGGTTCGGCTGGGCACAGCCGTATCCCCAGGACACCACACCCTGCAGCTGACCGTTGCACACCACGGGGCCACCGGAGTCACCCTGATGCACAGAAAACAGAGGATGGAGTGTGAGTGGAAGTGGTGAGAGGTTGATGCTGTCCACACAGAGATCCAGAGATCATTTGTTGAGATCATACCTGGCAAGAGTCCTTTCCTCCCTCCAGGAATCCAGCGCAGAACATGTTGGAGGTGATCTCTCCAGGGTAGGCGTTCTTGCAGCTGGTGTCGCTCAGGATGGGAGCATTCAGGCACCTCAGGGTATCAGGGTAGTTGCCTTGAAAACCAAACCATACACGTTCATATCTGCCCTACAGCGTGTACAAAACGATTCTTCACATATCTGTTGAGTGTGTCACTGACTTCCAGAGGTGCTGGTGTTGCCCCATCCAGAGATCAGACAGTTGGTGCCAGCGCCGGCGCAGCTGGAGGGCAGAGACACGGTGCCGACGTAGCTGTTGAGGGTGGCGGCCCTGCTGAGCTTGATCAGCATGATGTCGTTGTCCAGGGTGTAGCTGTTGTATGACGGGTGACGGATGACCTTGGAGGAGGAGATGAACTGCTCGGTTCCTTCGGAGACAGCGATGTTGTGCTCACCAAGACGCACCTCAATGCGGCTGCACACACAAACATGAAGTGTAACGACTTGCATCATGAGGTTGAAAAACAGACTGTGCTGACAGGAAGAAGAAATGTTACTTACGACTTGTAGCAGTGAGCAGCAGACACCACCCAGGTGCTGGAGATCAGGGAGCCGCCACAGAAGTGGTAGCCAGAGTTCAGAGAGGCCTGGTATTTGACGGAGTTCTTGCCACACACGTAGCCTCCAATGATCTTGTCATCCTCAATGGGAGCAGCATCTGAACACAAACAGTCAGCACAAGAATTTTAACCACCCTTCTGAAAATAATACAACAAAGAAGAAATTCACTTTTGAAAACAGGAACTACTTACAAGCTGCAGCAAAGAGGGCCAGAAGGATAAGGCACTTCATGACTGTTCTGCACTCACCGAACGTACCAAGCAGTGCATCCAGTGGGTTTATATACAGGCCAGGCTCTTGTTTATCACACCCTCTCAAGGATTTTTTCGTGGGCCACCAGATGATTAAATATTACCCCACCTGGGAAATGCGGCATGTTTTTTGATAAAACAAACGGAAACACACAAGTCTTGAGTTTAATCCAACATCTGATCAAACAGAAACTTTGAACATCACAGAAGTTTTTAAATAACAGCATAAAACTGACACCACATGGAGCAAATCCTGCAGGATTCTCATTTCTATCACCGTGTTCAGATGTGACATTTTGACAAGTAGGTTTTTTGAGTGTGTTTTTCTTAATAAAATTAGTTTTCATCATATTGTTGCCTGTGAAAATGTCAAAGATCTTTTTTTTTTTTTTTGCTCAAGCTCTCCAACTTTATTTGCGTTTGCTTGCTTGAAATTATGAAAGTAGATGTGGTAAATACGTGTGAACATCCAGTGATTCAAGAAAGACAAAATGGAATGTGGAGCAAAGTACCATGAAAAACATGTGCTGTGGTTATAAGTGGATTATATTAATTATCTTATTTGAGAATTACAACTGAGAAAACCTGCCAGCATTGTCATTATATTAAAATTAATTGTGTTATTACAGAGTTTTTATAGCCTCTATTGGCTATTATTCATTACAGAACTGATGATATTGAATAGGTAAAAACAAGCAATTCTTTGGAAAGTTTGTATTCAACTTATGCAATTATTTGGAAAATGTTCTTACACTTTAGGGAATAGTAAACAATACATTTCACAAAAAAAAAAAGATTAAAAGAAAGATAACAAGTGTATTGTAGTGAGCACATAGACATTGCTCTCAAGTTCCACTAAATAACAAAATAAAATATTTGACATGTAGGATAACCAATGACAACTTTTCCAAATGACTTCATTGGTTTTGGTGTCAAGAGACGAGTCAGACATCATTCTTCATTATAAAAAATACAGTGAAATGTATAAAACTCCAGCTTCATTTGCTGAATTTGAACTTGATTGACCCAACCTTGTGCTTTTTGAGTCAATCTGCAGAGCAGTGCCAGTTGCTGTGTTTCTCTTCAGGTCAACGTGGACTAAAGCCAATCTCTACGAGATTTCTGCAGCCTTAAGCACGTTTTAACAAAATTTCCTCACCAGTTTGCTTTCATGCCAATTCCACGTCAAGTCTCAGTCTTATATTGTTGATAATTTGAACAGCCGACTGAAGTCCACCCTGGACTCATTTTTTCCACTTTTAACAAAAGCAACTGAAGGAGAACTTAAACTTCCATGGAGGGAAAACAACAACAACAAAAAACAGCAGAATCAAAAAATTAAAAAGAAATTGCAGGAGTGCTGAGAGGAGATACAGGAAATCAAACTCAACCTCATAGTTCATGAGAGTTCATGTCAACAACTCAAAACCTACAATAATGCAGTGAAACAGGCAAGAACTTTCCATTTCTCTTAATTCATCTCAGACCATTAAAACAACCCCCAGTTCCTCTTCTCCACCTTCAACATTTTCACAGTCACTAATTTTGATAAAGCTTTTAAGACTCCAACAGACGCTGTCAGTGACAGATTTGCAGACCACTTCAGAACTAAAATCATGGACATCAGGAACAGTTTTTTACCCCAACTAGTTTTATCAGTGAGCACAGCTGAACAGCTGTCCATGCCTGAGGAAACTCTGGACAGTTTAGATCTGGTTGATGTGAGGATTCTTCGTAGAGTTTTCTGCCACGTAAATCCAACAACCTGCCTTTTAGATCCCATTCCCACATCATGTTTAAAATCATGTCATGGTTTCTTCGAGGAACCTTTTTTTTTTTTAAATAACACAAATTGCTCTCTTCAGATGGGTGTCTTCACCACTGCCTTTAAAAGAGCAGTGGCAAAGAACCTTCTGAAGAAGAACAATTTAGAACCGAACATTTTTAATAATTACAGACCTATATCCAAGGTATCATTTTTAGGTGAAGTTTTAGAAAGACTGACTTTCAACCAATAACTTTTTAATCAGAAATAGGATTTTAGAAAGGCATAAGTCTGGTTTAGAGTGAACCATCAGGTGGAATTTGGATAATAAAAAACTCACAGTGTTGGTTCTACTGGACCTGAGTACCACTTTTGATACAGTAGACCATCACATTTTAATAAATAGACTGAGCCATCTGGTGGGGCTCTCTGGTACTGTTCTTAACTGGTTCAGTTCTTATCTCACAGATCGATGCTTTTATGTAAGAATGAATACATGTTACTTGGGAACACATGAAATTAGATGTGGGGTTCCTCAAGGTTCAATTTTGGGTGCCATTCTTTTTAACCTCTACATGCTTCCTCTTGGGGACGTCATCAGGAGACACAGCATCAGTTTCCATAGTTACGCTGATGATACTCAGCTGTATGTCGCCGTGTCTCCTGATGACTCAGGGCCAATAGAAACCCTTTTAAACTGCATTTCAGAGTCTGAAGTCTGCAGTGAATTTCCTACAGCTCAACCAGGACAAAACTGAGGTTCTAGTTATCGGTCCCAAAAGCCAGAGAAAGAAACTTTTACGAAAACTACAAGATTTGAAACCACCATAATCTGTAAGGCACCTGGGTGTGATTTTTGACTCTGAACTCAATTTTTTCCCACATATTATAATGATAACAAAAATGTAGCCGAAGGGTCAGGTTAATTGGTGACCCCAAATTGCCCCTAGGTCCAAATGTGAAAGCGTATGATTGTCCTTCTCTATTTCTTTGCCCTGTGACAGAGTGATGAACTGTCCAGGGTGTGCCTCGCCCTCGCCAATACAAAGCTGGGATTGACTCCAGACCCCCCCCCCCCCCCCCCCCCCCCCCCAACCCACCCTGTGACCCTGAAAAGGAAAAGCAGCGTGGAAAATAAATGAATGAATAAGAATATAGCCACAATCCACCCATTTCTCTCTCAGGCCAGTACAGAGGTGCTCATACATGCTTTTATCTCCTGTCATAAAGATTACTGTAATGCCTTACTCTCCGATTTTCCCAAAAAGAGCATTCTAAATCTCCAATTATTACAAAATTCTGTCACATGCATCCTTATGACAACCAAAAGGTGGGCTCACACATTTTAAACACATTTTAAAGTTGCTGCATGGGCTCCCTGTCCGGATTGAGTTCAAATTCTTATTTTAGTTTTTGAAGGTCTTAACGGCCTTGTGCCTTTTTATTTAGCAGATCTGTTTTTAACCATATCGCCCCTCATGGGCCCTGAGGTCCCCTGGCAGCAGCCTACTATGCGTCCCAAAGACCCACGGTGAGGTTTGCTTTAGCCACTGAGGCCCCCGCCTGTGGAACAGCCTGCTGGAGAACCTCAGGACCGCAGAGACTGTCAATATTTTTAAATGAAGGTTAAAAACACACCTTTTTAATCAGGCTTTTAATTGACCTTTTACATTTTTTCTTACCAACATCATTATTTAATGGTTTTATCACATACTTATAACTTTATTTTATTCATCTTATACCAGGCCATTTATAATATTTTATATTTTAAACTTTACAAATTTCAATTCTCAGTGCTTCCCTTGGTGGGTCGTTCACACTGATCAGCTTTGCTGCTGGGGGTGCTGTGTGTGGGTGCTTTTGGCCTGGCTGATCGGGCCCCCCCCACCTCAGCGTGGGGGTTCCCCCTGTCTGTTGGGGTGGGGGGGGCAGGTGCTGATGCCTGTGGGGAAAGTGTGCTGTGTGTTTTACTGTATCATGTGTTTTATTGAATTATATATGGATGGAGGGAAGAACTTTCTTTTTTTTACATTGTTTCATGTCTTTAATGCTGTAAAACACGTTGTGTTGCTGCTTTTTTTCTATCTGAAAAGTGCTTTACAAGTAAAGTTTGATTGATTGGGTTGTTTAAAACAGTGTGATCCCCAGGGGATATCTTAGAATGGGTAATAAACTTTATTATTTTCAGTTTTCAGTGGGGAAACAGAAGAGATGGACACAAAAGAACACTGCAAAATCCAAACAAACTGTAGTTTGGCCTGAACTCAAAATTTAAAGCTACTCTCTCATAGTCAGATATTAATATTCATTGATAATTAATTGATCATTGTAAATGAGGTCCGTTTCTTTCCATAGATAAAAGCATTTCTTTTTTGTTTGTCCTCTGTTATTGAGTGCTGAAGTCGGGAGATGCCTGTCTCGTCGCCCATTGGCTGCTCGGAGTGCCCCTCCACTGACGTCATCACCGAGCGACAGCCTGGTTTGTGTTTCGGTGTTGATGCTAACATGCTAACAGCTGTGCCGTCCGTGTTTATGTTTGGTTTCGCTCCCGTGTGTCTCCGTCATGAGGTAAGAGAGCCCGGCGGCCCGGGCCGCGTGCCGCCCTCCGCCCCGCGGCGGCTGGCAGCGCGGACACTGCCGCTGCTCCTCTCTCTCACTGCTGTAGCCTGTTAGCTCCGTGGCCAGATCAGCACTAATATATGCAGAATGCGCAACCATTGCGGATGTGGTGCAGAAAAAAATGCGCAGCGATGCGACATGAGACAGAAATCAACATGAGTGAGAGGATCGAGAGGTTGCTGCTGTCAGTGAGCTGTGTTTTTGTTCTGCTGTATTTCAGCTCTGGAGGCGATGCTGTGCCTGGATGAAGGAGTCAGTGTGAATCTGATGGACCTTTAGATGAATGAGCCCCCCTGGTGTGTTGCACAGCCTTCATATGTGTCCAAGACCTTTATTCTGAAATTGATTTCACAAGCTGCAGCTGTCTAGTTCAGGCTCATATTCATACATGTTATTACTGCTGACTGAGCTGCACTGAGTTAATCAGCTTGTTAATAAGTGTTTTTTTTTAAATGTACTGTTTATCTTATATATCTCTAAAGCACAGTCATCTCACTATGTGTGTGTGTTAGGTGTTTATAAAATGATTCATAATGACATGATACAGCAGACTGTAGAGCTGCAGTGTGTTGACAGGAGGATCAGTTTAACTTGTAGCTTGTGTTAATGGGGCAGAAGCTGTCTGAATCAGAATTGGCCGGGCCGGCAGTTCTGCTGTGAATCAGGTCCGATCCATGACTGAGTACTACGAGGAGGGGGGGCTGCTGTACGAGCAATCACCTCCCATGCACATCAAAGTGGAGTCTCCGGAGGGACCCTTTGGAGGGGGAGCCTCAGAGAACGGCTTCCCCAGGGAGGATGACGACTCAGAGGGCAGCTGTGACCAGAGCAGCGGGTTACCGGGGGGTCTCCCCTTCAACGTGGTAGTGGTGCATCCAAACCTCATGGCACCCGGCATGTCCTCAGACGACCTCTTGTCCATTGAACAAAGTAAGCCTGAATGTGACGAAAGCTTTAGAACAGAAGATCATGTTGCTTCATGCAGGATGCCTTCATATAGAATGACTCATTTATTTCATGTTTCATTTTCCCTGAGCCATGAACATGTGATCACTGTGTGCTTAATGCACCTTTCTGTTTTAGAAAGTGAACAAGTAGCTATAATGTTTTATTTGTTGAATCTAGATTGAATTTTAGGAACGACTACTTTTTCTGTTATTGAAATCCAACCATTGTCAACACACTCCCAAAGCTCTTGTCTCGTGCCAAAGCTATTTACTTTGGTAGACCTGATGTTTTTCCTTCCTCTCTCACACTCTATAGACAGAGCTATGTCAGCTGCACTGGCTGCTGGCGGTGCTGGAAAAAGAAAGAGCCGTTTCAGCGGAGCAGAGCTGGAGGTGTTGGTGTCGGAAGTCACTCGGTGTGAAGGGGAGCTCTTTGGTCCTGCAGGGAGGCTCAGGCGGCGGGAGAGAGAACGCATCTGGGCAGGAATCCTGGAAAGAGTCAATGCGGTGTCCAGAGTCCCGCGCACCCTTCGGGAGGTGAAGAAGCGCTGGGACGACTTAAAGAGGCGCAACGGCGGCAGGCTGGCGGATGCCCGACACCGCAGCTGTTACTTGCCTTCCAGCAGAGGGGCTTCCATGCTCGGACGTTCTTCCCAGCCGAGCCCCAGGCTGCAGCATGCGAGGCAGAAGCAAAGCAACAGACCCAAGCCGAGTTTCCCATGTTTTCCTGAGTCGGATCCAGGTGAAAGTAATCTCCCTGAAAAAAAATGAGCTGCCTTCCTTTACAGGTTTTATAGATGCAAATAATATCTTCTGTTACTTTTTTGTTGCAGGTGTCGGAGCAGAGGGATCAGAGAGAGATGGTTTGGAGAAAGATGACGACAATTCTGAACGTGAGAGAGACATAGGAGAACCTGACTGTGAACCAGTAGACAACAGTATGGAGGACAAGCTTGGTTTAGGACTGGGCCTAGGAATCGGACCGCCCCCTCCCTCAGAAAGGTGGTTACCTCCTTCACCTCTCTACAGCGCTCCTTTTCTCAATGGCAGCCCTCAGCCCAGCAGTCCTCAGCCCTCACTGGGAGCTCAGCAGGGTCCTCTGGAGGCCCCCCCTCGCTCCTGGCTGGAAGATGAGCTGCGCGGTTTGGGAGAAGCTGCTATACAGCTGGGAAATCGTGTGGAAAAGTGTCTCCGTGAGTTTGGCGAAGGCTTCCGACAAGACATGAGAACACTTGTCGCTTCACAGGAGGCATTAGCAGTTAGCCTGCAACAAAACAATGTCCTTTTGCAAAGGCTGTTAGGGGTGCTGGAGGCCCAGCAGCAGCCACAGCCGCAGCAACATCGCATACAGCAGGCGCACCAATCACAAACGACTCAGCAGCACTTACAGCCACAGCCAGTTCAGCAGCAGTTACAGCACACAGAACCACAGCAGCAGCAGCAGCAGCAGCAGCAGCAGCGGATAGAAACCGCTCAGCAGTCACAGCTACAGCTGCACCAGTCACATATTGCACAACAGCAGCACCAAACACAACTACAGCAGCAGCAGTCACAGGTGACCCAGCACGTGAACCATCAGCCAGCTGTTGCAGTGATCGCTGCACCGCCGTCCCCCGACATACACGGAACTTTCCCCTCGGATTCCCCCGCAGACTCAAACGAAAACGTGCAGCGGTCGCGACGAGGGCGAGCGGTCGACCACAGACGCAGAAGACGACGCTAAGGAGAATGTATTTAAACACTCAAGCTACATATCGTACATGTTTCAAAATGTGAAAAGAAATGATTTTTATACTGACAGTATTTCTGTACATTTTCTGTAAGATACTGTTAAGTGTCTGCGGATTAGAATTCCTTGTTAGGAGGTTGGCGTGAAGAAGGGACTGATGTGGATGAGTAAATGACAACATGAAATCATCGGGTGGCCTTATCATTAGCTGGATTCTTCAGGCACGTTCCTGTGCTCTAAGAAATCATGACAAACAGTTGTTCTCTGAAGTGACAGCCTCACCCAGGAGACGCTCAATACTCTGAAAAGCAGCGTACTGTAGGTGCTGATGTATAATATGCATGTCTCTGTACATGATTTGCAGTAGGACTGCACAACTCAATAATGCTCTTACTAGTTCAGTACTGACTACACTTACTACATTGTCATAAAGTACTTGTAATCTGCAGTTGTTAACATGTATTGTAGTTAGACAGCTATTGTAATTACCTGCTAATGTATGCTTGTGCTCTTTTTTAACAGTTTCATGGTACTTCTCCAACGTTTGGTTGGAAACTAAAGTGAGACTGTTCAGTGTCTTTTGAGACACTGGGTGGAGCAGTCATAAAGAACGGAGTTCGCAAAGAAACATTCGCAAACATAACCCTCACAATATGCATCAGACTTTATTTTATACATTGGGCTATAAACACATAAGTATCTAGGGGCTATTTATAACAATATTGCATGTGGTATCATGGATGTTTCTGTGAATAGCTGCAAAGAAACAGCTTATGGCCATCATCTATGTAGTTTTGCACAAGCTATATTTTGTAGATAGCTACTGTTCTGATACAATGTAACTCAATAAACAACAGAGTTGGACTGCAAATAAACCCAACTGACCACTTGTGGATTTTTCTCTACAGATATAATTTTAAGATTGAAACAAACAAGCGTGAAATGAAAAGTCAAAATGCAGTAACTTCCTAATCACTTCAAGGTACATTTTAAGGGCTCACCGTTTTTTTGGAATTTGCCTTTAGAAAAATAGTTCTTAAAATTCTCAGTCATCTTCATAAAACAGGACTAGAAAAGATACTAGTGTAGCTCTTTACGCCATCTTCTGGCAGAAACTGGTATTATGAGGCTGGCTGGATTTCCACTAGTTCATTTCTCACATTTGAAAATATTTGCCTGTTTGAAAAAGGCAAGACCAGACCTTAGACGACCCTACAGTTGACAGATTAAAATTTGAATAAACTATTAATGCAGCCAGCAGGTCCTTCCTGAAAGTGATCCAATTCACATAGTGCTGGATCAAAACTGTAAAATGGTGTTGATTGGAAGGAAAACAGCAAATATTATACTGCAGTCTCTTAAGACAAAAGAGGCTTTTTCAGTTAATTCAAAAACCAAAGCTGAGTTTTAAGGAAGACAGTTACAGGGCATATATATGTTGCTTTAAATCCAATGTGAAATTTGCTGTTATGGACCCTATGTTTTGTTCCATCAAACGCAAAGCCAAGTCAATACAGGGTTTTTTGGGGGGAAACTTTATGCATCTATCTGAGGCATGCAACCCCAACCTTGAAGGGAATCAGCTACATAATCTGCTACATGCCAAAAACAAATCAAGAGAATCTCCCAAAACAACATGAAATGTAAAAACAAAAAAGATGAGCTGAAGGTCACTACTAAAGCAACCCGGGCCACAGGCTGAAAGTGTTCAAACCGCACATTCATGAGATTTGATAAAGCTATTGTGGACATCATCTACGTGTGATTTTATTAAAATAAGCATTAAACAAACATAACAATGAGGCTTCAGATAATTAAAAAGACCATTTAAAAGGAAGACAATAAATAATATTCCATGAATTGGTTTCAAGCAGAAAACCAATTGACAGAAAAACTGGGAAGCAAGACAATGAATTGATAAACACAAAAATTGCAACTTAAAAGCCAATGGTGCAAATGCAACCGTAGTTTTGTAAATAATAAAGTTTATGCTGAAAAGTTTTTTTATTAATTAAGTTACGAAAAAGAGCCTGCTTTGGAGAACTACGGAAAGGGATGAAAAGGGAAATATTTCACCTAAAGCTCCACACTCACGTGTTTGTAAACAGAGTAGGCTTTATTTTGAAAGTTTAACCCGGGAAAGGGTTGTAAAAGCGGATGATGTTTGATTTTGAAAGTTGGAATCGGAAGCTGGATCGTCGCTCGAGCGATCCCGTGCGGTGTGGAAGAAGGGGGTGCATGGGTGAAACATGGCGGCCGTAGACCCGTCGAAGTCCCCGGAGCGGCAGAACTCTCCCGCGGAGGACGTGGAAGCTGGCGAGAAGAGCGCGGAGGCAGAGGAGCACGGAGCTCCCGGCCGGAGAGACGAGGACGCGCCGGAGGAACCCGCCGGGAGCACGGAGCGTGAGCCCGGAGCCAGCGGCGGCAGTGGCGGCGGCATCGCCAGCCATCCGGACGTCGGTGTCGAGTCCGCTGCTGGAGCCGACAAAACACCGACCGACTCGCCGAAGGAGCCTAAAAGGGCTTCGAACAGCAGCAAGCAGAATTTCGACTGGTCGGAACCCGAAGACGAGGAAGGGGAGGCGGAGACACGCACGGAGGAAGCCGCCGAGTGTGGTATGCTAACACTGGATGTGCTGTAGGGTTAGCTCTGGCCTCCGGGCTAACCCCAGCTGCAGCTCCACAGCCGGTTCAGTGCACACCGACCGTGCTGCTCCCCGCGACTCCCGAACCGAGCCAGAGCTGGGCACCGGCGGGACTTCTTACTACCGGGGGAGAGGCGGGGAGCTCAGTTAGCCACATGCTAACAGGCAGAGTGTCATTGTTTACATTGTGTCTGCTAAGTTGTCGGTTAGACTAAAGAACTGTCACTACGTTACACTGTCATAAATCTTACTATTGCAGCAGAAATGGCATTGTGCAGTGATCTGACAGCTGTCATTGTTATAGATAATGTGATGCAGAGTTTCAACGCAGAGCCGAGTCCTTCTGCAGCTCATCCCCAGACATTGAAATAGATTGTAAAAGTTGTGGAATGACAGTGCTGCCACGCCCACAGCCTTCACACGATTCCTGGAGATGGAACCAGTAGTGTGATAGTTTGTCTGACTGTGGGAAAAGTTTGCAGTTGAAAGGTAGCAGACATTACTGGTGGCTGATACCTTCAGGAAACATGCAGTGGTTAATCCAGCGATGCTTAAACAATGTAAGTGCAGTTGCACGTTTTGAAAGTGTCAGTAGTCGTATAAATTGAGGGTGTGCAGTTATTGTATATGTCCCACTAAAAACTGTTGGTTATTTCTGGTTGGACGAGCATGAAGCGCTTGGCATAGTGGAGTTGTTGCTAATCTCCGCTCCTCTCAATAACTGTGGAAAAACTCCTCAATTTGATGCATTTCTGTGTTGTCTGGAAAAATAAACAATACAGGCCACTGTCCTGTATTGTCATGTCCTGAATCTGAGCTATATAACCAAACTGTACAGATAACATAATAAGCTCCTCATTCCAGTTTGGTGTTTAGTAGATGAGCAGCATCTAAAACTTATTAGGATCCAGTTTGACAGCACAGCTCTGCATGCATATTTACATGACTCCAAAACTAGAGATAGTTTTTCATTGCATCCCTATTATTGCTATTGATTTCAACAAAATTGCACTGTTTTGTATTTTGATGTCAAAGTAGTAGAATCGTCAATTCCGTCGTGGACATCAGAATACTGAAGAATCTTTCCACATATGCAAGCTCAACAGATATGCGTCAAGTGTCTCAGGTTACACACTGAAATGTTTGTGCCGGAGGAGCTTTAATACAAATCACCACTAGGGAGGCCAGACAAAATGAGTGCTTTTCTACTTCTGACAGTGAGGTTGACTCTGTTCATACTTTTAATGAGCTGACTACAGTGCTTTTTTTGTGCTTTCTTTATTGAAAGACTAGATTTTCAGTTGCTGTTACATCCCCAATTTTTAAAATCTATTTCAGATTTTTGTTATTACAGACTCAGTGATGAAGTGAAACATTGTCACAGCTGTGAAATTTGTTTTATTGGCATCATTTCAGTCACTTATCCTAATTAACATGAAGGTAAACTAAATAAGGGCTCACCAAACTGCACTAGTAAATAATAATGTGTCTGTAAAACATAAGGATGATAGTATAACTTAAACATGGACGTAGGCATGTGCCGATATGAAAATTTGATATCACGATATTGGTGGCCCAAAATATCACGATTCACGATATTATCACGATATTTGGCGCGTTGCTTTTAATACTATTGAAAATGCTCAAAAACACTGTGAAATCCATCAACATCTGTCAACAACACAGTGCATTTTAACACGCCTGAGCACATTTTGATAAAGCAGAGGGAAAAAATGAAACTTTTACTCTCGCCTATTTTTTATTCCCAGATTCCATACTGAAAAACACCATGATAACAATGAAGCAGCCATAAAGCTGCCGCTGACTGCATTCAGCAGCTCCTGGACTACAACTGGACCAGGTTTTTATGAGATCAGCATAAAGCACACAGATTTTATAGTGTTTAGTTTGGATAGAACCAGGAGAACCCTTCATTTGGCCATTTGGAGACCAACCTATGCCAAACTATAATAAGTAGGTTTATAACTTATTTGAAAGGAATCTGACTTTAAAATACTTTTAATTTCCACTACAGGAGTCTGTATGCAATGCAGCCTTTGGCTCTTATATTTAGCCACTATATCATACATTTCTGCAGTTTTTGTGCAGAAACTTGTAATTTTGCACAGTATTGTGCACAGTATAAAATACTTTTTTTAATAAATGACTGAGCCATAGCATTTAGTTTCCAACTGAAATATATTTATAATAATAAAATAAATACAAAAATAGCCAATTATATGACAGGGAAAACAAAAAAAATCCCCTTTGCAACATGTAAACACATGAAGAAAAAAAAAAACAATATGCAATAAGCTGTAGAAACGCACAATGAAGATAAATGTGCACGTTTCAGAATAAAAAAATTGCCAAATATCACAGAAACAATCACTGATTGTGTGTGTCGCGTGTGTCTCGCTCTGCGGTGCGCACTGCTGCGTCTTTTAGAACCAAGATGGCGGCGGCGCTCGTGCGGTTACGCTAAAAGATGTCTCCCAGCTGGATGATGCCTCAGTCACGTGTATCATATCGTATGAACGCTCACCAGACGCGAACGAATGTCAACAAACTTTATTTAAACTCCCAAGATTAACGACAAGCCCACAAGATGGCGACAATAACATTCAGGCGCGTGACGCGCTGTCACTACTGCAGAGGATTATGAAGTTAGTTTTGGTCAGAGGAGAGCGTGGATAGGTGGAAAATGACCACAAAACGGTAAGGAAATAAAACATGTTGTGTTTGGTGTGAATAGCTTTGAGATTTGGCGAAGAAGTGTGAGAGAAACGTGCAATCTGAGGCGCTGGCTGTGAAATGTAAAGATGGGTTTTGGGTTTGTTTTGCCGCTGACGGGAGGCGGTCGGCTCAGAGAAGATTCTGCCTGGTGTCTCTTAAAGAGCAGCTTTTCTAGTTTCACGCGAGGCCCAGTACGTTGGGATGGAGCACACGGATCTCTGGTTCTGTTGCATTTTGTGTCGGGAGGTGCGCTGAGGGGGGCGGTACAGTGTCTGTCGGGCCGAACGCGTTAATGCCTCGTTTTAATCATCCTGGCATAAAATTACTTACTTTCGGGGTTTTCTATGGATCTGGGACTTTTGTGGTGGTTTGCAGTACATTTTGCTGCAGAGGCTTTGAGACCTTGGGTAAGATCAGTAGCTGTTTCGGTAACGGGCTTGTCTCCAGATGAAACAGACGATATCTTGTAAATGACGTGATATGATAATCTCGGCTGTCCAATATCGTAAATCGCGATTATATCGTAAATTGGCACATCCCTACATGGACGTGAAGTAACTGAATCGATTGTCGCAGACAGTCATCTCACAGAAAAGCAGAACAGAAAAGTCAAGTTTGTTGGCATCACATTATTGTTACGCAGGGCTGTTAAAAGTGCGTCACAAAGAGAAATAAACACACAAATTTAAATAATCGAAACAAGACAGCAGAAAACAAGAGAGCAATTCAAAGACAAAAGGTGATTTTAAACTAGAGAATAAATTTAAAAATTTAAGCTTAAGCTAAAGAACATGTGTTTGGAATAGTCTTTTGTATCCTTTTCAAAAAAAGTGGGCAAGATGATAAGCAGTAGTCTTCATATTATACACATAAATCAGTAGTTAATGCTTGCTCTGTTTCTTCTCCAGATGCCATAGATGAAACTGACAGCGCCGACGAGACAGAGTCGAATATCTGTGATCCAGGCAACATTACATCAAAAGCAGAAGAGCGTGGCGACGAGGCGGGCTCCCTTCACAACGACAAGAGGAGCACAGAGACTTCATCAGCAGAGGATCTGACAGGCGACGTTGATGGGACAGAAGATGTCGCAGAAGATAAAGATGAAACAGACCAAGGAGATGGTGCTGATTTGCCATCCAAACAAAACAGGTGCAGGTTGGTGTGCAAGGAGTGCGGGGAGACTTTCAACCGCCGTGAGACGTTCAGTCTTCACCGACACTTTCATCTGCATGAGGATGCCCTCACGCCGCTCAAGTGCAAAGAGTGCGGCCTTACCTTTCAGCACCGCAGCAGCCTCATCAAACACAAAAACGAACACAAGGAGAAGGAGGAGAAACTGATTTCCCCCAAGAAGGAGGCGCAAACAAAGCAGGAGGGGATTTTCCAGTGTGCGGAATGTCACCGGATCTTCAACACAGTCGGCAAGCTGAGGGACCACAACTGCAGCAATACAGTAGAAAAGCCTTACCACTGCCCGCTGTGCCGCCAAGAGTTCCAGTTCAGGGTGTCTGTCACGAAGCACATACTGACCCATTCCCAGGAGAGTATCTTTTCATGCCAAGAGTGCAGCCAGACGTTCCCAAACGCCTCAGCCCTGCGCTTACACCAGAAGTGTCACTCGGCCCTCAAACCCTACGAATGCCCCGAGTGCGGCATGGTTTTCAAACACTACTACATCATGGAAGACCACCGGCGCAAGCACGTCGACAACAATCGCTCCCATCTGTGCAACGTCTGCGGAAAGTCTTTCAAGTACAGCAGCCTCCTCCATCAGCATCAGTATCTGCACACCGGCCAAAAGCCTTTCCGCTGTCCGGACTGTGGCAAAAAGTTTGCTTTAGCCCAGAACATGAAGGCACACTGCCGCCTGCATAGACTGTGTGAAACCAAATCCTGTAGTGAGCAGCTCAAAAAGCAGGCTCCCGCTTCTGCGCAGGAAGTGACCAGGGGGCCGGGAAAGGAGAACGCCGACCGGAACGAGGAAACAAAACGTACATTCAACTGTCCACTCTGTCCTCAGAGCTACTGTACGGCAGCTAACCTGAGAGCCCACATGCTGGTGCACGAGGCAGAGTACGAGACGCTGGAGAAGACGCCTCGCCTGCCGGAGGAGAACAACAAGCACTGGGAAACAGGACACACCTGTCCACACTGTCCGTGCGTGTACCGCGACGAGTCCAGCCTGAACAAGCACCTCCTCAGTGTTCACAAGGCGCTTGCATACTTAGAAAAACTGGCAGCACCACCACCTAAACCACAACTTGCTCCTTTAAGCAGCGATAACGTTCAAGCAAAGGTGAAAATTGAGAGCGTAAATATAAAGTCTTACAAGTGTTCGGAGTGTGAGAAGTCTTTCCGCCATCGCTCAGTGTTAGAGTTGCATATGCGCATACATTCCAAAGACAGGCCGTACCAGTGCAAAGTGTGTGGCAAGGGGTTTAGATTCAGCAGTTACTTACAGCAGCATGTCATAATTCACACAGGCAAGAAGCCATATAAATGTTCAGACTGTGGGAAGGACTTTGCTTTCCTGCAGAACATGAAAACCCATCAGAGATTGCATCAGGAAAAGCCGTTCCGCTGCACCAGCTGCCGCAAAGGCTACAGCGACGAGACGCAGCTGCAGCAGCACATGTTGTCCCATAACGGCGACAAACCTCATAAGTGTGACCTGTGTGACAAGAGCTTCGGGTTGGCCTATCTGCTGCGCGATCACATGAACACACACACAGGAGAGAGGCCTCATCGCTGTGACGAGTGCCACAAAACATTCTCCTGGTTCAGCAGTCTGCTCGTACATCAGAAGATCCACGCCCGCAAGCGGCAGGGCTTCAGTCAGTACAATTCATTCCAATCAAGTACAAGGATGAGGGGCAGGGGTAACAGAGGCAGGAGAGGAGGGAGGTTCGCATGGGGCTGGTCTCGACCTTTAGGGTCCTCGGCGACGGGCTCCTCTAATCAGCCATCGTATTCAGCTTCTGCACAGAAAGATGCTGAGTTGCCACAAAGGACGACCCAGTCACCATCTCCCATGCCCTCAGTGTGCAAGGATTCACAGAGCAGGAAGCAGAACGAGTCGTGGATGTCCAAGGTGAACTCGCAGCCAGTGCAGTGGAAGGTGGATGGCGGAGAGATAATGCCGGTTCTCCCAGCGCAGAACCAACAAGACGCTTCACAGCAGACGAATGCGGAGATTCCAGTGAATCCAGGAGTTTCTCAGAGAGGCGCTGGCGTCGCGGATGTTGCTCAGTTGGGCTCAAATTCAGTCACGAGTTCGAACTCAGCACACATCAAAGAGAACACGTCCTCTGTCAGCTCTTTCTCGACGTCTGTGCTGAAAATAGCCAACCCATCAGCAGGAGGTGAGGTGACACAGCCCAGGCAGCACAAGCTCATTACTTGGAGCAGCGCACCCCCATCAAACACAGTCATAGCTTCCACGAGCTCTGGGCAGCTGAATTTGTCTGCTCCCGCCTCCTATGCCGAAGGGGCCGCTCTGTGGAGCGTCAGGCCTGCAGTTTTAGTGAATTCACAGAGCTCTCCAAAGCCTGGTCAAGACCTAAAGCTCTCACGATGGCCAGTGGCCCCTGTGCAATCACAAAAAGAGCCGTCCGTGCCCCCCAAGAAGGAGGGCACAGTGTGGGACCAGAGCAGTACTCAAGTTAATCAGTCGACTGTTAGTCAGCTAGAGAAACCGCGGAACGGCTATGAGCCACAGAAGCCGCAGGCATCAGCTTTAGCAGGTGGGTCCGCCTCAGTGAAAGTAGACCAAAGCAGTGCTATTCCAATTTCAAATTCTGTTTCTCTCGGCGCCGGTAGCACATTATGGAACATACAGACACCTCCAGGGATTCCAAAGACGATAAACTCCACTGAGAAAATTGTGAAGAATCCAGATTTTCCGCCACTGCAGAAACAGGTGTCATCTGGCTGGGCCAACATACAGACAGCAACCCAGAAGGTTCCCATCTCCATCAAATACGAGGCTCCTCGGTTTGGCCAGGGGATAGGAACTCCAATATGGGGCTTCCAAGGCACTCCAGTGGTTCCTCAAACGCTGCTCACTGGACAGCTCAAACCAGGCAATGGACCAGAGCTGCAGTCACAGCCAATGGTAACGGGCACTCAGATCATTATAAATCAGTCTGCTCCTTTTTTCTCACCTCCACTTGCTCCACTCCCTCCTCTGGCTTTGCCGGGCGCCCACCCTCTTCACTCGGTCGCAGTCGGTACAGTTCCCAGACCTCCACACCCAAATATTTTTTTCACGCCGCAGGCAGTCATGAGCGAGCGGCCCCACTTGCCACAGACCCTGCCCCTACCTCAACTCACCCAGCGGACAGAACCCCACAAACTCGGGACTCGTTTGCCTTTTCCCCCTGAACGACTTCTGCAGTGCATGATATGCGGGTGCTCCCTTCCCCGGGAGCTGGATTTACAAATGCATTACTTGCAACATGCACAGGGAGAGATTTAACATTTCTACACTAGCAACAACTTTTTTTTGTGTGTTTTCCTGCTCATTTTTGCTTGGTGGAGCCTCATTGATTTGTTTTTCAGTTTTTTTTCTGCTGTTTTGACCAGTTGGGCATTAAACAAATATTTAATGGTGAAACTAGATTTATTCTGCACACTTGATGCACATTATAAGTCTCTCAGCTTCAGATTAGATTTCTCCGGTTGTGCACATGCATGTGCCATTAAATCAGTTTCACTGTTTTCCAAAGTTTTCCAAATACTCGAGGTGCTGATTGATGAGGTTCTATTGTCTGCGTTGCATTCATTGCCAATAGCTCTTAGATTTAGATGATATTAGTACTTTTATAGTTTTGTTCATACGTCCTGAACTATTTGTACTGTTTTTTTTTCATGTACAGTTTTACTGTGTGCCTTTTATGAGTATAGTCTGCATGTCTGCTGTCTTGGTATTTTAGGCCTAGTTCATGCTTACGCTAGACTCAACAAATGAAACCCAACTCCCCAAATGCAGAGCAGGTGTAATGACAATACTGTGAAGTGACGAGTCAGTTTTGCTGTGGGGGTGGGGTCAGGGACATGGCTTGTTGGGGTCACCAGTTACATTTTTTTTTTTCCAGACATGAAAAAAGTTGTACTCGAGCATTGTCATCCTGCTAAGATACACTTGTGTTAACTGGTTTTCTCATCTGGGTCCAAATATTTAATACTTTTTTTTTTTTTTTTTTTTTGGTCACAATAAAATGTGGCGGGAAGGGTCAAAGGTCATTTCTCAGCTAGAGATTAAGATGTGGGTTTTATTTGAAGAGATTTGGCTCCATCACTGATCACTTGACATACTAACAAATGGTGTGTGACTAAACCTGCAATGTTTTGTAAATGATTTATTTTGCATCAACAAGGCAAACATAAAACTGATTATACTTAATTTAATAATGCTTTCCCCAAATAAGTTTGATGATGCTCTGAAAATTCTAGTAGGTGTCACGAGTCACGACTTTAATGATATTTTGAACCACTTCTATCACAAGCTGATGCTATCTAATAGCCGTTTCTTACCAGGACAAAAATCAGATTGGAATGTACCTTTATTTATAGAATTAAGTCATTTTTGAGTACTTACTGTATTTTTGTGAATAATGATTTCCTTCAGTAATTGTAGATTATTCCTAATTGTAGATTTAGCTGACTACCACGATGTCTTTGCCATTAATAAAACCTACATTTGGTGAACTTTGCTGACCCAGTAAGTGACTGAAAACATTCATCACTTCTGTAAACATATGGTTCATATGTGAAATAAATAAATGAAACTAAATGTTCCTGTGCATTTTAAGCTTTCAACACCCTACAAAATGTGCCCTTCTACCTCTATCCACTCTTTTAGCACAGATTTAGTTTTTTTTTCCCCTCTCCATAATGTCTGCTTGTTGGTTTAAAAATAAATCTACGTTTGATTATGACTTTGTGTGGTTCGAAGCTTCACAGAATGACAAAATGTGTGGTGGGTATCTGAATGTACACTGTGGAAGATTTGAATCATATCCAGTTTTTTTTTTTAATAATTCTTATATAAATAAAAAAATAGTTCTTCTTGTTTCACACTTTGTTTGTGAAGAGTTGGGCTCAACTTTATTATGTTGGTAAATTTTTCAGTACTTTGCCCCAGAGTCAGTGCTTTCCCATCTTATTTCTTTGTATTTATTATTATTTACATCTGCTAAATAGCAGCTTTTGAAAGAGAAATACAACTCGGTGAAAAGTGAAAGCCGGCGCAGCTTTAGTGTGTCACCGCTGGTGTCGCTGCAGCTTAGCCTTCATGTGAGCAGATAACCAAAGAAGAAGACGACAAGCGGTAGCGGAAACAAAACAATAGAAGAAGACGCGTGTAGAGAGCGGGATGTGTGACTGCGCATGCGTACAGTCAATCGGCTCCTCGACATTAAACGGTTCAAGGTTCAGCTCCAAGAAGTCGCTAATTTTACTACATTGCCAAAAGTGCGTCGTGTTCGGTCATTACTCCGCAAATGAGCTGATTTGAGGAACTGTTTCAGTACCAGCTGGTGTGGTGAGAAACTAACAAGACCAGGGTGAGATATATCCGCAACAGAGCCACGCCAAGATGGACGAGTCTACCCCGGCGGAGATCAGCGAGGACACGATGGGAAACAAACCCAACGAGGGCCAAACATCCTGCGGAAAGGACGCCGATCCATCGACTGGAGACACTCCGAACAGTGAGTATCCAGCACTTATTGGCATCCTGATCGCTCATGTTGTCAGGTACGTGTGGCAGCGCGAGCATTCACGTGTCTGTGCCTTTCCACATTTAGTTCGCCTCGTCAGATTATATAGAAATTTAAATACATTTCAGGATAAATTCGCGTTGATTCACGCCCCGTTTTGTGTGTTGATAAAATGCAGCCATAGTCTTGTAGAGAGCTTGCAGCTGTGGGTCAAAAATGTGTTTGTTTTGTTGCGTTTTCAAAATATTATCAGGATGCAAACATTACAGCCAGTATGCTGGCTTCAGAGGATACTTTATACTTTGGTCTGAAAGCAGGGTGTCTCATCCAGACTGGTTCACTGAATCAATGCGGTGTGGGCGTTTATTCTGACAATTAACGCGTTGATTTGTAAAAACCAGTCTTAAAAGAAATGTATTGTAAATGATTAAATATTGTCGGTATGCAGAGACAATATTGATACTTTATGAGTACACTAAGCAGCCTTTTAAAGACAGTGGATCAAATTACTTCCTTGATGTATATTTTTTGTTTGAGAAGTGGACACAAATTGGAAATAACAGCTTCTAGTAGTTAAAAATGTACAACCAGTGGGATAAAATATGGATGATTTTCTCTTGCCGTAAAAACGTATCCCAATTCAATCAGAAAACGGGATATTTGTGAAGTATTTCACTGTTAAATGCTTTTTATTGCTCGAAACAGTAGCATTTTTTTGGCTGATCATTTTAGACAGCTTCACATAAGAATGTTTAAATTTGCTATTCCATTCTGTCAATTGTAATGTACTAACACTTGTCTGTCAGTTGCGGCTCATATATGCTATTACACGTGGAGGCAGCAGCACAATACAGCACTGACGTCTCAACATTTTCGTTTTTAATAACTAATACCATTTGTGGAAATTGTCATCTAAATATAAAATGAAGTGTGACCACAGTGATCTAGGCTTTGTCGACTAACCTTAATGAATGGGGTAGTAGCAGCTTTCAGTACAGATAAAGATTCAAATGCTTAAATTTGGCTGCACAGTGGAGAGATGGTGTGCCTGTTGTGTATGACAGGGCCTATATGCTGCCGTGTTTTCATTTGTGAAGTGAAAGTGTTGAGAAGCCCTTCTGCTTTTCTGAGAGAACGTTACTCTTAACTTCCCACTGTGCTGTTTGGAAACTACATTGATGTGTTACTGTGTGAAGAGGGGCTGCTGTCTGATGGCGCTGTAGCCTCGCCTAGTGGCGGGAGTTTGCATTCCATTTAAGAAGTCTTGTGCATTATTTGGAAAAAAGAGGTGTCCACGCTGGGTTTTTGATGCTACTTGTCTGGCATTGTTTGGATGTCTCCCTGCTTCATTACACCTAAATCTAATGGATTTGTCCACAACATGCTAAATAGTGCAGTCGGGTGTGTTGCAGTACAGAGACCCTATAGGAAAAACATCTGGTTCAGACACTGATTGATTTTATTCACATATTTGTCTCTGAGTGGTGGTGCTAACATCTAAAACACCATGTTTTACCTTTTGTCTTCAAGTGATTTTATTTGTAATGCTGAGTTTTGCAGTTGTTTTATCATTTTGAAAATTGTACTGTTCAGTAGTTTTACTGTAACTTTGAAGCCCTTTTATGTTGGAAAAAAAAATAAAGACATGTTTTGCACCTGTGTTTTGTTATACTTTTCCTTTTCCTTTTCTTTTCCTTCTGTGGAAACAGGAGTGGCTTTGACCTCCTATTTTCCCCTTTTCTATTTCTAGGGGTTGGGGTTTTCTGCTGTCGGGATTGTGGAGAAGCCTTCAGGGAAGAGGCAGCCTACTTGGAGCATTGCAGTCAACACCCACAGGATAACTTGTACTCAGACAACCAGTTGGACAGTGGAGAAAAGGACCGTGGAACACCTTATTTCTGTACCATGTGTTCACTCTCATTTGTTGAACTGAGTGATTTTGACTTGCACATGAGAAGTCACGAGAAGATCCCCCAGGAGGATTCTGGACGTTCAGTTAATTCCGGAACAGTGAAGCAGCAGACCTACGAGTGTCCAGACTGCGGGAAATGTTATGGTGTGCTCGGATACTTTCTCAACCATCGGCGCTCTCACAGACCGCCCTCCAAATCGGTTTTTCATGACCTTGAACATTTGAAAAAAAAATCATTTCAATGTGAGTCTTGTGGGAGGAATTATTCTCGAGCTTCAGCGCTTGATGCCCATCGGCGTTGTCATGAGGAAAAGTTGGTGAAGTCGAAACACAGGAGCCCGGGAGATACATCGCAGATGAGTGAAGCAGTGGTGGAAGGCAAGCCCAGTGAAAATCAGGCAGAGAATTATTCAGAAAGTCCTTTCAAGTGTGCGTGCGGTAAAGCTTTTTCTGCCCTGTACCGCCTCAAAACACACCAGCGATTTAGCCGCAACAGCCAATGCTCTCCAGAAGAATTGAATAAAAAGACAAAGAAGGGCTTCAGTGAGTTCTCCTGCGAAGAATGTAAAAAGGTCTTCAACGGCCAAATCGCTCTCTTCAACCACCAGCGGTGGCATGCTAATCAGTCTGATAGAGCTTCTCAAAAGTTTCCATGTGAGGAATGTGGGAAAGTGTTTATGACGCTCACGTTTTATTACAGACATCAGCGCACGGCGCACAGCGAGGAGACTCCCTCGAAGTCATTTCTTCATCAGGTGTGTCAGCTCCAGAAGAAATCTTTTGAATGTACAGACTGCGGGCTGAAGTTTTCCAGGGCTTCTGCTCTACATTCCCATCAGCTTCATCACACGGATGCTTTCGGGGAAACAGAGAAGGGTGGACAGACGTGCGCCGATCCATCAGTGCAGGAAAAAATGCCAGAAAGCGGCAGAAGCGAGATGGGTCACCTGCAGACTCCTCCGGAGGCAGATGTGGAACAGCAGAGTTTGTGTCCTGCCAGTACAGCTGAAGAGTCTCACATGAACGAGAGCGAAGATGACATGGGGAGTTATGAGCCGGGAGATTTTAATGTACAGGTGATCAGTGCGAGCGAGTCTGAGGGCGAGGAAGTTGAAGATATGACTTCTGACCTTGAGCTTGTGTGTGAATCAGATCAGGAATTAAGAGACGATGCAGATGCTTCCTTTCAAAATTTCCTCAACAAACCAGAATTGGACTTGAAAATCGTGCAAATCGACTTAGAGCAAGTCGATGAGCTCGGTGTGTCGACAACAAGGGATGTTAAGAATAGGGAACGATTCGAATGTCCAGAGTGTCATCGCTGGTTCTCTAGTTCTTCATCACTGCGCATGCATAGAACGTGGCATGGCGTTCGTAAGAAGAGACATCAGATTGAAGGTCAGTCAGAGGAAATCTACTCATGTAGTACCTGTGGCCATCAAACAAGTAGCTTTGAAGAACACTGTAATCACATCCAAACTCACAGTGATCCAAGCCTGGACACTGATGAGTTCCTTCAGGCAGAGGGATTGGAGAGAAAAAACTTGACATGCGTCGAGTGTGGCGAAACCTTTACTCAGTTTTCTGCTCTCGTAGCTCATCAGTTAGAACACCCCAAAAGAAAGCCATTCCAGTGCCCAGATTGCATGGTGTCATATTCGCATGCGTCTAACTTATTCAACCACATGAAAACCTGCTCAGTGCAAACGAGAAAGAGCCCTTCAGACACCAAGAAAGAATATAATCCTAATAAAACCCTGTTGGGCCCAAAGGTCTATCACTGTGAGCAGTGTGGAAAGGGTTTTTGGTCTTTAGGGGCTTATTCCCACCATAAGCAAAGTCAGACAGAGTGTGCAGATTTGAGGCTACGGAAAGGTTTTACGGGGTCTCTGCACTCTGTTAATGGACATGCACGCTCCTTAATGAAAGTTGCTTGTCCAGTTTGCGGCAGAAAGTTTCGCCACAAGGGAATCATGGCGTTGCACATGCGCAAACACGAAAACGGAAATCACAAATGCGAACTGTGCGACAGGTCATTTCGTCTGTTTTCCAGTCTTCTCAGACACCAGGTGGTGCATAGCGACCAGCTACTTCCACCACCAATAAAGTCTTTTCAGCATCAAGTCGAACAGTTGCAGAAGAACACATACAGCTGTCCCGACTGCGGGAAGCTGTTTTCACGAGCCAAAGCACTGCAGTTTCATCTCAAAAGCCATGGCTACGAGACTGGGCATGCGCCATCTTCCCAAGGATCCACAGTCAAACTGGAGGATCTTCAGTGTGCTTCATGCTTTGCGTATTTCAACAACAAAGTCTCGTTAAGGGCTCACATGAAACTTTGTGTTGTAAGAGATGGTCAAGGTGTCAGAAAGACAGAATCGTCACCGAATGTTGATAATGTCAAAATGCACAGCGACAATATAGATATGAGGAATCAGGGAAGCTCTGATCCATTAAAAATACAAACTGAGGTAAAGAATGAAGTGGACAGTGGTGAGGTGAAGATAGACAACGATAGCTTAGATGACCAAACTGCACGCAAACAAAAATACAGATGTCAAAAGTGTGAAAAGAGCTTTTCAGTGCTTCGAGCTCTGAATTTTCATCGAAGAATTCATGATGATGATAACGACTCTGCTGCACGAGTGGATTTGGAAGCGTCTGCTTTGCTTCGGGTTCATAAACAGGAGCGGCATAAAAAAGGTTCATTTGATTGTTCAGACTGCGGGAGGCGATTCTCGACTAACGCAGCCCTCGGCTCCCACAGACGATGGCACACTGAAAAGAAATGTTCACTGTCCTCGACTCACCACAATGTCCTTAACCCTGAGGAAGATGCACAACCTCAATCAAACCAAATTGAGCAGATCTCAAGCTCAGGACGCGTACAAGCTTCACCTCCGTCTGCCAGGTGCAAAAGTGAACAAAGTGACAGTCTGGAGGCAGCAGATCAGCAGGGTGATGAGCGGCTGCAACACAATCCTGAACATCCTGATCAGAACCACAATAGGACTGAAGCCAGCTCTACAACATCCAGAACCCACAAGTGTCCCATTTGCTCTTTGACCTTTGCTAAAGCAAGAGGTCTGCGGGCCCACGACTGGCAGGTACACTCAAAGAGCACGAAAGGCAGAAAGAAAATTCTTTTGATTGCTGAAGTGGAGGAGTCTGCCTCTAATAATGAGCAAGTGAATCAGAAAGAAGATTCGTCAGCTGTAGAAACAGTCGCAGTGACCATAAACAGCAGTCCTGTTGGCAAAGAGAGACCGAAAACTGAGTCGCCCGGGAAGTCCATCACATGTCTGGATTGTGGGAAACTGTACAGCTGTGCAGGTGAGCTCCTAGATCACAAGAAAGTGTGTTCAGAGGTTAAATCAGACTCTAAACTGGAGACCCGGCCTGTTGAAGCCATATCCGAGAGTTCCCCACCACTCAGCCACGTGTCCGAGCACACAGCCAAATGCTTCTTTAAGTGTAACAAGTGTGGGAAAGCCTTCCAGACTGAGGAGCAACTGGGAACCCACAAGCTGAAATCAAAGAGCCGGCCGTACTGCTGCGCTCTGTGCTGCCACGGCTTCTGGACCGAGACTCAGCTGCAGCAGCACCTGGCCTGGCACGATGAAGTCCGCTGTCGTCTCCCCAACGAGGTCCGGTATCGCCTCAGCGCCGCGCTGACCCCAAAGCCCCCGAAAGCCCACGGCATTGGGAAGCCTCTGCCATCATCCCCTGCAAAACGGGCTTCTCCCGACCCGGCCGGCCAGTCCCAGAACAGCCATAAATGCCAACACTGTGGCAAAGCCTTTCTGTCGCCAGCCGCTTTACAAAGACACGAGACGGAGCAGTGCGACCACAACAACTCCTTCCACTGCTCCTTCTGCCCCGGGACTTTCAGGGGAATACAGGAGCTCATCGATCACCACCAGGATTGTATGAGGAACTACGAGCGACGAAGTGAAGCCGCTGTATCATCAGGAGAACCTGAGGACCTCGCCTGCCTTGAATGTGGAACTACTTTTTTCAAAGAAAGCGATTTGCACCAGCACTATATTGAACATGCCCGTGGTTACTAGAGTAGGGGGGGGGATGCCATATATGAGGTAGAAATGTTCGGTTGGGCCTGTGGTTTGACTTTCCTGATGGTTTGTATAGGATGTGGGATTCTTGATATTTAAGCTCTTCTGTTGGTTACTTTCTCAGGCTTTCGGTTACACTGGACTACATGATGTACATGTATGTATAACTGGGTTTTTTTTTTTTTTTAATTTTTTTTATTCATGTCGACATCTTAAATGTACAGACTTTTGAGTATCTGTTATTCAACAGACCTGGCATGAATGTGGGTTTCGGGATCGCTGGTTTATGCTTTGAAGTTTATGCTAAGATCTTCGAGAGAAGCTGTAAAAACTTTTCTGCACATGGCTCCTCATGCTTTTGAAAGTCAGACAGAAGTGCTGTTAACACTACTTTTTCTCAGCTTTTGATTACATTAAAACAATTCTGCACAAGAAAATCTGTATTTCCCTAATTTGCTGCTGATTTTTGTCATTTCTGATGTTTTGAAGGTTAAAATATTTGCATACATGACAGAAAGCTGAACTTAAAAAGTGTACATGTTTACCTGCGATGTAGATTGATCGGACATGAAATTCCAAGGTTTGCCATCACACTCCCATAAACAAACGAGACAATAAACTGGATGCCTTGTAGATATTGTTTAGAATTATTTGACTCATTAGCTCCAGCGTTAACTTTCTTTTCAGTGTTAGAATTCTTTGTTGTGGCGAGAAAATTAGGTTCCTCAGATAGAATAGCACTTTTTGTTCTGATATGATTTGTGTTTGCTATTTAAAAAAGAAAACAAAAAAAAAACAACGTATTTTTTCTTTACATGACCAATGCATAATTTCTTGCTTGTTTAACTCGTTGTGGAAACTGAGAGATCTCTAAAATATTAAATAAAGGAAAATCATTTTGTTGCAAGACTTGTTGCATTGTGTGATTGAATTAACGTTTCTTCAGGACAGACTTTGATAATTCCCAAATGTGGTTTCTTTGTAATGTTTAATTTTTCCTGGTTGGATCAGGCGTTTAGCTCTGATCTAAATTTTCTTTAGTTATTTTCATACATATAACAGCCTGGAGAATTTTATCCAGAGTTTTTAAGCAGGGTACAGGTGTTGTGGCGCTCATCACGCCAGTCTTTCACTACGTTTATTCACTCTTTTATTAAGTCACCAGTAGCTTTTCAAAAGCCCCTATGAAATGTAATGGCTGTGTATAAGTAAAAACTAACCTTTAACAAACTTTAAATTTCTTTTACCCACAGAAACCGGTGTTTGAGTTTTTATGAAATCCACATTGACTGAATTGAAATAAAATACCTTAAAAGTTTCACGCTGATTCAACGAAATAATATAAAATTAACTGCTTGAGGGGATGAAAATGTGTGAAATTAAACAAAATGTTTTAAAAGTCCTAACTGGAGGACGCTGCTTTCCTTTTGAGGATTAAACTTGGCAGTGAATGAACCTAATGTGGCATTTATTTGTAGTGTCTCACACACTCGTCGGGGGATTGTCTGTGGTTTGCTGACACACTGATCTACACCCTGCAGGAAACATGCAGCTTCATCATCATAAAATGAAAAAGGCTTGAATTATTTCATGTGGTTTACTGAATCCTAACTTTTAAAAATTCTCAATTTTTGATTTGAACTATAGATGAAATAGAATGTCTTTATATAATTTTTAATGCACCTATGTATGACATAAAACCTTTTTAACATTTTAAAGACAAATTTTTAAATGCTCTGAAAGAAAATTGCATTGATGATGAGACCAGTGAAGTATCACAGATGCATTACAAAAAAACAAAACAAAACTTAGTACTGAGTAGAGAATTAGCTCCATTATGAACACAATATGAAAAATGACTAAAAACAACTAATATTGCATACTTTACTATTGTTACTAACAGTCACAACTTTGAGTTTACTAACGGTGATTAGCCATCATTTTTTATTTTCTCACCAAAGAGCAAACCGTCTGCGTGTCAACCAACTCTCGATATCAGAATAATCAACACTTAGATAATTATTCGTTCGATATACTCTCCAGCTGGCAGACTCCTCTTTGTTTTTGTGTTTACGCAGGTTATCTATGCAAGCTTACGTTGTTTTCTTTCCCTTTGTAGAGACAGACGGTAGCATTGAATGTGAAGATTGTGGCCTGACGTTTGAGCTTGAGGAGGACTACCGCACTCACCTGCACCAGCACGCCCTGGAGGACGAGGACGGGCCGGCAGAGGACTGCGAGGACGCGGCAGCTGGCCAGGTTTCATGGACAGTTGACGGAGACGGCGGCCAAGACGTGAGCAGCTCAGGGCTCGCGCAGGTTGAAGGTGCCGGAGGTTCCTCCGCTGCGGCCGCCAAGCCTCGACAGCTCATCACCTGCTCTGTGTGCGGAAAGAGCTACACCTACCAGAGCTCGTTCCGAAGGCACCAGAGATTACACGAGATTCCAGATCCAGATCTACAAAGAAGACAAAGGGTTGATGCAAATTTGCCCACATACGAATGCCCTGATTGTGGGATGTCGTTCATCAGGAAGACACGCCTCCTGAGTCACCTCAGAGTGCACAGGTCACGTCGGGAGGTCCTGTCGGCGATCCCTGGGTGTGAACAGTGCGACAGATCCTTCCACTCCGTGGAGTCCTGGATGGCTCACATGAATTCGCATCAAGAGAAACCATTTTGGTGTTTAAGCTGCGCAGTCGGCTTCTTAAGTGAAGAAACTCTGGATAAACACCTGCAGAACCACAGTCAGAAGCATAGCAGGCGCCGGAAGGGGCCCAGTCAGTTGAAACGGCTCCCTCAAGGAAGGCCCTTCAAATGCCCAATCTGTGGGAAGACCTTCTGCCACGCCGGAAATTTGTTTTCACACAAGAGAAAAAAGCATCGGTGGCTCCTGTACCGTCGCGATATGCTGAAGGGGGATTCTGCCTCAGCTGAAGTCCTGGGAGGGATCGGAATAGACGCCTCCCTACCACACATTAAAGAAGAAGAAGGAACAACCTCAGACATGGAGGAAGCGCCCAGATCAGAGGAGAATATGCATGGCAATGAGAGCGAGCATCCACAGCAGTTTGAGGATGGCGCAGATCCCGAGGACTCGGACTCCGATTGTGGGGAACCGTTGCATTGCTTCAGAGCTCCCAACCCATCAGAGTCACAAGCAAACCAGAATGTTGGCGACGTGCACAGAGAGCATAAATACTTTGAATGGGAGTGCTTCGACTGTGATATGGGCTTTGACGACATGGCAGGCCTGCGTTTGCATTATATAAAACACGCAACCGGAGAAATACCAATGTTACAAGATGACGATATCGAGGCATGAAGTGTCGTGGAAGAGTGTATGATATGCTTGTTTCTTCTTTCCTTTTTGCTTGACTTTTTTTCAGCTCTATCATGACCAATTGTTACAAATCATAGCAGAAAATTAGCTTTTTTACTCTTGTTTTGGGTTTGTGTGTGTGTGTGTGTGTGTGTGGGGGGGGGGGGGGGGGGGGGGGTTCCACTAAGTCATCATGTGAGTTTGTCTTTTTTTAATGCGAGAAAATTTTTCTTTGGGAGATTTGACATTTTCAATCACAAATCAAATGCTAGGTGCATGTCTTTTTTTTTTTTTTTTTTAATAAATAAAATCTTTGCAGTGCAAAGCATTGAACATGGAAAACTGACAAACTGAATTCAATAAAATTAAAAGGCATTAAAATTAATTGTTGGTGCTCTTCCTTCCATGTTTGAAACACATCAGCTGCATCAGAGACAACACTTTAGCAAAAAGAGGAAGTAAACCAGGAATGATGCATAGTAAGTCAAACAGTGGAGTAAACTGTGTTGTGGAGGGGTCAAAGGTTTTCTGAAACAGTGAGGAGTGAACAAAAGATAATCTTCATATTGGACAATATTCCCTGAGCAGCAACAGGTCTGAGACTTCTGGGAAGTTGTCAGTTTTCGATGCTATACTGTCAAGTATGAAAACAAGATAACGGAGTCAAGGATCCACTCAAAACACCTCAAACCTCAAACGTTAAACTTCTCTAAAGCGGCAGTGAGCAACTGAACAGTTTTACTATCCAAGAGGAGACATTGCTGCTGTTAATAAGCTTTTACAGTTATGCTGAATTAACATCATTATGGACCATCTATTTATAACAAATTCTTTTAGAAATGTATAAAACTGTCCTTTTCATGTTTAACAGTTAGTTAATCGTGTGTGAATGGAGAATATTTGCCACTGCATCTGTCAGAAGTTAAAAAAAAAAACATTTTTACTTTGTGAAAACGAGCAAGTTAACAGATGTAGTCAGTTGTCCCATGAAGGGTTAAATGAGTGGTACAAGTAGTCCTTTTGATTGATAAAGCCGTACGACTGTGCTCAGAAATCAATAAGATAATGCTTTGTTGTCCACATAAAAAAAACTACAACTCCCATGATGCATCTGTTCTCCATCACACGCGACGTCACTGCGTCTGTTTCGTCTGTTGGCTTTGTGAAGCGACGCACTCGGAGACACGGACGTCTGGGCCTCGGTGAGATTAAAACGCTCTTTTCTGTATAAATGAAAGCCTCCGGTTTTTGCACAAAGCGCCGGGCCGCAGTGTTTATTCGTCTCCGCCGCTCCGTCGCTGTAAAAACGCTGATATTTGCGCCCTCGGTTTGCCAGAAGTCAATAAATGGAGCTACATCTAATTCACTTACTTCAGCTGTGATTAGGGGCTATAACGAGGTTGTATGGGGGAGATAACTGAAGAGAGACCATCAGCGGGTTGATGAGGTTTCCCAGCTCTGTAATCAGACGTGAAATGATAGAAGTGTGTTTCCACAGCAGCGTCCTGCAGCTGCTCCCCTCATCCGTCTATTGTAATTCAAATGCTCCAGTTCTTCTCATTCTACACTGTGAAGGATGTAAAGAGCAAAGATGCTGCTCCAGCTCCCTGCTTTTCCTTTACTATCATTAACAACGTGATTTCTGAAACAGCCTGCTCTATTTGCATGTGTTTGTGCTTCTTTGTGGTTCAAGATCTCTAAGAAACATCCCCAGAAGCACCTGAGGAGAAAGGAGCCATGCAGAGTCTGACGCAGGCTTATGAGGGCTCCGACACCGTGACCGCAGCCACTACAGAGCCGCCACAGGACCCTGACGCTCAAGATCAGCCGGCACAGAGTCGGGAGGATGCTGCAGAGGAGGAGAATCTGTCAGCCGGTCCTGCTCCAGAGGAACGGGAGACTGGAGTGCAAACAGCAGACACTCCTTCCACTGCAGCGCAGATGGATGTTGATGCTGTTGGTCAGACACCTGGAAGGACTGAAGCAGACGCTACAGCGAAGCCTGGAGCCCCGGCAGAACCAGCGCCCGATGGAAACACTGGGCGCAAACCGAAAGCAAAGGATAAAAGTGACGGCAGGAGATACGTTCCCTCTAAGAAGGCCATGACAGATCCTTTAAAAATGGATGTGACCAAACCGCTGAGTGATCTGCTCACATGTGAGTATTCTTGTTTCATTTGCCCTTCTATATTAGGAAACTCGTGTTGATTCTTGAATATTGTGCTAAAATAATAAGTCAAAAGGCTTCAGTGAAATAGTCATGTTGAGACATGAATAGAGTACATTCTATTCTATGCTTGTAGTCCAGTTTCCAACAGTTCAATCCATGCTCTCGGGGCTTCTCACAGATAGTAATCAGCCAAAGGAGAAGTTTTAAATTCACTTTCTTGCCCGTTGATACTAAAACATGTGAGCAGAGCTTGATGGGGAATGGACTGCCACTCACAGGATGAGATGATACTGATGAAGCAGTGTTCAGTCAATCATTCAATCAGTTTATACAGTATATTCATTTAAGGCAGGTTGGGATAAGTCAAACAAGTGCATCATAGATGATTAGACAGAGTTATAGTAAACTAAATTAAGGGAATAATGTAGAAACAATAATAAAAGATGAATGCAAAAGGCACTTTCAAAATATTGAAAAATCATAAAAATCAGATAGAACACATATACAAAATAATAAATCACAGGATACGTGTTTTAAGTTTTTGTTTTATCCTGTTCCAGTATGTCACAACAGTAGCAGCGGAAGGACGTCTGAAAAGGTCTTTGTTCTGCATTTAGGGACGGCTAACAGGGTCAAACCTGAACCATTATTGGTGGGTCACACCCACTCATGCACTGTGAGCATGTGGGATGTGCTGTAAAAACAATAAAATAATTTAAAAATCAATCGGTGCATTGATTTTTAAACAGGTCTAATGGAATCTGTCCTCCTTGTCCTGGTGAGCAGATGGGCTGCAGAGTTTTGAGCTTAATTGCAGGCATTTCCAGTCGTCTAATCAATCTGAAATAAAAACATGATCTTACACAGACTCGGTACCTGGACTAACGACAAGCATTACGATTTATTTATTTATCCACCAGACATACATGAACCATCTCTTGACAGTTAAATGTGTTGTGAAGACATGTTTCAGTTAATTTTTATGTGCAAAATAATTAACTGTGAAAACAATCTGATGCCATGTTTTTCATGTTTCCCTCCAGCATCTCAGCTCTCCCTGCAGTGCTTTGCGTGCCACATAATCTTCAGTGATCATAAGAGCAAAGAGCGCCATCTGAAGTCGAACCACCCGACAGAATATGAACAGAGCATACTGAGGAACGCCCTTTTCGCTTGCTACGTTTGTGATCGCTACTTTACAAACTCCACTGAGCTCATGGCTCACCAGAAAGCCCACATCGAGAAAAAACCTTTCAAGTGTCCCATCTGTAACGTGACCTTCAAGAAGTCATCCGAGCTGACGGTTCATAAAAAGAAACATTTCGGCCAGGACGGCTATGCCTGCACTGACTGTGGTAAACCCTGCAAAACGATGACATTGCTCAAGTACCACCAGCGCACACACACTGGGGAGAGGCCCTATGTCTGCACGCACTGTGGAAAGAGGTTCACCACATCCAAAGGCATGCTGAGCCACATGTCTTCACACCTGGACGACGCAGGTGATGAACCTGGTGGAGGCACCACTTCTAAAGCACAGCCAAGAAAAAAAGACGGTAAGAAAGACGGCTCAGTTTGAATTCTGTGACTGTAGTACATGTTAATGCACGATTCATCATCATTCTGTCTCTGTTATGTTTAGGTGCTTCTACAGTAAAGTATCCTTGTTCTGTGTGCAAGGCCACTTTCAAGAGTTTCAAGACAAGGCAGCATCACATGAGAAAAAAGCACAATTTGTTGCCTGCCGTGGAAAGTATTGCCCCCCAGCAAGTAAAGCAAAGTTTGCCAATTATCACTCCAATATCTGTTTGCCAACAAGCACTACTCCAGTTGGAGCCCAATGGACCTCTGCAAAAGGTTGACGCCAATATTGATACGGAGCAGATACGCAAAATGATAGAATCCATGGGAAATATACAAAAAGTGAATCAAGTTGTCATATTGGGGCAGGTACCGCCTCATGCGCCACCGCTTGAAGTGCAACAGATACCTCAAGTTATCAAGCCAGTGAGCTTGGATCTTGGTCCCACGCACATAGATTTTACGGGTCTGAAACAAACTGAATCGAACCCTTCAAACAGCCAATGTCCCTTAATGGAGCAAACAATCATCTTGGAGCCTATCACACCAGATGGGCAACTTGAAAACCCCTCCTTCTCTGAGTTAGGTTCCCAGTTAGCAGCGGGTGAGAATATAGAGCTGACACTCGTTCACGCTGAACAAACAGTGGGAACTGAGGGAGAGGTGATACATCAGATTCTTGAGCAACCTGAGATTAATGTAATCCACTCTGATCCCATGGATACAATGATTTGTCAGAGTGAGGCAGACGCTCTCAGTCAAGACCTCGAACAAACAGTCATATTAGAGCTTACTCCTGCTCTGATGCCAACCGAGGAGCTGGAGAATTCACAAAATGTGCCACAAAATGAAATCACTTCCTCCTCTCTATTACCGACAAGTGAATTTGAGACCCCTGGTCAGACTGTGGATGATAGTACATTAATTGAAGAGCCAGGCCTGTCAGTCCCTCCGTTATTGTCAACTGTTGAGCTGGAGCTGACGTCTTTACAGCCAGAGCAACATGATGTTTCTGTTTCCTCATTGGCTTCACCAGAGAGTCATACAAACATTCAGAGTGAATCTGACTCTAATCCTAAAGCTGAGGCCGATTCACTGATGCAAACAGTAGACCAAGAACCAAGTCACCCCGTGATGGACAGCAGCACAATGCAGAAGACGGAGGAAAAAAATGAGCAAGAGCAGTTTGAGAAGTTACCAGTCGAAGTCAAGAATACTGCGCCCCCAGCAGAGAGCTCGCCCGCAACAGAACAGGTTGAGGATGGATTACAGAAAAAGCATGTCCTCCGGATCTCAGTGCCACCTGTGAACGTCATGTCAGCTCAGGAGCTGGTGAAAGTGCGGAAAAGAAAGCCAGCCCAGGCATTTGTCCTCCAAGGGTATGTGCAAGACCTTTTTGGATCTGTGTCTCGGGACGACTTGCATAGTGATGCCAAACCAGCAAAACGCCAAAGAACAAAAAAGTCTCATCTTGTTGTTAAATTTGGACCACAAAACAAGGAAAAGAAAACCATGAAACAGAAGAAGATCTCGAAGCAGTGTGAGCCAGTGCAGGAGAATGTGACAAGAGGTAAAACACCAAAAATGAATCAGTCAGAGAAGAAAGTGCCATCACCGAAAAAGGGAAAAAAAGGGAAAAAGGACAAGGCGGAGTCTGCATTATCTCCAGCCAAAATGCAGTCAGCTTCTTCAAACCAGGTCTCACAGCCAGTAAAGGAGGATACAAAGAAAAGTAGTAAAATGAAAAAGCAAAAAGAAGCCGCTAAAGCAGTTATTGCGCACAAAACTGTAAATTCACCTATGTTTAAAAAGAAAAAACAACCGAAAATAAGGCAAAAGGACCAACCTAAGACCACAAAGGGCGGCAAGACCAAGAAAAACCTTTCCGCTAAGGAAAAAGCCGAAAAGGCAGAAAGTCCAGGTTCACACATAAAGCAAGACTCTTTACTTCTTCTGAAAGGTCATAAACAGCCCCAGCTAAAAGTTTACAAGTTAGACCCTTCAAAGACCTCAAGCCAGCCATCCGAGGTTCCACCTCAGGACTCTCAGACAAGGTCCAATGTCAAAGACAAGAAGGCCAATCATCTGAGAAGTGAGCCCACATCCGAAGTGAAAAAGAAAGAACGAAGGCCCAGCAAGAGCCAGAAAGTTCTTAAATTGCTACCATCACTCCAGCCTTCCCCTAAACCAGCCGCGACACTGCCCGCCAAGCCGAAGACCACCAGGAAACGTAAAGCCTCCTCAAAGGTGGAGGCAGAAGGAGTGATTACATCTCAACGTGCCTTGCAGTGTAAGGACTGCGGAGAGAGGTTTAGTGAAGTCTCCTCCCTGCAGAAGCACAAGACGATGGTGCATGTTGTTGAAAGTCCCCGTCTCACCTACACTAATGGCAACATATTCGAAGGTGTCTCTACTTTAGATATTTACCAGCTTCCAAAAGACCATGCAGGGGTGATGAATGCTCCGACAGACTGGGATACCGAGCCAGAGATGTCAGTAGAAGACAGAGAGCGAAATGTCTCTTTTCCAGCTTTAATTCCTTCCCCGTCGTTACCCATTCCTCCCGCAGATGTTGAAATGAGTGCCTATGAAGATATGCTTGGAACAAAATCCAGAACAAACAATCAACCTCACACCAGTCCAGAGGGTCCCTCACCATCAGATCAAATGAAAAATAACGAGGAGCAAATAAATTTCACATCTGAATGTTCTGTGACTGATCTTACGCCAACAAAGGCTTCAGAAACGGCGGCGGTCCAGCCATCGGACAAAGACAAGCTGGAAGAACCAAGTCCAAAGAGTCCTCGCATTGAACCTGATGTTCACAGCAATAAGGAGGAGGACATCAAGGAGGATTTCGTCCTAGAGGTTGATTTAGTCACTGTTGGTGAGCAGAATGACAAAGACTCTACTGCCCCTCAAAACCAATCAAGCAGAAGCTGTGATTCAGAGAGTCCGGAGCAGGTTAATGATGAAACAAGTCAAACAACTTTGACTTTGCAAACAGTGTCATGTTCCACTCATCCAGTGGAGGTCAAGGAAGAGGAGGAAGAACTGTTAGTCCAGAAGAGAAAAGATGACGGGAATCGGCCTGTCAAGAAGAACGCTACCAGGGGTAGGAGAAGAACAATGGGATGTGTGAAAAGGGACATGAAATCAAAGTCACTTTCAGGAGAAGATACAGTCAGAGAGACAGAATCAGAAAAAGAACAAGATGACTGTAACGTCATTTATGAAGAATATCTCGTGACTCCAGATTCAGAAGTGACAAACAGAAAGATCGGTGCAGAAATTTGTCTGCAGGAGTCCTCTTCTCAATCTGATGACAGCAAAGCTGCCGCCCCTCCTGTTAGCTCCACGTTAGAGGAGTCTCGCGAGGAACAACTTGTGTTCGAGTTGGAGTCTGTAACCACCAGCGTTCAAGGAGTTGATGACAGAGAGCTGCAAGGACAAGAACCAGGGAGAGAGACTGACCAGTCTCCCGGCATCATACTGGAGAAGTTCCTGACTTCTGGACAGAGAGAAGCAGCTGGCTGTCAGGAGATCAAAGTTGAAACTGAAGGCGCGGAACCTCTGCACCAAAACAGCGAGAGTGCAGCTGTGCCCTCACCACACCATCGCAACACGAGGTCTGTTCTGGTGAAGGAGGAAAGCTACCTCATGCTGAGTGATCCTCAGGCCACGCAGAGCAGCAACCGCATGCGGTGGAATGTGGAGCCAGTGAGCGATGAAAACGCCATCGTCCCGTGTAAGTGCTACAATCCTACAATTCTGTTTTTCTGATCACTTTCATCATTTTATGCTGTTTTACCAGATTTTTGCTGAAGGGGGTGCTGTGTCTTGTGGGCATTTGTGTTTCCAGTCATGGACGTTGGAGAGACACCACGGGACTGTCGCGTCTCGCCGGAGTTCAGCTCCAACCAGTGTATCTTTTACCCTGTGAAGGAGGAAGAGAGAGAGGTTCTTCTGGGAGCCACTCAGACCGACAGCGGGAGTGTAACCACAGAGGGCTCCAGCGATGCACTTCAGGTTGAACATCAAACAGGAGATACATGTGAGTATTTTTTTTTTTAATTTATTTAAGTAATGTTTTACCGAAGAATAGAAATTTTAATTGGATTCTGTTGAAACAGATGAAAGAAGCTTTTCTTCACGACCGTACCAGGAAACAGAAGTTGGACGTTTGATATCAGAAAAAGGAGTCAATAACTTTACTAATAGACAAGGTTTGGTTATTCTTCCCTATAAAGCCAAATGTTTATTGTACTTAAAGCGATACTTCAACATTTTGGCAAATTGGCCCATCTAGGGCAATTCGGTAGTCATTTAGAACAGCATACTTACTTTTTTTGTGAGGGCGAGCTGTTGTTTATTCAGCGGTGCGTCTGAGGAGAGCTTCACGGCGGACATAATGGAAGTGAACGGTACAGTTGCTTCACCTCGTCAAACTCATCAAATACACAATCCAACAACCCCAAAACACACTTTGGTGGACACGTTATAATCCACACATTCACTACGCTGTGAAACACCAACAAATAATATTGTAGCATTACGACATTGAAGCAAATATTGGGAACTACTTTTTCTTTTGAGATCACTACGCCCAGACGCCATGTTTAGTAAGTAGTTCCGTCTTAGCAATCTTCGTAAAAAAACGCTCAATCTCGTAATTTTGCATTAATATTTCACAGCGTAGTGAATGTGGGGATTATAACGTGTCCACCAAAGTGTGTTTCGGGGTTGTTGGATTGTGTTGGATTGATGAGTTTGACGAGGGAAGCTACTGTACCATCCACTTCCATTATGTCCGCCGTGAAGCTCTCCTCAGACTCACCGCTGAATAAACAACAGCTCGCCCTCACAAAAAAAGTAAGTATGCTGTTCTAAATGACTACCGAATTGCCCTAGATGGGCCAATTTGCCAAAATGTTGAAGTATCGCTTTAAGTTGCCTCATTTTAATTTAACCAACTGATCTCTGAACTGTCAGAGCCTGCATGGCAGCGTCCACCAGACCTCCGGGACTTTCTTCTTCAGAGTTCTGATGAGGAACACACGGGAAGTTTTGAGTTGTCTGATCATCAACTCGACTCAGAAGCTGAAATAATGGCCTATTTCTCCAAAGACCAAACCGACGGCCCAGAACTAACAGGACAAACGTCGGGAAGGTACATGGAAACCTTTGTTGCTGAACAAAGTACAAGTACAAAAAACAATCATTAAGTTGGGATAATAGAAAATGTGACGATGACGAAACAGTGCAGGTTTAAACTTCTTTAAGTGTAGACATATGAGACAAATGAGGATAAATTGACAGCTTTGTCGATTCTTAAAGTTACTTGGCTTTTATATATGGTGCTCATGCTTCATTTTTTTCTGTTTTCTCCCTTCAGTGAACCAGCTTCGTCGGACTTGGTCCAAGCACAAAGAGATGAAAATAGGACCAGAGTGCCCATTGATTATTTCTGCACATATTTTAATTGGGACACCTGGGTAGAATTTACCAATTGCACTAATAAACTCAACAACTTGCCCAACCCCGTCACCTGCAGAGAAGTGGCATGCTTCGTTGGGATTCACATTGCAATGGGAACTTTGAAGGTTTGTGTTCCTGTTTATTCAATATCCCAAATCTGTTTTTTTTAAAGTGTTGGAGGGTGAACTTCCTTAAACAGAGCTTGCGCCAAATTGCAAACAAAATAGCGACATCTGTCACAAACCTTCACTTAAGGTAATTCTGTGACTTTAATTAGACTCCTAAGCAATGCGTTCAGTTGCAATACCTTTGAACTAGACTGTAATGAATGATGGCTGTCAGTTTGAATTAATCACAACTTAATTTATTGTTCTTTTTTTTTTAGTTCCCTAGTCCGAGACTTTACTGGGAGGACTTGACTAAAGTGCCCTTGATTGCTGAAACGATGCCACTGTCCCGGTTCCTGGAGCTGACCCGCATGCTGAAGTTGACCTCACCTTCGAAGGGTCCGGCTAATCCAAATCTTCAGGAAGCTGCACAAGATGGAGACTTCCACAATACACAGCTGGATGCTAGCTCAAGCAGTCACAGTGCAACAGGAGACGGGCAGAGCCGAGATGAACAGACAAGTAATGCAGTTCAGTCAACATCACCGACTGACCCGTTGTGGAGGGTTCAGCCGATTCTGAGACGTTTCATGGCAGGCTGCCGGTCGCTGAGACAGCCGGGGGAATATGCAGTCGATCAGTATTCACTTCCTTTGACTGGCAGGATGTCCAGTAACAAGCCATCTCTGCACTGCACTACATTAATTGGATTTAGTGGCTTACTTTCACATGTGGATCTCAAGCTGGATCTCTCAGACAAAGAAGATGCGGTCGAAAAAATGGTTTCCAAGGGGAGTATGGTGTTTCTTTGTAAGCAGGAGCTCTCCACTCCGGCCATGCTGGAGCGTCTGTTGGCAGCCGGCGTTCATGGGGCGGGCAGGGTGGGTGGAGCACGGGGGCAGATTGGGGACGAGTTCGTGAGCTCAGATGGGAAGCTGATGTTGCGCAGGTCGCACTGTGGGTTCATACTCTCTACCGCTGGAAATGGACAGAGGAACATGGCTTCACTCACCGACAATTTTGAGAAGGCACAGATGTCTGCTCGCTTGAACAGAGATCTGCAGAATCTTTACAAAACCCCCCTCACTGCGTCGACTCCCACCTGCTGGCCCCATGCGGTGCTTTGGTACCTGACAGATCTGGCTCTGGTAAACTCCTGGTTAACGTACCGACGGGACTACAAGGCGGTGTCCGCACCTTTGACTCTCATGGCCTTCAGACTGGAGGTGTCCAAGGCTTTGATACTCTCCAGTGGCTCCGACACGCAGGACTCGGCTCCTCCTCAGCCCCCCGAAGAAAAAGCCTGTTCGACGAGCGAAGCCCCCCATCCCATCGTGGTGGACGAGAGTCCTCTACCGGACGCAGCGACGCGGTACGACGGCTCGGGCCACTGGCCGGAGCAGCTCGGGGAGGGAGAAGGAGGCCGCTGCCGCTTCGGGAACTGTCAAAGAACTTCACGAGTGCTATGCCTTAAGTGCTGCGTCTTTCTGTGCATCTCACGTAACCACAACTGCTTTCTGAATTTCCACAACCAAGAAAGTTCAGACAAGGAGTAGAAACTCTAATATATGTCTTTTTTAATCATTTTACGTTTAGAATGTAACTGTTTCGAGTGTCTGTGAAATTAGTTCTTCTTTCCTACAACTTTCCCATGATGCCTTTCACTGGCAGCGTCATTCCACTGAGCCTATATAAGAATCAGTTTTCCTTGCGAAGTGTTAAATAAAAGTTTCATAGCCATACACTGTGCTGCAAAAGAAATGTAAAAATGTTTCAACAGTGTGCTTACATGATGCTGTTTTTCTTAAGAATGTTTGAACCTGATCTAGTTTACATTTCATGTACATTTTACATCAAATGTGTGAATTTCTGAAGACAATAAAAAAAGTACAACTGCTATTTTTTTTGGCTGATGATTATAATTGATTTTAGTATCATGCTTATTTTTTCTACAGTGTGATGATATGTCATTCAAAGCAAAGTGATTACACATATGTGTGGACCACTAAAACATTCAAATCAAAAATCACAGAGTAGATATGAAATACACGAAAAGTCCAATATTTACTGGAAATTTCAGTGACGGTGAATCTGTCTTGTATGGTTTAGTTTAAAACTTACTCTAAAAGGAGCTGGATTCTTTTGCAAGAAGAAAAAATATGACTTTGTTAATTTAAATGGAAAAATTATGATGAAGTTGTATAGTTTTTATTCAAATAAATGCATATGTTGAAAAATACAAACTTTAAAAACAATCATCCCTCAAAACTGATTGATTTTTAGATGAGAAAAAACAGCCACGATGATTCCATTTTTGTTTTAAGGGAGAGGTTTAGTAACTGTAACCTAAAAGACCTGTGCTATATAACCTGTTTCGAAAGATGAGTATTGATGTACTAATCAGATGGAACAGGTCCTTGAACAGTGTAGTTGGGACTGGATCTAACAGACATGTTGGCTGAGATGAAGCTACAATTGTGGATAACAGTAGGCTGTATAATTGTAAATCAGGTTCTATTGAGCAGTCTGAAGATGTGTTTATAACCAAATTATAACACATTATGTCCCACTACTAACACTGTAGAGGCCATTACTCCAAAAAAGTGTGTTTCGCTTGTTTTTTTCACACAGATCTCTGTAGAAATGGGTCAGTGTCATTTATCAGTGAAGATTTTCCAGCTTAATCATTGGCAAGGACACAGACCATTATTCAACTTAGATTAGAGTGTGACATGAAACGTAACTACTTTCTCTCTCTCTTTCTCTGTTTTTGTGAAGATAAGCAAATACAGAACAAAGGAGAAATACTGAAAAAAATTAGCTCTATATTTGGATGGAATGCATGTCTTTGGACTGTGGGGGGAAAGAGAACATGGAGAAAAAGACTGATCAGCATTAGGGCCAAAACAGTAAGGTTCCAGCGCTGCTTCTTTCCTGAAGCTGTGAGACTTATGAACCGAAACCCAAATGCTGCTCCCCACCATTATAACTGCACTATTTATTTATTTTTATCGAAAGTGCTGCACTATTCCTATGTTTTATTCCATTTTATTTATCTTATTATTAATTAATTAATCCATTTATTACATTTCCTTCTGGAATATGTATACCTATGTACACTGCTGGTCCTGAGAATCAAATGTTTACAAGTGAAAGCATGAAAATGACAATAAAGACCTTGAACCTTGAAGAACATGCAAAATCCCCAGACCCACGAAATGTATCACAAACTACGTTATGATACTAAGAGATGTGAATATGTTAATATGGGCAAAGGTTATGTAAGTTACGCAACCTGTGTAACTAACATAAACAATACAGTAAATTAAATTATACAGAAAGTTCTTTTTTTTGAAGTTGATCTCGGTCACGTGATATAGATAACATAGATCTGGAATAAGTAGAACCAAATCACTGAAATCTGTGCAGAAAAGATGGACGTCTTCATTCATGCACTGCGGTTTAATTGATTAGTTATTTCCACATATCAACAGAGTCACGTCCGTCATTCCTATCACTGGAACGTGACACTGTAATGTGTTTTATTTGACGCCGCATCGGTGAAAAGAGCGAAGAGCCTTGCGGCGCCATCTTAGCTGTAGCAGCAGCTGTCACAACAGGAAGAGTCCGGTCTATGTGGTGTATTTCTGGGGTCAACTCTCCCAGTCAAACTGGCCCCAAAGAGCGGGTTGAGGTAACGTACGATCACTGCTTTTCACGTCGTGTCTCAAAGCTTTAGGCGGTATTTAGCCGCGTCGATTCGCAGTGGATGCACGCGAAAACAACGACAGATCAATTCAAACAACGGGAAAATACTTGAAAGTGTGCAGTCCTGCGTGAAATGCACTCAAGTGTTGTTAGCGCTGGTTAGCACGCTAGCAACAAGCTAACGGATGGTAGCCCGCTCGGGTAGCCCGCTACTTTATTAGCTCCGTGCTAAAAGGGGGAAACTATACCCGCCTTTGTAAAAAATCATTTATGTGACCGGATAATACATTTCTCTTGGGTTGCTTCCACTGGGAGAATACAGGTTTACGTGAAGCTAGCTGGAATAGCCAGCGGCCTTAAGGGGAACCGGCCACTGAGCTAATGTGAACTCAGTCATTGCCGTGGAGTTGAACTACCTTTTGCCTATTTTAGTTTGAGTTCTGCATACAAAAGTTTCATACTTTGTGTATTTAAAATGTTTTTTGCATCTACTAGTTGTCATCAGTCAGCCGCGATTTGAATTAAGCGCGATTTGGTGGCATTTTGTGACAGAACATTGCGTGTTTTCCCGCCGTGGATCAACACACTGGAACTCCAGGCTGAGTTCATTTATTGTTTTTGTCATGTTTGGTTGTAGAGAGATCCTCGTGAGTGCCTGCAGGAACCAGCCCTCGGTGCAAGATGGACTCGGATATCTTGAACATTGAGGACATAGTGATGGGACGGGGCTTGCCTGATCCACCTCCAGCAGCCCCACCTGAGAGACCGGCAGAACCACGCAGGCCTGTCACTTTCAATGGTCCTCCAGCTCCATCTGTTCAACCCTGTAAGTGCTGCTGCTGGTCGTCCCCGCTCTGGGTAGATCCCTCCAGATCCCACTAAGTACTTTTCTTTAATATTTCCAGACCAGCATGAGAATCTGCAATGTTTCCAGTGCTTCATCACGTTCTGCAGTGCCAAAGCCAAGGAAAGGCACATGAAGAAGAGCCACAGAGAAGAGTACAAGCAGCAGCTTCAGCAGGTACTACTTCTGTTACCTCAGATCTGTTTATTATTGTTTCTTCATTGATAATTCCATCAATGGTGATTTTTCTTTTGAGCTCTTATGTCTGCTACACTTTAAGCTTAACCTGGTCTTTACAATCCAGTGCATTACCATGTCGTATAGGGTGAATGGATTATTTGCAGCTGCTACTCATAATTCCCCTTAAATCCCACAGACTTTGAAAAATAAACCTCGTTCTTTAATAATTATTTGTGTAACGATCACACTTTATGTCATAGCTTTAGTCTGTTGTGTAGTGCAATTTTTTTTATCTTTCCCCTAGAAAATGATGCCCATACTCACAGAGCAGCCAGAAAACATGAAGATTGCAGTTGTTTTTTCCAGTAAAATGTTTAGTTTAGATGTAGTTTTTAGTCTGTTTTTTATACTTCGTGACTATTGACTGCCCTGCCTTTGTTGTACATTGCAAAGTCGGAATTATATTTGATTCTGAAATGAAAACTTGATATATTTTCACTCTTTTATTGTCAGTTACTCCTAGTGGGTGTTCTTCATGTTGCTTCTTGGTAAAAATAGTGACGTTTTGGTCCAACTGGTCGTAACTTTGACTCTTCCCGTTTGTGCCACACAGGGAAACACATTGTTTACGTGCTACGTGTGCGACAGAACGTTTTCGTCGTCCGAGGAATTGACGCTGCACCAGCCAACGCACAGCAAGGATGACAAGCCTTTCAAATGTGCTCACTGCAGGGAGAGCTTTAAAACATTCTCTGAAGTGAGTGAAATGTCAAAAAGATAACTTGGAAAAATGCGTTTTAAACTCTGTAATCATGTTTTTTTTATTGTATCTTTTCCCGATTGCAGCTCACAGCTCACAGAAGACAGGTGTGTCCAGAGAAACAGATGGTGTGTAAAGATTGCAACGAAATCTTCCGTAGTGCCGGACTGCTGCGTGCTCACCGTGTGTCCCAGCACCCGCGTCCCGAAGTAGAGACGGCCGAACAGCCGGAGGACCCCACAAAAACCCACCGCTGTAAGAAGTGCGGTCAGGGATTCGAAGCGGAGTCCGAGCTGGTGGCGCACCAGGAGAAGTATCCCGAAGGTCAGCAGTGCAACGGCAGCGCCGCGTCCCTCAAGAAGCGGGGACGGCCGGCGAAAGCCGAAGACCCGGCGGCCGCCGAGAAAAAGGGAAAGCGGAAGAAGAAAGACGAGGCCGAGGAGGCGGAGAAGGCCGGCGGCGGCACGTTGGAGCCGGCGGCGGCGGCGGTGGCGCCGGCCGAAGACAAAGGGAAGGCGGCGCCGGCAAAGCGCGGCCGTCCGCCCAAAGCAGCGGATGATAAGAAAAGCTCAGAGGAAGACGGCCAGACTCCGGCGAAGGAGAAGAAGCCTAAAGCGGAACCCGCCCCGCCCCGCCAGCACCCCTGTCCCGACTGCGAGCTCACGTTCCCCGCCCTGCTCCAGCTCCGCGCCCACAAGAAAGAGAAACACACCCCCCGGAAAGCCCACCCCTGTGAAGAATGTGAAGAGAGCTTCGCCCGGCCCGAGCAGCTCGACGCCCACATGTCTCGAGCTCACGCCGCCGACCGCCTGTCCTGCCCGACCTGCGGCAAGAGCTTCGGCCGCGAGCGCACCCTGAAAGCTCACCAGAAAACCCACGAGGAGGAGAATCCCGAGGAGTCGAGCGCAAAGAGATAATTGAGACCCGAGGACCTCGCAGGAAAATGAAGCTCTTTGAAAATCTTAGTCATGAATTGTCCTTCATCTTTTATTCTTTAAACTGTCGGCATCTCGTGCTCCGGCCGTGTTCACCATGAGCTCGGAATGGTTTTTTTCAGAATGACATTTTATGAATTTTTGGATTCAGAGTCCAGTGTGATGAGATGTCGAATTTTGAACAGACACATCTCCTGAATTGACTAACCAAATGTTTGATCCATTCATGTTTCACAAAACATAGTTTGTTTGTAAGACCAGAAACCATTCTGATTAACTTTTTTAAATGATTTTTTTTTTTTTAGTGTGAAATGCGTGTGCCGTGAGTTTATCACTTGGTGTCTTGAGTTATTCAGTCCATTTTGTCGTTCCAAGTTTGTTTTTCCCCTCCTGTTTTATTCAGAAACATATTGGTTGATTGCATATGTTAGAGTAAAATAGTTTCCTGGTAGAGATACTACGTTGGAATGTGTAGACGGTTCCTCAGCAGAAATGTGTTCATGTACAGCTTCCGGTTCATATTGTGCATTTTTACACTTCATTTTAATTATGTTACTCTCTAAATTAAGTTTTTTATGAGGGCAAAATTTACATAACATAATTGAGATGTGCTGAAATCTCTCTTGGCTAAGTGCTCCAGATGTGATGTGGGGTATTTAGTTGGTTTCTGGGTGGAATGATCCACTATAATCATGATTTCTCTTATCCTAAACTTTACTGGTTTATTTTTCACTTACCGAAGTAATGCTTCATGTCTTAGACATTTCTGAATTGGGCTCACTGCTCTTTAATGCCTCGGAGTCCCGTATCGAACTGTGTATATCGTGTACTTCACTGACTGGATTGTTTCTCTCTCCACTGCAATGTGTCTGGACACTGCAAAAATGTAATAAATCATGCTATCCTGAGGGAGGCTGCTGAAGAAATCACTGCGTGATGTCTGTTTTCTAGATCAGGGTTACAACTTGAGTTTTTTACTTGAAATGTATACAATGAGCATATACACTGATCAAAAATATAAACTCAGCAGTTTTGTTTTTGTTCACATTTTTCATGAGCTGAGCTCCAACTGGGTTGTTTTCAGCTTCCAGGAAGGCGTCTGGCTGGCATTTAGTTCAACACCTGTGAGGTGGATGGATTATTACAGAAAAGGAGAGGGGCTCACTTACATCTTACTCTAGAAAAATGGGAGCAACAAAAACATTTTTGCTTTTATTTATTTTTTTATTCAGTTTATTTATTTGTAGAATAGGACACAGACCAGGTTTCATGGTCTTGATGCCAGCACACTTTTTCTCTTTAGTCTCCTTTTGTTATCACTTTGTGTATCCTCAGATGTACACTTAACTGAACAGTAATCCAAAAGCAGTGATATCGGAATGATTTCTTACATAAGACAAAAAAATCTCAAATAAATGAACTGTGTAGTCGACTATATTAACAATCACGGCAGGATAGTACAGTTGTCGAAGTGACTATCTTATGTTTTCCCAATGTTTTGGGCATTAATCCAATAGGAAGAAAGTTGAAACTATCATCAAGGAAACAAAGTAATGATGCCACATTGGTAAAGCAAATGTATTTGTGGAATGGGCAGCAGCACTATGTTGGTTGTTTCCATTAAAATAATTGAAATATGGCCACAACTGAACTGATGTCAATCATGTTTGAATGAGCTCAGCCGCTGATTGGAGCTGCAGTTCCCCTCCTGGCCTCCGGCGGCGCTGCGGCGGAACCGACGTCTTCTCCCCTCCCGCTGTTTCCTGCTGGCTTCCTGTGTTGTCCTACATCGGTTTGTTTCTCGGCGGCTGTTCTCGTTGCGGCTCCGATGAATTCTCCTCGACATTATTCTGTCCTGCGGGGAGTCGAACGGACCGCTTTTCGGACGTTTTGAGGAACTAAAGGAGTTAATGTTGAGGCGGGAGCCGGTGAAGCCTCGTGCCAGCCTCAGCTCCTCCTGCCAGGTGAGCAGGGTGGGAGACATAGGTGTGCAACAAAGGCATTTCCTGGATAGAAACCTCTACCATTAAACAAAGGACTGATCCACACATATAGGTGCATGAAAGGTAAGAATAAACTAATATCATTGTAATATTTATCATTTATTTTTCACTTGCAGTCATAGAATAAATTGTTAATCCCAGAGGAAAAATGTTGAAATGTTGAAAAGTCTTATTTCTCATGCTGATTGAAGGTGTTTTATGTGTTTTTTTGCTCCTCTTCAGTCTGCAGCCATGTCCATTGAATACACCATTGACATCCAGCTGACAGAATTGGGATTTCCAGACATTCTCCAGTCAGAGCAGACTTCAGAGAGCCAGTCGGCCCTCTGCCCCCCAGCATCTGCTGATTCACTCCCAACCAATGTGAAATCTCTCTCCGCTACGCACAAACAAAGACCTGAAATAAACCAACATGAGAAAGAGACAGGTGTGGCCAGACACACCTCGAATACCACAGACGAGTCTGTGCCGTCTCCCCAGCCACTGGGTGCACAGGTGATCCCTGCACCGGGTCTGCCAGGTGGAGAATGTGTTGACTTGCTTCTGGTTAACCATCAGGCTGCTGGAAGTGAAACTACAGACTGCCAACAGGAAGCAGCTGACATGAGAGTGGCTGGAGGGGAACGGGTGGACCTCCGGGAGGACGAGCTCATCGAGTCAGATGACAGCCAAGTGTCAGAAGAGGAAGAGGAGGAGGAGGAGGAGGAAGAAGAGGAGGAGGAGGAGGAGGAGGATGATAACGACGAAGAGGAAGAAGCGGCAGGAGAAGAGGAAGGGGTTCCCAGCAGTGGTATGACTAATGTTCCCTAAATTGATTTAATACGTATTTCCACATCCACGATGTTTAGTCAGCAGGTCGAAATAGACATTTAAAATTGTTTGTCTGAATTAGACTCTTTGCGTTTTGGGGCGACGTTGGCCCAGTGTTCAGCCCTCTTGTCGCACATTGAGAAGGTCACCGGTTCAAATACCGACCAGGCCTTTCTGTGTGGAGTTTGCATGTTCCTTTCGTGTGTGTTTGCCCTGTGATGGATTGGTGAGCTGAAACTGACCCTGGAGCTGCCAAAAGCTCCGAAATGACCCACATGTGTCCTACAGCAGATAGCACATTTTAGATTTGACATTTTAAGTGTTGTGGTTTTCACGTTGTGATGTCAAAAACATTGAATTTAGCCCAAGGCAGCTGTTAGAACAGCCAGATTTGTCATACTGATGCCGTTGTGCATTTGTTTGTGAGTTAAAGAACAGAAGTCATTGTTAAGTCAGACTTCCATGCAATTTGCACGATCTTCTTATCGACTGAACAGCTGAGTGCCAGTGATAAGGGACTTCATGGATATCCTGCATGTTTTAGATGCTTCCCTTCTGTAGCACAGCATAATCTAATGGTGACGTCTTCACCAACATGTAGGTCAGGGAACCTCCAGGATCAGAGTTACAGGCCTGCTGCTAGTATTTTCTCATTTATTGTTCTTGAATTTCTTGACCTGCTCTTTAAAATAAGATTGGCTTCCAACAGAATTTTCTTATGTTTTCTACAGTATTGAATCGCTCCCGCAACTACCTCTGCAGCATCTGTCAAACCCAGCTGTCCTCCAAAGTGCAATTCAAGGACCACATGAACCTGCACACCGGAGCGCGCCCCTACATCTGTGCAGAGTGCGGGAAGCGTTTCTGCCAGGTGCACAGCTACCGCGCCCACCTGCGCACGCACGCCAAAACCAAGGCAGGAGCTCACCCCTGCCGCATCTGTTTAAAACACTTCTCTTCAGACGGGGATTTGAAGTCCCACATGTCAACAACCCACCTTGAGAAACAGTTTTTCGAGTGTGACCTGTGCAAGCGCCTCTTTGCGTGCCTGAGCGACTGTCAGAAGCACGTGCGGACGCACAGACGCACGTTCCGGTTTACTTGTCACCTGTGTCACCGCGGGTTCTTCTCTCGAAAGTCTTTCCTGCAGCATCGCAAGACGAGGTGCAACACCACTTTTAAATGCACGGACTGCACGCTGGTGTTCCCCAGGAAGAACGCCCTTCTGAAGCACAGCTTCTCCCACCTCGGCCTGCTGCCGTACACGTGCATCCGGTGCCGGCGCCACTTCCGCCTGGCCAGGCTGTACCAGCAGCACGACTGCCAGCCGTGGCGGATTCACTGCGTGGCGTGTCTGCGCGAGTTTCACAAGCAGGAGGATTTCGAGAAGCACAAGAAGGACACGGGGTGCTGGGGGAATCGGGAGCACAGCACCAAGTCGGACGAGATCAGGTGCCTGGAGTGCGGCCAGAGGTTCGACTCGTCAGAGGAGCTGAAGAAACATGCCGGGGCTCACCAGAGGGTGCTGAAATGCGCCGAGTGCTGGAAGGGATTCAGGTCGGCCTTGCTGTTGATGTCTCACATGGGCGGCCACGCCGGGAAGTCGCCCTGCCTGTGTAAGAGCTGCGGACTGGGATTCCCCCACCAGCAGAACTACGACAGTCACCTCAAGACTTGCGGAAAACCTCCTCCTGCGGTGAGTTTGGGGAATGGGAGTAATTGTTTTCTATATGCAAGATTTAATCCTGTTCTCACTTGTTTTCTGAAGCATGTTGTTTTTCTACTGTTTGTTCTGTTTTGCATCTTAATGAACTGTCGATGTCTGCTGTTGTCTTTCTAGAGTGCTTTGAAGAAACACCAGGCCTCAAAGAGCTCCTTGCCAGAGGCTAAAAAGCTCGATGCAAAGTCAGAGACATCGGAAGCAGTAAGCACAGTCACCACACCTGCGGCGGTGTCTGACAAGACTTCTGCGACTTCCAGTGAGCCTGCTCCAACGGTGCACAAGCCTGCTGCGCCGCGAAAGCGTTCCAGCAGTCGTCATCCTGCTAAAAATGGGGCTTCTGGTGCCTCCTCTTCAAAAGATGGACTGTGGAAGCTCACCTTGGACAAACAGCCACCTCCCGGTATGAATCTGGTCGTGTTCCTTCCAGTCTGCCCAGTGCAGACCGCGGAGTTACCTCTCACATCTGGAACCCCTCAGATGCTCGCCCTTCCAGCTATGCAAACTCTGACTCAGACGTCTCTCTCAGCGGTTCCTGCCGGCAGTCATGCAGGAGTGAATGCTGCTTTTGGGATGCCTGTGAACACTCCACTGGACTTTTTACCGAGCGGTAACAGCGAGTGTCCGGATACGCCTCTGGATTTATCAACAAAAGGTCCTCAAAAAAGTCTTCCTCCTGTCAAAGAAGAGCTGGAAGAAATGAAGCTTTCAGAAGTTACTGAGTGTGAAGTGGAGCCCAAGGTGGCCTCCGCTCCGAATGTGAAAACAGAGCCTCCTCCATCAGTGATGCATATTAAAGAAGAGCCTCAGAAGCCTGGCCCATATGAATCCAGTGTACTGGGAGACTGGGGACCCGCCAAAAGAATTAAGAAAGAGGCAGACCTTTGAGGATTGAAAAAATAAATAGCACGAGGCTCCCATTCCCCACTCGTATTTTTCTTTGTGTGTATGTACTTGAAGCAGTCACAAAGAACCATGACGTTTTCTGTTTTGTTCTGTTTCACCTATCATATAATGGCACATTCCAAAGTTCAGTTTGAGTTTTATTTAAGTTCTTTTGCACTGTTTATGATCTTATCAGAGTTTCTGGGGCTTAATGGAAGCGGTGCTCAACACGAATTGTCTTCGCATCTTAGATGCAGTGTGAGATTTAGTGGAAACCAGTGGTAGAGTAAGGAAAACCTATAGTGGACACAAAAAAAAAAAAAAAAAAAAAAAATCCTTTCTGCAAGCAGAATGTCTTTGGTTTGTTCTGTGATAGTATAGAACCGTGGCAGGTTTAAAGAGAGTAAATATCAAGCAGTATTTCTGAGACCTCCTAAGCTCGTTGTTATAAATGAGACGAATGGAAAATAATATATCATCATTTAAATCATACAGTTTCAATCCACAGGTCTTAAAAATATTGGAACTATGTTATTAGTTTGGCCTTATTTATTGAGGAAAGATTTTTTTTTTTTCTTCATGGTCATTGAATTAAAGCACTCTCTGGGCCACGATGTTTTGAGTCGACCTTTGGGAATTTGTTAGATACTTGTTGGTATGGAACAGTATATCATGTCCCCCTGACATTCCTACTGTACAAGTATGTTTTGATGTTTTTCTAAAGGCAAATAAACATTTTCCTCAGCGAAACATTCTGTTATGAAATTGTCGTCATGTGGTTTATTTTCACATTAACATTAGCGTCATGTTTGTGTGTAAAAACTCAATTTTAAAGGTTTTTATAGAAAAATGTTGGTGCTAAATTAATACTGCCTGTAAATATATATATATATATATATATATATATATATATATATATATATATATATATATATATAGAGAGAGAGAGATTTTTTTATTTTATTTTTTTTTTATTTATTCATTTTTTTTTGCAACCGACTCGGTTTTAGTTGATCTAAGTAGAGTTTTCTTTGCAGAAAATGTGAGTGGGAGTTCCTTGTAATATGTGAAAGTACCTGGGTGAACTGGACTTGGTCATATTGGCCTTAGTCTCAAAACACATTTAACCGTAGAAATGACAATAACTAGACTCAAAGTCTTGGTTTTGCTATACAAAAACAGTCACTTATGTTGTATTTGAGAAATCATAATAATTGAATATGGTAAATGTTTAATTCCATTTTTGAGTTCTCCTTATTGTGCTTTACTGATTTCGCCTTCTTTTTCTTCAAGCAATTTTTGAAGATTTAGCCATTTCAGCTCTGTGGATTCCTTTGATCAGTTTTCCTTCTTATTTTAGTGGTTTAATCTCCTTTATAAATTTAAGCTGTTTAGTATTTTTGAACATATTCGAAGCAATTTTATTCATATTAGTTTTTTTTTGTAATTGTTGCTGTTTATGTTGTTTTTTAATTTTTACTATGTATCTTTATATGTTGTATATTCTTTGTGGTTTTAGTGAAAAATCCAAATCCACTCACCTTGTAGTTTTAACACTAACATTAGAAACATTTTATTTATTTATTTTTGTTGAAAATCAAATCAAATTTTACGGAAATGTAAGCGATCACCCGGAAGATCACCTCTGACAAATAAACTAATACATTGATTAAAAATTATATTAATTCTTAATGGAGTTCATTCATCACGTTTGTGAGGGACCCGCATTTGTAGGATGAGCAGAATCCTAAAAAAAAAAAAATAAAAAATAAAAACATTACAATGAACATTTTTGAGAGAATTTGATCTGTGAAAAAGCTAGAGATATAAAATATAAAAAATAAAAAAAAATAAAAGAAGAAGAAAGACTACAACTCCCGTCACGTGCGTCCCGCGGACCCGGAAGTGTAACACGTGGGGACAGGATGTTGTAGGTGGGCTTCATGGAGGGGCACAGAGTAGAGGGGCTATGATGCGAAGACAATCTTTGTCTTTTATTTGTTAGTTTTGTGTTTTCCTCTCTGCTGTGACTCCGTCTGAGCGGGATAAAACCCGAATCGCTTGTCCGTGTCCAGCCGCTCCGTCTGTTTGGACCCATGGACAGAGACAGGACTGCTGATATTGTGAGATACTTTTTCCTGCTCTTTTGCTGAAACGTAACGTTACACCTGTCTGTTTCATGAAGGGTTTATGTATTTTCGTGTTTTCGGATCCCTGTGCTCTTCCCTCTGCAGCATGCTCAGTGCTCCTGGATGGACATGCACCAGTTCATAGGAGACCTGATCACATCTGGAAACGCCTCCAAAAACCAGCCAGATGTGCTGAACGCGGCGTGGGGCGTGGCTGCTGCTGCTGGAGGAGGAGGAGGAGGAGGAGGAGGAGGAGGAGGAGGAGGAGGAGGAGGAGCTGCTGCTGCTTTAGGGTTCAAGGCTGCTTCACTTGACCCTCTGCAGGACAAGACAGAGACACCAGCTGGGCGGCAGTTCCAGGCCAGGGCTCCTCACAAGAAGGGAGAGAGCAGAGACAGGAGACAAGGTGCCTTCACAGTCACTGATTATGTACATCTGATCTGTTTCCAGGGAAGTCAGGTGAGCTTGAACCCACCCAGGCAGTGTGCACAGGTGAGAAGCCCTCACCTGCCTCGCTCCTGTGCACAGAGCCTTCAGGAGGCAGCAGGGATCAGGATCACTCCAGTGATGTTTAAAATATCAGGAAACCCTGATAGGTTCAGGTTTCAAGCTTAAAATATCTATGGAATGCTCCAATTGTGTGCAATTATAGTCACTGGTGAAATGGCTAACCTCCTGAAGTGTTGTAATAGGAATAAAACAAGGCATTATGAAGTATTAATCTACAAATATAGAAGATTCACTGTTTCAACTCCATTTTTGGAAATTCTCTCTTTTCCTTTTTGCTTCTGGATCATTATTGTACTGTATCATGACATACATACACTGTAATGTTTTTCTGCTAGACGGCCCCCGGAGTTTTTGGATTGCCATTTAAAATACCTGGTTGTCATCATGAAGTGGATTTGGTTTGGCAATTTTCTCACAGAAAATATAGGCAGCCCTTAAAACCTGTAGTTTGTGGACATTTACTACATTGTAAAATTATGTTGTATGATTTTTTTTTACTGATGTGCCGAGTAGATAAAATATTACTTCAGATTGATAATAGCTTATCTTCTAATACTTTGAAAAACTGTATATATTTGTAATGTTTTGACTTCATGCCTGACAAACCTTTGTTTTAGCAATTTGTCAGTTTTTCGTCCTGTATTGAACTGAAGCCTTAACATTCAGTGAGTATGACTGTACTGTACGTGGCAAAAAAAACTAAAAGAAAACCTCACTAATAACGCGGTGAAACACATTTAAGGTAATTGTTTTGATGAATGTCTAGATTAATGGCTATGTGTTTGACTTCATCGACACTCATTCCTTTAAATCCTCTAACTGTGGACCCCTGTTTGTTTTGCTGATGTAGATGTGCATTATTACTGCACCTGCCCCGGCTGCCCGTACTCCACTTCCTCTCCTACCTTTGCGACGTTGATGCCCAGACAGTCCGCGTCCTCAGCGACGCTCTCGAACACAGCGAGCCAACCCAAAGATCTGAGCAGGAACCCCGCTGTGGGCCTGGACATGTGCTTATCGGACACCACGGTGCACAGCTCCACGTCTGAGGCGGACAGCAGGCCGTCCAACCGGCCGCACGGCGACAGTAGAGACAGGAGAGGGCCCAACAAAGACCAGCAGACTGAAACGGCGGCGTCCAGACTGTGCTCGGGCGCCTTGCCCGGCGTCCCCGTGTTCCCCTGCTTGTGCTGCCACCACAGCCTCCACGCCTGCTCCCAGATCCTGAGCCAGCAGGACGCCGCCGACTCCCGCTTCTCCCACACGCACGCCCACCATCACTTCCACCACCACCACTGCCCCTTGACGTCCTGCCTGCCGTGTCCCCAGCTCACCCGCTCTCACTCCTCGCCGCTCGCCGGTCCCTTCCCGGGCCTGTGCTGCCAGCGCTCCTGTCCCGAGGCGTGCCGCCACGAGCAGCGGCAGCCGCCACCACCGCTGCCGCCGGAGGACAGGAGCCGGGCGGCTCCCTTGGCGCTGCCGCCGCACCCCTGCATGCACTGCTCCGCCTCCTTCTCCCGGCCGTCGCAGCTGCTGCAGCACCAGCGCTCCGAGCACGCCCAGAAACCGCCCGGCTTCCTCTGCACCGAGTGCGGCCGCGCCTTCAACTCCCACAGCAACCTCCGCATCCACCTCAACGTGCACACGGGCGCACGGCCCTACTCCTGCCCGGACTGCGGCAAGAGCTTCAGCCAGTCGGGAGCTCTGAAGATCCACCGGCGGATCCACACGGGCGAGCGGCCGTACTCCTGCGGCTTCTGCGGCAGGGGCTTCCCCCACCTGGCCGGGGTCCGGGCCCACCAGAGGACCCACACGGGGGAGAAGCCCTACCGCTGCGGCCAGTGCGGCAAGTGCTTCACTCAGTCGGGGGCGCTCAAGATCCATATCCGCATCCACACGGGGGAGAGGCCGTTCGTCTGCAGCCTGTGCGAGAAAGGCTTCTCCAACCGCTCCGGGATCCGGTTCCACTACCGCACGGTCCACGGGCTGGCCCCCGAGGCCGCCGGGACCTACCGGGAACCGGCCGGTCCCGGCGGGCAGCCCGGCCGCCCCAGAACTTCCCCTGCCGCCGCCGCAACCGTCAACCCCGACAGCAGAGTTCCCAACTCCCAGGATGCTCCGGGGCCGCATGAGCACAAGCCGCCGCCGCCGCCGGCAGCGAGCAGAGGCGCTCACAGAGACGGGCTCCTGTACGCCTGCGAGGACTGCGGGCAGCGCTTTAAAGACGCCCCCTCCAGGAACAGACACCAGAGTCAGGTGCACTACTCCCACCAGGGCGGAGGGGAGGAGGACGAGGGCCGGAGGGAGGAGTTCAGCGGCAGCGAGAGGGTCCAGGAGAACGCCGAGTGAGACGGAGTGTCACCAAAACACCGGGGTTTTGTGCAAAATGCTGTAGAGTTTGATGTGCACTGCATGTTCCAGGAGGGTTCAGTTGAACCTTTGTACAAAGACGCAGACAGATCTGTCCTGAGCATCGTTCTACGTCTGTGGAGTATTTTTCTGTCACTCAGAGATCCAGCACCTGGCTGCAACGACGTGCAACTCATTAAAAAGCAACAATATGCACATTAGCAACGTCAGTCAAACTTCAGTATGAGGTTGGAAGATATTTGCTTGAAATTTTGCACATTTGCGAGGTATTTCATTAGTTACAAATTTTGATACTTCTCCGTGATTCTATAAATATGCGGTCGTTTCGCAGTCCAGAAATGTTTCCTTCAATCAGTGAGACGATTTTACATGTTCAGAATTGGAGCCACAGGTTTGAGAAGCCTTGTTGCTCACATGAGGCAAACAATTAATGTAAATATTGTAACAGGACCACTTGTTCCAATCACACACCGAGCCAGCTGGTATTCTTTGTCGATACGTTTTTATTGTGCCTTATTCTGCAGTGGAAAACTTATTACCCTTTGCTGTACTGTGACGACACAAAGCTTTAGTAACATTTTCTTACTGAATAACCTGGCAGCTGACCCTTTCTTATACACAATGCCTTGTAACAGGAAAAAAAAAAAAATTACAAATTTTCTATATTAAATATACATTTCTGTAGGTTTCCAGGACCATAATAAATGAGAACAGCAGTGTGACAAATTCAATTAATAATTTAGCAACGGTCAATTCAAAAACACGGTTTTCCATGTAAAAATGGAAGAATCCAGTGGAATTTGTGGGCATTGATGTTCAGATTAGAAGAGGAAGCGCAGTAAAACATAACGTGAAGGCCATATGCTGGAAATGTTCAATTGACATTAAGGCTTTGCGATATATCTTCTCGAGCGAGAAAAGCAGTTTGTCGGGATCTCAGCAGCTTTGGTGTGTTTGCGAAAGGCTGAAAGCGCCCTGCCTCGCTGTACTTCTGTTGTACGAGTTTGAACATGTTATTCTATAATCTCACAGCGCCTCTTCCAAATGGTTAATGAGGAGAACAAGCACAGTGTCCGTTACATCTGGAGGTCACCGGAGCCACCTAGTGGTTAAATGAACTCATTGCAACTTCTCCTGAACACTGTCACAGCGCATCATTTTCAGTGCTTCTTAATCCTTTCCATAAAAAAATGTTAGAAAATACACATTGTGAGTAAAATGCTCTGTGAGGACAATTCATGTTTTCTTCAACCTGTTATATAGACGGAAAAGGTCACATTTCTGTGTTTCTGGAAAGTGCAGTGTGATTTTATCAATAAACATGATCTCCTGAGACACAACCAGGCTCCTCTCTTCTGTGTGCGTCATGAGAAAAACAAAAACAAAGCACATTTTTCTCCAACATACTTCCTGGGAGGAAAGATTTGTGTCCATATGGCTCTCAGGTCACAGTGTGTGTGCTCTTGAGTGTGTGGCGGTCCAGAGTAGCGTCGCTCCCATTGGATGACCAGCATTAGTGCGCTCCGGACCGCGCCGTCCAGCTCCGAGTCCTCTTCAGATCACACCACGCGCTCGTCTGGAGTCTCAAGCGGCCGCTTCCTCTCTGTTGGCGCTCGCGGTTCTCACAAAGGCTCTTCATAAGTGTGCTTCTGCAGCAGACAGTCCCGTGACGTGGGCTCTGCGTACACGGCGCTGACCGGTCTGGGGCCGCTGGCGTGGAGCACGGGGGTGCAGTAGCCGTTGAACAGCATGCGGTGCGACGGGCAGTCGTACTGGCCGTGGCCCGGCGCCGGGGCGGCCGGGGCGCGGCACCCGTGGCCCGTCCCCATCAGGGCCGGCGGCTTGGGCTCGGGCGGCTGCTCGCTGAACGGCGTGGCGTACTCGGGCTCCGGGGGGAGGGGCTCGGCGTACTCCGGCACGCTGCCGGGAGTGTCGTAGTGGCTGCACGTGAAGGGAGTGGTGTAGCCCTCGCTGGAGGACGGCCTGAAGGTCGAGCCCACCTTCTGCCCGAGCGCCGTCAGAGCCGGCTCGGCGTAGTCTGGAAAGACGGACATGAGTTTTTATTTCTAAAAGCCTTTTGTTTAATAGTCAGAAGAGAGGACAAGGATTTTCCATGAAACCTATCTTCATTTGTTTTTTCATGTTGTGTCCCCCTTTTCCACATTGAGTCAGGCTCACAACAGTGGAGTTTGCATGTTTTCCCTGAGCACACATGGACCAGTGACCTGTCCGGTGTGTATCCTCCCTACACCCATGGTGAGCTGGTTCCATCAGCTCAGAACCCTGAACTGGACAAAGCAGTTTGAAACACGTCTTTTCAACACTCAGAACAAACTAAAACATGGTGATAAATGTGGACCCCAGTTTAACGAAATCTGAACTCATGACATATCCTAAAATATAAATAAAATGAAAAAAGGATGAAACAATTTAGTTTATGAGGAATAAAATTGAAATATATGGAAGTTTTACTCTTTACATTATCAAAGAAAAAAGCTTTAAATTGTATTCAGATTGAGATTTTTGGAGAGAAAAAGCATCAAGTTCTCCATCTAACCCAAGAAATCTCCCCCACAGTTTAATGTTGTGATTAAACTGTTCTGGTGTATGAACAAGACTTTTACTTGACATCTAATTCAAATATGCAGAAAACAGAATCAGTAATACATATAATTAGGAAAAAAAGTGACTCTTGAAATCTGTCTTTCAATAATGTTGACTGAATGCAGACACAAAGTCTGAATTTTAATATTTTAAGAGTAAAGTTTTCTTCTGATGGCTCTGAGAAGACACACACACACACACACACACACACCGCCTCACCACTGCGGAGTGTGTTGAGCAGCCTGTGCAGTCTTATGAGGGTTTTCACGCCACAGTTTTCTTCTTGATCTTCTAGATCTTTCCTTGACTTTCACTGTTCCTTCTAGCTGCTATTTCTTAATTACACAGGAGACTACTGAACGGCCAAGCTGGAAACCCTTTGAAATCTTTTTATAACCTTTTCAAGCTGTGTAACCATCAATTAAATAAAGTTTTACATCTTGGGGTAGTTTGTTTGGAGGAGCTCGTGCCAGTTGAGGCTTTAACATTAATTTCCCACCACGGAGCATCTAATGACACCTAAAGCTGACAATTAATGATTTACAGGGTTCAACAGACAACTTCACTCTCCTTTAATTTTTAACTTTGAGAAATAAAACAAATGAGTCAACGGTTTAAATATGGAAGATATGATCCATTTAGAAATATTTATTGTGAGGACTGTCATAATTATATAATGAAAACGTCATGTGAGGCCTGGAGGTTCCTCAAGAGCTCAAACTCAGAGCTATTTTAATTAGACGGGCTGCAGTGAGGGCCTCGATTGTCTCAGCATTGACCCTCCATCCTGTTTATCAGCACAGCTCTGAGTGAAGGGCCTCCTCATCGGGGTGGGGGCGGGGTGGGGGTGGGGTGGGGGTGTTGGAGGCAGCGATGGGACTGGCGGTGGGGGTGCTGGGAGGGGGGTGCAGGCTCTGCGTCCTTTATCCAGCTCCAATTAAAGGGTCTCTTTCAGAGAGGCTCCGCGGACCAAAGAAAGGAATGTTTATACTGTGACTGGGTGATGGGCTGAGCCGGGGTGGGGGGTGGGGGGGTGGGGGGGCTGCGGAGAGGAGTGTTTGCCTCCAACTGACCACTGAGTCACAAAAGCGGGAAAGACGTGACGGGCCGGAGAGTTTGAGGGGAGCTGTAAAAGCTGACGGCCGCGATCTGGGTTTGAAAGATAAATATCCGGACGTTCTTACCGTTGAGGGGGGGGTTCGGCAGTGCATCATGGACATTTCGCTCCAGGGGATAGGAGATGAGCTCCGACTGTGAGCAGGGAGGACTTTTCACTTTGAAACTCTGACAACCTGTTGGAGACAAAAACACACAAGTGTTAGTTTTTCCTTGAGGGCTTGAGATTCACACGGGAGAAAACTAAAGCAACATGACCTACTTGTGGGCAACGAGTACTTCAGCTGTGAATCTTTTTTCCTGAAATAAAAAAAAAAACCCAGCATGGATCAATAAATACTACAAGTTAGAATTCAGTATTATTATAAGTCACTGACAAATAAAGGGAAAAATAAACATGTAAATGACAATTTAATCGTTTTTCCATTTTTGAGCATTTCTTTTATTTTAATAAGAAAAAAACACACATGAAGAGATATTTGATTAGTTTGAAATATAACATTCTAAGATCATTTATTGGGATTGTCTGAACATAACCTAATAATCTATAACTTATTGGCTAAAATTGAAAAGAATGAAACAAGACCTGACACTTTAGTGTGAAGTTTGAATAAAAAAAAAAAAAAAACTTTCCCATTCTGTTACATGCGTTATGTAATGTTTATATCCTTTATTCGACCAGGAACGTTGTGTGTTCCAGTTCAATGTCCATTACTGCACCGTACCTTCGCCTCCACCAGATTCCAACCAACAAACAGCTCCCGCACATTATCAGGCCCAGGACCACGCCCACCGCCACCATCGCCGGCTGGCTGGAGCCTGAAACGGTGTCAGCGTCTGAGTAACAAGTGCGAGGCAGGAATGCAGTTTATTGATGATAAGAAACACCGTGGTGGCACATACTGTGTGTTGTTTCCACTAACACCGGTCCCTCTGTGGAGGCCGTGGATGGGTCTGGGCGTGATGTGCCCACGCTAACTTTGATGGACGGAGACTCTGACCAGCAGGAAAAAAACCACATTTGCAGTATTCAGACCGATGATCAAACATTCGGCATGCATTTGCCATTTTTCTCGCTCACCTCCGGATGAACGTGACCTCGGCGTGACCTTTGCAACAGGACAGCCGAGAACTCGGAGCTGGGCGGAGACCCTGCCGTGCCAGGTGAGCGGCTGCAGGCGAACAAACCGAGCCACCACAGGAGGGAGCAGGCTGTTGAGCACCCTGAGGTGGCCGTCGGTGTAGGCCTCGAACACCTGAGAGCACATGAACACGGCGGTAACCTCACTAAGAGCACCGACGGCGAGCGCTCCACCGATATCCACGGCCACACGAGGCTTCATGTCAATATGTGAACGTGAAAGCCTGCAGTGCCACACCCACCTTCTTCTCTTTGCTCAGAGCGCCTCTGTAAAGCTTCCAGTTCTTTCTGTCTTTGCTAAAAAGGAGAACGTAGGTTTTTATGTAGTACTCATTTGATCCCATTGTCAATATTCCTGAGGAAAAAGAAAGCAAGTTTTTGTTTTTAGAGGTGCGGTTTGCGGTGAAGTTCAGCGTTTTCACTCATAATGGAGACTTGTTGATTTTGTACCGGTGATGGTGCTTCTGTCGCTCAGCTCCATCTCCACCCACGGGTTGGGATCGGCGCTGTCCGCTGCCCACAGGAGGAACTCGTGGCTGCGGTCCATGTTTCTCGGGGACCAGAACATCCTGTGCTCTGCACCGTTCTTATCCCAGAAAGACGAGGCGTTTAAACCAGACACAGGCAGGATGTTTTTACATTCTGTTCAGAGAGCAGAGAGAAGGTTCTGATCAGAAGAAAACTTTACCGAGAACCGCACTGCGGGGTTTCTGTCATGAATTCACAAACCGAACAAAAGGAATATCTAAAACGTAAAACTCTGCAGCGTGTTTTCAGGAATGTGCTTCAACATGCGATGTTTCCTTTGAGAGGTTTGACTGCATGCAGGCACAGATGCCACATGCGGCACATACCTTGGCTGAACAGCAACTTCTTCTCTGATAAAGATCCCCTGTCAAAAGAAGACAACTGAATAGTTAGTCCTTGTGATTTATGGAAAGAAACCTTGAAATAATTTGGACAGAACAGATATTTCCACATGTTACTCTAATCACTCAGTTTCAGATCACGAATCCAATATTTTCAGAAAAACCCACGTTTTAGACAGGATTCCATTCGCGAACGTGGATTCGTAAAGCGTCAGGCTTTTCTCCCGATTCACAGTGATGCGACCTCCCAGACTGTCGGACGTGGCTCCAGCATGGACCGCCGACTTGCACAGGACCGAGGTCTGCGGCAGAGCAGAAAGGCGGACGAGCTTTCAGCGACAAATCTGTCACAAAATGTCTGAGACGGTGAGAAAAACCGTTTTTGCGTGCTCACGTCTCTGTAGCCGGATTCAGCGTTCCCCCAGACGTCGCCCGTTACATTCCTGCATCCAGCGGGGCAGTAAACCCTGAGAGGCAGCAGCACAGCCTGTGAGAAACACTCGCAGCTACGATGAAGCACACCTTCGAGGCAGAAACTTACCTCAAATGCTGCGAGTTAAAATGAGATCCTCGGCGGACGCAGGAAATAAGGTCTGGAAAAACAATCAAAACACAACACAGGTGATGAAGAGCAGCTCAAAAGTGTGTGTGGGTGAACTTTTTAACAGTGTTTTGGGGGGACGGTGTGTCTTACATAACAGTTCCCACCATTCGCTCATACATAAATGCAGATTGTGTGTGAGACGAACTTGTGCTATATTAGGGGATGAGCGGCCCTCGCTCTTGATGTGACTAAGCCCTTTGTTGCTGCGGCTCCGTCACAGTTCACCAGCGCAGCCAGCGTCCCCCGCCAACAGACAGCGGCTTGTATGTCTGAACATGAGCTTAGCTCCAGACACCGGTGGATTTCATAAACAACTCAGCAAAAAAACAGGAAATTATGAGCGTGTACAGTACAGATGAGCTCACCCACAGACGAGAACTATCTCTAAGTATAGACTGGGGTTCATAGTAAGCATGTCTGCGCGCTTATTAAACTTCACACAAACTGTCTTCAACATAAACTCAATCTGGAAACATCTACGGAGTCTGTCCACATCTAAGTTTGCAGCAGGGATAGAAAGAGGTACAGACCTAATATTTGAGGATGAAAACATGATAATTGGGCCGAGCAGCTTTATGGGAACTAACACGGGACAACAGTGAGTTTGTAGTCACTAACAGGCTAATGAAGAGGAGGAGGAGGAGGAGGAGGAGGAGGAAGGGGTTGGCAAGTCTGTCCAAGTGACAGACTGAAGCCCGAGGCCTCACTTCATTCAGTCTGACTCCTTTTTTTTTCCTCGGCGAAGAGGAAGATGGAGGATGAATGCCAATAAGCAGTGACTCATATGGTCACACACAAGAAAGCACCCACAAAATTCAATATTCGCTGCGACGCTGGTGTTGAAGCTACTCTGTGTAAACTTGTAAACATGCACACTACAAATCAGGCGTTTGCAAAGCTGAGATCACCGCTCTTCACACGCCGCAGACATCACAACACAACAGAGATACTCCACAACACAATGAGACATAAAACCCAAACAAATAAAGCTTTTTTTTTTAAAACATCCATAATGAATTCTCGGTTTATTGCTTGTATAAAGTCTGAACTGATTGCAGGCTCCATACCTGCTCTCCAACAATAAACATTTCAATGTAGTGTCTTTTGGGTCATGTTAAATAGTTTGACATAAACACTGAAGCAGCTAAGGTAATGTAGGAGCAATTATTCTCCAAAAATATGAAGAAATCAAAAACATCATCCAGGCTGAAGGCAACGAAAGTGAAAGCCAGAAGGGAACGTAGGCAGAAAACCGCCAACTCTGTTAATGTGTAACTTGGTGAGATTTTAAAATGGTAATTCATGGGACAATATAAACAGACAGTGCTCTGAGCACTCCGTTTCATTTTATTACGGCCCAGAGGCTTCGGGCAGAACTTCCTGGGTGCTCTTCCTTTAGTTTATACTTTCCATTGAGTTTTGAGGCTCAGCTTCCTGCGTGAGCTCGTTTTGTGTTGAAATATTACCTCCTCACTGTGACGACACAAGTAGTTGTGCATTCCATACATTCATATTTCTGCTGTTCAGCCATGTGTGATTATTACTATTATTATTATTATGACAATTTACCTTATTATTTCATATGCGACTGACTGACGGACTCTAACCCTGCAGTTCGATGACTGCTCCGGAGTATCAGCCTCTGAAATCCCTCTAAATATCTTCATTAAAATGATCAGCGAACCAGAGAGTCACAGACCTACCTGGATACTGCTCTGTGGCGTAGGACAGCAGGAACCCTCGTCCAGACCGGTGCGGGCCTGACCTGAACGTTACGGTCGCTTCATTGCTCTGGAGCGTTATATTTTTTTGTGCCGCACTAAGTTTCCCGCACGCTGGACCTGAGGGTGAGAACAAAAGCACAGAAGCATCAGCACGCTACTTTTAAGACTTGAGAAACCATCGCTTGTCATTGATTAAACAAATGTGGAGGATCTCAGTCGGTCTGTCACCACAGCTTATTAACGTGCGATGGCGAGCAGAGAGATGCACATTATTATGTAGAAAGTCTAAATGTAAAGGGAGAGAAGACGAAATACAGTCACGAGCCAGCCTTAGCCGAATCTTAATATAAACCTGAATCCGCCTGGATACTCCTATCTCGTGCCTCGACCCTCATTTTGGTGTGCTGTCAGTTTGTCATGCCCTCAGGACCTGACTTTGCTAAGCCGGCTGCAGATCGTACATATGTGTGTTGCGAAATTGGGTCCGCCTTTTCTGCCAGTGTGTCAATCGAATGGCATGCCCTGCACGGCTGCTACGGCGGCGGCTGGAGGAGCAGCAGTCGTGACGGGCAACAAATCATCGGTACGCTGTAGAGCCATCACCAAACGTCGATCAGAATCGTGAGCAGAAGTAGAAATGCACGCAGGAAGAAAACTCACCCAGAATGCTTTGTCCAGTTTTATCTGTGATCAGCAAAGAGCCGTTGCCGCAGCCGGGACTGCTCTCAACGTCAAAATCTCCGAAAAGCAGCAGCAGCGACCGGCCCTCCGGCACGCGGAGCCTCCACGTGCACCAGGTGTTACTGGGGTAGGTGCCTGGGTAGTTCTGGGAGGCGACGGTGCCAGACTCCACTCCCAGCACTGTGTGTCCACAGCCATTACCTGATCATCACACAAGGAGAAAAAAAGGTGAGAAAAAAGGTGCTTGGATAAAGCATTATACTCCAGCTAGGAACTTTTTCTGTGCTGTCTCTGAACGCCTATTCAGATTTTCATTTCAGTTCAGATTTTCTTTCAGCCATTTGTAGGCAGATGAGTAATCAGCATAATTTGAACATGCACAACAGAGCAGAGCGTGTCCATACTCCTCTGACGGTCCTGCCACATGACACAACTATCTACTATCACAAAACCCTAAGCTGAAGCAAAATGACTCAAAGGGATGTTGTTTTTTTCATATGAATTAGTTTCTTTGAATAGTTCGTCGGTGTTGATTTATTGCTTCCTTTGACCCGAGGTTGCGATGACTAACACTTGAACTGGAACAGAAAGTGCAAATATTTATATCGTTTCACATCCCCAGCAGCCTAAATGAGTCAATTCCTACAGTGATTAAAACACATAGATTAGTGCTGTGTGGGCGGTTTGCTCTAATCCTAACACAAAAAATGTCCAGACGTGACGTCTTCCTAGAATGGTCAAAACTTGAGGAAGGCACCAGGGTGAGTCTGAACCTAAACACTGCGCCTGTCCTTATCTTCCATATAAGGCTCCTGGACATTTGTTGGGGAAAAACACTACAGGATAACCTTCTTCTCGCCCGGTGTCACACATCCTGCGTCCCACCGGCCTTCTCCCCAACACCTCTCCAGCTCCTCATATCGCGCCGCTCTGAATGTGTTTGCCCCTCCTGAAGTCCCCAAAGGATTCCCTGGAAATTCCACAGTGACATACTGTAACAGCAGGAAGCAGACTGCGGACCTGTCACTTTCCGGTGGGAGGCCACAGAGGCAGTCATGCTGGGGAAGTTCTGGGTGGCCGGCAATTGTCCCCTGCTCACTGAACTCTTTCGCCTACGGTCTGTTTATCAGCTTCTTCTGCCGTTGGGTCTCTTACCGAAAGGGATACACGCTCCTCAGGCATATGGAAAGAGATTTAATTACAAAGAACTCAAGTCAAACTTGGTGGCAGGGTTGCAGACAGTCAATCGGGAGCACGGCAGCAACACTGTGTTCCACCGGCGGCTCTGCTGGCAGGTCCTTACAGGTCCGCACTAGCAGACAGGATGTTCACCTGTGCTGCCTGTCACTACATCGCCTTATCCAGTCCTGTGTGTCAGTCACTGCGCTGTAGCACATTCGCTGAAACGTTTTCCCCTCAAACCGTGGCCCCACCTAACGCAGAGCAGAGCACATCTGCCAAGTGGAGAAAATGATTCAGAATAAATAATTTACTCTGGGCTTAATCACCTTCCTGTATATGAGGAGCAAATCCCCCGGAGACGAGCAAAAACAACAATGGAGATTTGTGGTATGGCTGGCTGCTGGGAGTCACAGTCTGCAGAGTGACTACTTGTTTGTGTGTGTGTGTGTGTGTGTGTGTGTGTGTGTGTGTGTGTGTGTGTGTGTGTGTGTGTGTACAGACAGTGATTCATACTGAGCTTGACCACTGCCTTGGAAAAAAGGCAGTGTGAAAGGTGGGCTGATAGCTGTGTAGGTAAACATGCACAGCTACAGACTATGTGAAGAATGCTGCCAGGACATCACATATGCGACCTTTGTACCTACTTCACCTCTAAATAATTACTTTAATATACAATTTAAACACCGATGGTATTCTCTCAGATAAGAAAAATAAATAAAACAGGCAGCAAAACACGACATGTACACTGTAAATGCACCCAGGTTCAAGTAATACAATGCACAATTCAGAAACATCAGTACTTTGTATCTCCGTGTGATAATAACAGTGTTATAATGGATAGAAACTGAGTTTTTAATAAAGAAAGTCATTTGTACGGATTTTGCTCCGAGTTTTTGTTGTTAAAGACGAGCACATTCGTCTTTAACAACAAAAACTCGTAGTAGAATCCGAATATCAGTTCGATTAAACACCTTTTGGTGAGCAACATGACAGGAAGATGTTGGAAATCCGGGTTGGTCGCAGTCTTATCTTATGAGAGGTTTTCTTACCCTGCTGTCCGCGGACAGCCGCGGAACAGACGCTCAGAGCGACCCAGACAGCGGGGAGAAGAGACTTCACAGCATCCCCGACGTTTTCCCACTTTATCCGCATGATTTCCAGCGCTGTGCGCGCATAAAGGTAAGGTGCATGCCTCGACGGCTGAAGGTTTCTGCTTCAATAAAAAAAAAAAAAAAAGTTAAGGCAGAAAGTACTGCATATTTACTATTGGCCACGAGGCCAGAACTCCGCTTCCTATTGGTCCTCGCGACTGTCAATCAAAGCGTCTCGGGCATTCCATTCCCAAATAGGGGGTGGGCTGATTTGTAGGTGTGTGCAGAGCGGAGTTAACAGCAGAGCAACACTAATGATTTACTCCCAGCGAAGATGGAAGCGCTCCTTACCTTGTTATGATGGATCTTAAGAGCTGTGCTGCAAACAAACTGAAAGTAAACTTTTCTTTCACAGTCGGAAAAGTCTCAAAACAACAAAAAATAATGCATATTGAACAGTTATATTCAACCTATTTAGAGTTCAGGGGGGCAAATTCAGGCCAGTTTGTGGTAAAGTGGAATAAAGTCTCAAAATATTTATAAAATAGCCCATAAGTAACAAGTGAGGCCTCTGAAGCTTTTCCCTTCCTTGGTTTCACAATCTTTTCTCTTCAGCGTGTTTACACCAACTCACTCCACAGTGGCTTTAGTGCTGCTGTGATTCATTGTCAACAGAAATTACACAGATAGCTCTCATTACTGCATGATGTCCGGATTGGACCAGTTCACATGTCGGGTTGGGTCCACAGGCCATATGTTCCACACCTCTGATGCTCCCTTTTCTCAGAATTGATTGAATCATAGAATTGAAAGAACTGAATTATGTACACATTATTTGGACATCCTAATTACAAAGATACAATTAAAAGTAACCGAAAAAGTTACTTTTTTTTAAGTAACTGGAGAGTAAATCTTGTTTTATAAGGTAATTAGTAAATGTGATTTAATAATTTTTCACATTAACCTACATAACACAGATTACTAGTAAAATAGTGCTGATGATTGGACTATCATTAACACCTCTTGTTCTTTCCTGTTTTTTTTTTTTTGCCTGTGCTTTCAAGTACAGTCAGATCGACGCTTTCATCCCCTCAAACAAACATCCCTGCAAAGTCTGCCATCTTCTGGTGGAACACGATTAAAGACAAACGTTGAAACGTGTTTTTGAGTACTTGTCTTTGATGCTTAATAACCATGTAATCCAGCCACCTTGTCATGTATTTGGAAATGTATTGGTCTCTGTTGAGTATGTGCACAGTTCAAAATACTGAACACACATTTTTATCGCTAATGTCTTTTTCTTCCCCAGCAGAGAGATGATTGTCACACAATTGTTACACAATAGTTTTAACAAAACTTTCTTATTTTCCTGGGAATCACACTTTGAACATAGATACATTTTTGCAGATAAGTGATTGGTTAATTGCAATAAAATAAAATTAACAAAGTTACTTCTTCTTTCAGTGTTTTTCGTTTTGTTTTGTTTTCTTTGATTTCTTTCTTTCTGTCTTTCTTTCTTTTTTAGAAAAGCACTCCTACTTTTTAACAAGAGTACTTTTACTTGTAATCAAATTTAGTTACAGTAGTAGTAGTAGTAATACATGCCACATGTGGAGGACTCCATTTACAATTTAAGACATGATAAAATTCTGCATCTCTGGAATCAACCCGCCCACCTCCTGACACATTATACAAACATTTAAAACTTTGAGTTAGGTCACCTCTTATCATCTTAATCTTGATCTTAACCTCGTCTTTATCCTTAATTATTGTTAGTTTCTCTTGTCTAAATCTGATGTTCGGAGCCCTGTGGCAGCTGCTGTTCATTATTTGGGAATCCTGAATGGTTATACATCACTACTATGGGCTATGTGTGATTGGTTAATTGTGTCAGTGGTCAGTCTGTTATCACACTGTCATGCTCCTTTACATCTGAATAACTCTCAGTAAATGCCGTGATTTCAGAGATTCTTACATTAATATTATTTTTGTGGACAAATATTTCAAGATCAGACTAATTACAAATGAAATCCATCCATCCATCCATCCATCTTCAACCGCTTATCCGGGGCCGGGTCGCGGGGGCAGCAGTCTCAGCAGAGATGCCCAGACTTCCCTGTCCCCAGACACTTCCTCCAGCTCTTCCGGGAGGATCCCAAGGCGTTCCCAGGCCAGCCGAGAGACATAGTCTCTCCAGCGTGTCCTGGGTCTTCCCCGGGGTCTCCTCCCGGTGGGACATGCCCGGAAAATCTCCCCAGGGAGGCGTCCAGGAGGCATCCTGAACAGATGCCCGAGCCACCTCAGCTGGCCCCTCTCGATGTGGAGGAGAAGCGGCTCTGCTCCGAGCTCTTCCCTGGTGACTGAGCTCCTCACCCTATCTCTAAGGGAGCGCCCAGCCACCCTACGGAGGAAGCTCATTTCGGCCGCTTGTGTCCGAGATCTTGTCCTTTCGGTCATGACCCACGTCGCCCGGTATGGTATGGCACAAATGAAATCATCATTTACAAAAGTCATTATCTTTAAAGATAACCCATGAATTTAACATTTTACAAAAAAAATAAGCGTTGTTTGTGCTTATGCATTGAAATTAAAAAAAAAAAGGAAGAAGAAAGGAATATGCATGTAAAAATATTTGTTTGAGTTTGCAGACATTGTGACAGCCAGCCTGCTCATCAGAGTAATCATTCTCAGGTGTGGAGCTCTGGGCAGCGCCTGCACTCTGAGGCACACTGTGCAGGTAAAGGCTCCTGCATACTCCTGGCAGCTGGCAGTCTGCAGGGCGCTCCTCTCTGCTGCACTGTTAAAAGTGAGAAGTAAAACCTCAAGACTGAGCGAAGCAGACGTTTCCTGCGGGCTCTGCTCGGACCCCAAACAGCAGTCCTCATCCTCTGAGCTCTCCCCTCCCTGGCTGGACCCGGTTTCTTGGGTATTTTTATGTAACCGGCTGGTTTCATAAAACCGGCTGTTCTACATTTCTCTCGGTTACACTTTTGGCGTTGTCGGCAGGATTTTATGCGAACATGACTACAGTCAGTCTTTCATAATCAGAGGAGCCTTGACTTGAGCTGCAACCTCAGCCCCCATCAGTTCCTCTACGATCGTCAGGGCGAACTCGAAGCTGGTTCCTGGCCCACGGCTGGTGATGTAATGTCCATCCTTCTGTACTCGAGCCTCTGAATATTTATAGTGGTCTCCTGCCATCATCTTCTCCTTGGCGCCGGGGTGCGTGGTGACGGTGCTGCCGTAGCCGATGCCGTGAGACAGAAGAGCAATGGGACCTGCACAGATGGCTGCGATCAGGCCTTTTCTCCCATCCTGGTCCTTCAGCACCTCCTTCTCAGCAAGCAGGCCATTATGCGCGCGAGTGTGATAATGCCCGTGTTTCATCTGGCCCTGCTAATCCCCCTCACGTTGCCAGAACTCAAGCTGTTGCTGTGGCTTCTCAGTCAACGGAAAACTAGAGCCGCCTAGTGTGCAGAGCCAAACACTAGGTGGGGAACTGGCAGGCTCTGCAGACCCTAGCCAAGCAGATGAGGCGCTGGTGGCCCGGTTAATTGCCCCTTGCCCCCAAGTGGACATTAAATTGGCAGGGGTTGAGGTTAGGTGTGTGTTAGACACAGGGTCTATGGTATCCACCATTAGAGAGAGCTTCTTCCGAAAACACTTCAGGGATAAGTTGAAGTCTTGCCACTGGTTACAACTTCGAGCTGCTAATGGTTTGGGGATACCTTATGTAGGCTATATGGAACCTGATGTTGAGGTGTTCAGCAACTTGATTCCTAGACGAGGTGTATTAGTGGTGAGGGACCCCCCAGAGCAGGCCACCCCATCTGAGGCTCCAGGGATTTTGGGAATGAACATTATTAAAGCCTGTTATGATGTTCTCTTCGCGGAGCATGGTCCTGCATTGTTTAACGTTCCTGGTGCATCCGGCGTCCCAGAGGCATGGTTGAGAGCCCTCCAGTTCTGCCAGCAGACAGATACCAAGACCCCTAGTCCCCAGGCAGGGTTAGCAAGGCTTAGGGGAAGGAGGTCAGTGTGGGTACCTGGGGGTACTACCAAGGTGGTTGCCGTTACTTGTTCAGAACAGTTGGGGTCTTCTGGGTCGGTCTTGGTGGAGCCCCTCACCTCGGAACATGGGCTCCCAGAGGGGCTGTTGGTTTCCCCGGCACTGGTCAAGGTTATCAGGGGCACTGTTTACATCCCGGTGGTTAATGTTGGTGTTACATCAGCGGTGCTTCACCCTCGTCAACCCGTAGGGCTTCTGTCGCAAACAGAGGTTGCAGGTCTGCCACAGGGGGTTAGTGAAGTCAGGCCTAGACAGCCACGGGGAGTTGCCACAGTGAACTCTCAGGTTCAGGGGAGTAGCTCGGTGCAGGAACAAATCAGGGCTCTGGATTTGTCTGTTCTTTCAGAGGTGGAGCAGCATAAAGTGAGGGCTCTGTTGCTGAGTCATGAGCCGGTGTTTTCTGCATACGATGGTGACCTCGGCTGTACCGACCTAATCACGCATGACATTCCGCTCCTTGATGATGTCCCGGTGCGGCAGCGTTATAGGCGTATTCCTCCGTCCGAGTATGACACCGTTAAAGCCCACATTCACCAGCTGTTAGAAACCCAGGTGATAAGGGAGAGCTGTAGTCCGTATGCTTCCCCTATTGTGCTGGTGAAGAAAAAGGATGGGACTCTGCGTCTTTGTGTGGACTATCGGCAGTTAAACCGGAAAACCAGGAAGGATGCCTTTCCACTCCCTCGCATTGAGGAGTCCTTGGATGCACTATCGGGGGCAAAATGGTTTTCTACAATGGACTTGGCCAGCGGCTACAACCAGGTACCAGTGACAGAGGGTGACAAAGCAAAGACTGCTTTTTGCACCCCATTTGGCTTGTTTGAATTTAACCGAATGCCATTTGGGTTGTGCAATGCACCAGGAACCTTTCAACGGCTGATGGAGAGGATGTTCGGGGTGCAGCACTGTCAGTCGTTACTGTTATACCTGGACGACATCATTGTCTTCTCCTCCTGTGTTGATGAGCACTTAAGCCGCTTGGACTCTGTTTTGAATCGCCTGCAGCAGGAAGGACTGAAAGTTAAGCTGCAGAAGTGTTTTTTCTTTCAGAAGCAGGTTCGGTACTTGGGCCATTTTATCTCCCAGGAGGGAGTTTCCACAGATCCAAGCAAGATCTCTGCTGTTGCTGACTGGCCGCATCCAACCAACGTTTCGGAGCTCAGATCTTTCCTTGGTTTCGCCAGCTACTACCGACGTTTTGTGGAGGGTTTTGCAACGCTGGCTGCTCCCCTGTATCGGTTGGTTTCTGAATCAGCTGGAACAAAGAAACGGAGGGGACAAGGCCAGGGTTTGGAGGCTGGCTGGACCAAGGGTTGTGAGGAAAGTTTCCAGAAGTTGAAGTCCTGCCTGGTAAGCGCCCCCACCTTGGCATTTGCTGACTTTTCTCTCCCCTTCATCCTTGAGGTCGATGCCAGCCATATGGGTCTAGGTGCGGTGCTGTCACAGGAGCAGGATGGCAAAGTGAGACCTGTCGCCTATGCCAGCCGAAGTTTGCACCCAGGCGAGAGGAACTATAGCTCCATGAAATTGGAATTCCTGGCCATGAAGTGGGCGATTACAGAGGAGTTCAGGGAATATCTGTGGGGCCAGACATGTGTAGTTTGGACAGATAACAATCCCTTGAGCCACCTAGAGACTGCCAAGTTGGGTGCCACGGAGCAGCGATGGGTTGCTGAGTTGTCTGCTTTCAACTACACTGTCCGCTATCGTCCAGGCCGCATCAACAAGAATGCAGATGCCCTTTCCAGGCAGGCCATGGTTGACACCCCCGACAGGCTCGGGTGGGTCCTCCCGGGTACAGCGGTGCCTGACGTCCTGCGGAAGTGGACAAAGCGGGGGAAGCAGCAGGTTGCAGTGCAGTCTGAAGTGACCGTCCTTCCCGCTCGTACCCCAGCAGATCTGCAGGTTCTTCAGCAGTCAGACCCCACCATTGGAGCCTTCCTCCACTTCTGGCGCCAGCGGAGGGAGCCCAGCCAGTCCGAGAAGCAGGAACTGAGCCCTCAGGTGCGGGGGCTGGTCCGTCAGTGGGGTCGAATTGTGGAGGCTGGAGGTCTCCTGTATCGTCGGCTGTTTCGTCCAGATGGTGGGGAGGAGGTTCATCAGCTTCTTCTGCCGGAGAGCCTCAAAGAGGAAGTGTTGATGCAGCTTCATCAAAACCACGGGCATCAAGGCATTGAGCGGACCACCGAGTTGGTGAGGCAGAGGTGCTACTGGCCGGGGATGGGCCACGAGGTGAAGGAGTGGTGTCAGCGTTGTGAGCGGTGTGCCCTTGCTAAATGCACACAGCCGAGGGTCAGAGCACCCATGGGTCATCTACTAGCTGCTAAACCCAACCAAGTGCTGGCCATTGACTTCACTCTACTGGAGCCATCCCGAGATGGAAAAGAGCTTGTGCTGGTGATGACCGATGTCTTTTCCAAGTTCACTCAGGCGATACCAACTCGAGACCAGAGGGCAGCGACGGTGGGGGACGTTCTGGTGAAGGAATGGTTTTACCGTTACGGAGTTCCAGCCCGCATTCACTCTGACCAGGGGAGGAATTTTGAGAGTGCATTGGTTGAGCAGCTGTGTGCGTTGTACGGAGTGAAGAAGACCCGAACTACACCCTATCATCCACAGGGAAACGGCCAGTGCGAAAGGTTTAACCGAACGTTGCATAACCTTTTGCGCACTCTCCCTCCAGATCAGAAGTGCCACTGGCCCAAGCATCTCCCCCAGCTGGTCTTCAACTACAACTGTACTGCTCACCAGTCGACGGGTGAGTCCCCACATTTCCTCATGTTTGGCCAGGAGCCTAACTTACCGGTGGACTTCCTGCTTGGTCATCTTCCTGAGCCCTCTGAGGGAAGAGTGTGCGACTGGGTGGTGGAGCATCGCCAGCGGTTGGACGTGGCATTCGGGACTGCCAAGGACCAGATGCGGGCAGCAGCCAAGCGGCGAAAGGAGAGACACGACCAAAGGGTGTTGGATCAGCCATTGACAGCAGGCCAAAGGGTGTATCTGCGGGACCATACAGCTCGTGGCCGTAGCAAGATCCATGACGCTTGGGGGTCCACCGTCTTTGAGGTGGTGAAGCCGCCGGAGCCAGGCGGGGTGGTGTATTCGGTCGCCCCAGTTCAGGACCGGTCTCGGGTGAAGCAGGTGCACCGGACAATGTTGAAGCCGGCCCTGCCTTGTTCACCTGTGCAGATGCGGTCCAAGTTCCTGCGGTCACCGGAAGTGGCATCAAGGTCGCAAAGTGAGGAGGAGGATGATGTGGACGATGGAGTATGGGTGGTGTTACCGGCTCCCACAGGTGATCAGTCCACCCCAGCTCACTCAGCACCCGCACAACAAGCGCTCCTGGAGCAGCAGCCTGAGGTGGGGACAGCCACATCCCGCCCTCACACCCTGAGGGACCCCTGTGCTAACCCAGTTGTGCCACGCAGAACGACCAGGACAACAGCAGGGCAGCATTCAAATGTGCATCGTCTTCCACGGTCAGTGCTGGGGGAAGCATGTCGGGCTACGGCCTCCCAGGTAATGGGGTCTGGCAGTTTGGATGAAGGCATTTTTCGCCCCTGGACTTAGTATTATTTTATCAGCGGGCCGCTGATAAAACTTGGGGGGGGTGAGTGTAACCGGCTGGTTAGTGGTGATGCCTCACAGCTGTGGCAGGAACCAACGAGCAGCTGGGTTGTGTTGGGGGAGGGAATAAATTCGGCGAGCGCACGCTTCCTCCCCCTTGGCACTTCTCTGTGGAAGCAGGTATGTGGCACAGGCTCTGGCTCTGGCTCGGCGTTGGCATATATTAATATTTTCTATTTTGTTTCTTTTTAGGTTCCAGTGTGCGGGTCGGGGCAGCCGAGTTGCCTCTGTTGCCTTGTTTTGTCTTGTTTTATTTTGTTTTTCTTTTTTTGTTTATTGCCCTTTTTTTCCTTTCTTCTGTTTCTTTCGACTCTGCCCCAGCTGGGTCAGTGCGTTAGCTGGTTGGACTGTTAGGTTGATTTAATTTGGTCTTGGTTGTCTTCTTGGTGTGATTCATTGTAGGAAACACCAGGCAAGGCTCAGGAACAGACCTGGGGGGTGTGCGTTGCTCAGCCGCGTTTTAATCAAGTTGTGTGTCGTTGCTTCTCACCATATTTATCTTTAAGGTGGCGAATATTGTCTGGTTCTGTGTCCACTGGAGTAATAATAAAGTATGTACTTTTTACCCTCTACATAACTGCCTCGACTTCCATTTCTGAGCTGTTCTACATTTCTCTCGGTTACACTTATATTTTTCCTCTCGTTTGAAAAGTTTTTTTTTTGTTGTTTTTTTTTAAAGGAAGTTTTTTTTTCATCGATTCTATGAACTGAGAAACGGAAGCAAAATAACGGAAAATAATTTCTTATGAACTCTTTTTTTTCCTTACAATATATTTTTTTTTAACTGAAAATTCCATACGTTTGATGGTGACCGTTATGTATATGTTTAAATGATCAAGTGTTGGGTCAGTAACACTGAACTTAAAAAAAAAAAAAAAAAAAAATCCCTGGCTGAAACTAAGGCATAAAAAATCTTATATATCAGGAGAGAAACCTGGTTGACACGACCGAAAAAGTCAAATGGAGAAGTTCTCCTTCACCTCCCCCACCGAACCGTCACATCATGTTTACTCCATAAAAACAACGTATTTATATTGTTCTGCTGATATCAACATCAATATGAGAGGATTTTCCCTGTTGCACTGTTACATTTTTGTTTGTGGGGATTTGTCGCCCTCTGCAGGATAAAAGATGACCTTACAGACAATAACGCCACAGTTTTGGCCGTTCAGACATATAATGGTAAGAAAAAAAAACACTGCTTCTGAAACACGGATAATCAACATATTTAGCAACTTGTATAATGCAATACACGTATTATGAACGGTTGTAATGAATTACAAGCCCTTATGGAGTCTTGTGTACAAGTGTAGTGGGATCACTGTGATTCTTTTTTCACTTTGTGGTGTTCAGATGAGAGCAAGGCAGAGGGAGTGGAGGCTACCCCATCACTGGTGGAGACATTTTGAATTTGACATTCTCTACATCCTGTCACGTTGTTTTTGAGTTTCCATGATCCTAAATGTAGTTGTGTTTCCCAGTTTAATAACCAGCTCATCAGCCCGAAGCAGTTTGTCCACCTGGCAGGGAAGGCCACTCTTAAGGACTGGAAAAGAGCCATCAGACTGGGAAGGGTTATGCTCAGGTGAGGAAACGTCCAAGAGCATTTTCTCTATTTGCAACCTGCAAATCCCTACATGGTCACTTTTCATTTGTGTTGGTCTTAAAGTCTCAGACTGTAACACACCCCAGGATGATGCAGTGAACACCACGTCTCTCACTCATCTAATTTGCGATTGCGTGGAGTCTGTCAGTTGTGTGTCTTTGCCAGGACATTCCAGGGGGAGTCAGTAAGCGGCCTTATTATGAAAGCAGGATCAAATAGCATGTTTGCAAGCTGCTGAGTGATACTTCTCACCTCTTTATCATGTTTGCACATGTTGTTAGTGTTATCAGGAGGAGGTGACAAAATCCCAGTAGGCAGTGTCTGTTCTTTTCTTGGTTATTTCAGCTGAAGCCATATCAGTGATTGTAAAGTCAAAGAAACCCCTGAGAATCTGTCAGAATCATTCAGAAAACTCAGCTATAACATCATAAAGCTTTCTCATCAGCAATATTTTCTCGGATTCTCTGCTGTGATTTGTTCAACCTGGTTCTCTTCATGCAGGAAAATGATGGATTCAGGACAGATTGACTTCTACCAGCATGACACTGTATGCAGCAACACCTGCCGCAGCACCAAGTTTGATGTGCTGATCAACAGCACACGGCTTCCCCCGGGAACCTCGGTGCAGCCGAGCCTGTCGCGTCTGGCTCTTGACCCCATCGGAGGACAGGCGCCTCCCCTGACAGGTAGATTTCAGCTGGCATTTAGTTTTATTATTTTCTCTCCTCCTACTTGTGTTCAGAATGCCATTGCATCACAGAGATGAAAGAAACAAAGACCATTAGAAGCCACTTTGACATCATTCATTAAAACAATAACAAAACATGAAAAGTCAAGTTTGAACAAAACGCTGCAGAGGTGGAGGAGCCTTTGGAGGACAGGTTTAATTCTACAACAGAGTGGAGCGCTGCTCCGTCGCGATTTCCAAACCCCACGACGTCCAATGGACATTTTGTCAAGAGGAAGAGGGCTTACACATCTGTTAAATGTGAGAATTTGTACATTGTGTGGGAGCCTGTTGAGCGGCTAATGCCACCCTGACAGCAGCAGAGGGAAGAGTCTGGGCTGGGCTGGGTGGGCTCACTCGTAATCTTCCTGACCCCTTAACCTGCATTGTTTGTTGTGAATGTCCTGCAGGTTGGGGAGGTTGTTTCTGCTGTGCTACTGTGATGCTCCTGCAGTACAAATTGAGTAATAAATATTGTCTGTTATCACAAAACTCTATTTGATATATTTATTTATTAAATGTACTATACAAACCCCAATAGAGAGGTGAGAAAGTTAAAGCAGTAGCCTTGAATCAAAACAATAGGCTGTTATCCAGATCAACTTCAGATTGTATAAAATATTTGAATTTGCCGCTTTGGGCCCCAGATCTCTCGCTCTGCTCCAAAGGTGTCCTAGAATTCCGGATGTTAGTGATGCATGTACATATTACATGTTCCTCATGTCATCTGGCAGTATGTTATTTCAATGCTCCTCTGTCTTTCGGATCATTGTAAGTTTGATTGATCCATCTTCCTAACCACAGAATTTTCCATTTCAGGGTAATGTTCTGCTGCTGAATTTGGAAATGTTTGACTTGGGGTGGATGCAGGTTCAGAACCGGACAGCTGGCCTTCAGTTCTCATCAGGGAAAACAATAGTAAAGCTGTGTGGTCTAACACATACACGACAGTCGTCCTGCAGTCTCATGACTCTCGCTACAATTGTTTGACCCCTCATTACAGCGAGGCATTGAATCTCCAAATCTGCAGATGTGTGACGTTCAGCTTCTCCTGCAGCCTGTTGCTAAAAAGAAGTTGCTGACCAACTGTAAACTGTGAGTCATGTCCCTTTATATTGCCATGGACTGTGTCTGACATTTCACACTGAGCATTTGATCTAGTTTGCTGCTGGGACTGCTGTGTGTGGGTCCTCTTGGCCCGGCTTATTGGGAGCCACCCCAGCTCAGGATGAGGGAGCCTGTCTTGTCGGGGTGGGGGGAGGAGCCAGGTGCTGGCCTATGACTTCTCCCAGTGTGGACCTCCCCAATGCATTCCCCACAATGCCATGTACCTGACTGGTGGTGGGAGTGTGTATGTATGAGTGTGCACGTGCGTGCGCATGTGTGCGATGCTTAAAAGTGTGACTGTGTGTGTGTTTTACTGTATCATATATGGGTGGTGGGAAGGACGGGCTTTCTTCTTTGTTTTAAATGCTTTAAAGTACTTTTGTTATTCTGAAAATTGCTATAACAGTTAAGTTTGACTTGATTTCTAAGTGCTTCTTTTTCTTCAAGAGCCCGGAGCTTTGATTTAAGGTCTTTTAAAGGTGACCTAATAACTTGTGTCTCTCTTCTAGTCAGTGCTCTCGCTCTCTCTCTCTCGTAGTGCCCCGGCTCCCTGTCCTATAATTCCCACCCCCTTCGTTTAAAAAGACGTTCTCTTCCTTTTAAAGGAAGGTTAATTCTTTTGGAAATTTTTATTTCCACAGTTGAATTTCCCTTGCTCATGTTGGGGTTTTATCTGTAAAAGTGCTTAGAAATGACTGTGCTGTATTTGACTCTGTATAAATAAAACTGAATTGAACTGAATAGTGGGAGTGGGTTGTGTTATACATATTAAAATGTCAATTTAAATGAAAGTGCATACTACGGAATAATGATCATATTTACACTAAATAGTCAAATCAAATGTGCTTTGTTTAGCTAAAAAAAACAACAAAAACAATGCTGGTTTAAAACCAATACATTGCTGCAAACTCCTCCGTCAGCAACGTTCTAAATAACGTCATCTAATTGGCATTGTTGCTCATTGTCATATCTAGGTGACATCAGATGACGTAATTTAAAAGATACATTGTTGCCGGCTAATGAGTGAGGAAAGTTCTGAATGACGCCATCTTATTTGTATCGTTGCTCATTTGCATATCTAGGTCAAATCGAGCATCATCGAGCCCAGTGATGGGAGTAAAGGTGTTAAAACAAACGACGTTGCTAATAATAAAGATTTTGAGTAACGAGTCATCGAATTGCTTTATTCCAGGGTTACAACGCCGTTACTTTTACTGACAATATGAGGTTCAGTTTTGGCTTTTCCTTCGCTGGAGTCCAGCTGAGCCGTGGAGCATCAGGTTTGTAGATTACTGTTCTCTTTTCGGGAAAAACGTGGAAGAATTGAAAAAAGAAATATTGTGGTTCCCCTGTCTTACCCTACTAAAAAATGTTAGTTATTCCCTGTTTATATAAAGGTTGAGTTCGGAGTGTTCGTATAAACGTTTCTTCAGTGCTCCACGGTGAAAAAAGAAACCTCCTCTGAAGTAAGTCTTTTCTCCGGCATTACAGGCTTGAAGAATCTTCGGCCAAACCTCCTCCCTCTCCAAATCCTCCTGAGTCAGGTCCTCAGCAAGTTTTTCAACAGTAATGCTCTCATAAAGTCTATATTTCATAAGCTTCTAGCTTCTGTCATCTTTGCTTCAAAAGTTAAAAAAAAAAAAAAAAAAATGCAGCTGCAGACAAATTCATTTGGGTAAATTTCCCCATAAATAATTTTCCTCCAAACAGGACAGACAGCCGCACCGACAGTCCCTCGTAGAACAAATAGCAAACCCTGCCATCTTCTGGCGGAGCGCGCGCAATAACAACAACAACACAACAACAAAACGCAACACGCAACTATCCTCGGGTGCCGGGGTAATCCAGACAATACGAACAGAACAGCGAGTTGCGGGTTTATTCTAAAGTCATTCACAAGAAGTTCTTTAAAAGCAGTTTTCCGTCTTTCTTCAGTGGCGCGAGACGCGTTTCCGCCACCGGCCGCGGTCCTCTGAGCCCGTGCGCGCACACCGAGCCACATAAGAGCAGTTTGACCGATTTACACATCGCGTGCGAACTAACCGCTTCTCGTGACAGCGGGACAGATGCTTCTCAGGCGAGCGCTGCCTTCACTGCAGGAAGTGCAACGGGGGCGCACGGCGCATGCGCCGGCACCGCTCCGACCAGCGCAGGATGAGCCGTCCTCTGCTGTGAAAAAAAAAAAAAAAAAGAAAAAAAAACGGTGAGTAAAACTATGACAGTCTTCAGTTAAAGTAGCGGGTCGGGTGTTTTTGAGTTTGAGTGAGGATCCGCTGTGCGAGTCTGCGTTCCTGTGCGAGAGGCGCGCGCTCCCCGCGGTTTGTTGTCGGGTGTCCGGGTGTGCGTGCTGCCGCTCCGACAGACGTCAGATTGAGTGTGGGTGAAGGAGGGTGAGCGAGGCACGCAACTGTCCGTGCCGGAGTTACTGATCCAGCAAGGAGACACATAATAAGACCGCGGAATGCGTTGAGCAGTTTATTGCAATGTTTTACAGCTTGACACTGTGCCTAATTTCTTTGTGCATGACTGAAATTATTGATACGTGTCAGGACCAGTTTCTGACAAATACTGGGGAGGCGTTTTATTTACATTAATTGTTCCGTGGCTATTTGCATGAAGACTTGTCTTCTTGGACACAGTGTTCACTGTTGTTACTACAAATCTGTTATCTTACTTGTGACCAGTTAATACTGGAGATTTCTAGTCAAGTAAAACTACGTTTATGTTGCTAAACTGTCCTCAATTACATGTGAAAATACTTTTGTTTGAATAAACCTGCGAACTGCTACTACTACTACTACTACTGCTACTACTACTACTGCAAAAATTAAAAATACCAAATTCATTGGTTTCTTTTTAAAAGCAAAGTTAATTGAAGGCTTTGAATCCAGTTTTCATGGAAACAGTAAATATATTCAAGCCACATATCTTGTACTAATAGTGGTATTTAAAAGACATGAGGCAGTGCAGCAATGACAGAAATTGAGAAGAAAAAATGAATTAAAGATGAATAAACCTCAATATATAAATAAATGAAATGGGAACAAGTGAAACAACTGAGTGTGTCTTTGGTGCAAAAAAAAGTACCTGGAACTACAATTTAAAGTGATATGACTATTTTGAATTTGTTACTTGCACTTCTGCATATATCTGATTGAACCTTCAATCTGTGCTGTGGTTGACTTATGTGTGTTTTATATGTAAACATTATCCTTTTAAATTGCATGTTCAACAAGGTCTTCTTTCAGAAAATTCATGGATGTAATATTGAAAATGCAACAGTTTCATAATATCTTGATGTAAAAAAAATCCAATTAAAAAGTGAAACATATTTACTGAAGAACTATTTCAAATTTAGAATACACCGTGTCTGCAATATCATGTCACCTCTTTCCTCACTTTTTGCTTTTAAATAATCCTCTCAGCCAAGTTTTGATAACACTTGATTGTTTTGTGACTTCATTCAGGAAATCAGTGTTTATCCTTAACAGCAATATAGAAAATGAGGCTGATCCAATGCAAGGATTATGTCATTTTAAGCCCAGGATCTAGTCATTTCTATGACAGTTGCATGCCAGAAGAGACAGTTGGGAGGCAGCTTGTTTTGAATAATGTGTGTATGAAAAAGCCCGACTGCATCATGTGTGTGTGCAGTCTGGATGTTAACATGCGTGCGTGGCCCTCTGTGCTTGCAGCTTGGCGGGGAGGGGTGATGGCGGGTGCTGAGGCCACTGTGTCTTCAGGGGAACTCATGACGGTGAAGGAAGAGGAGGGGCAGTTCAGTGGCAACAACCATAAGACTCAAGTCCTCCTGCACCTGCACCCCAGCCTGCATGGGTAACACTTCTTATATAATTTAAGAGGCCACTTGATCCTTGTTTGTACTTATGTGTTTAAAGGAAAAAAAAGAAGGATGTAAAGATATTTGTCTGAGTGTGCAAACATGTTTACATCTTAAACATAATGTCTTACTATTATCCCTGCTGATATTTACATCAATATGAGAAAATTTTCCCTGTTGCTCTGTTAAATTGTTATTTGTGGGGATTTGTCGCCCTCTGCAGGATAACTGATGACCTTACAGACACTAACACTACAGTTTTGGCCATTGAGACACATCATGGTAAGAAAAAAAAAACATTGCTGCTGAAACACAGATAATCAACACACAAATTTATTAACATATGTAATGCAATATGGTCACAATGAATTAGAAGCAGTTATGGAGTCTTGTGTACCGGTGTAGTGGGATCACTGTACGTTCTGGTGATGTTTTCACTTTGTGGTGTTCAGATGACAGCAAGGCAGAGGGAGACGAGGTGGAGTATGGCTACCCCATCACTTGTGGAGACAGCAGGGCAGTCCTGCTTTTCAAGAAGTTTGTGTGCCCTGGAATCAACGTCAGATGTGTCAAAGTAAGACGTGAACTCTAAATGACTATTTCCAAGAATTCCTCATTTGAAATATTTATGTTGAATTTGACATTCTCTACATCCTGTCACGTTGTTTTTGAGTTTTCATGATCCTAAATGTAGTTGTGTTTCCCAGTTTAATAACCAACTCATCAGCCCGAAGCAGTTTGTCCACCTGGCAGGGAAGGCCACTCTGAAGGACTGGAAAAGAGCCATCAGACTGGGAGGGGTTATGCTCAGGTGAGGAAACGTCCAAGAGCATTTTCTCTATTTGCAACCTGCAAATCCCTGCATGGTCACTTTTCTGTTGCGTTGGTCTTAAAGTCTCAGACTGTAACACACCCCAGGATGATGCAGTGAACACCACGTCTCTCACTCATCTAATTTGCGATTGCGTGGAGTCTGTCAGTTGTGTGTCTTTGCCAGGACATTCCAGGGGGAGTCAGTAAGCGGCCTTATTATGAAAGCAGGATCAAATAGCATGTTTGCAAGCTGCTGAGTGATACTTCTCACCTCTTTATCATGCTTGCACATGTTGTTAGTGTTATCAGGAGGAGGCGACAAAATCTCAGTAGGCAGTGTCTGTTCTTTTCTTGGTTATTTCAGCTGAAGCCATATCGGTGATTGTAAAGTCAAAGAAACCCCTGAGAATCTGTCAGAATCATTCAGAAAACTCAGCTATAATATTATAAAACTTTCCCAGCAGCAATATTTTCTCGGATTCTCTGCTGTGATTTGTTCAACCTGGTTCTCTCCATGCAGGAAAATGATGGATTCAGGACAGATTGACTTCTACCAGCATGACACTGTATGCAGCAACACCTGCCGCAGCACCAAGTTTGATGTGCTGATCAACAGCACGCGGCTTCCCCCGGGACCCTCGGTGCAGCCGAGCCTGTCGTGTCTGGCTCTTGACCCCATCGGAGGACAGGCGCCGCCCCTGACAGGTAGATTTCAGCTGGCATTTAGTTTTACCGTTTTCTCTCCTCCTACTTGTGCTCAGAATGCCATTGCATCACAGAGATGAAAGAAACAAAGACCATTAGAAGCCACTTTGACTTCATTCATTACAACAATAACACAACATGAAAGGACAAAAAAACATCCCAGAAATCTCACTGAGATGGAAATGGGAAAGTGAGGTGTTCAGGGGAAAGCAAAAGCTTCATATATACTGTTTATTTGGTGTGTTTGTTCTTGATAATTGCAACATCTTCACATTCCTCCCACTCCAGGAGATGGACAAAACGCTGCAGAGGTGGAGGAGCCTCTGGAGGACAGGTTTAATGCTACAACAGAGTGGAGCGCTGCTCCGTCACGATTTCCAAACCCCACGACGTCCAATGGACATTTTGTCAAGAGGAAGAGAGCTGACACATCTGGTAAATGTGAGAATTTGTACATTGTGTGGGAGCCTGTTGAGCGGCTAATGCCACCCTGACAGCAGCAGAGGGAAGAGTCTGGGCTGGGCCGGGTGGGCTCACTCGTAATCTTCCTGACCCCTTAACCTGCATCGTTTGTTGTGAATGTCCTGCAGGTTGGGGAGGTTGTTTCTGACGAGCTGCCCACCCTCCTCAGGGCCCAGAAGAACCTGTAGTATAATCATCCATCTTCACACCAGCTTTATCTAATCCAGACTGACCCGCCCTGGACAGGTAGCCAGTCCATCACCGGACTAATAGAGAAGCAGAGAGATACACACACTTATATATCGATGGCTACAGAAAATCAACCCAACTGGATGTCTTTGGAATGTGGTAAGAATGTGAAGTAGGTGGAGAACAACTCCTGCATAGACAAGGGAAACATGAATTATGAATGAATGAATTATGCCTTTATTAGTCCCACAAAGGGAGCGTTTACCTGGCAACAGAAAGGTGCAAATCCCAGAATCAACCCCAGGGACTTCTTGCTGTGAGAACGAACATGCTCAGCACTACACTACCGTGTGAAACAGCAGTGAAATTCTCATCTATTACTGGAGGAGACTCCATGCATTGCGTGTCAGTTTTGAAACCCAACAGCAAAGTGAAATAGGGTGGTGGGAGGATGCTCCTAACTCTGTTCCCTTCAAGACCTCTGCTGAGTGCCTCTCAGAAAGAGTGTGGCAGAGGTGGGACCAAGTCCTTGTTTTGCAAGTCAAAGTCGAGTCTCAAGTCGTTGCACTCAAGTCCCGAGTCGAGTCCCGAGTCCTGACAGTCAAGTCCTGAGTCGAGTCCCAAGTCAAGACAGTCGAGTCCCGAGTCGAGTCCAAGTCCTAAACTTTTTTCCTCGAGTCCTAAACAAGTCATTAAAAAAAAAAAAACTGGGGAGGCACTGTTAAGGAAATTTTGGACTGAGATATCGATACTCTTTTTGAGAAGCGAGCTTGTAGATTGGGTATTTTCACCATATCTGTCAAACACAGCATAAAGGTGCTGTGCTCCACCTGCGCCTAATGACCAGTCACCACTGCTTTTGAGAAGTGCTTGAGATGATGACTATAACTGATTTTACTTTTGGTGTGGCTGCCTTCAGATGCTTAGAGAATTATTTCACATTGTAGGTGATTGTCATGTTTTTAATAAAATCCTCTGGCCTCAAACTTTTATGAGTTACAAACCCAACAATGCTGAACTTCATGTTGAAATCAGCTACATGTCAGATACATCAGCTACTTGTCAACTGGATTTACAGCTCAGAGACAACACAGAAACAAACCACTGAACTCTATTCATCACAAATAGGAAGGAGGTTAAAGCATTTCCAGAATAAAAGAATAAACCTCAGGTCACTGGAGGATAGTTGGAGTTACATTAGAACACATGCTGTTACCAGAACATTATATCTGTGACTGGACCAATCTTGGCTTCAAGCCTAACTATCCCGTTTCCTCTCAAATCTAACATTTTACACAAAGCAACTCCAGGAGTAAATGGAAAAATTACAAAAACACAGTCAGGCAGCCCACAACAGAAACACCAATGATCAGTCTGATGACTCTGTCAACTTTGTCACAAAAACCTGGTGAATCAGCAGAGGAACAACATGAAGCCTTATTGTCTTACCTTTGTTGCTGGGAGGTTGGAACCATTTATTGTCATCATTATTATTATTATTATTAGCTTTAATTATTGGAGCAAAACTCTACCATGAGTGGATATTCCAGGTTATGGTATGACTTCTTCCTCTTCTGCTCTCTGCTGTTTCATGGAAGGTTTGATTCTGCTGTGCTGCGTTCACTGCCTCCTGCACAACCTGCGTACGGCCAGTCATTCTGTTTCCTTCTTTCATTTATAAAATCTGAGGAAAGACCTAATCACAAATCAACATTTCAAAAAGAAAAGCAACCGACATCAGAGGAGGCGGTCTGTTAATCCACAGAATCACCATCAGACGTCCTCAGATAGCTTTAGACTGATCAAGCTAATGAACCAGATCTACACATACTGACATGTCTCTGCCCTGGTAAATATGCTCTGCCACCATTAAAGAAATATATTAAAATACTAACTGCACCATCGACACAACAACAAACATTACTGAACATCCAAGGTGTGTTAGACACAGAGAACCATCAGTCTCAGGAGTGTTTTCCATTATTTTATTTGTCCAGGAGCAGAGATCAACAGAAATGAACAAAGCTGACAGAACTGGTGACTGAAGAGGTGACGTCTGCACAAAGAAAGAAAGAAAGAAACAAACAATAAAATAATAGTCCGGTTATCTCCCAGGTTACAGATTACTAGTTACAATGGAAGTACAAAGTTTACTTATTTGATCAGGAGACCCTGGTTCTTGCTGGAGGTCCCAGTGGAGACCCTGGTCAGACCCTGGCTCGGCTCCTGCTGGTGGTTCAGTGTCGTCTAGAGAAGCAGAGAGCAGCCTCAGTTCTCTACGGCGTCTGAAAACGAGGCTCTGCTCCACGATGTCCCAGGAGAGGCTCAGCAGTCGGCCTGGTCACAATCTTCCTGTGAAATGTATTGTGTGTGTTGTTATTGTCTTCTAATGTGGTGTAGGCTAGTGTTTGAATGCATTTGAGAGTGTGTTTGGACAGCCAATGGCTTACTGAAATAACAACATGCATTTATTTCTGCATGTTTCATTGATCATCTTTGCCAAGACGATTTGATGTAAGGTTTTTTGTAGGAAAAAGGGCGTTATATCTGGTCAAAACAAGATTGTTTGAATTTTAGGAGCTTCATTTTCAAAGGAAATCAGAAATATATTGAAATACTGTGATGTTTTTTGATAATGGATGTGATTACTTTTATTTTGCAGGTTGTTTCGTGCAAATTCGAGCTGTGGGGGCCGAGCTGTGTTCCGCGAAGCTGGAAGCTCAACTCGTTATATATTTCTCTATTTCAGCTGATTTTTGACTTAATGGAGACTTATTTTTTTAAATAAGCACAATATAAGCCAAGGCCATGTCTAAAATATATCTATTATGGTATTGGATCAGTTTCTGACCAAAAATAGCATCAGCAATATACTATCTATGAAGTTACAAAGGCTGAACTAATACAGTATCTCGATGTCCAGAATTTCCGGTAGTGTCCGTACCCCTATCCAGTTCCTCATTCCTACTATGTATTTGGCTTGAGCTGAATGTTCTATTTTATATACCTGGGTAGCACTATTTGAATGATGATATGTTGTGGATATAGTGCACACAATTAATATTACAACAGTTGCAAATGGGATCTGTTGTTTGCAATTGTAGTGTCCGTACCCCATGTAGTGTCCAGACCCTCGCATTTTGTTATTCCACTTAGAAGTTGAAATTCTTGATATTATTGGAACATGTGAGCATGTTGAAAAGGGGTGTATTTATCTACAACTCTCAAGACAACATATTTGCCTAAAAGTACATCTTTTACCCACAGAAAACTAACGCAGAGAATCGAAGCAAGGACTTTGAATTCCAAAATTCCTCTTTTTGAATAACTCGCATAATGCTACGGGAAAATTCTCATTTGGTAAATTTGGTAATGGTAATTGCCAGATAATTTAAACAACAATTTCAGTGACTTTATGTTATTTCACTGCACTACCAGTTAGAGGTCGACCGATTCATCGGATTGGCCGATTCATCGGCCCGATAGGACGTTTTACAAACTTCTGAGTGTCAAGATTTCAGAAATAATGCAGTTGTTGTTGTTCATTTGATACAAATCAGTTAAGAAACATAAATTACAGCAATCCAGCAATGTGCAAATTGTATGTGCAGACATTTATATTAAGTTTGCAGAAAAGATAATTTATTTTCCACATATTTCATCACATTTGCACGTTATAGAGTCTTTTGTGGTCATTTGATGGGCAATAAAGCAGAGTTCTGTTCATATATTTTACTAAATTAAACAAACAACTGAGTTTATTAAGTTGTAGTGATGCTCTTCATCTGTTTTAAGTCTTGTTATGCTATCCAAGTCATGATAATGTAGAGTCCATACCCCATTTTACCTCAACATCTTTAACTGATCACCATTTTACTACCAAATAAGATTACTGGATGAATTTTTTTGCATCTGATTGCTCGAAAACTGTAGTATAGTGAAAATAAAAATTGGCACAGTTTGTTGAGGCTGAATTTTTTAGTCTGCTGTCCACCTGGAGTCAATGTTGATTGTGACCAGGCCGAGTGTGACTGTCTGCCATGTCCATAGAGACAAGCTGGGAGGACGGACAAGGAGGACAGATGTCATGTCTTCATTAGTGCTTCAGAACGGCAGGACAATGTTTTTGGGCACTTTTAAAAATGATGATGTTACCTTGTAGCCTACATATCTGGACCTGTAGGACTTCCAGTCCTCACAGCTGCAGTTCTGTTGGGGACAAAAGACAGTGTCTGAGTATGTTCAGCTCTGTTTTCTATGTTCAGTGTTAAATGTCCAGTGAGATTTGAACCAAGGGTCAGATTAAAAAAAAAAGAAGTGTGCACATTTAAACCTATCTTAAAATAAATTGTTTCCTTAATGAAATAAAACATCTTTGATGCATTCTTCTTCATTACAGTTCAAATATAAAAATATGAAATTCATCCCTATTCACATCTTTCAACAAAACTCGCATTTCTTTTTAATCAAAAGCAACAGGTCCCCCAGGGACGAAAAGTATATTGATGATGAACATTAGCTGAGACTAGAATGAGGCCAAACAGCCTCAAAATGTTGCTGTTAGCATGTTGACAGTAATGTTCTTCAGGGCATATCCACATTTCAAAACAGACTACCGCCTCTTGCATAAAGTCTATAACATGGGATAATCACAGGGTTAAATTAGCAGCCAAGTTTTCAAACTCACCACAGGTGCTGCAGAAGACAGAGCTGCTCTGTGTGGAGCTTCCACTGGAACAGACGCACATTTAGAACAGCCGCACTTTTTGTTTTGTTTTTTTAATCCTCTGAACGTCTGTTTGCGTCTCTGATGCTTGCGGACGATGCGTTCAGGAGCATCGGAATGTTATATAGTACTGAAAATAATCAGGGTTAAAATGGCTTCACGTGAAGGACTTGTTTGTGGTGGAGAAAAAAACATCCCTGGCAAAAGTCTCCCCCTAAACTGACGCCTATGCGCGCATTCCAGGCGGGCAGTGTTGAAACCAGTTTATTAAAAACAATCGTGGCCGACCTGTTGTGTTGTTTGGAATGCGCCTGGAATGCGCGGGTGCTGAAAACGAGCGCTCCCGTCAATGCGGAAGTGAACGAACTCCGCCCGTTGCACGTGGTCTAGGCGGCACGAAACAAGCGCTCCCGCTGCAGGCGCACCTCGCCACTGCGATCCCATGAAATGAAGCGATAAAAAATAAAAATGATTCATACATCGCACTTTTAAAATGACTATTATGACTTGACGTGACTCGTCGAGTCAAAGGATTCGAGTCAAGTCCAAGTCTAGAGTCACTGAGCTTAGAGTCCAAGCAAGTCCAAGTCTTTTTTTGATTTTATCAAGTCGAGTCAAAAAGTCATAAAATCGTGACTCGAGTCCGAGTCGAGTCCGAGTCTCGAGTCCAAGTATCCCATCTCTGGAGTGTGGACCCCCTCTCTAATCTCTGATTTGTAAAATATGACAGTTTGATGATGGACACACCCACACTCAGGAGAAAGTTCAAGCAGGAGCCTTGAAAATGAAATCAACGGGCTGTTATCCGGATCCACTTCAGATTGTAGAAACTCTCTGAATGTGCAGTTTTGGGGCAGACAAAGCTTTGGGACCCTGCTGTGATCTCTCACTCTGCTCCAAAGGAGTCCGAGAGTTCAGGATGTGACTGATGCACGTACATACTACATGTTGCCTCATGTCACCTGGCAGTATGTTATTAAAATCATTCTAAGTTTGATTGATCTGTCCTGATCACAGCATAGTCCGTTTCAGGCCAATGTTCTGCTGCTAAATTTGGAAACAGAGCGCTGACCTTCAGTTCTCATCAGGGAAAACATTGGTGAAGCCGTGTGCTTTAACACATTCATGCTCGTCGTCCTGCAGTCTGTCAGTCCCTTGTGTCACGCCATTGAATCTCAGTATCTGCAGATGTGTGAGGTTCAGCTTCTCCTGCAGCCTGTTGTTAAAACAAGTTGCTGACCAACTGAGACCTGCGAGTCTTGTCCCTTTATATTACCGTGGACTGTATCTGACATTTCTAAGTGCCTCTTTTTCTTCCACAGTCTGAAGCTTTGATTTCAGGCCTTTTAAAGGTGACCTGATTGGGCATCGTTCCAGGTGGACCTGAGCTGGTAGAGCGGCCCGGGGCAGTGTGTGGCAAATTGAAGTGTGTCGGTGGACACGCACAATTTCGGGTCAACAGATTTAAAACAAACACTTTCTCCATAAGGTCATTCTGCTCATTGCTCTGATTCCATTTATTGTTTCCAGTGTGATTTTTCTCTGTGTTCATTTGTGATTAAATCAAACTTCTGGCTGTAAATACAAGCTGGAATCTATTCACTCAAAGTATTGTATTTTTCCTGCTAAACTTTCAACCGGGGTTGATAGTGGATGCAGTTCCACTCAGAGAGGGTGTCAGACACGTTTCGTCACTGAAATAAACTCCCCTTCATCTGTGTTCAGTTCAGTTCAGTACAGACCCAGAGTCATTCTTCATTCCCCTGCTCTGCCCTCCTTTCTCCTTCTCTATCTCTCCTCACAACACCTTTTTTCTAACCTATTTTCCCACTTTTTTCTCTCTCCCTATCACCAACTTCACATCTTCCCTCCAAGTGCTGTGTCTCCACCACATCTCATTACTTCTTTTTATTGTTTCTTCAACATTGACACTATTCCCTGTTTCCCCATGGACTCTATTACTCCTTCAGAGCTCCTCAGACTTCACTACCAGTTGTTTCCGTCTACGCCGTCTCATTCATCCTATATTTGTTACTTTGCGGGGATTTCTCTCCATTGTGTCTGACGCCTTTTTTCACTACAGCTTCACAGCTCACGCACAGTTGCTTCATGTAATTTTGTCTTGTTTTTTTTTTTTTTTTTTTTGCAGCTTCTTGTCATTTTTAAGCAATCTAAAAGCATTAAAGTACAAACTCACACAGTTCTCCACACCTTACAGTAATGTGCCATTATTTTGATCCTGTCTAGATGGAGTCCTGAGTCTGTGGAAGGACGTGGCGGATTCCGGACTGATGGGGGAGGTTTTATCCAGTCTACAGAGTGAATTGATCACCGCGTTCAAGGGAGTGGAGCTTCGCAGCGAGAAGGCCAACCTGCAGGAGACAGGTACATTTCCACAGTTAAACCCGCTCCACAGATTCATTCAAGTTTGATTTCAGTCAAGTTAAAAAAAATAAAAACCCACACAAGCAGACATTTTTAAGCTTATTTTTATTGGAGAACTGAATTCAGAGATTGATAATACGTGCAGATTTTTTACTTTTATTTATTTTAATCATCCACGCCTCCAGTTGACTTGATAAATTTTGTTTTGTCAGATGCCGTCATACTTAATTCCCTGTGCGAGACGTTTGGGCTTTTAGACTCGGTGAAACAAGCAGTGGAAATGAGGTGCAGCCAGAATGAGGAGAACAGAGTCCAGAACAGTGTTTACGGTGAGAAACCTGTCAGATCGCCAACATGTCCCGTTATTTCAGGCGCCGCTTTTGAGTTGTTACGTTGTGTTTGTGCAGTGCTGGATGAAATCCTGGAGAACCAGAGACGGCACAGCTGTGATAAAAGCACATCCTCTCTGAAGCACCTTCGACCTCGGCGTCAAAGCCAGTCGGACGACCGGATCCAGAACTTGCTGTCCTCCATCAAAACCAACGCAGTGATCCAGCCTCTGTCCAGGAGCGGCCCGCCTGCCGCCTCCTACGCCCAGCTCTTCACCCGCTTCTCCGGCCAGCGTCACCACGCCGGCAAAACAGACGGGGACAGCCAAAGCGAGAGCGGCGAGGCGGGGAGGCCGGGAAAGGTCCAGCGACTCGGACAGCAGGACGACGGCGGGAAGCACACCTCAGGGATCCACAAAGAGCCGAGACAGAGGACTGTAAAGCTCCAGGAAGACTCTCAGATTAGCCGTGAGGAGGCAGAAGAGACAGAACGCCGGGATGACATTGAAAAGGTGATTATAGACAGAAAGTCATCAAAGAAACATAAAAGTAAGTGAGCCAGATGACCCAGGAGGGATTCTGTGGTACTAATTGAGGAGCGGTGCCTGAAACTAAAAGAAGATACACTGTGGGGAGACAATTAAAAAAAACAATATAACTTTGTCAAACTGTACTTTTTACTGGTACGCTTGTATCCTCGGAGTTTATATGCGGTGCTTCACTGCAGTGAAGCTGCAGGCACAGGTTTGGTTTTCCTTCAGGTTTAGAAAGACTAAAAGATGTTTTCAGACCTGAAGAGACTGGAGGGTGAAGAGATCATGTGATGGTCGATTATCATGAAAATGATAAATTCATCATTCAATGAAAAGTCTTTTATTTCAAGGAGGAATGCCAAAAAAGGTTGATCTCAGCTCTTTTTTGCCAGTCAGACATTTGACCTTTGTGTTTGGGATTGTTGGTCAGATACCATGTGCGGTATTTTGAAATATGAAAATGTCACTTTGGGCTCTGGGTCTTTGAATTGGATTTTTTTTTTCTAATGTTGATATTCTCTTAAACAGGCACAGTTGCAGTTTAGATCATAAAACATTTACTATTTTCAGCACTAGCCCACAAAGTTTTAAGTCTTATTTGTTACATAGAGCATTATAAATGATTTTTGAGACAGAATCTTTCTAAATTCCTGTAAATATATCATTTCTTCCATCTTAAAGTATTTGGTAGCTGTCTTTTCCTAGACTTAATCGATTTGTTTTTTCACTTCTTCCTTATATTTGTGAAACTACTTTGAGTTAAATGTGTTTTTGAATTTGACATTATTTGGATTTAAAACGTCGTCACTCGGGCTTGTTTTTTAACTTTCAACTTTTCTCGTTACGATATCTCAAACCAGCCTCAGATCTATGCACCAGATACTCACTGCCTGAACGCTCGTCTGTCTGGCAGTGGAAACAATATCTAAAGTAACAACAGTGACTGTTGATGTTGCTTTACAAAACGTACTGTAAAATATCAACATATCATGCTGTGGTTGACGTACGATGCCATTGCTATTGCAAACCAAAAAAAAAAAAAAAAGGGGAACAGTTTGTTAGAAGAATAAAATTGTGGTTAAATAAAAGGACACTGGACGTCTGAAGTGACCTTGTAAGCTAATTATTGCGTTTTGAATAAAAATTTGGAGTTCGGTTTAATGGAGGCACGCTCGGTGTTCAAAAGCGGACTTCACACGACTCGCTGTAATGAATCTTTTTCTGTGTTAGGTCGCTGATGAGAATCAGAAAGTGCTGGTAGCCAGCTGACTTACTCAGAGTGCAGCTCGAAGGACAATAAATGACGCTTGTAGGGCAATTTCATTTGAAGTTCCTTGTTAGTTTTTAATCCAACAGGTTTCATTCATCTCCTGGTCTTTGTTGGAATGGGACTGCGCCGCTCTCTGATGTGAATGCCTGCTATCTCAGTTGCCTTCAAAGAGCTGGAGTTAATGCGCAATTCAACAGTAAACTAACCTTCGGGGGGAGAAAACTAGTGCTTCACGGGCTGAAATTTTGATCTTTCACTGAGATGACAATTACTGATCTCAAACAATCAATTCTTATTTGACAGCCAGAGGAGATTGGCTATTGTGATTCCGCGCTTCAAAGTCTCACAGATGGAAATATTGCAGTGTTTCTTTTTTTTTTCCCTTCTCTCTGTACTGTTCACCGTTCATGTACTCCATGAGCACTGTTCTGCATGCCAAGGCTGGGTGATAGACAGTGATGGCTTCCTTTTGACAACTCCCCTCAGAACTGTGATGATGTGTTATTATCAATTCATGCACAAGACTGCCTGTGCGGATGTAGTTGTTTGTAAGGAGTTATGAGTGGCAGCCGATAAAGCGCCTGATAAAACTGCTTTACATCTCTGCTGATACCTGTCCTGCAGCTGGATTTGAATAGTGTTTTGTGACATCCAGTTAGATGTACTGCAAAATAAGGCGTTGTGCTGTTGATCAGATCTTGTCCACGGCTCACCCCACAGTTTAAATAAATTGCCACTCTGGATTCCAGGGTAGGAATTGTCTGCCATGCATCAAGCAGATGCAATTCCAGGTGTTAGCGCCACACACCTCGTGCACCTTTGCTTGAATTATATAATTTGCGGAGCATTACATCATTCCTCTGCCACCCGGAGAGAACAGGATTAGATCCTGAGATGTGCTCTCACGTTGGGAGGCTGCGATGTGTCTGTTTGGGCACCTTTAATTGAATCCACAGCTGCAACGTTCACCCACAGCAGCAAAATGAACGATGAACGGCCTCCATAATGGCTTCCTGATCCGATTGGGAGTCCTGGAGCCACAGCTGAACATGTTGCCCGTGCCGTATTTTAACATGAAGAAGAGTGAGTGTGTCCTCAGCAGTAGTGTGGGATTTTTTTTAATGTAAGCAAAAAAATCCAATAGTCTTTGCATCATATGAAAGATGTCCAATATTTTATAATTGAAATTGTTTTTACTCAAATCCATTAAATTTTACACTCAATATTGAATCTGAAATGGATTTTTGTTATCCAGCACTTAAGGTGCACTGCAACAAACCTGGCCAGATACGAGTACATAAAAAGAAGTTGCCTCATCAAATGCAAATTCAATGCGCACAACATTGACAGGTTATCTAATTTATGGAGAAATATGCCTCACATCTGTCCTGAATGGGCGTGAAGGCATGCCTAGACGTCTGTCTGGAACGAATATAAGACTGACGGAATATAAGACTGTCGTCAGCTGCAAAACAGTGGCGAACATGAAAAGAACCTCTTTCTCACCGTAGGCCACTGCATGTATTTCTGAACCCATTAGAGTATATATAGCTCATAAACACAGGAATGATTCATCACAGAAGGGAAAGTAATGGTGTGCTGCGATGGACATGTGACAAATATTTCTTGACCATTAGGAATTTTCGTCATACTCACAGCCACCAACTAATTATGAGGACAATGCTTTTTATTGCATATGGATCCCAATGGCAATAAACCAACACTTACTTATTGGTGTGAGAAGAAGCATGGCCAAAGTATGGGAGCATTTAAACAACAGCAACAACAAAAGAGGACAATCAAATTGATCCAGAATAATCTGCAGAAAAATGACAAATTGCGTTCTCACTTAACTTCTCACTATAAGCCAACGCACATGATCAACTAATGCTTTAAAAGTCAATAGTGTTCATAGACGTTACTTCTAGACGTTTGGTAATACTGTTTAGTGGTAGCTTGAGAGCAAAATGATGAGATCTGACTATTTTCACATTACCTGCCATGAGGATTGCCAGTTGCAGAGTAGATCATAAGGAAATGTTTAATGTCAAACTCTGTTGTAGAGTGATGTCTCATTAGCCTCTGGGAGGTCTCAGATACTTAACTTCTCCAGTGAGTAGACTGTTAATGAAATTAGATGTTTTTTTCCCCCATTTCCCAGTAATACATGAAAGCATCACTATCCCACTCATAGTTTTTGGACACTGTTTTATCAAACTCAGATCTGTGGGTATCTGGAGCCAGTCCCACCTGACAGCCACATTCACACTGACGGGCAGTTAAGATTCACCAAATCAACCTCAAATACGTGATTTTTAAATTAAAAAAGAGTTAGAGACAACCTTACAGAAAGGTTTCAAACCAGGGGCTGTCTGACTGTGAGAGTGCTAACCACTTCACCGTAGTCTCCTTTATGGGGAACTATATTTTACTCCTCAAAGGTCAGACTGACAGTACACACACACACACACACACACACACACGCGCGCGCGCGCGCGCGGTGAGGGGGTTTTGCTTGGCCGCCGCTTGAATAACAGCGGGTCGTTGCGCGCTCCCGCCGCTTGGAGGCGCGCGGCTCCCGCTCTGAACCCGCGGCGCGGCGAGAGGAAAGTGGGGCTTGAGGAAGAAATCTCTCCCTTGAACTGTTTACCCTGACGTCAGTTTGCAGAACTGGCTCTGCCCTGTCTCCCTCAGTGTCTCCTGAAACTCCTCTCAGTCACAATTGGTGGGAATAGATGGGCTCCGCTCCGCTGCGCGCGCGCCCGGACCTCGCGGAGTGAATGAAATGGTTTCTCCTGCACATTTAAAGTGGACTAAAACATCTTCACGATGAACACCTGCGCCTTCCTGCTCATTCTGACTGTTCAGATCTACGCCGACGGTATCGAGGGGCCAACAGGTAAGACGCCACGCCGCGCCGAGCGCGCCGGGTCCGGCTGAGGGCAGCCGGGAAGTTTCACCCTTGCGCGTGGAGCGAGTCTGGAGCTGATGTCCAACTTTCTGTGGGGGTTTTTTCCTCTCTCTTTGACTTACTGATGGGACATTTTGAACCCTAAGTCCTGAAAGTGCGGGGCTGAAGTTGTGCTCCAGCCCGCAGGAGGTGCGGGTCTCCAGGAGGACTGAGTCTGACGGGAAAAAAACAAACCTTCATTTCCCCCAAAGCAACACAATCCACTGCGCCTCGGCGCCTCGGCTCTGCTTGGTCGCACGAGCACGCTTAAAGGCGCCAGGTAGCCTGGCACGGTGTTTGACATTGCGAGCAAAAAAAAAAAAAAAAAGTTCCACATCAGGTCATCCAGGGAGACGAAACGCTTTTGGAAACACAAAGGAGCGCAGAATATTCCGGCGCTCCGGTTTTGTTTATAGTGGATCAGTGTTTGTGCGCAGGATTCTCTCTTATCACTGCCTGAACCAGCGTGATGCCATCCAGACACTAACACTGGCGTCAGGTTGTACATTTTATCCCTGACTCACTGACTTCTGACAAGTTTTAGCATTCCGAGGGGGCTTTTGCAGTCATTTTTGATTATTTAAGGCAAATTCCCCTCTCGCTGACTGGAGAAGTTGTGAGTCGGAGCTTTTATTATATTTTTCTGTCTCTGCTCTGTGAAGGTTTGTAAAAAAGCTCAAAAATCAACTTTAAGGGAATACTGCACAAGGATTTTGCTTTATTTTTTATTTTTTTTCGTAGGACTGGCAAATAAGATGGTTTGCAAGAGTGTTATATTGTATTTTTCAGACAAAAGAATTGAAAATAAAATTGGAATTGCTCACTTTTTTCCATTATTTACTCTCTAGTGCTCCAGCTGGATTGATAGGTTATGATCTTGAAAGAAAATGAGCCTCACAACAGAGTGGTAGAGACAGGAGGAGGAAAATGGTGAGGAAAGATGTCCTTTCAACTAATTTGACACAGACATTTTCTCATTTGAGAAAAAAAAAGCAGCTTTTATGATGAGTGATTTTGGTTATATGATGCAATCGGAGAGCTCAGAAGGGCCCATTCGAATCCAATATGTAAAATTGTACCCTCATAGAGCATAAAACCAGGTTAATAAGGCAGTAATATTGATAGCATTTACTCTGCAGCACTGTGCAGAAAGAAAAATGCGACTCTGTGCCTGTCATGGGCGCATGGAGATTCACTTAATATTTTTTTTCCCCTTTGAAATTCTGCCAATATTTTTTGTGCTTTGGCACTGGAGCTGCTTTGTGAGAGATAGGGACTAATAGTGCAAGGCTTGCATGTATAACTCAACGTGAAAGATGCAACAAAGAATAAACAAGGAGCCCGTGCGAGCAGAATGTGTGTTGTCAGGAGCTGAATGGAGCACGTCATGGAGAGGGATGGCCTGAGACATGTGAAGGGTTCAATCACACACAGGTAATTAGCAAGACTTCACCACGCAAACCCATGTACAAGAGGGTTTGCCAACACGAATTTACATGTTTTTTTCTTTTTACTTTGTTGTCTGGGAGTGTTTCAAGCCTCGCCATCTGTGCCTTTACCTTCCCTTTACTTCCTAATAGTTGACATTGCCAGCGTCTTGTGCTCCGATCCCTCCGGCCTGACTCCCTCCATGGTTCCCCACCTGCCCACATCCTGTAGGAGGAGAAATTAAAGAGCATAAATGCAGCCTTCACTCCCACCATCTTCAGAGTGTCTCTTTTGATTAAGGCCGCCTTTATTGCCGGGATTGCTCGCAGATCACACCTTAACCTTGATTGTTCAATAACAATTAAGTCTTAGATCTCCGTCGGGGATTTTTCAGCCGAGCCAATCCATATTTTCCATAACTCTTTTGTGCTTATGCTGCGTTGGGCCTGGGCTGTCAGTCCACGGGAAGTGAAATTATGAAAGGCTGTGAGATATGGAGACTCTGCTGCACCGAGCCGACTGCAGTCTGCTTGATAAAAGGAGGAAAATATTACATTCACATCGTATTTGCTCAGGCACAAAGAGGTTATGAACATGAAAAGTCCAGTTTTTACTCGCTGTATTGCTATTTATTTTTTCCTTAATGGTGCAGAGCCCAATCTGACACTTTCACTCCTCTGTTGTATCTTATGGGAATAGAATAGATGTTCACTTACCATCTGTCTCCTCTATTAGCAGCGGATGTTGTCAACTGAGTGGTGTAATTATCTCGCGTCTCATGACTCATTTCCCAGTTTGATCTAAAGTTAAGGCAGAATATCCTTTTTGCTTATTTCAGTGAATAAGATAACGCTTGGATCGAGATGAAAAGCACTGCGAAGCCCAGACTGTCTACTTAAAGTGTGGGGTGGAATGTATAATTCTTCAGGGCCTTGATTTTAGGCTGCCGTACATAAACACAAGCAGCAGCGCTGGGAAATCTAACATGGAGTCATCAGCATGTGCACAACAAATGGAGCCTGAGCTACGATCGAGATTTACTGAACATACCGAGATGCCATTATTTTGACATGCATGGTGGTGAAGAAATATCCTCATTATAGAAGAAACACCTTGGAGATGAGAAAACGTTCCAGTCTAACCCTTATGTTCCTCTGCTGTCACAGGAGCCACACTTCCCTTTTCAATATCTCCCAAACTGTTTACGGTATGCAAACAACTCAAAAGCTACCAGGAAGCAGAGGAATTAAACTTTGCCCCCAGAATTAGACAAGACTCACCTGCGTGATACATATTAATTAAAAAGAGCTTCTCAATGAAGTCATCAGAGGGGTAAAGGGCGCACAATTCCACTATTGTTTGGAGATTATTGACTAGAAAAAACAATAAATTCAGGATTAATGACTGAAGACATATCAGGGACAGACGTATTCTAAAGGATCACAATACACACGGCATCAACAGATATAGTATCACTCACTGATCCAGTAGAAAGAAACACAAAGAAAACACTTAAATGACTGAGCAGCCTATTGTGAAATACTGAAATCATCACAAATATATTCCTGGAGGGTAAACACAGTCAAAACGTTGTTCCTCCTCAGCACAGACCAAGTGTCCTCACAGACTTTGTACAGTATGTGTCTCTTGTACCAATTTAAATGGTTTTCAGTCCAAAAGGTTGTTTTTGTTCCATTATTCATCAGCTGTCGCCTATTTGGAGCAATTTTTTCGAGAGTCCATTGGAATCGCTCACTGTTCAAAAGCATATAGCTGCAAAAAAAAATGGCCGGAGATAGATTTTTGGAATTATTGCTGTTGTAAATAAAAACAGAAAAACTGAAATGTAACCATCTTGTGGCGGATGTCGCCTCACACTGCGGAGTTGCAGCAAATCCTCTGAGTGGAAGTGTTCCCTGTAGGAGCTGGAGGCCACCATCTGTGGATGGAGCGACGGTGGGGGGGTTGCAGTAGGGATTGGGTCTGAATCAGACTCCTGAAAAGACTGGTTGATTTCCATCTTTGTGAGATCACGGCCAGTAATTCAGACAGCAGATGGAAAACTTTGCGGCGGGCAGGGAGGGGGATTGGATGAGGGGGAGAGAGAGTTTCCGAACGAGGAGCAGAGAATGACGGAGGGATTCATTCACAGGGATTGTCAGGATGTTTTGTTTTCAGCCGAGGCCACTGCGTGCTGACTTTTGCTGAGCTTGTGCGTGTGTGTGTGTGTGTGTGTGTGTGTGACGGCTACTCTGCCTTTTGCGCATGCTTGTGTGATAATCGGGCGCTCGTGAGAGGAGGCCCGTCTCCTCCGTCTCTGATCTATTGTAATGTGGGACTGTGTGGAGTGCAGCCAGGCCCCAGATTGGCTTCCTTGTTTCACATGACTGGAGAATGAAACACATCCGTCGTGCTGCATGTGCTCGGAGGAGTCGCGCCTCATGCCAGGCCTTGTTGTGATTGGTCCCGCTCATCAGTGGAAGCATGTGTCCGATCAGGGCCTTCCTCTCTGTTGAGCTGGGCTCATCTGCTTGTGATGCATCTTGCCTAACTTTGAGCTTTGCTGCTTGAGCACAAAGGGATTTTTTTTTTCTTTTCTTCTTCTTCATGCAAGACTGCAACTCACGCACACGGTGTGATCGGTGTGCTTAATTAATCCTGCTAAGCATTTTGCTGTTCCCTTTCTAATTATCACATGTTTCTAAATCAGTCACTGTGGTTTGTTTCCCTCTTTTTTTTTTTTATGTTCGATGCTCTGTGAGTTGTGTCTAATTCAGTCGTGGGATTGTTTGCTCTTCGCAAAGGTCAGCTGCTGGTTTGGAGTCAGGTTTTTTAGGTGGAGAAAGAACAGGCCGCCGTCTTTGAGACCAGGAAAAAGCCCAAAAGCAGAACGGCTTCTGCTTTGTGTATCGGCTCTGCCATTTTGACTTCGCCGTGCTCCCTCCCGTCATGTCTGGCCGGCCAACAAAGAAGTCTGAATGGGAACCACTTGGAGGAGAAACAGGACAGATTGGAGATAATCATACATGACGCTGATTAGCCTGTCAAGATTTTTTTATTGCAAGTTTATTATTGAAGGATCATGAATCAGGACAAATCCACCGGAACAAAGAAAAACTGAAAAAAACGAGTTTCCTCTTCAAAGAGCTAAAAGGCCACGAAACTTATGCCAATGAGACTCTTGGGAAATTAGCACATCAGGTCACAAGTGCATGTTTCCAAGTCACATCTTCATATATATCTATTTAAACATTTCTGCTTATGCACTTTTTTATTCAGCAATATTTGACAGCTAATCTCTGTCCAGACAGTTATTCCGACTCGGGTTCTTCAAATGTAATTTAAACATATTCCAATTATGCTTCCCACCATGCATCGACCACTCACTATTTAAATTTGAAAGCCGCACTCTGCAAGATATGCTATGAATGTTTTAGCATATTGATGAAAGTAGTGTAAATGAATACAAGTGTGTGTGTGTGTGTGTCCCCAGTGCAGTGTTTTGGAAATCACACGCTCAAAACTCACCCTGCCCCGACATGGATGCTAGCGGGGGTTTGAGCTGCCGCCGCCGCCGCCGCCGCCGCCACGAGCTCCTCAGGGTGACTGTGACACCTTCCAGCGCCCTGGAAGAGATGCCAGAACTTGAGAGATTTACCGTCGGCGGCCTGCCTCGGCCTGTCGTTTCCTCTCCACTCCGCAGCAATAGCCAGAGTGCAGGTTTCTCAGCCCTCAGCGAGGTGTTATTAATGTGGTATTGATTTTTCCGACTCGGGGAAGTCCATTTTACTTAAATTTGATCAAAGTGGCATCCAGTCTGCGGTCTGGAGGCTTGATGTCGGAGTAGGAATCAGCCAGCCAGGACTCGCATGACGTAAGCGAACACAAAGGAGTTTGGTTTGCAGTGGAGTAATGGTGATGGAGTTGTGCAGCGCACAGGGAAAAGTGGGAAATCCTTCTCACACATGAAAGCGGGAGCTTCATTTCCATAAGAGGGCTGCATGTTGTGTGGTGAAAATAAGCTTGAGAATATCTTGTTGATATACTGGTTTAAAATGACAGCACTGCTACACTCATTATCACTTAAAAGCTTATGTTCTACTTGAATAATGGACGTAGAAATTTATCATTGAACACAGATGGTCTGTTGTTTATTGCCTGGATGTGAAAAGAGACTGCACACATGCGCACACGTGCACGCACTCACAGGTTCCTAATTATCCAGCGCAGACAGAAAGCAGGGCTGTGAGTTGCAGCCGTTTCCTCGCCGTGTTTTCTTCCCAGAGGTAGCGAGTTCCAGACTGCAGAAAGTGGGTCTTCAAGACTGATGCTGCGAGTGCTGCTTCTTATCCCCCTGCCCAGAGGAAAGAAAGCCTCCCGAGCAGTTTATATTTAGCCTGCCGGCCGTGTTGCAGTTCTTTACCTTTCTCTGTGTCAACAGTTTTACAGGCAGATTCTTCGGGCCCCTGTCTTTTGCGGCGCACGTGGTGTGTAACGAATGCGAAAGTCAGAGTTCAGGATTAGGCCAGTCCAGAGCGAATCTTTTGTTCAGCTGCCAGTATAGTGCTGCGCGCATGACACCCCGGGTGAAATCTGAACCTCATGACACTCCTCTAAAAGTCAAAACACTGTCTTCGGGACATTTTTCTTCCTGCTCGGGTGAAGGACCCAGGCTTCAGTTGTCCCTGTGCCATGATACCTGCTCTCAAAGTGGTGTTTCTGGTTCGACCAGTCCCTCTGAGGAAAGGAATATCCTCAGGGAAGTATCTCCCTACTTGTTATATTGACATTCTCTCGCATAAACGTTATTAAGCCAGTGGAAATTGAATAGTATTAAAGTGTAACCGAGCATGGATAATGTCTACTGTGCCGGCTCCAAAAGAGCACAATATTTGAGGCTTCCTCGGCATGAAATGCGGCTAAAATAGATATGTCAAATAATTCTGTTCCTCCATATAGCTCCTAGCTTACACTACTTACTTGCTGTAGAGATTAAAGGCATTTTGTCTCTCATTTCCCTGCAGCACAGACTCGTGGCACAGTGGTGACACTCATCTGTGACAGCTGCTGTAGCTGGTGGGTTGTGGGAAGGTCATGGCAGCTGTGGTAGTACAGGTGCCAGCTGGCAGCAAATCAGTCAGCAGACTGATTTCAGACCTGTTGAGCAATTATAAGCATGTATAAAACACTTGGTTAAACCCTTTTATTAGAGTTTCCCCCCCGGGCACGTCTTAAGATGTGTATGAAACACTCAATATTGAAAATAATCTAATGTGTGATGTTGTTTTATTCGTCAATTTCCATACAAAAGCCACAAAAAAATGTGCGAAGATTCTCTTCATTTGGAAAGTTGGACTACGTCGTTGGGATGTTCAAAATCTCTGAGATTTGAAATCTCATTATTGTGCTTCTTTAAGTCAAATAGTGCCAGAAGCTACTTTGATTTTTACCTGTGAAGTCAAAAGTCATACATTAGCACAACATTTTGTCGTGTTTAGGTTGTCTGTTTGTACTCGATGGCCACTGAAAACAACTTTTTGAAAATGCTCTGTCTCTGTGTAAATGAGGGAAAATATTTTCTGAAACGCACATTCACATTTGCACCACGACAATACAGCAAATAGTACATGGTTCTTCTGCATATGAGCGAAGATGATGTCCTCCAGAGTGTCATGGATTCGTCAACAAAACTCATAAAAGACACTCTCTGGCATCTACAGCAGATATGGAAAACTGCCACTGCCTTCATTTTGAGAGTTCCTGTTGGTGAGAGTGAGTGTGTCCTCCGGCACGGAGCTTTTGGGGGAGGTTGTTCAAGAAAAAAAAAAAAAAAAAAGGTTTAGAACTAGTGTTTTACCCCCCACGCTGTTGCATACAGTTTCATCATGTGTCCATGTGGGGAAAATTACTCTCCAGATCTCCAGTTTTTCTGCAGTTCTGTGATTTCTCTGATATTTCTGCAGAAGGCATGCAGTCCGTCTCTTCTGGACAGCAGGTCATATAAATGTAGATAAAAAGCGAGGCTATGGCCGCCCGCTGTGATATGCTAACACGTATGCCGGCCTCTGACTGCCGACTTCATTCAAAAACCTCTGTCAAGTGATGCTAGTAAAGAGCGTCTGGGAACTCGGCGGGCCTCGGCAGCTTTGTTCTGATTCAGGTGTTGAAGTGAGACAGAACAAAAGCGGAGCCTATTGATTTCTCAAACACAGCCTGTCGCAGGCAGCCTATTGTCTTCTTCCTCTTGAAACTGTCCTTTCGATCCTACATGACCTCCCATCACAATCCGTCTCACTTTGACACGCCGCCGTTTCAAGCGGCCGCTCAGGGGATCCTCGCCACCTTTTTTCATACAACAATAAAATCTCATCCCCGCTTTAGCCGACGCACTTTGTATTCTTGCAGGACATTTTTTGGGGGCGAGTAGTTCAGAGTGTGTCGCTCCATTTTGTTTCCCATGTAATGTGGCATGCATTATGCACGATCAGGCTATTCATTAGGCAGTTGATTTATAGAAAACAGTGTCTATTATTCATTTCTTTTGACAAGGTGGCGTAATTGCCCAAAGGCAAAGAGACAAATCTTTGTTTGTACCCGGAGTATTTAAACAGTGCATGAGTCATTTCTGTCGGGATCCTAATGAAGAGAGATGGTTTCTAACCAAGAAAATATGAGCCCTTCATCTTCGGATCACTGTGCTTTTGTTGTGTTGCTCAGAAACCGGTACGGGATTGGCTGTAACGCCGCCGCACGGCTTTGATGTTTAGGTCTGTTTATAGAGACAGGAAAGTGATCTTCTTCTCCACCTTGACAAGCCTCCCCCCGGGGTTCTCTGGCCCTCCACAGTCCTCCGGGGCCCCCGCGGGGTCCTCCCGGGCTTGTGATTGCTCAGTTGCCTGCACTTCTTGAGAGACAGCTCATCAAAACATGAAAGATATGTGTTTGTTCCCGTGCTGACTCCCCGAGTCGACCCGCCAGCTCGAGGGGTGACTCTCCTCGCTGAGGCAATTCTCCAAGAGGGGCTTACAGGGGGATTGAAGTGGGCAACGAAATGACCTTTAACTTGAGGTGAAAGAGGGTCTTCTGTACTTTTCTGTACACACGATTTCATCAGACTTGCATATCTCTCTGTGGATGAGGAGTTTCCTTCTCTGTTGCACCTAAATTTAAAATTTTTCTCTTTAGTCTTTCTTTTTTGAAACAAGAAAGCAAAATCCTACACTTCCTCGTCATATCTCTGTATCTGTATTTTGTTTCAATATAACTCTTATTTTCTGTCACATTCGGTGCCGCTAGCTTATAGACTTTCCAGCCTTTTCGTCTTTTTGTTCAGGACTGATTTAAAGTGCTCATGATGGCACATAAAACTGGTGCTTCTGTAAATCAATAGACTACCCTCAAGTCAAGTGCTTCATATATACGCTTAGGAGAGAGTCATCTGGAAAATATTCTAATGGAGAGCTAAGTTTCAAATCAAGTGTATGAAGACGTGTACAGATTGCCGTGGTTGAAATGTATATTTTTTCCAAAATAAAACTTTTGAGTTGGTGACTCAACACCCTTGGAAACAAAAGTTTTTTTTTTTCTGAAAATGCTGACGCCACCACTGCGATGTGATCTACTGTAAAGCCTCAGGCTCACTGGCCCCGCGGCAGCGCATGCCCACTGAAGCACATTTCAGTGTTTTTCTGTTGTGTCTGGCATTTTGGCACAACTGGCAGACTTTCAGAGAGAGGTCTGGAATGGCTAACATGGACCGAAAGCTTTTATGCCATTTTCAAATCGCTTGGATCTACTTGCAGCCAAAGGCAGAGTACCGATTGTGTGTCTCACATTAGCAAAAAAAAAAAAAAAAAAACAACCCTGAAATATGCAAGAATGTCCAGGGAGCCCACGGGGTGTCGTTAACAAAGAGCTTAATTCAAAACCACAAACAGAAGATTGTAATTATTGCTTTGCCCTTTGTGTGTGTAAGTTTCTCTGTGTGTGTGTGTGTGTGTGTGTGTGTGTGTGTGTGTGTGTGCGTGGGTGTTTGTATGCACTCTGGCGAATGCCTGAGTGTGTGTTTTGTTTGTGTGGAAAAGCCAGATTGGTGATTGTTCCCACCTGATTATATTTAAATATTTGCTGAACTCCTTTGGCCATTTAGAACTTCCATAAATCACGGCCGTGTGGATTATTATGGAGCTTTTTTTTGTTTGCCTTCTTCCACTGTGTGAAAATGCTAATGAGGGACATTAGCATACTGGTCTTAGGACATGATAAATGCATCGCACTGCAAGGATCAAAAAGTCAGGCTTTGTTTAAAGGAAAAAAAAAGAACCGGGCTGCGGATCCATTTGCGTGTTTGCGGAGTTGCCGGAGTACACAGTGTGTCGGCGACCTCGGAACAGGTCGGCCCTGCCCTTTGTCTCTTTGGACAGCCAGGGTAATTAAGAATCAGCTTAGTCCGGGATTACGGCTGAAAGCAGGCTGATCACAGGGGACAGGAGAAAAAGCATTAGGAGAATGGTGGTTAATGTGGGTATTACTCTGCTTAGCAGTGCTATCATGTGACAATAAGACAACTGACAAAGGAACCCTGTTGATGCTGAGATCCCTGGCTCTGCGCTAATAGGCTTTACTGCAGATAGCTTTGTTTACCCACAGTGTGCAGCACTCCACCTTCCTGCTTTATCTGCCGTCCTCACACATTCAAAACTTTTAATAATTTGTCCCAACCTAATTACAAAATGGTAATATATTTTTCTGAACATCTCCCTCCGGCATTCCAGCAACGCGCCGATGTGCTCGCCGTACGCCGGCGCCTCTGAAATTAAACACGCGTCATTGTTCGTCTCTCTTGTGGTTTTCGCGCAGACGAACGCGCACTGTCGCCGTTTTTGAGATATTTCTGAGGAATGTAATTAATGTTCTCATTAACTGAGCGAACACGCTATAAGGCAGCACTAAAAGCCCCAACACCCTGGAGTCCTTGCGCTCCTTCACCCTCGCAAAGCGTGGACGCTGACATGGACAAGCCGGTGTTGGCATGCGGAACAAAAAGTTGGAGGACAGTTACTTTGTTGTTAGTCCAACTTTTTTTTTTTTTTTTGATGAGCATGCAGAAGTAACCTAATGCCTGCAGCCTTTGCGCAACCCCCCTTAAGTGAAGCCATTGGTTGCCCTTTAAAGGAGGATATGGAACCAGGCCAGTGTGAATAATAACAATGCAGGAGGAAGAAATTCATTTCATTACTCTTTATTTTGCAGTGAATTTCGCTGGAATCAGACGCTTGTGCATCAGAAAACATCGCTGCAGGTGCATAGTTGGCAGAATTATCAGTGCATGACATGACACAACAATGCTTTGTTCTGACCTTAGAGAGAGAGAGAACAGGGAATTGTTTTCCAGCCTTTAAGAGCTAATCCCATCAGAGGGACTGCACGGCATGGAGGTCTAACTCAGGCACGTCTGGAGCTCCTGTTGCCAGAACAAGAGGCAGACAGGAATGTGTTTGTCTGGCTAATGTGGCTTTATTCCCCCAGACTGAAAGAGCAAAGCAGGAAAGCTCCTCCCAGACAACTTAACTTCTTGATGAGTCTTTCAGAGCCAAGATAAAGAGCAAGTGTCTGATTCCTTCAGCTCCATTTGTTGCAAAAAAGCAGGAGACCACTGTTGATTAGGATTCAGCAGCAGCAGCTTGAGAAGCTGCGATGGTGGATTTTGCCATTATGGTTGATGAATGAGTGAGTTTTGTATTTCTCAGAGGAAGGTTTTTCAGTGCACTGGTTGTCTCTTGGCTTGGTTAGGCGCATGTGGTCCTCGGGGAGCGCGCTCATTCACGGTGTTGGAGCCATGGAACTGAGGATTTATCCCAGTCCACTGAGTCCTTGTGGCGCCTCAATCTCCCGGTGAAGGGTTTAAGATTGGTCGGACCGTCTGTCTGTCCTTTTTTCCACAGAGATTAGGTAGCAAGTTTTTTTTTTTTTCCTTCTCTTAGTCGTAAAAAAAAGGTTTACGTGCTTGACTGATATGTTCTAGTAGAATTTAATAATGCCAGAAGTGTGGGTGAAAGGTGAAGAGGAGAGAAGGTTGTATTGAGAGGAAAATGTGTTTTTTATACAAGTGTTGACGGTATTGTGTGGGCTTACTCAGGTACTGCTCGGAGACAGTCAAGAAATCTCTGGAATAGCTTAAGATAAATCACCCTTTTAAAGGATTTAAGCACCGTAAGTAAAGCCTTGTTGATGGCTCTGGTACTCATCATCACTAATTCTTCTGGCTGACTTATGAACTCCTAACAACCAGAGTGTTTATGGAACCAGAACTAAAAATCTATTTAGATTTTTAAGTTAAAAAAAAAATACAGATGACATAAATGACAAATCTCTATATTAACAGTTGTGGCCAGCAGGGGGAGCCACTTTAGGCGCTTTCCTCACTTTTTGTCTTTGAGAACCTTTTAAAGATGAAGCTGAGGAGGTTAAATCCAGCCGAAGACAGATGTAGCTGATCTCAGTGAAGTGAAACCGTAGATGCAGAAATCAGTTGACATCTGTTTACATCTGGAAGGCTTTTATTGTGATGCAGCTGCAAAAAGTGTTGAGTTTGAATTACCGGAAGACAAGCATGGGAAGCATCTGCTTCCTGACAGCTGTTATCAGCTGCTCTTTTTCTCCACTATTCCAGTTAATTTGCTTAATTGCACCTCACATTTTCAGGCTTTTTGTCGTTGTTCTATTGGTGGATTTTGTTTATTTTTATATCATTGATACTGCTAGGATAATAATGCCTCGCATGGCTTTAGCTTCCATCCTGTGCACAAGTCAGAGATTCAACATTTCTACATGGCGGTGGCATTCCTTTCAGACAATTTCTTTTATCACTGTCAAAAATAGTCAAAGCTTGGTTCTCTAACAATCTGCCATGTTGAGCGGCTACTATGATGCTTGTTATAAACCGAGTTTGAAGTGAATCTGGATTTCTCCGAGCTCCCTGAAAGACGTATGCTTGGATCCGATCCCGCTCCGCGCCAAGGTGTTTTTCTGTGCTTAATGTCTCTCCGCTGCTCGTCATTCCCTCTCAGCCTGCAGTTTGCGGTTTTCCCATTTCCTCTCCATGTCTGTCCTTGTCCTCCCGGCCGTGGGGCGTCTCGGGGATCTTCAGTACGCTCGGTGTTTCTGGGAAGAGTTCAGTATTCCAGCAGGGTGAGCATGAGCTCAAAGCAGACCCGTCTTTTGAGTGTGTGTGTGTGTCTGTGTGTGTGTGTGTGTGTCTGCCTGCCTCCCCAGGCACTCATTAAGCCGGCGTATGAAGGTGTGTGCTTCCGGAGGCTGTTGGTAGAAACATGCGCGCATGCGGAGGTTAAAAGGCCTCCGACAGAGACATCATTTCCCATCCCGGGATGACGGGAGAAGCTAACTTCATTAGCCAGTTCCCGCTATACTTATTAACTTGATTATACTAACCAAGCCTCGACGATGACAGAGCACGAATGTCACACCCCGGACCGCGGTCTTTGGCTTTTTTTTTTTTTTTTTTCTTTTTTCCCTGCATGCATCTGCGCCTGTGTGTCGGTGTGTGCAGCAGTGGGATGGCAGGGACACACCTGGGACACTCGGTTGCTCTGTAATTTACAACCTGAGTCATCTGCAGGTAATGAGCGGGTATCAGCCTAAAAACCTCCTTTCTACAATTTAGTTGATTGAAGTCACACTTGGGGTAATGCATGCCTTTACGTGTGCACAGCGGTGTCTCTGTAAGCCTTTACACCCTCATTATCTAATGTTTCACCCTTTTACTGCAGGTCTTCTTTTATTTTTTCCTCCTTCTTTTACTGATTTTCACACAAAGCCCAGTGTCTTTTACCCTGCAGTGCCAGTCAACATTTCTTCATACTTGTAATATGCGCAAACATCCGTCGTCATGCATAGTCACACATCCGCCCTTTCATTACTCAAGAGGGCAAACAGCATTAACCTCTTTTAACCCGAATTGATCCGCAGCACCTCTTGACTTAACTCTCCAACATTAGGCGATGAGCTTCGGCGCGGGTTCGCACGTTTGCGCCGTGCCCTCCTTCGGTTGCACCCCGGGGCGGTGAAATTAGCGAGACAGGTTTGTGTCATTCATGGGAAACAGTTCATTAAAACGAGCACTTTGCCGTATCTTCACAGCCATCCCGCCGCCCCCCCCCCTGCACCGATCACTTTCTAAGACTATATTGGCCAGAAAGGAGAGGAATTTCGTTCCCTCAGGCAAGTTAGATTACAACTGTCTGAGCCTTGTGCACGAGGCTGTGTGCTTCAGATTAAACACTTTAAATCTCTCCAGGGAGTTGCCATGAAGGCCACTTTCATGAATTGTCTTGCCTCTTATCCTGAAAAACATTGTAATAGCCTTGTGTCTGCGCTCACCTGTTGAACCACTTTCTCCTATCTGTCAGTGTGTGTGTGTATTCCGCCAAATTCTGTATGCCCCTCACACACACTGCACTAATATAACATTCATAAGCAAGGCTTTAGCGCCAGGCCAGACTAAAAAGTATTCCTAAGCCCTCTGTCAGACTCCTAGTGAGGCTATTTTTTTCTGACCTACAAATGCTTCTGAAAACACACACAGTCTACACACACACACACACACACACACACACACACACACACACACACACACACACACACACGCGCTCGGGCTTGTCAGCTATCCAGTCATGTATCCTGGTCAAGGTGACGGGTGTGAGGGGGGCAGGTGAAGCCGGGAAATGCAGACACATGGAGATGAGAGGAGGGAACGAGGGATGGATCTCAGATGTCCTGCCGACAGCCGCCCTGTTGTTGTCAGTCTGGAGCTGACAGGCCGGATTCAGCGGGGCTCTGCCGAGCTGCCGCTTTGATGAAATGTTTTCAGGAAAGAGGGGAAAAACTGAGCCGACTGCAACCTCTGGCTTTAAAGATACAAAACACAGCCCCCGTGAAAATTAACTTGTCCTGGCAATGATTGCTGGAATTGCTGCATTTTTTTTCTCTCCCTCTGTGCAGATTCTCCTCTGTGCTCGGCGAAGCCAGCAGCAGATTGTGATGCTGTGGGGGTAAATGAGCACGCGGACACGTATATATTCTCTAGCTCAGATTATAATTTCAGAGAAAATGACGGTTTTTGGACTCCTCCAGTCGTCTCCTTCGTCGTCACGCTGCGTGGAGCATGTTGACAGTCAGGCACCAGCAAACCCAGACAAAGACAGGCAGGTAGATCGTTAGTGGTTTCAGCAACATGAAAGTTCATAACACGCCATGTTATGTTATTATCTCAGCTGCCGCTGTACTCAAAATGTTTTTGGCCCGCAGCCTCATGAAGGGCGGGGAGCTTCCTGTCGCAGGTCGTGTTTTCTCTGCTGTTTTTTTTTTTTTTTTTTTTCAGGGCCTGATATCTGCCGCCTGCGTGGAAAAACGCTGCCCTCTTTCCTCGGCCTTTGTTAATATCAGCCACATGCATGCTGTCCTCTCTGGAATCCGGGTGGATAAGCGCTCGCAAAATCAGGACTGGCTCCTTCTGCTGCCTGCAAACAGGGTCTTATTAGCCGGGCAGGGCAGAGGGGCTGCATGGCCGACTGGACAAATGGCCTTTTGGCTTGTCTGGTTACTTGGATTCCTTTTTCCTAGATGTGATATTACTGTTGGGCAGCATCCTGATACGTTTTACATTTCAAACTGCTGCGTCGAGCAAACCAGAGCGAGCTCCTTTGATTGGATTCTGCAGATTCCTGCACGCCATGATTTAGGTGACCGATGCTGCGCTGTGGCAGGAATCATGACTCTTCAGGAGTTTTATTGGTTTCAAGATCAGCTAAGCAGTGACTTGACAGTTCAGAAAACTGACAATAGAAATAAGCTCGGTAGGGTAGTTGGCGGTCACAGTGTGAGAATAGTGAGTGGAGTGTGTGGAGTTTGCATGTTCTCTCATGCCACCAGCATGCTTGGGGGATTGATTGGTCACTGTCATATGTGGCTGTATCTGAATGGACTGGTTGGTTCAGGATGTACTGTGCCGTTACTTATAATCTGATATTACTCAGGATGGATGGATGAACATTATTTTTAAACAAACACATCTGAATTGTAAATAAATATTACTCAGTGCTGCTCATATTTGCAAAAACAGGCAATTGAAAAAGACCCAAACAAATAATAAACTTGTTGAAAAGTACCTTATAGTTTAGCTTCTTGCTCAATATGTATAAAAAAAACACTCATTATTCACATTACAACTGATCTGAAACTTGTTTCGTTTGTTGAGTTGTCACTTGAAATTCAGAATAATGACGCTACTGGATATTATGACACCTGGTTCAAGAAGTTAAAAGACGGATGTTGAGAATATATTAAAACATAATAAAAAGTTTCTGCTATTCTCAATAATCAAGGTAATTTTAAATTTTAACTCAAAATTAAAAAAAAAAAAAAGCTAAAACACTTCATTCCTTTTATGCGGCCCTCAAGCTAATACATTTAAAGAACAACCCATCCCACTGGTGTTATAAAGCTCCAGCCGTAGAATATGTCTCACTTCTGACGGATATACATATGAATGGTGGGGAGGAACATCACAGAAACGGGCCAGCACACACTTGGACTTTTCACTGATAAGCCGCACACACTCTCCCTCTCTGCTTCCTCTCTGTCTTTTACACATGCTCTGCGGTGTAAAGAAAGCTGTTATCTTAGCACTGGTGTAGCACACATCATTTGTGCTCTAGCAGAGCGGTGTGCCGGGTTTCTGCCTGGAGGAGCAGGATTAGTATGAAGATATCGTGGAGTGTTCCTTTAGTATCTGCCAGAGGTTTTCTCAGCCGCGCCGTGCATTCTTCACTCAGCCTCACAGCGGCTTTTAACTTTTTCTCCTGCGCCGCCATCCTCGGCAGAACTCATCCTTACCTAAAGCGGGAAATGAGCGCGGGGGTGGGGGGGGGGTGGGGGGGGGGTGGGGGTTAGAGGAGGTGGTAATGCTATTATGACTCGTCAGGCTCTGACTCCGTTTGTCATACTCTCTATTCGCCCGGCGCTCCATTCACATCTCGATCGGCCTGATCCATTCATTTGACACCATTCCACCCCCTTCCACACACACACACACACACCCCGAGGCTCCGTGTTCACAGGGGGCCTTCTATTTACCCGGCCGCCTCCTTTTTTCCACATTATTTTCAGATGTGGTATGGCATGTTCTTGGCAGCGGCAGGAACTTTGCATGTCTTCGGAGCCCACGGCGCAGAGAGCCAGCAGCCGAAGACGTTTTAGTTTTTTCCTGCATAATCGCTGCACAGGACTTCTTCTCAGCAGTCTTCTTCACAGTAAAAACCCACCTTTTTCTTTCCGTAAGCGTGTGTTTAATGCTGCCGGAGACACAGCAAAGCAGCTCGGGACTCCAGACCCCGGTTCTTACCTGCCTGCATGCGTCCTGCTGCGGCGGGAGATTGACGGCGAGGCACGGCCAGATGTGTTCTGCCTCGCCGCGCTTCGTCGTGTGTGTTTGTCGTTTGTAGGATGAAGGGATGGCCGTAGAGATGGAGGATGAGAGAGCCAGAGTGGGAACAGAGGCCGGGGGAAGCGCGCTTTGCTTTTGTTGAGTTTACATAATTAATGTTTTATTAAACAGAACTGTCTACACACAGTATCGACTCTGATCACAAACGCAAATATTGTCAAGAGGATGAGCGCGGAAAACTCTCGAAATGCTTCACAATGGACTGAGCGAGCCTTCCATACTCATTAATTACTTTGGTGGTTCAGAGTAATTAAATTCCAACTAATGAAAATACGTTATTGCCTTTTTCCTTCGAGCCGTCCAGATGCTTCTGATTCCTTGTGTCCAGCTATTATCAGTCGTAACTTTTGCGACTCCAGAGGCCAATTTAAATGTTTTTATCAGTTCGTTCTCTTCCTATTACCTGATCATATGCTTGTTTGTATAAATTACGGCAGCTCAATCTGATCAGCAGCGTCAGTAGAAATCACACCTGTGGTTGGAGTGTCTGCACTTGACTGTGGGTTTTCCTTTGAGAGGGGCTCACAGTTTGTCACTCAGAGGCAGAAGTGCTTCGGAGAAACCTCTGTGATTAGCCCCGGACCCCCTGGGAATGTACAGCTTTCCAAAAGCTGCTCAGTCAGCATCCAAACGGGACATTTATCACACGCTCCACCTCACTGCTGCTCACCTGCACCGCATGGAAGCCAGCGCGTGATGTACAGGTAATGCATGTGGACATGGAGCAGCAGTTCCTCGGTGGATTCTGCTCACTCACGTTATATTTAGCTACAAATGTGATCGACAGCATGTTGGATGTGTCTGGGGATCTTCAAGCACACGACAGTGAATTTATCTACCTACTCATCTATGAACAGAAATGCAGGAAAACAATTCGTAAATAGACCCGAACGAACTGGGTTGAATCTCATTCCTGAACCCACACAGAACTATAAAAACTCCATGAAATGTGCGTGCTCGCTCGCTCGCAGTTTATTTTTGGGTTTAGATATTCAGAACTTAAGGATTCTCTGTACAGAGTCAATCTTTATTATTATTACTGCCTTCATTTACAGTGTCTTTCTGATCAAATGATCAACTAAACACAATTCTGACTCTTTAGCTGTTTATTGATTTGTCATGTTCAAATGCTCATTTTCTTTTTCATAAAAAGGGCTTTCAGCATATGCTTATATTATGGCACTCAATTTTGTTACTGTATCGAAACAGACTTGCCGTTTTTACCTCCAGCTTCATGCCAGTGGTCATAATGATTGCTGGATATTTCTGCAGCGGAGAACAAAGTAATGGCTGCAGAGCAGATGTGAATAATTGTGATGCTGTTACGAAATCTACCTCCTGAGCTTTATCTCTTCATTATAACAAGCTTGTCTTTCTGTACTCTGATAGCAGTATTATGTTACCAGTTTGCCATTTTACCGTGATTGTTGTAAACTGAGAAATGAGGCTTTCCCCAAGTACGAACCGTCCCAGTTCCCAGCTGCATGAATGAAGCATAATCACTTCTTTCCCCACTCCAACACAAATGCCACCTGTGAACATATTCCTGCACTTTTGACTTATTTGAGTCAATTTCACCTATTTGTATCTGTCTATTCCATGTGCAACCAGAGGGAAAAACATATATGTTATTAGTGTTCATCTAATACATTTAAAACGTCTGTGAGACAGAGTGATACAGCTGTTTAGTGTCTGGTCGTATACTGAATATTATAAGATTTAACAAGGTCAGAGAGCTTTTAAAGGCTCAATAACACTAAAAAAGAATACCTGAATACTCAAATCATTGAAATATATTAGCTTGCATGCACAGTTTTATTCGGTTTCTACCCTCTCCAATGAAGGACATTAGCCGATTGACGGCATTTCATGACATTCGCCAGTTCAGTGTGATCTACACACTTCTACCTGGATCACGATGTTGCGAGCCCGAACTGTTAATGAAATCTAAATAAAGTAAACACGAGGCCAGGTGTGGTTGCCAAGCAATAGTGTAAATTAATCTAATTATCCAGTCTGTGCACACGTGGCGGATTATTTCTTTATTTATTAACGGTGAGGAGATTTCGGTACAAATTTAAGGCGCTGGTGTTGAACTGAGCGAGCAGGAAACATTCTGGTGGAAGAAATTATTGGAATGATGAATGACAAGTGGAATTTCCTCTTAATTAGACTTACACGGCATACACTTCATTACACACACACACGCACACACACACACACACACACACACACACACACACACTCAGGTGAAGTGCAGCTGCACTGGAGGGACACGTGACTGTAATTCAGCCTCGGAGCGCCATAAGTCACATCCATAATGCACGGCATCGCAGTGCGCAGCAGTAGTTAACATTACCGAATCACTTTGATGAATAACTGCGGATGAAATGGCTTTAATGCGGTCCTGACTTATTGTTGGCGGTTCGTGATCGCCCTCCAGGAAGCACGACGTAGGCTACAGTTCCACTCACAGCCAACATATTAATACTCTATCTGCAACCAATTTGAGCATTTCGTCTTCATTATCTGTAAGTCATTTAAGTGTATGTTCATAAAGTATTGCGGCTCCTACCATTAAATCAGTGTAATCTGAATTTATGGAGAGGGTATTTTAGAAAGCAGGATTTGTCTGCCCTTCAAAAGAGAGCCAAAACTCCCGGCTGATTAATGGATCCATCAGCTGACACGACGTGAATTGTGTTTCTATTCTGAGATTTGGTAATTTGTTCATTATAATGGTTTTCAAGCTAGAATAACTTTTTTTAATTATCTTATTAGAGATAAATGAGACTTTTTTATTTTAAAATGTAAATAAATATTTTTTTTTCTAGTATTTGGATTGTTACCAGAAAAAAAGAGGATATTCTTAAGTTTTCTCTGTGGTCACCAGGAAGCTGCGAAGGCTATATTTAATCAATATTGAAAGTAGCTGCAGCCTCAATTCCACCTATTTGCTGTTCATAAGATGGAGCATTGTGTGTTCAGTAAATGTGAGTGGATATGATTGCGGCACAAATAACCTCTGATGACAATTGATTTCCCATTTTGTAAAACACTGAAGTGTCTCTAATTGTATTTTCAGTCATTACGAACTTCTTTGGAAACAAAAATATTAAACATGTCAGCGTGCGTGTTGAATTGTTCTGATGTTTCCTGCCATGCTCACGCTGCGGCGATATTGCATATCGATAGCTGTCCTTTTTGTCAGGAGCCAGAGGGAGTAAACAGCTCCGTGATCGATCCTTTAACCCGCGCCGGCTCATGTCTCATCTCTCACACTCAGACACACAGTATGTTTCTATAACCGGCTGCTTGTGTGAAGTCAATAACACATTTGTTAGAAGCAAAACTGGGCCCCCCACAAGAGGGACCACTCGGGGTTCATCATTGGCTTATTAGACATACGTTTGTCTCCGATCGACCTGCGGGGCCCGCGGCGTGATGCACGACGCTTCCTCTCCATAAGTCCTCGCAGTATCTTATCTCCGCCCATCCCGCTGACAGATCGATGTTCATACATAAAAGTGGCACAAAGACTGACGGCAGATTTGTCTGGCTGAGGTTTTGGGTGTAACTGTGCCTGAAGATATGATGACCCAGTTTGAGTCAATGAAGTGCTGACGCACTCCGCGCGAACCGCGGATCTGTTTCCGGCTACAAGATGTATGCAAATGTTGACGCATGAAGGGAAATCCATCTTTTTGAAATCATCTGCGCTGTTTCTGGAAATAGATTGATTTTGTATGCAAATATCGATGGTCCCTGAGTTATTTCTCTGTGGATTAATAGTCATGTTTGCCGTTGGTTGACGGTGGCGGTAGTGCTTCTTCCTTCTCTAAACACTTGATGGAGAAAGTGGCAAAGCTTCTGAAAACTTAACAGGGCTGTGAAAGCTTTATGTGTTTATTATGCCTTATCTGTTTATATATTTCCGTGCAACTGTTTGAATTAAAAGGAAAGTTTCCTGCCAAACGCAAGCGCTCCCAGTTCTTCTTAAAGCTTTTGGAGGAACTGGCAAAAGTCCCGAACAACTTCATCAAAAATATTTAAATATTTAAAAACAAGCAACCAGAGTAGTTGGTACTCTTCAGAAGTCTGCTTCTCTGGCTGTGCATTCAGGATGGAGAGGGTCCATCAGTTGCCAAACTGGCAATCTCTCATCAAAATAGTGATAATTTGTGTCTTAACCTGGTCTGAATAAATGCTTCATATTGAAGAGCAGCAGGAGTCTGAAGCAGGGACCGCCGTCAGAGACAATGCTGCAGGACGGGGCTGTTTTTAATAGTATAGGCATGACTGAGTTGCTGTTAAGTTCTGCAGTAATTTCTCCGGGGTTCGATATTTTTTTTGATAGCGCTCCTGAAAATTACATACAAGAAAAAAAAAAGAACAGAGCCGCACTCGAGGGCTAATTGCCTCCGGAGAAAGCGCCTCCTTAGCGGAGTTGTTATTACCGCTCCTCTGCAGGCTGGCGATGGGCTCACGTCTCAGGTGAATAGCCGCGGCGGCTCTTTGTTGTCAACAGGAAGCGGGGATTACCTACTGTCTATTTGTGGCGCGCAGGGTACTAGTCAGGGTTAAGGGGGCGCTTTGAAGGCTCCGTTCCACTCGGTCGTCTTCCTCATTGCCCGACTGGGCTGGAAAATAATGCTAATCATCTCTGATAATGGGGAGGAAGGAGAAGGAGGCGAAACACAAACCAATCAAGAGTGGAGAGTGTCAAATGGGTGTACATAAATTTACATTGGTGAAGAATTCTGCCTCCCCCTCAAAGAGACTTTTCTCTGCGCGCGACGCCTGCCAAGAGAACCGTGTTTATAGCCAGCTCAGACCGCCACAGGCAAGATGGTAGCTGTTATTTATGTTCAAAGACTTTGCCTTTGATTGAAAAGGCACCCCGCTCTTTGATTTACCACTGTGTATCAATCAATCAATCATGAGCGGCGCGCGAGCCTCTCTCCCCGGCCGCCGCGCCGCGTCGTTTTTACAACTCTCACATCACCGGGGTTCATGAAGAAAGTCACTTCGGAATGAAGTGGAGTTTACAACTGCAGGCGCACCTTGTTGATGTCTCAATTTGCCGCCGTGGATTCCATCTAGAGTTTCATCATGTGGATCACGGGCGCGGCTTCTGATTGGGGAGGAAAGAAAAAAAAAAGCGACTTTCCAGGTTGGCGTTGTTTGACACATTTCTGCTCATATGAAACGAACACTGCCGTGCATTTCCATTTTCTCCCATAAAAATCTCACTAACTCTCCACTTTAACTACCTTGTTTTATTTTAGGGCTCTCGTCTATTTGCAGACAGACAGCAGGAGCTCGAACTCAGGAGAGCAAAGGTGTAACCAAAAGCAAAGTTAAATAGGTCAAGGGAAAATAACTCTTTTACTCTTATAAATAGTCGCAGTTTATTTAAATACCAACAGCTCCGGTTTCTGGCTTACAGTCTTTGGCACAGAGGGAGGCAATTTTAAGACTCTCCAAATTAATTGGATAAAGTATCTTGTTCCCTACAAATCACAGACTGTTTTTTGGCTTATTAAATGGCTCATTTGCGTCTCTACTTTGAAAAAAGGAAAAAAAAAAGACCAAAAAAACAGATCACTAATTTGTTAAAGAACCGCAAATAAAGAATAAACAGATGTGCTCAAAAGGTGACCTCATGTGGCATCGCTTTTTTTTTTGTAGAGTAGTGTTATTTTGTGTGCAGATTTATCAAAGCATCAAGGTTTTTTTTTTGTTTTTTTTTTTTTCCCTGAGCTCCCACGCTCTGGGACACCGCTGGAGCTGAACTGCTCTCCTCATGACTGACAAACATCCCCTCTCTGCTCCCTAAAAGGCTTCGGCTTCGTTCACCACAGCAGAGCTCAAGGACGCGTTTTGTCAACATTTCAATACAGTCATTTACGACCCATTTGAACATATTTGGAGTCTTTACAAATTTGTTTTTTTTTTTAAATAAAAAAAAGTTTTGCGTTCACGGTAATCAGAAGTGAAATTCCTGACATGCTGTTTGTTGGATGAAGTAGAGATGGAGGGGTTGTTATAAAAAAAAAAAAACAACAACAACAAAACAACAAAAAACAGATTTTTCTGATGAACTCGCAGAGAGGAAACATGCGTGACCTCACAGAATAGAAACATTCAAAGCAGTGACCGGACCGATTACCCTTGTGTTCACCTTGTCATCTGATGGCTCCGTGAAGAAAAGAGCCAGAAGAGTGGAGAAGAAGAGGAGAAGAGGAGGAGGAGGAGGAGGAGGAGGCAGTAATCTCTGACGAAAGACGGATACTTTTTATGCAAATTGGATGCAGAGTATTTTTAACCATGCAAACTCTGGCAGATAACAAATTGTTTGTTTTGGGGCTTTGACAGTTTGTTTGAATATGTAAATATTACTGAGGGAATCGGGCGGAAGGGAATGAGGGGAGGCAGGCCGAGATAACGCTGCTCATTTGCAATCAAGTCTTGAGATTAGATGATGCTTGTTGGTAACAGGACAACATGTTAAGTTTAGATTTGCAAGAATTTAAGAAACAAACTTTTATTTCCACTTCAACTTGGTCTAATCATGTTAATACAGATTGAGACAATATGACACTGTACGTGGTCTGCATCAGCTTTGGAAACAATATCACGTTTAGAGTCTATATTTCATCCATATTCTACAACATTTGAATCCAGCCTGGCCTGGAGCCTCTTCCAGCAAACATAGGAGAACATCGTGTTGAGTTTTTGACAAGTTTAGCCCAAAAAAAGGTGCTACGTTACTGTTCTGCGTCTGCTCTTCAGCCCTGGCTCTCAGTGTTGTCTCATGTCCCCCCAGTGGACACAGCAGAAATATATTTAAGAAACTGCAGCTGTTTCAGCTGAAGGTATTTATATCATAGCAGCTGTTAAACCAGCTTCTTTTTCATGGATACGAGCGACTAAATCGCGATCGCCGACTGGCTGCTCACACACAGACTGAGAGACTTGGACAAATGACGGCTGGAGCTGGAAGTTCTTCTTCTTGAGAGGTGTCAGAAGTGGTTGGCAAGATTTCGGCGTCTGATTAGCATGCTGAGGTTTATGTAGAGACCGTGCCTTCCATCTGGTCTGAGAGGCCTCCGGGTCCCCCCAGGAGGAGCTGAAGGATGCGGGCACGGATCACTTTGCCCGGCGCGCTCCCCAGCTACACAACTTTCAGAAAATCCAATATTGGAAGACTATAAGGCTCGAGTATGGAAACAAGGATTTTAAGAAGAAAACTTGTTTGTAAGAAGACATAAAGTGAATCTCAGATACCAAATGTCAGCTGACGCCAGTGTTGCCACAGTTATTTCCAGAAAAAAAAGCTTGTTTTATATTCAAACTAATGCAGGATGGTTGGTTGGAGTTTGCAGTAGGTGTGATGTTCAGCGCGTAGTGCTGGGTGAACGTTCAGGTTACTCCTGGCCCGGTCTAATTAATTTGACGCCGAGGTTATGCACATCCGCCGCCATGTATCCTCCCCTCGCGCCCTGCTCGCAACCCCCACCCCCCCCCTCTTGTTCCTGGTCTAAAATCAGCCTAATTTTGGAGGTGACCCGCTGCTCCTGAGATTAAGTTATGTATCATTCCCCTAATCCTCGCTGACAAGTGTGTGTTAGTGGTGAGGCCAACTTCTGCAGCATGTCATCCACTAACAGATGGCATAAATCATTCTCTTAAACGCCGCATTAAGTATTAATCATTCTCAGTGCTGTCACTGTCACACCGCTCGGTGGGCTGCCGGCATGCAAAGTGTGATTAATGAAGGCGGAGATTTAAGGAGCCATGTTGGAGCCCCCACCCTCTTTACCGAGCGTCCTCCACCGGCTGAGGCGGGACTGATGGGGGGAACCTGCGCTTCCACAGCAGTGACCTTCTTGCATCAGAGGGGATAATTCACACTCTGGGCGAGGCACGGCCGAGCCATCTCATCTGGAAAGGATGGAGCGGTAACTGTGTCATTTTTCAACGTTGACACAATATTACCGTATGCTTCATTTTGCTGTGGAGCTTACATTCACTTCTGCATGCGACTCTGTTTACTTCAAGAGACATTACAGAGGGAAGCACTTGAATATCCGGAGTGATTTCCTTATTCTCTACTCCGTCGCACTCTTATATTGGACATAACCTCTGCGAGAGTTTTTCATAGAAATTGTCTTTCCGGAATGGATTTCCATCCATTCAGCTGACAAAATGCAGCGTGAATGAACACAGTCCGAAAAAGAAATACAAAGAGAGGAATATCAGACAGAGGGTGGCCGAGCACGCCGGTATTTTAACCGGTCAGATATCTTTTCGCCGTTGCTTCCTCGCCTTGCTCTCACTGCTTTCATAGCGAGATTTCTGCTGCCGAATTTTTGCAAACACGTGAACTGAGGTGGTAATTTTTGTAAATGTCAAATAGTAATGTTCTATCATTTGGACTTCCCAGGACTCTGCTGCTGTTTGCTGCTCTCGTCAAAAGCAATCCTCAGCAGAGCAGCAGCCTCGGTTGTTTTTAGCGAACGTGCTGTGAAGGCATGTGTTTGCATTAAAGCTCGTGCACTATTGGAATCCCAGAGAAATGGGTAAAATGTTCTGAAAACAGGTTACTTTATGCAAATAGATCAATCCTTCAGTCCATTTTAAAATGATGCAAAGACAACTGGACAAATTCTGATGTCTTATAAAGATGGAAAAATTATGAGCTTGTTCTGAATTCAAGGCCATTTGAGAAAAAGCTGGGACAGAGAAACGAGAGGCACTGCGTTGCATCATCTTGTTTTACAAGTCTCATGAAACATTTGGGAACTGGGTGGACCACCTGTTGTACTTTTAAACCAGAAAAATAAAAAATAATTCTTATGTAACGCCGGGCTCTCGGTGCACAACGGTTCAGCGTCTTCTCATTTTTCCCCCTCTCAAGAGTTTTTCTTTCACTTCAGCACTCGTGCGGCTTTGCTGAGGTTTGCTGCGCACGCCTGAAGAATATGTTTTGGCGCTGGCTTGCTGGAATAGGGGCATAAATTGAAAAAGAAGCCATGGGAATGGAGGCAGATGCCTCCTCAAAACACTTCTATATTGTTCAGGATCAGCGGAATCCTCAATCATGCTATATATGCATGAATCCTCCACACCGTCCTGGATGCTGACCTTTGAACTGTCCCCAAAGGACAAAACAGATAATGTATTTCAACTTTAGCCCAGATGATGTTGTATCAATTATTTTCAATGCACATTTTCATCTGTTGGACCCTTTTCTCCTTTTTCTTTGTCCCTCTCGAATGACCATGGGCTGACAAAGGCGTAAGCATCTCCGCATCTTGTTTTTTTTTTTTTTTTTTTCTCTGCATCTGTTTTCTTCTGGCAAGAATGAGTGGAACTTACATTCACAGATAATGGTTTTCCAAGGTTTTACAGTGAGTTTTATTGAATAGTTACCACGTCGCCAAGGGCCTTTGACCAGTAGGTCATGTTTTCAGTAGGGTTTGTTTGTTTGTTTATCAGCAGCATAACTCTAAAAGGCATGGACGGATTATGTTGAAATTTTCAGTAAATGTCCAAAATGGGACTAGGAACAGGTGATCAGATTTTGGGACTGAGCCGGACCTTGTTTGGGGGGGGTTGGTTGAGCTATTTCGGGGATCTGTGCTCTCCGTGTGCTTTTCTTCTTGTATAAGAATTACAAACTATCATATGATAAGTTTTAGCTTGTTCCTTGCATGCTAGTGTTGCTCTAAAACCTCAGAATCTTCCTGTAGATGATGAAATTCCCAAGTTATTGCAGTTTTTATGCTGAGGAGTGATATTTCCAAATGTTGCACTGCGTGGCTGTGCAGATTTTCATGAATTCCTCCTCTTCATCTCCATCTGAAAGGCTCTGACTCTCAGGGATGCTTTTCATTAATACCCACTCATGTCACCGAGCTGTTTTTCAATCACTTATTATCTTTCTGACGTGTTCTCACCAGATTCTTTTGCAAACTTTATGTTTTCCTGTCACAACTTTTCAAAACAGACTCATGATTTCTCCTCTCTCAATAACCTTGTATGTTTTTCCATTTTAGATGATCAGCGTCTGTTATTGACCATATAACGATGATTTGTGCTGCGTTCAGTGACTCCATCCTCTCTTGAGGAGGCAGATGTTTCCTCGTCATCTTTCATCGTGTTTCCCGTCCCCGAAGTGGCCTTTCACTTATCTGCAGTGGCAGTGCTGGCTCCAGGATTAACACTCTCCCTTCTTCTTTCCCCACACTGTTTTTTCGCCACCCTTGCCCCTCGGTGCCTCGGCCGGCGCCTGCTCTTCTTGCCAGTGCCCTTAATCTGATGTTGATGCAAAGTGAAAGACCACTGGCGCTCCTCTGACAACCCCATTCAGCCCCCGTGTGTCTGGTCTCCAATCCGCCGCTGTTGCTTTCCATTTGCTTGGCTTCAGGCTGCGGGGGCTTCAAACCCCTCCACTCCCTCCGCCGCCGCCGCCGCCGTGATGCTGGACCCTGAGCTGCAGCTGATGTGGCTTGGCGAGCCGTACCAAGTGAGATACAATGCATAATTATGTTGTCAGAGGGCATTGTGATGGAAACATCTCTGTCCCCCGACACGGTGACGGGCTCACTATCGCTCTGCCGTTGAGCCATGGCAATAAAATGGAAGCTCCCGCTCGGTCCGCGATGGCAGCAGGAAGGATCCACTCGGTGCTTGCTTTCACCAATCTGAGCAGAAAAAAAGCTTGTTAGAGAGATTCTGACATGAAGTGCTTTTTGCTTTCATCGCGGCTGCTGGGAATGTATTTTCAGTGATATCCTTCAGCGGCGCGGCTGTAAGGCGGGCGTAAAGCTCTGCCGAGCCCGGGTTCGTCTGCAGGTTCATCCTCAAGCCCGTCATAGAAATGATGCAAGAAATGAATGTGATGTCAGGACACGTTTCGGGAGACTCGTTCCTCAAGCAGCCAACGCTGACTGATCTCCATTAGTTAGTCAACTTGACTCCTTTCCAGCAGTGTCGGTCGTGTTAATGAGGCGATGAAGATGTTCATCATCGCTTTTTTTTTTTTTTTTTTTTTTTTTTTTTTGTGAAGTTGTTGCCCATTTCAAGTTTCAGCCTATTTGAATTGCAATCTAATGACTGAATGATGGAAATTGACTTTCCATTAATAACGCTTTATTAAGCCCCCGGGCGCCACATGCATCATTTGAAACAACAGGGAACATTGAACATAAACAATTAACACAAACAGTCTGATTCATTCCCACGTTTGTGGAAGTCACGTGCTTTTTCCACACACCTGCATTCAGTGTGAAATCGCAGCTTTATGGAACAACAGAGACTTAACAATAGCCGTCCAATTTCCAGATAATTGGATGTTATAATTGGAAAATGAATAGATCTTTCCAAATATCTTCCTGAGCATAAGCTAGACAGATCCGTGCTGCGAAAAATGTGAAGGGTACCAGTGGGGGCTCTCGGGCTATATGGAAGACAATCGCATGGTGGAAGGAGGATATTAGAGAAAAGGAGCCTCATAAAAATACGCTTTAGCCCTCCACTCCAGTCTAATGCGGGGCGTCCCCTGGTATTTTCACCTTTAATCTTCTCGGTGAGAGGTCTCAAACTACTTGATCCCTGATTAAAACTCTTTACTTATTTTACTTTGGCTGAGTAATGAGGCTATAAAAGTCCCAGCGTGGAGATTGGACGGAAATGGCTCCTTGGACACAGCCGGCATCTTGTTAAGCTTGAGAAATGCTTCAAAACTCATCTCTGAAAGTATGGATTGTAATTGTGTGCAGCACTGTCCACAGATTGCATGGACTACACTTGATTACAGAGTGACAACACTGCTGTACTCATTGTAGTTCGTTTTCATTTTATAGACCTTTTGAAAGGCAAATTCGGAATGTATTATTACAACAAATTAAAGAAGATATCCTGAACTGGATGATTTTTTTAACTTTTATCTAGATTGCCTTGGACTTTGAAAGCAGCTCAAACCTCCATAAAAACATGTTTGCAGGTGCATTTATTTATGTGTTTGGAGAAAGGATTCCTCTCTTTATCTGAGGAACGGCGACGGGAGTTTGGATTCCGTTGTTGGACTGAAACAGCAAGTTTTGCTCCAGTGTTAAAAAAAACTAATATGTCCTTTAATGAGTGAGAGAAAACCAAAAAGAAAAAAAAAGAGTGTAATTTGAAGTTATTGGCTTTGTGAGTTAAATACTGTATCAGACAGTCATGTTTATGTGATTTTGCCGATGTTACATATTTGATGGCCGTTTGGTTTAGTGACTGAAGTCTGGGGCTGTTGACACTCAAAAGAGAATCCGGAGTACTTTGAGAAGTGGGTCATCTCAGATGAGTTTAAGCAATAGAATAAAAAATAGATCCATACAGATACGTTGTTCAGTCAAGACGTATCTCACAGGCAGAGCTTAAGCTGGGGTTTTATCATTTTGTGTTAAATTCAAGCCTTTGTTGCAAATGAAATGAGCCCAACTCTGATAAAAATATCTAGTCCCGTCTCGGCACAGAAATCAAATTTCTCTGCAGCTGCAGCCCCCCCAGTCTCTCTCGTCGGTTCGCAGTCAGCCGGAGCTCGCAGCCATCTGCGGCTGCCGTCCTCCACTTCCCTCTGCACCGGTCCCCCAACTGTGGCTGAATATGTGAGGGGGAGAAGGAAGTCGCCTGTGGGGTCTTCCATCAGCGAGGCCGGCCAACTGGGGCAGAATCTTCACTGAGATCTATCTGAAGGCTCTGCCTGCTCTCATGTTAGCTTTGTTAATGCAGAGTATAACCCTGAACATCACCACAGATGTTCAGAGACGTCACCGTCGGCGCAGAACGTCTAAGAGATGTCCCTGGAACGCGCCGTCTGCAGCATATGTGCATGATTAAAGGTTTATGTTTTACCATCAAGTAAATTTTGAAATGTTTAGTTTGGCGCAGACAGCCTCTGGTTGCGTTGCCATATACTGTTCAACATACGCACTGAATTAAATATACACCGTTTGCATAAATCTGCCACAAACTGCAGGCAGCGTCCTTTCCACTTCATTCAGAACACAAAGTTACTCAGCTTCAGGAATGGTGTTCGGTTAAAGGGGGGAAAAAAAGTGCTGTAAGAATTTGGATGTGTAGTCGGAGTGCACATTCATGTGCACAGCCCCTTCTTTTTTTTTTCTTCTTCTTCTTCTTTTTTGGCCAGCAGCCACATATAACAAATGAACCCCTGGCTCACCATCTTCCAGTATCGACCTTACACGCATGCCAGCAGAATGTCCTTATTCTGCAGACATCCGCGGATTTTTCTTGGATCTCATAAAAGTCGTCTTCGGCAGCAGAATCACAGCCTTTCTCAGTGAAATGGAGTGCAAAGGGACCAGCGCTTTGCCGGGTCCAAAGGGACCTTTCTCTCTGTGTTCTTTCTGTGTTCTTTTTTTTTTCTTCCTGAGTTAGATTTGGCGCTCTGCAGCAAGGTCTTGTAAATGTGCTGAGCTTCTACCTGTGGATTCCTCGCAGAAAGCGTGAAAGCATTTTAATGGCTTTGCACATACATTGAAATATTGTTTAGTGAGATAAATAATAGGAATAGTCATGTCATCAAATCGTTTCATCTCCGGCCGCTTGTGCCACGGCTTGAAAGCAGGACAGCTGCTGCCGCCATTCAGGGCGGGCGGAGGACGCTCCCAATAAACCGGGGTGTAAAAACACAGACGCCCGCTCCACACGGCGCTGCCGGTCATCGCTGCTGATTTTGCGCCGGCTTTTACTGTGTGGCGGAGCATTGTGTTTTTCCCTTTTTAATGTCCGCACACATGAGGAACTCATCACGGCTCCCAGAGGCCACGATGATTGAAACTGCGGACGGATTCTTTGGAATTGATTTTTCTCGATGAAGGCAGATTCCGAACCAGCGGGAGGAGGGAAGGGATGGCTGATCAGCCGAGAGACGGAGCAATGTCTTAAAAAAAAAAAAAGACCTCGCTGGCCTTTTTCTATGATTCAGAGCAAAGTTTCACCCCGGAGTGTGCGGCTACTCTGGAGTTGGTTTGAGCCTGTTTTTCAACCCTCACCTTTCTCACAATAGGCCAGTAGTTAATTATCTTTTGAGCAGCGGTTTCTGGCAGACTTCCCTCTGTCTGTTCCCCCCCGGGACTTCTCACCTCAAACACTGTCCCCTACTGGTTGGCTGATGTCCAATACCAAGAGCTACGCTCTTTATGATCTCTCACTCTGCAGCTCTCAGCAAACACTTACACAACACACTTAAATGGTAGAAATTGTATTATGAATTCATGCTATTGTGTTGCTTAACTGGTAGACTTTTAATCGTTCTCATGGACCCTGCTGGTTCAGGTGTGAACAGTTTACAGTCTCAGCTTGTTGGTGAGGAACAGAATGGAAATGTGCATTTCTTCGAAAGGACATTTTCCGCCCAGAGAGCTTTGAGTTTGTCTCCGGAGTGCTGTGACCGAGGCATGGATAATCACTTTAAACAGGCCGCTTTGTTCCCGCCGTCGCCGCTCGGTCTAAACATGGCCGCAACACGGCCTTGCGCTCAACTCCTTCCCAACTCCTTTCACACCAGTCCTGCGGTCTCGTCTCTCGCTTTTAACGCGGTGTGGAGAGCAGACGCTCCGTCAGAATCTCACTGATTAGTCCCCAAGAGACGGGTGGAAGTCCTCACACACACACACACACACTTCTTTATTATGTTTGAAAACACACAGTGTGACATTAAAAACACACCCGACCGCGTCGCGGCTGTTTCTCTCACCGTGTGTCTGGAAGTCATCAGTGATGGAAAGTGAGGAGAGAATGAGGGGCGCAGGACGATGTGAGAGTTGGACCGCTCGGCGGCCGGCGGCACAGTGAGCTCTGACTTTATTCCACATCTTCTCCGAGGGCCAGCTGAACCAACAAAGCCGGGTCTTCGGGCTGGATCTCACAGACGTCGGCTGGATTGCCTGCAGGCTTCGCGGTCAAACACTAAACTAGTAATAGTTTCAAAGCAGTGAAATTGTGACATTTCACTTCCTCGCTTCTTAAGAGGAGACGGTATTGATAATTGGAAGAGAGGTGTGGGTTTACGTGCCCTGACAGTCTGGATTTAGGTTTTTTTTTTTGAAGTCGCTGCAGCCACCGCAGCCGGATTGAGTGTGAAAGCACATCCTTATGTGTGATCGGCCGGATGTCTGTTCTCATTTCTCTCCACGTCCGTCTTTGTTTGAGTGACGTCCTGTTTGTCTCTCCTCCGTGCGGCAGAATCGGCGTATATCGCACATATAAATGAACGCTTACGGGCAGAATCCCAGCCACACGCTCATGGGTTCTGATGTAGATTGGCCATTTGGCTCCGGCTCCGCTGAGAGACCCGGGTTAGACGCCCTGGAAACCTGCACCTGGAGGAACGGTGAAGAAAGTGGAGCAAAGCAGGTGGAGGCTGGAAAGAGAAAAAGGAAGCTGTTGAAAGGTGAACCAGCTTCGCTTTTAGCCGAGTTTGACTCGCTGCTCCCAGAAGCATTTGATTGTAAAGTTTTTTGTATTTTTTTTGTTGCTTTCAGAGGCCTACTTTCTGACATGGTTGTTGTTCAGACTGTCATTGTGTTGCGGCACGTTCCCCACAGGACAGTTAGCTGAGTGCACAAAGTCATCTGGAATACCAGGATGTTTATTTATACAGGCGTGTCGGCACTCGCTTTCAGGACACATATTCAGATGGGTGCGTTTAGCTTCTTTTTTCCTTTCCCTTTTTCTTTCTTACCAGGAATTGAGAGCTGTACTCAGATTTTCTCCCTGGTTCACAGAAGCTCTGACACACTGGAAGGTCTCTGGCCTCCGTCCCTTCAGGACGTACCCTGCCTTCACTTCAGGAACCCTCTCCAGTGCCCGACAACCCTCAGTTAAAGTATAATGAGAACTGACTGTCTGTCAAAATTGAGTTTACCGAATCAGCATGAATGTTTTTAGCGTAGAAATGCGTTTTCCAATACAATAACCGTGAAGGAATTATGCTGATATGTGGTTCAAATGTGTTCAGAGTGATTTTTATGCCTTCTATCAGTTGTTAAAGCCAATCATTTATTGAATTTTGGAGAAAAAAAGAAGAGCTTCGAATGAGGACAGTGCCTACATTTGTCTCACGAGCTGCCAGTCGGAGATGCCTGATGTAACAAATGGGAAATGATCCACCGAGGTCTCTGCATTTTGCAGAACCAGACGCCGGCCTTTTGTCACACTGTGTTTGACGGCCCTGACAGGGCTTCCTGTCTTCGGGCCGGCTTGAATGAGGTCTTGCTCTGCGGATAAGTTACACAACTCCGTCATGACCCCGTCCTCACGCAAACACTCACCTCCTTTCTTTTTTTTTTTTTTTGCTACATCAATTTAAATCACCTCTCGGCTTCCTCTCCGCACGTCAGCAGAGCAGGTGGCAGTACATCGCTCTTCGCCTCTAATCCCTTGAAATGTCAGGGAGAGGTGGGAGGACGCTCCTCATCTGCATGGAGTCACTTACCAGACTTATGTAAATCAGGTTTGGCCTATAACAAAGTAACAATGCCGCTCGGTCTCATTAATTAGTCACAGACTCCACAATCGACACTTGTTTTTGAATTTTGGAACGTTTTGTGTCACGCAGGTTTTCCTGCATTAATTTGATGGATTCTCTGTTTCTCTGTCACAAGAGCTTAACTGTGGCTTAAAACAGGTCCTGTAAAACATTTCACAGGTTATGCTCCCTCACGTCAAGTCAAATGTGGCTTGTCTCCTAAAAGTTTCCTAAATTCTTCAGTTTTTTTTATTTATTTATTTGTTTTTTCATTATTTGGCCTCGCAGTGTAAAAAAATTAACAGACTTCGAGTGACCGAATCCATTTGATCGCTGTTTTTTAAAGGACTTAGAAAACTTTCAAAACCTACCACATTATGTTCAGACTCAACTTATCTCTTTACCCTCAGCAGCGTCAAGTGGGAGCAGAGTCGTCGTCTTGACCTGGATTATCTCCTCACAGGGGTCGAGATCGAGGAGGCTCCTACAGGCCTCAGTGCAACCTTGTTTTTATTCTGTAGATGTAAGTACGGCACATTTCTCCAGTTTTTCACGACGCAGTAGAATAAACCTGCAGTGGAAAAGACGGACTGCTGTCCGATGGCTCTGTGGCGCTAACTACTGGCTGCGTGAGAAAGGACATCTCTCAAATGAGCCAGCTTTGAAGGTGCTGTAGGCAGGATTCAGCATCTCCGCCATCTTGCTTAGGTTTACCTAAGCAAGATGGCAATTTGACCCATCTAAGATGGCGATTTGAAACCCAGCACAGCCAATCCTGTCCTGTTTTCTCTGACATCACGCCCTTACGCAAGTTAAGCCCCTCCCACAAAAACGTGTGACGAATGCCCCTCAACCAATCACGGTTAGAGCTTCAGGGGCTCTTCTGATTGGTCAAAGATACCTGGAGCTGTCGAGATTCCTTTTCAGCTCAGAACAGAGACAGATGGAAATGCTGCGCCCTCGCGGTAGTGCAATTATGCTACACTCCTAAAGGATTATCAATGGATACTCTAACATTTATTCCAAAGAAAACAGAAAAATTAGCATTCACTAGCAAAATCCTGCCTACAGCACCTTTAATTTTTACGTACAGCGCCCGGGTTCATCAAGTTTTTCCATCTCGGCCAGGAAGCCAACATCTTCGGAGGTGCAATTATGAAGTTCTCTCCCCTAAGCATTATTTAGAAGTAATTTTCCACAATAATGGGAAGTCTTCCTCTTTTTTAACAAAATTTTCTCTCTCTCTCCATCTCGTTATGCTTTCGAGTAAAAAGTCTGACAGGATCTGTCTTGCGGTGAAAAGATTCGACTTTCACAAAACACCGAAACACTTTTGTCATATTTATTAAATTAGGATTTACCCCGTGAAAAGGATTGAAATGATCTGTTCTTTGTCTCCTCCTCATTGTTGGCGAATGTAAGAAAAAGGAAGCGTGCCCACAATCATGCTAAACGCGCAGACGAGAACAATAGATAGCTGTGGAGAGCGAGGAGAGGCTGGGTGCCGCTCCGGCTCTCCTCCCCTCGCATGATCCCACATACGGGTTAGTGGAATTGAAAGGCTGCAGGTTGTGAAGACAGCGATTGGCTTCCTTTGTGTTAGTGGAATTGACAGGCAGCAGAGCAGAGAAGCGTCTACGGGGCATGTGCTTCAGCAGGCTTGATAGACGCCGGGTTTTTTCTTCTCCCCCTCTTTTGTTCCCCAGCGATTCGGGACGCTGCCGGCAGTTTGAGGAGGACGCGTATTGGAACGGACGCGGCCCAGCCGGTCAGAGGTTACGTGCGATTGGCCGATTTTTTCGATGGAGTGAGGGAGGTTAAGTGTGTGCGGTCGACGTTCGAGGGCGATTTTTTTTTCTTTTTCTTTTTGTTTACATCAAGTCTGTGTCAGCATTAAGCTCAGACGGCTCGTGACCTGAGAATGAGCCGCTGGTCCTTCTCTGCTGGTGTGATGCTGATCACTGTGATCACTGCAGGCGCTTTGATGGAAATCACACCAAAACCAGACGTCACAGAACTCTGAAGTTTTTTTTTTTTCCCCTTCAAAAACGTGTTTCTGCAATTTTGCTTTTACAGCAACATGTTCAAGTAATCACAGATTCTAGCACAGTCATGGGTAACGTATTTGCAAGTAAATATTTAATTTCACGTATCATAATCAACACTGCAGGGTTTTTTGAGAACTGGGATCCATTGAGGTTCCTCAGCTTGGTCTCAAGGTTGAGGTTTCTGGATCTCCATACTAGTTTTCTCAGAAGAAAAGCAGATCTAACTTTAAGAATTCTTGAGGCCACGTTGTTTTCAGAGCCAGCAATGTTAGAAATCCAGTTTTACGAGGTAAAGAAAGGTACATCTGAAAGATTTTTATCAAAAGCTACATGGAAAAAAACTTTGAGAAAGTCGTTCCCCTGATCCCAAGACTTTTAATAACAATACGAATACATTTGTATTGCAGTAATGTTGTCAGTGTAATGTGATTTTTTTGAATGTTTATGAGTTAATTGCATTTAAGATGATTGTTTTGAAGCCAAATAAAAGCAATTATCTGTTAAGAGTTTCATGCAAACAATGAATAAATACAAAATTAAGATCAGTTTCATTATGTTTGATGATGATCATCATTATTATCATTATTATTATTTTTAACAGTAAAGTTAACGTCAAACATTTCACTTCAATAGTCAATCACAAAATCAGTACCAGATATTTATTTATTTATTTATTTTTTTCATATTTGTTCAGTAGATAGTGGAGTACGGTAGTTGATGAATAAGTAATGCCAATGAATTTTTCATCAAAACAAATGATTCAGCTGGTAAACTGCAACGGGTGTGATTTGCATCGGTTCCAGTCTCTTGTCTGATGGAAACGCGTGTTGTCATTGTTACTCGTGCACTTCTCCCTCCTTTTGAACGTACATTTGCAAAATGAGCTCCCCTCTGAAGCGTCGCCACGTCTCCGCCCGTCCAGTCGAACGGCAAATTTATGAAATTGGAGCCTAAAAGGAAGCAGATGTTGAAGAGTGAGCCACCGAGCACCGGAGACTGCTAATTAGACTGATTTATTTCATGGGCCTGGAGATTTTTTTTTTTTCCCCCCTTTGCTGTCTCAACCCGCTCGTGTCTCACATCTTTAGAGGTGACGAGGAGTGCAGGGAGGAGATGAGCGCGATGCAGAGGTGCCGCAACAGCAACGTTTTACCTGGGAAATAAGACAGGGAAAAGGCAATCTTGTAAGAAAGAAACGGAGTTAGTATGATAATTTAAAGGAACGTCGCCTTTCAGTGTGAACTGAGACATTTCTGAACCTGAAGGAATCAGGAAGTGGAATAATTGATGTTTTCTTGTTTCTCTTTGTAAAGGAGAAACTGGAGACAGCGAGCTCAGGCTGCTCGCGTCTCTTTGTCCTTGTTTTTTTTTTTTATGTTTGTGTTGCCCTCAGAATAGCACAGAGAGAGCTCATATCGGAAGAATAATATTTCTGACTCTCACTCCACCGACATCGGAGATACTTTTATCATCAAGCCGCCATCGAGGATGAAATATTGTACCGGTCTTTTAAAGTGAAGGCAAAATTAATTTGAAGATAAATGGCTGCTGACTGATATCTTAGGATTCAGCGCGAATACAGCTGTAGCAAACCTTTGTGCCATTGTTCATCCTCAGGAGATGAAAAGGGAAACTCTTCTTGACTTCTGTAGCTTCGCCTCATTTGAATTAAAAGAAACTATGGAAGCGAGAAAGGAGCTTTAGCTTCCTCTCATCTCACAGTTTGCTTTTATTTTATCAAAATTATGATTTTTTTTTTACTTAATTTCTTGAAGCTGCGTTTCGTCCTTTCAGGTCCCTGAATCCTCAATGTTTTGTCTTTCTGTTCCACATTCAAACACAAGAGCAGAACTTCACAAGTACAACAGTCCAATACGCCGCGCAGTGCGAGAAGTGTCAGCTGAAGCACGACTGACACGTTTTTATTTGGGAATAATAAGTACGAAGGGTTGATCTGACTTTGTTCTGGTTGCCATGGCGAGACAATGTTCTTCCATTCAATCATGCAATCAATTATAAATGGACTTTCACTTGTATTCCACATTTCATTGAGCAGTCTCGAACTGAAGTTTTATATTTTCAGTCACTCACACATATTTCACACATAGAGGGTCAAAGTTCAAAGGTCAAACTGTTTACCTTGCAAAACTATTTCAGTCATGATGGGTTTGAGCCTCATCAGGCGACTGGTTAACATTGTTCTCTACGGAGATGTGTCTGAATGAAAGTCTTCAACCAGCTGCCATCCCAAATCTCCAGAGCACGAGACGGAGCGACGGGCGGTTTATCGCTGATCACCGCCACAGTTTGGGAGCATGAAGTAGAGAACGACCTTCCAGCGGTTCCGACCTCCACCCTCATTGAACATTTGTGTGATCAGCTTGGTCGTAACTGTTTGTGCCAACACAACCACACTGGCTGATTTTAGACAAATGTTGAATAGAGAACGGGAAATCTGGAGAGCGTTTCGTCTTTCGCATCATGTCGCCATCAGGAGAGCGTAAAACAAGTTAACAAGCATGTTTTTTCCAGTGTCGGGAGTAAAGAGTACTGGTATTGTGTTGAAATACAGAGGGGAATGGTGAAAAAAGAAAACAGCCATCACGGTAAGGAACAGGTCGTTTGCAAAAGTACAGTTATAAAGTATTTATTACATCCCACATCTGGATGTTGTCCATCTTTTCGTGTAGAAAGTCAGCAGTGTCACTTTGAAATTGCACTTTCCTGCAAGAGAAGGGACGAGTTTCTTGAACATATCATTACTGCGGAGAGTCTTTCCCTCTCAAACCTCACGGTTCCAGCCCCCTTCTTCAGTAATTTTGTTAAGACGTCTCATTTCTCTGCACTCGTCCCTCCTCCAGATGCTCTCTCGCAGCATACATCAGTGCAGTCTGCCCCGGAGCTCGGAGCCCGGCTCCTCCGCTGCACTTGTTCTCCATCTCCAACCCTTTCTTCCCTCAATCTGCCTCCTCTTCCCCCTGCGTTGCGACCGGGCCCCGTGCAGCTACCGGGGCTGAGTTATTAATGCCCGGGGAGGCAGAGAGATGATTTCATTGCGTATTCAGGTGTGGGGATGGATGGCTTTCAGAGGCAGCCAGGGGAGTGCTGGGGAGGAGAGCCTCTGAAGAGAATAAATATACCTGTCCCCTGTTGATGCATGGGGCCACACTCGCCGCAATGCAAATCAGCCACTCTCCGCCTCCTAACTGCTTCCAGCATTACTCACCCATTTCCACCTGGATCCCCAGCCAGCCAGAGATGCACTCAGCCGAGATTCAGATGAGGCTTTCTGCGAGCGGAGGAAGAGCTCTCAGGTATACGGGCTGTGCTCCCAGCACGGTTTGCTTCCCGTTCGCTGTTGATGATGATGATGATGATGATGTGACAAGCCCTCGTCGTCCCGCTGCATTTCCCAGCTGACTTGACGGGTTGTGGTGTTCATTACCCGTCCTGGCTGCCGGATAATTAAGGGCAGAGATTGGAGCTGACACGAAGGCCGAGGACGCGGACGGCCTCTTGAAGCACACTTTCACTATTTTGGTCATCGATAAGAACGCAGGCTTTAAGAGAGTATAGAACTGGCTGTTTTTCTGAGTTTTTTGATCATTTTCTTGCATTTGGTTTCTTTTTTTTTGTATGTATTTACAGCCACAGCTACACAGCTCATGCTTCCTCCTCCAGTAATCATTTCTCAATTTATTTTCCCACCATGACAAGATGTTAAGACCCATACGTAACAATGGCAAACACTGCGAGGGCCAAAAATCTGAGGACTGCCACGGACAAGAGAACGGCTGATTGCAATTTCTTTTGTATTGTACATCCATTTACCACCTATTTCCCCTGTTTCAATGAGCCGGCCTGTCTCGTGCTGATCCATGTCCATCGGTTAGCCATAGAGAGCCTCCTGACCCACAGCTGTACTCTGATGTGGAGCAGGAAGGACCTGCAGCAGGTGGAGTGGGCGGCGGGCGACATGCGGCTATATCTATGTTTTATTAATTAATCTTCAAGTTGAATTATTTAGGTTTTTTTATTTTAATTCCAACAACTTATGTAATGTTCTCCTGATGCGATGAAAAGTTTTTTTTTCACCATTTTTCTTTTGAATCTAGCTTTGTATCTTGTCACTCTCACCATCACTGCAGACTTTGCAGAAATTATAAACCTTTCCACCACCACCCAGACACATGTTGGGAGTCTGACCTCACTTTGTGCAGTTAAAAGCACAGTTTGACATTTTCAGAAATGCATTTGTAGCTTTGAGCAGTTACATAAAAAGATCAATACTACTCCAAGATGTGTCAGTGAAACTTTGAGATTACAGCCAGAACTAAGTTACCTAAAATAACCTGTCACTTCTGAAGCGCGCTGACAGCACATCACACACACATATATTTTCCTTTTCACAAAGATGTTTAAAACCACCAAGTTTTACTTTTATATTAAGCTGCACGTCTGACTTTTTGAGTGACTCGCTCACATCTTAATCCTTCCTTAAGTCCTCATTTCTGTTTGCATTTCAAGGTAAATACATTTGACTCAGATAAAATAAATTGCCTTCAGAATGCTGCCTTATTTTGAATGGAGAAAAGTGCATTTATTTTTTTGATAATAAACACTTGAAAGGAAGAAAGCCCTCGCAGAGAGCAATGTAATAATGCATGTAACTGTACTTTGGTGTCCCCGTTTATTTGGTTTTTATTCTTTTTTTATAACATAATAAAGCAAAATGCCGCCAAACAGAAGCGTCTTTGAGGCAGGATAATGCCAGTAATTAACATTTTCCCTGTATCCATCCAGAAAATAATTGAGAAAGGAATCATTCTTTTGCACTGTAGGTGTTGCAGCTTTAGATGCATTATGTCAAAAACTTACATATATGAAGCAAACAGGCGTAATCGAGCCTGTGCTTTTTTTCTCAGTCAGAAATGTTGGCCTGTGCCTCCTCTTTTCAAAGTTTTTCGAGCAGCAGGTACAGGACTAAACTCCTGATGAGTTTCAGCAAATGACATTGAAAATTGAAGCCAAAAATGGCTAAAAAGCAGCCAGAAAGATCCTTTGTGTGCTGGCACTCTGATGCACAGGAACGTCGGTTCAGTCATTGATTGGCCCATTCAGACTAAATAACACCACTTTACTGATGGTATTTCTGTATTTGAAGGCACCGCAAAGGACTCCGCGGACAGTGCTCCATTTGCTGGCTAGTTCTGTAATTTGTTAGATTTTAAAGTGGACAACGAGTCAAATTTAAAATTTTCCTTTTTTTGTGTGGGTGTACTGCGTTTATTTTCACACTTACAGTTGAAGGAAGTCAGGCTCATGTTATAAGATATTACTTTTAACATTCAAACTTCATTAAGATTGTCCTACTATTCCATATTATTTTCACCGTCGGTGTTTCTCCTAACTCTCCTTTTCATTCTGCAAATAGAACACATCAGTTCTTGATATTGTTTCCCAGCTCACACACTCTGTGGTTTATGTTTGTATCATTGAGCTGATGAAGACTTGGATGAGGATGTTTTTAAAATGTCGTTGGTCAAAGATATTTATTGTCCTCTGCTGCCAATAGGCTGTTGTCACCGGGCCCAAAATTTGTAGTCATGAGTGTAATGAAACTCCTCCAAATTACATCACTTGAGCTAATTTACTGCTGTATTTTCTCACATACAGCTTTTTACTACCTCTCTGAGAGGCTGATATGGCAATTTGGTACTCAAACAAGTGCTACTAATTTACAATCTGTACAAACACTGCCCTGTGGTGTCGGACTCCGCTGTTTTATTCTGCTCGCTCACCGCACTGAATCTTTTAGTAGCCAGTGGAAAGATTAACCACAGTGTTTCACATCAAAAGATTTGGGTCTGATTTTTAAAAGCACGCTGTGTCTCGTCTTTTGAAATGTTTGAAATGAGAAGGTGTACATTTTAAGATTTCGCTTTGATGGCTGCCTCGTACTTCATTTTGGTGGTCTGGAATCGGCGGCTGTCAGCGCCGCCGTGGGGTCGGGCGCATCCGCCGCTTTGATTTTCATCCTGTTTTTCTTTTTTTTTTGCTGATTATGATTTATTCAAGTGAGGAGTTGTCGACATTGGCGGCTGCTTAAATCCGCGTGTCCGTAAAACATGCAAATAAAGGGGATGTTCTGTGAACGTTCACCGACTCCCTAATTGGACAGCAAGGCGGGCGACGACGAGAGTAAACACGAGACAAAATACCAACTGTAATCTGAAGAGCTGCATGTGACACTAACAACTGATCTGAGAAGAGAGAATCTCGCCGACATGATTAACTGCGCGCATAAAACCGGCGAGCGATTTCACGTATCGCCACGAACGTAGTGGCAAATTGGAGCGCCTGGTAAACAAGTTTCCTCTTTTTTTTTTTTATGTGCTTATGAAATCTAAGAGGAGTTACTGCATCCATCCCCTGTCTCGTCACTCTGACAGTGTAAATCTGAAGCTATTTTGGTTCGCCGTGAAGCCGGAGAGGTTGGCGGTATCGATTTATTTATTTATGGGGCAATCTAACCCAATCTGAGGAGATTGAGTGTAAACTCTCAGTAAACACTGAGATCAGTGTTTAACAAAGCAAAGAAACCAATGAGTGACTAAAACCGTTTTTCAATCGAGTCTGTAAATGACCGCCGTCAGCATGAGACGCTCGGCTGTTGTTTTCCTCTGAGGGATTCCTCGTCGCAGTGCACCGCAAAAGAATGGTTTTATCCTGCAAAACACGTTAAAAAGTCAGTTTATTGGCTTTGTTTTGCATCACAATCCAGCCTGCATTTAGAAATTGAAAGGGAACAAGGTTAGTAATGCTGATATTAACCAAATAGTCAGAGTTTAGATCCATCCATCCAAATAAATCTCCACTCACACTGTTATTACCTAATAGAAATAAGATGAGAACCAGGAGGTCATTGCTATCTGGTTGTTTTTAAATGATCAAGAAGTACGCGTTTTTAAAATATAATTATCTTATTTTTCTCCAGCTTTATTCTACTCTTTCTGTCGTGACTGATTTTCTTTTCTCTACAGCCTTGTCTTGTTTATCTATTATGGAGCGCTGGTGGAACATTGCTGCTTCTTTTCTATTGAATAATGAAGCATCTTGAAGTTGAAGTCATAAGTTAAAAACTCGGGAAAAAAAAGGGAAAATCATATTTGCGAGTAATAAAACTGCCTGCTATTGTAATCAAACATTAAAGTACTTTGAATTTGTTGTAAATGCCGTTCGAGTGCCGACAGCTCTGCGGATCAAACACTGGAAACAGAAAGCCGTTCACTCTGTCATAAACATTTGTCTCATTAATTTGTTCCTGTAAACCTGCACCGTCCCTGCGATTTGTTTATCTGAGATCGTAATTTATACGCTTAATTTAATGACGGCGGTGTTTGTCAGACGAACGTCCAGCATTAACACGTGGATCGGAACAGACTGTCTTCCCCGCCGAGGCGCGGCAGTGTCCGGCTTCGCCCCCGCTCGTTGCACTAAATTATGCTGTAATTATTCAGGTAAAAAATGGCCGCTGACACCTCGCACACCCAGTGGTCCTCCGCGAGGAGCGGAGGAGGGGAGTGTGTTTGTCGTGATGGATGAGCTGGATCCCTCGCCGTGTGTTTGCTGAGGAGATGACATTCCCGGGCGGGCGCCGGCCTCGGATCCCCGGATCGCCTCCTCCTGGATGATGAGACTTGCGCGGGGCGGAGTGTTGCAGGCTTCATTTACTGGAGCAGCGGGGAATAATATAGTGCCGGCGTTTGGATGTGTCAGGTCCCATATCTCTGGCTGTTCTATTAGAAATAGACCCCAGCGCGGGACAATTAACCCCTGGCCTCGGCGGCAGATCTGTGCAGTAACAGCCCAGCACGGGGCGATAAATCAAACCCGGAGGGAGAGGCGCTCGCTCCCTCTCCTTCCTGGTTGGCTGTTACTGTCGCCCGGCGGACCGAGCTCACTCGATGGCGGCTGTGTGCTCCCGCCTTATCGCAAGCCATCACTGGAGGGGACGGCGGGCGCACCGGCCTCTCGGGGTGTGTGTTTGTGCTTCGGTTCAACACCTTGAACCAAACGTAACCTTTTAAACCGCGGAGCAAGAGCAATCCTCTTTGGCGCTGCGCAGAGTTGAACCTGGGCGTGTTAACTGGCGTCAGCATGCAGCTCGGTGCGGCTGCTCACACGCTTTGCTGTGTTTTCCTTGCTTTTTCTATCTGTAGCACAATTTTGTGCTTTTTTTTTTTTTTTTTTTTTTTTAAAGCTTCTTGTTTTCTGGTGCTGAGAGGGACGCGCCGGTGACGCCGGTCTCAGATTGAGTTATACTGAGGACGTCCCGGGGGGCCTCGTAATGACTGGAATGCGCCAGTAAATCTTCCTTTATCTGCTTTCTGATAGTTTTTGAATTTTGTAGATATCATAAACGATCTAGGAGTTATGGTTATGAGAAGTTTGCCTGCTAAATCCTGTCTGCTCGGAATGGGCTAGAAAATAAAAGACAAAACTGGTTTGATAATGCCGCCGTTTGTCTCAAACCATTTCCAATTCTTTTTGCATTTTACCTTATTAAACTGGCTGTTTTGTTTCCTTATTTTTTTTGTTTTCTCTTGTTTATCTGTGGGGCATTTTGGTTTGTACAAGCCTTCATGAAAGTCCATCCATCTTCAGTGCTATTTAAGGCTATTTAACCTCCAAATAACACTCTTGTTGACCCTGACAAAACTCTCCCATGCGCAGGGAGAACATGCAAACTCTGCAATGAAATTTTCCCTCCCGGGCCGACCCGGTCGCCCGCGCTGTGAGCGAACTCGCCGCCTCGCCGCTGTGCATCGTGCATGAAAGTCACTTAAGGAATAAAGTTTGATTGATCTGAACTAAGGTACTTCAAACTAATTTTGTATTCATAAGTAAATTGGGTTTTCAGTTGTGTCACCAGACTCCAGGTTGGCAGTGGCATCAAAAGCCTTTCATTTTTCTTTGTCCTTCACAATACCAGCTCGATCCAGCAGTCACAAGAGGCAGTTAATGGCTCCATGTTGTGACTGTCTCATCCATCATTTCTGAAAATGAGAATTAGGAATTCTCACAAGGCTGAGGCGGGCTTTTGTTTTGCCCCGCATCCTGTCTTATTGAGACCATTTATTTAATGGCAGGCCGGAGAAAAAGAAATGAGCATTAATAAAGCCTGAGGACCGCGGGGGTCACCTTCAGGAGCTGCTTGTGGTGACTCCTATCATTACCGCGCCCCGTCTCGTGCTGTCCTGCTCCAATTATTCCTGACACAGGCTGCGGTCTTATGACGGCGCCGCTCAAACTGCCCACTGTTACCGCCGTAACTCTCACACCGACGGACTAATGTGAATTATGGCAACAGATGCAGAGAGCAATGACTGAAGCACATTATTCAGGACCCGAGGGCCATTAAAGCCACAGCCATTAAATATAATTCGAAAAAATTTGCTTTTTTGGCTCATGCAGTAGCAGGTTGTGAGGTATTATGATAATCACTACGTGCCCCAGAGTGCCTCCAAATGTTATTACAATTCGTATATATGCCTTTGTGAGCGAGCTTTAGGATATATAGCCATGTTTGTGGATGCTTCATGGGAATGGTAATTTGCCTCCGATTCCGAGGTAATTAGTGCTTTTTACCAGACTCGGCTTTGTTTGTGTGAGTCGAACGTAATTGTGCTTCATCGCTTGAATTGTTTGTCGGGTTTAACTGAACCTGTGTGAACAAGAATTGTGAATGACGTGCGATGTAAAATATCTGTGAGGCACATGTTTGATGATTTGAAGCAAATTGATGATCACGTGTAAATATGAGACCCCGACTGGGGAGGCCCGACACGGCAACCGCCGTCGAAGACATATGAGAAGATGGAGCTAAATTTAAAGCATCCAGCTATTTTTTTTTATATAGTTGTGAAAAGTGAAGAACCTACCTAAATAGCTAAATACAGACGATGCTCGACAGATTAATCAGTCAGAAAAATAAATGAAGCCATTGATTTGTCCCACTGAGTATTGAGTAAAAGATGTTTCTGTCACTGACGGCTGCATTTCTCCTCTCCTCCAGCGGCCGGCTGCACCTTCGAAGAGGATTCAGACCCGAATCTGTGCGACTTCACTCAGGGGGAGGACGATGACTTTGACTGGCTGTTGTACCGGACATACAGTTCACCCTCTCCCACCTCTGACCTCCTCAAGGGTGAGTACAGCGCTCCTCCTGCAGCTGGGACTGTCTCTGAAGAAACTGGAATGAAGGAGATTTTTGATGATGATGAGTTAATGCAACAAAATGTCACCACATTAGGAATAACTGTGATTGTTGAATGTTATTTGAATGTGTTTTCTCCTGGTACTCCTGTTTATTTCCTCAGTCCACCAGTTGAAAGCAGCAGTGTAGAGTACGGATGGACTGACGGTGATATCAGAAAATACCAGACTCTATGCAAATGGAATTTTCCACATGTCCAGTTTCCAGTGTCCGTTTCGCATTCGCTTTAATGAATCACTCACCCCAGTTTTGTCTGCTTCCTGCTATCCCAATGATAATTTTATGCTAACCAGCCCCACAGGACTAATGGAAACCAGCATTTTCCTGCCATCATCTTCTCTACTGGTGGTTGCCAGAGGGGGAAGGCATGCATAGTTTATAAGGCGCTCCTCCATCTCTGTATTAACAAATACCTACAGGGATCAGGACAAAGAGAAGAGTGCTGTTTCAGCTTATCAGCAACAGAAAAGAAAAAAGAAAAAAAAGATCAGTGGCTGTCGTAGATTCTCTGCTGTTTCTGCTGTGGAAACTCGCAATGTGATTAAGGGACTGACATTGGCATGTCGATTCGTTCAAGATATGGTAATGAGAATGAAAGAAATCTGTGATGAAAACATGCTTTTACATAGGACAGAGCTGAAAGCAGTTTTATAAGCTTGGGAAGAAGGACCGACATCGTTTGAAGGTAAAGCAGACAGAGGCAGATGTAAAGGTAGGTAGATTTCGAGGAACAGATGGAAAGATGACGAGACAGGACACAAACACATTATGTCAGAGAGAAATGAGTGAAAGCCTCTGGGAGCGTTCCGTCGGTGTGTTAAATACTGACAGGAGCAGCCTTTGAAAACGGTCAAAACATCCTGCGGGACAAGCGCCTCTATTTATTTTCTACCTGGATACTTGTGATTCAGATTTACTGCACTGAAAGTCCTTCCTGTGTTGAGCTGGCCGTCCAAAATAGAGTCCTGAACTTGATAGATCCCACTTTGAATCCCCAACTCATAAACCGCACCTCATTCACCTCCACATCATCAGCATTCGAGTGAGAGCGCGCCCGCAGCCACCAGCCAATTCACGGCAGGCGATGGGATAATTAATACTTCTCCCTCTGGGTTTAATTAAAACTTACTGCCGTGGCATTTACAACAATCTGGGGCCTTCGGTTGAGCAGACCGGCGCAGGTGGAACGAGGCAGGTACAGTAATCTGCGCATGACGGGACGGCGCCGGGAACGCCTCGGCCTCGCCTGGCGATCGATCCGTTCTGACGGGCCGGAGACGGACTCGCTTTAATTCACTGCGGCTCGTCGTTCAGCGCCATGCCACACTGGGATGCCAAAGTGTGTGTGCGTGTGTGTGTGTGTGGGTGGGGGGTGTAACAAGAATATATGTGATAAAGCTATTTACATTGGACCAGTATTAACTTTGTGGGTCTGAGAAATTGGTGCCGAGGGAAGATTAGTAAACACAGCTGAGATAGCAGCAGCTTGTGGCTCCCAGGAGAAATTAGAGACTACCGCTCCCATGGAAGAGAAAACAGTCTTGGAAAAAAAAAAAAAAAAAGCATAAAAATAGAAAGGCAGTGAGATCTTAATAAGAGCATCCTTCTTTTTTTTAATCAGATCCCGCTTTATGTCGAATTGGATCGGGGGTGTCTGGTTCGTATTGATAGCCGTCACTTCTGCTGTTTTAATGAATGAGGGCGGTTCGCAGGATGACGACCTTGTGAAGAAGAATGTGTTTTGTGAAAGACAGATTCATTAGCTGGAGAAGTTATTACACTCCTCCTGCATTCTCCTTTAGCTGGCTTGAAGAAATAAAAAATCCATTGAATGAGATATTGTAGACACTGTGTTGGAATTCACTTTCCCTGCATGAAACTTTGAACCTTCAGTTGAACCGTGTTTGACCAAATAGGCCGACATGTCTGTGAGACTGGAACTTACATTTACAATCAGCAATAGGAGCCTTTGTGGAAAAAAAATAACACAGAATCCATGAAACATTTGAAACAAAAGGATTGCAACTTCAGAATTAATAATGAGCAGCGACTTGATTTCAAACATTTAGAGTGAATTTTGGTAAAAATGCTCAACTGGCTTTTTTTATTACGTCTAAATGGAAGGGACATTTTATAGAAATTGACCTTAAATGTTGGAGACAGTGTGTTCTTGGGTCATCCTGCTCCTGATCGCACCCTCTTTTAATTACAGAGGCACAAAACACTAAATGTTGTTCTTTACGCTGATTGAACTAGTTTTCCTTTTCGCTTGTTATTCCATCGAAATGTCGACTTCTTAACCCAGACAATTAATTACAAACCCCTCTCCGCCCGCGCCTCCACCCCCATGGTGCGTAGATGCTTAATGAGATCAACAATATGGAAAGAATCTGCTTCTTCCTCAATCTTCAGAAAAAAAGAAAAAAAAACACTTTATTGACAAATGTGTGAAATAAGTGAAATCCCCGAGGACAGACTTTGCATTAACTGAATAGATGAATTCTTCGCCCTTTAAGTGAATCTCTAGTGTCATTGTTCTGAAAATCTTGGGCAACTTGTGATGTCTTTTCAGTGTCGTCTTCTAATCGAGAATCAGAAACACAAAGCGTTAGTCGCTCAGAGAGAAAGAGAGTGAGAAGTGTGCCTTACTCCACTTTCTACAAACATAGTCTCAGAATGTTAAGGAGAGTGTAAAAGTCAGGGTTTTTCTTTTCATTGTGCACATTTTTCTTGTTTTTGCAAAGCATAGTGTGGACATTACCCAAAATGCATCTTGCCTCCTTTCAGTTCTGACAGAGATTCAAGTGTCTCAGGCTGGTGAAACAATGTCGCCTCGAGCCTTTAGAGGCAATTTATCAGATTATGCACAGCTCTGGAAACACTAAAGACTTCATACAACTTTCTTATGTAAATACTGCTCTCTGTACAAAAAAAAAAAAAAAAAAAGCCCTTTGCTGAATGCAGCTGGTGCTCTTCCTCTCTAAAGTTGGGTTTGCTGATAAAAGGAGCTGAGTGGCTCATATTTCAGGCCTGTGCTCGGCGAGGTGATCGTTGCTGGAAGTGCCACCGCGCGCACAAACCCCGCTTCTCGCTGTCCAACTCAGCAGCCGCGTCTCTCGGATGTGCAGTTATCGGGGCTTTAGCTTCCAGCTGAGTCATACGAAAATTCTCTGACAGTACTGAAACAGAGTGCTGAAATAGGCTCCAGCCCCCCCACCCCACCCCTAACCCCCCCCACCCCCACCCCGTCATGCCTTCTGCATTCTAATCTTGCAAATCCGTTGCCATCTCTGTGTATTTTGTGAATGTCTTCCGTCCAGTGACACACATTCGGTGAGGCTCCTGCTCTGCTTTCCATTTCCCCTGCCGCAGAGCGAACTGAACTCTGCGGCCTAACTTCATTAGCTGATAGCACGGAACTTTCTTTTCCACACATGCCTCCGGGACTCTGGACTGCTGGAGAAAGTTGCGTGAGGCCTTGCTTCGCCCATCACTGCAGGGTCAGAGTCTGGTCAGCCGCTGCGTACGGCGGCAGCCTCTGCGCTGACCTTAGCAAACTTCATTTATACATTATTCTTGCGCGCCGCATACGGTCCTCCGGCCGCGGTGCAAAGCACTGATCTGGCCTTTACTGGGTGTCACCCCTGAGCGCCGCTCGGCCTCGGCCCCACGCCGGCTACACATTACAGCGTGTGTCATTGACGCTGACCTGAGATTCATCTGTGAAGGGATGAGGCAGAGCGAGGAGACAGATCCATCTGCAGGACGAGAGGCGTTGTTATCAGAGCTGTCCGGCCGGCCTCTGTGGTTTAATACTCTATTACACCGCCCTCCTCCACCCTCCTCCACCTCAGCCCGGTGGCGGTCTGCGTATGGTATTTAAAGCTTGTCATTTCTCAGGTGTAGACAGGCGGTTGCTGTAGTTATCATGTCGCTTTTTATTTTAGGTGAATTCAAATCAAACAGTGATTCTCTGCTTTGTTGTAGAAGAAACAACACAAGTGGTTTACGATCCATCTATCAGTCTCTCTCCTTGTAACATGAAAACATGTAATTGCTTTTTTTTTTTCTGACCAGAGTTGCAATTTTGATTTAACTCATCAGTGAACCTGTTTAGTTTTATGGAGACATTCACATCACTTGAAGTACATTTGCCGTGCCGTCAGAGTTGTGTGATCATTATCTTCAAATTGCCGTCGGTCATTGTGCTGTTGAATACTCCTGGTGACAATGACGGACGGCTGGTGAGTCAGATCGGCCATAATGACAGAGCTGACGGCTCCACGCCGGAGCAGAGGAACCTATTGTTACCGTAAGCCTCGGAGATTAGAGGAACAAGCTGCTTTCGCCTGAATCCTGGATGTCTCCATTCACAGCTTTAAAGGTGCTAAGCTTAAAATGAGGATATTATGAGTTTAATAGCAGTTTCAGACCATCTCTTCTTCTGTATATCATCTCTCAGACTACAGATGGAAAAAGACAAGGCAGTTTTGGTTGGATTTGTCATGAATACAACCACCAATTTGACATCAAATGTAAGGAATTCATTCAGCTTTGTATCATACAGAAAGCCACGACTGCTTTGTCATTTTAAAAAAGTGAGTGTATTGTTATTTTTTCCTTGTCATTAATACCTCTCACTGTGAGCAGATGTGCGTCGGGCTTGAGTAAATCTCAATAATAAAAAGAATCCCCTGTAACGACCTCAGTAATGTATGGCGGTTACAGTAAACGCTGGGCTCTCGGGCCGAGGCTGCGGTGTGATAAATGGAACCAGAGATGAGATAAAGTGGTGTGTTGTTTATTCTCTTGGATGGTAATACATCTCGAGTTTCCGAAGAACCTTTTAAAATCTTGTGGCCGGAGACGCGTGTTTACGGCCCGTGGACGGCGAGTTTTTGCGTGTTCTGGTTATTTTCCTCTCCGCTCCACGTTCCAGCAGCTGATTCCACTAATGAACTCACCTCCGGTCCGAGAGGGAGGAACCAATTAGCCAAATCGTGTTTGGCGGCAGTTTCTCCCCACGCTGCTGGCTCACCGGGGTAACTGCTCCCGAATCATTACCCCAAGGCAAAGGAGATCACATTTATTGATCACCCATGTATTATAAGAATGTCTAAAAGCCCGGTCTCCTTTTCAGAGCGTCTTGAAAATGCCCGCCATGACACGGAAGCTTTTAAAATAGAACAAATTAATTGAATTGTTATTCAGGGAAGTGAGTGTCCCGCTCCCTTTATGCCTTCTCCACAAGGTAAGGAGGAATCATTAACGTGAATGATGGAGACACATTAGGGAATGGCAGATATTTTGCCAGCCAATGAAGCCTTGCAGTCTTACTCAAATATACTCTGCGACCGGTTATTTTTCTTCCTGCTCTGATTTCCTCTCGCCCACGCGCTCAGGTGAGAGGTAGGCATGGTAATGCGGCCCCCCCCCCTTTGGCTGGAGCTTCTGTCTAATTAGTGTCGCTTTAGAGGGACAGCCAGAGGGCTTTTATGTGTGAGGTTGCAAGTTTAACAACATAATTGAGCCTCGGGAAGCTCGCTTCGGGATCGCAGCCAAATAGAGTTTTTAGGTGAGCCACCTGAACTCAGGTGAGAGGAAGCGGCCGCTCGCTTCAAGCCGCTAATAGTCCTCCTCGTGAAAAAGGCCACGCGGGTGAAAAGCTTTAGCATCTTTACTGCTTTAAATTGGGATTTTGGATTTTTTGGTCAAACGTAATGACCACATTTGACAGTTTTGTCGCGGAAGATTTCCTTGTTTTTGTGTGTGTTTTTGTCCCGGTTGGTGGAGTACTGCGAGCACAGTGTGTAAAGCAGCCAGGAAGAGCCAGTTTTTGACTTTTGGCTCTTTTGAGTTAAAGGTTACACTTTAAATTTGAATATAGTTTTTCATTTGATAGTTTTAGACAGTGCACACACATGCACACACACACACACACAGGCAGTGTTGACTGAACAGTGGTGTAAAACAGTCAGTGGTTGCTGTGAGTTGACACTTTGTATAGAACTAACCCTACTATGAAAGCAAATCTGTGCACAGAGTTCTGTTTTTTTAGTGTAAATGTTGAAGTAAAAATGGCAAAATGACAAAGAACTTTTAGAATAAGGAACAAGTCAGTGCTGTAATTAAACATGAATCATTCCATATTACTCCAGTCTTTCCTCTGCTTCATTTTTAGACATACCCTTTTATGTATTGTGTATATAATATATATTTGATCATTTTAAGTCATTGCACTTTGTTATATCAAATTGTGATGTAGCATTCGTTCTTTGTGTTAATTTAACTAACCAGATGGTGCCTTATTGTTCCAACCCCACTTCTCAGAAATGAATGTAAAAACATTTCCCTAAATTAAGATTTACTGTTGTGATTAAGTATTAAATAAAATGAAAACAAAATGAGGCTCTGTATGAGTTGCGGTGAGCGCTCTCGCCTCAAGAAGAAGATTGATCGTGTCGTTATATCAGTTTTATGATACATTTGATCATAAAGTGTATGAATGAACTGTATTGTTGTGGTAGTCCTGCTCCGTCTGTTTATCTCCTCCACCGGTCAATTCAGGTCACGTTGATATGAAGCCGCTCCAGCACACACCGGCTGAAAACCGCTTTTCAACCTGGACAGTCCAGCTAAAACCTGTCAAATTACTTGTTCTGTTAAGATGCGATTGAATCTGCTTGAAGTCAGATTTCCATCTGAATGTATTTTCTTCTGCATTTCAGCTGCATCCAAACATCATTTCTCAGAGACGGGGTCGAGAAGTGCATCAAGTGTGGGATAAAGTGTCAAAACGAGACCGTTTCAGACAAACTGACCTTTCCAAAAGTTTGGATTCCCACCAACATAGGCTTAAGCGTTCAATAGATAATCGTGTTTTCCAGCGTGCGCAGAGATCCAGCCTTGTGGAGCGGGGCTGCGGGGGCGTGAGCGTATCTCCGGTGTCAGGGTCCGCCCTGGACCGCTGCCAGGCCAAGACAATTAATGCAGCCCTTCATGCGTTTCTGCTTTCAATAAAACACGAAGCGCAGTGAGAGACTTCCAGGTGTCCATTCACAAGTCGACGGTTAATTTACAACTGCACTGGCGCCATAAACGCATGTTTATGGTTGATATTGTTCTCTGACGGTGTGAAGTCAAAGCGCAGAGCGGCGGTCAGACGGAGACTGAACTGTGATTTTTAATCACCTAATCCAACTTGGACTCTGTTCTTTTCCTTGTAAGCAAAACATTAACAGAGTAAAGGCGTTTTAGTGAACACTGGAATTAACATAAAAGACATTTCTCCCCCTGCCGACCGGCTTTGAACATGTTCTTTTAAATATTTGAAGTTTTCTCCCGTCCTCTGATCCTTCCCCCTCCTTTTTTTTTTCTTTCCCTGTTAATCACAGATTCTGTCTCTGGTCATCTGGAGATTGGAAAAAAAGCTTTGTATGTGTGCATGATGTAGAAAGTTTCATTTTGTGGATATTTCTCAGCCTGCGCGCTCTCCTCCACTCGCCTGTGCCCAGCACTTCACTGCTGCTGCCTCTCAGTCTCTGTGGATCACAGACCCCAGCAAGTGGTTAGAAACCAAAACACAAATCTTCCAAGTGTTTCTTAAAATTCTGTTTGTATGCAGGCCTGAATTTAGCCGCATATGAATCACAAACAGAAATCCCTCTCTCTCACAAAAGCTCTTTCCTTTCCCATATTATCACGTCTAATATGTAGAAAACCACTCGGAACACGCGTCGTCAGAATAAGATGTTCACAGATTTGTTGCTTTGATAATGTTTTTAAATTCAAAAACCAGTTTTTTGTCGACTGGTGTGTTCCATCAAAGTAAAGTATTTCAGGGATCCCTTGTGACTTCTTTAGCTTTGATTTTATCAACTTTTTTAAAAAAATAATAATAATAAAAGCACGAGCAAACAAGTTTGTGGAAGCTCCTTTAAAAACTAATTAACAGTGAAGCTTTTTCAACAAAACACCACCAGAGTGTATGTGTTTTCCTCTCTGTGCAGAAATCGGAGCGGATGGAGGGTTTTAGTTACTGAGCTTCAGATTTAATCACCTGGTTGGGTTTGATCAATAGAATAGATTCAAAATAGAGAATCAAAGCGGTGTAATTCAGTGAACTCTCATTAGATGTGATGAATAACACATGTTAGTTTAGCTTTTTCTTTCCTTTTCCTTTAGGCTCATGTTCACTCTTGTTCATCTGGTCTGACATGATATACCAAACCATGTACATTAATAATACATGAATCAAATACCTTTTACCATTAAAGCCTTGTATGTGTGCATTTAATTGGAAAGGCATGCATGCATGCATTTTTTGTATATATATATATATGTATTTATATATATGTATATATTTGTCTATTTTCCTACCATCTTTGAAGTCATATGACTCCCTGATAGCGTTCTTCATCTTGATCTATTACTTTCTTCTTACAATAGAAATGACATAACTTACCTGGATGTGCTGTGGCGAAGGAAGTCACTCCAAATACTTCATTTTCTTTGAGCCTTTTCACTGTGAACACATTCTTTTGTTCGGATGTCCTAAATAAAGGAAGTAGCAGGATCACAACGGCTCTTCTGGGAGCAGAGAGCATGAACACCAGCCAGAGTCAACATTAGGTGGGATGAAAGTTTCCCAACGACCCGGCCTTACGAAAACAGTATTGAATAATGGTTAAAAGGGAATGCAACATGTTTCATGTCTGAAGCGAGGATATGATTGTCTCACCTTTATTTTTTCCAAGCAGTCCCATCAAGATCACTTTTGCGAGCAGGCCCTGCTGAGTTAGCAGCTCTGCGGCTTCACTCCAAACCAGACTGCAAATATCAGTACCAAAGATATACAGATGGATGAAGATTAAACAAAACAAGCAAAATGTATACAAGCAATGTCGTGAAGGCATCAACAGGCCTTTTCAAATATAACTAATGATACCCTCTGAATGGATCAATACATATGAGCGCTTCTAGCTTGAGATCTCTTTGCAGATGATTGCAGGGTGCAGAGCATTCAGTGAAGCTGTTTTTTTTTTCTTCCAAATTGTACAATTATGAAGGACATTAAGAATCACACACTTAGAAAAGTGTCACTGATTCCTTTGGAAGTGTAAATGGATGAAAGCTCCCTCAGTGTCGCGCTCAAAAAAGCCCGACCAACACCAGATCATTGAAAACATGTTCACAAGGTTTCTCTTTGTGAAAAACATTCGAAATGATTTTAAATACGCCTCAGTGAGGGACAGCATTGTTACTAAGCAACAAAAAAAGAAAAAGAGGTGTGAATGAGACATTCTGTATTGATGTCATTACTGTTATTGATCACTGAAGTCGGTTTGCTCACTAGACCTGATAAAGTTTGGAGTTTTCTAACATTGAGCTGGTTCTCTGCGTTCGCTCTGCGCCGGTTTGGTTGTCAGGAGTTTCTCTGTCGTGACGCTTTAGGACTGGCGTTACACTAAAATCTGAACTCTTCCTAAAAGCGAACACGGCGGCACTTATACAACTGCATCTGCGACGCCGATCGTCAAAATGCTCCAGCCTTTTGATGAATAAAGAAAACAGTAGAGTCATCATAGTTTATTAAAATCCTTGACAGAAGCAGGCCCTCCTGACACTAAACTAATTTTGCTGTAGGAAGAGAAACCCGAACTTATCACTCCCAGCTTGCTGACTTGCCGTTTCGACGGCATTATTCTCCGGCGTCTGCTTTATTTCCACGATTAGGTTGACTGCCTTTTTCTGAGGGGAATAAGTGGTGCAGCGATCTCCCACGGGAGAGCGGAGCAGCCACTCTCTGCTTATGAATGCGGTGCCCCGTTTTCCCCTCCGGGACCAGAGATCATACTTCACGGGTCCCGGTGGGACAAACGAGTTGCAGCTTCGAGGATTCCCAGAGAGAGCTGCTGCGCCACGGCGACAAAGAACCGAGCACAGTCAGACTTTAATTTCAACCTCAATGAAGGCGCTGATAATAATAGTTTTAAAAACTGTGACTTTCCAGCAGCGCGTCGCTGTCGCTGAGTGGGTGACGGACTGAACCTGCTTTAAGCGTCGCTGCTGTAGCGGAGGGTGAAAAGGGCCGGGTGACGGCCCCGGCAGAATCTGCATGCAGACATCGATCTGCTGTCTCTGCTGTGAGACTTAATGATTTCAGTGGGTAGAAATAGTGGGTGGCGTTCCAGCTTCTCGGTGCAGTTATTTCATCGCCGTTTGTTGGAGTAACACTGATCGGAGACGCTGGATCCTCTCCAGTCAGTCTGCATCTGGCCGGAGCCTCGTGAAGCACCGGGAGGGTCCTTCAGAGAACGAAGGGGACGAAGCGTCTCATCCGTCTTCCTCGGGTTCCCTCTCGACGTCTCCGCCGCTCTCATTCACTCACTTTCTCTCAGGTGCAATTTAATTCAGCACTGTTACCATAATAACTCTTGTCGTGCACAACAAGCCGTCAGTAATTGATATGTAGGCGCTGCTTCTGGGTGGAGCCATTTGCATTAAATCGCGTTAACTGATATGATAATGAATGTGAAAGACCTGATGCAAGCAGAATGACTAACTGGAGATGGATGGCTATTTGAATTATACACAATAAGTAATATATTATACCGGGTCTCAGGGGTGCGCGGCTCTCCCTGAATTTGTTGCCTGTCTTTTACTCGGCTCGGCCCGGACTGCCTCGATATAAATAGTCTGTATCAGATCTGGCGTCTCCCTTTCTCATCTTTTAATCGTCCTTAATGATATCTGATGTAAAGGGAAATAGACTTATGTGGAGATAAATGGTAAAAAGGGGGAGGAAGTAAAACTCCTGAGCCTCAGATGTGTGATAATTCAGACGCTGCAGCAGTAATACCTGGAATTGATCTGACTCCTTTATTCGTCCTCCGTGTTTGATGTGCCCGTCTGTTCCGCGAGCCGTCCATCTCTGTGCTTTTAAGCAGACTGTTGATAATTAGCTCCTCAAGCTTCAGCAAACTTTATTATTCCTCATTAAGACATTTGAAGCGTACTGCCTTTCAGATAAGTCATAAAAGACTGGGATGAAAGAAGGGGAGGCCGCAGTTGACTAAAAACAAAGATGAATTCGCCACAGTGGAGTCAGTTGACTGTGTTTAATTTTTATGTATGGACTTTCTTTTCTTTCTTCAGGACACGATTACACTCAAATGAGTTGATGTATAATATTATCAACCCGTCTTAAATATTCCACTGGATTCCTTTCTTCTGCAAAGGTCCAAAGTTTAAGGAGAGAAAAAGTCCTTGACTGAACCCATCCAAGCAAACTGTGTTGAATTCTTGAGATTTTTTTTTTCTTTCTGTTGATCCCGTTCATTCATTCATTCATTCATTCATTCAAGGAAGGATTTATGTCTCACCATTTCTGGTATTTTGTACTCGGCACTGCCAGGTAACCTGATTTAAAACAGCGACCTGATGTTGAGAGAGAGCAGAAGTCGGTCGGAGGTATTCGTGCTCGAGTACCGGCTGCTTTCTCTGGTGGTTTAATGTTCCTCCTCTGTAGCTGCACCAGCAATAATACCTCCATCCAGGTCATTCAGAACAGGAACATGTGGCGGTGATATCTTCTCAACATTTTAAATTTATTGTATTTACATAACAGTCAGAGATGTCAGTCAGAATGATCCCTCATGTTTCTTCACTGAATGTTTTTTTTTCCACACTGCAGTGTGAGGCTGGCGTGTCATGGAACACTGAACTCCTCAGAGAACTCTCCCTGGGTCATGCCAACTCCATTTGCTCTCCTAGAAAACGTCCACTTTGCTAACATGAAGCAATGGAGCGGATAATCGACCATGGACACTGGAATGATTTGGTGTCGAGTCTCATCACGTCGCTAAATTGATAAATTGACCAATTTCTCAAATCCCCGATGATGGACCACGGGCCACACTCTGCTCTGACTTTTTAAGAAATATGATGTTCGGGACTCTCTTTTAATTGAAAAGAAAAGAACATAAAGTGTTGTTTTTTTATTTTACTGTGATAATTCGGCTGGATGTGACATATTCTGACAGCCGCCTCCTGCTGCGGAGACCCCACGTTTCATCTTCATCCTCTCCTCCAACGGCAGAACTGAAGAATTAGACAGGGAAGGCTTGGCTTACATGGGGATTCTCCCCTGTCATTGGAGGGTGGGGGGATAATAAGGCTGAGGAGATTATATGCGTGAGAAACAATGGAGCCCCCCTCACTCCGGATGGGCCGCAGATAGAATATTTTTTCTGCTCCGACTGTAAATGTCAGGCGAGACGGCGAGTTCAGGAATAAAGAGGATAAAGGTTACAACAGCCTCTGGAATGAGAGATACTCTTTTTGAGGAGTGCCTTGTGTGCTTTTATGGCATCTGTAAGATTACTATATTCGATTTCCTTTTTTTTTTTCCCGCGGTCATTACAGCTTTTACTGCCTCCATCAAATCTGCTCAGCACCTCCTACCTTCAGAAATACTGACTGCAATTATGGAGACCGAGAGGCACAAAGGACCCACTGTATTTTGCGATCATGATCAAAACGTGGCCGCGGATGCTTGTGCTTGCTATGATTGTTCCGAAAGAAGAAGAAAAAAAAAAAAGTGAGAGCATTTGCCAAAACAAACCCATCAGTGGCGTCACGGTCCTCGCTCTCGGCGCTGAAGGGCACGTCCCTGAGAGGAGCGCTCCCAGGTTGTTTTGGCTAATGACTGCTGGGGGTTCTCCGTGAAGAAGCTGTCTGACGGCATTTGCTCAGAAATTAATATCCGGCGATGAGGAGTGAGGAATGTGGCTCGTGCCGCGAAGTGGTGCCAAACAAATGCGAAAGCGTGCGTGAACGAACTTGGCAGAATCTCCTCGGACGCGCAGCGTTTTGCGTGCGTACAGTTTGCGCGCACGCTAAATTGATTCGCGTCGGGGAAACGTGAGGCCGGGTGAATCAGCTGTTTTGCCATCGCGCCAGTTTATGTGAGTTGCGAGGCAAACGCCATAAACTGAAATCTGGAAGCTCTGCATCAGTTTTATTGTGACAGAACAATTATGAAGTTGCGGCTCCCACTGCTGTGTGGGCTGCCTCCTCGTCACCTTGCTAAGGGCCATGCTCTCTAAAGGGAGGAATAAAAAAAAAAGAAAAAAAGAAAAAAAAAGCCATAATCATAACTTCAGTGGAAACTCATATTCTTTTATACGCTTTGCTTGTAATGTTTTTCATTGCAGAGAAAACAGGGAATTTCAAAATGTAACTTGTGGGAAATGTAATGTTTCCTGCCGCATGCTGCTGCTGCTCTGCTCGTCTCTCGCGCTCCCTTTGAGGCGGTGGGGACAATCTGGGCTGCACAGCTGGACGCCCCCTCACATGGCTGCAGAACAGCTGTGGGACTTACACATCGCTTCACCTAATTTATTTGGGGCCTTTCTGAGAGCAGGGGACTCGACGCAGCCCGAGATCACATGGATCTATTTTTGTCCAGACACACACACTCTCACACACAATATTTCTGTATTTCACCGCATTACCTCAACATTGATTTCTCAGAAGCCGACCCTAACCATGGAGATGGGCGCCATTCCATCAAACAGTGTCTTGTCATCAACAACAGATTGTTGTTCAGCTTTGAAATAAATAGATGTGCATTTTTTTTTTTACAAACAGCATCAACCAGAACTTTCATTTTCCATCAAAAGATTTAGTATTCATTCATTCTCTAGAGCTGAAGTGGCCACTGGTCCTGTAGATCCCTCCTGCTCCAGTGATCGTCACTGCAGATCCTAGAAACCTAACTTCCAGAACCATTTCTTTATTTCTATTTCAAGGCCAACGCAACTAATTCTAATCCCGACCCTGTTCGGTCTCTGTTTGGCCTGACCTGACATTTTAATCTCAACGCTAACCAACAAATCAATTCCTGAAAATGAATCATGAATTTGGCTCATGGCTCGAACATCGGCAACAATAGACATGAATATCAGGAACATCGGGAGTCGAGGAAGGTTTTTGGATCAAAAGGTCAAACTACTAAAATGGACTTGTAATTCAGTCATACCAGGCATGTCCAAAGTCTGGCTGGAGGGCCTGTTATGGCCCACAGGTCAGGCTCCAGATGGCCGATGCCCTCATTAATAACTATATTATTTCACCCATCAGCACAAACAAAATCAACAGATATAACCGTGTTCTCATAAAAATAATGTTAGTAACAACAGCAATAAAAGTTGGAGCAACTAAATTTCCCTGATTTGCAATTCAATTTGATTAAATAATGTAATTTATAGAAAACCTGATAATACGTAACACTCTGATAGATGTTTATGTGAAAACCTGAATAAAAACCTTTCAAAGAAAGGAAATCTATGCAAAAACCATAAAATTATGAAGAGACAAGGACTCAAAGACTGAAGATTGATTATCTGATATTGAGAGACAAACTTTTTGGTTTAAAATTTGCTTTCATTAAGACTTCAGGGGAAAAAAACGAATGCATATGCAATCTCATTTGTTAGTTAAACACAAATTACTCACCACTGCGGCGCTAAACCTAATGCCAGCCTAACCTGCTCTGCTCAAAGTAATGATAAACACCGTGTGGGTGTGCTGCTTCATGAGACAGTGTGTCTAAACAAATGTGTGTCGTCACCCCCTGAATAATCGAAATACACACACACACACACATTTTCCACCTCGCTGACTCTCAGGCTGTCCTCAGACATTTACACCTTTGTCTCTGCTCATCCACACCGAATCCATCACTCATTCACACACTCTGCGCTTCTCTTTTTTCCTCTCTCAGTATATCCATCAGGCTCTTTGAGTTTTCATTTTACACCCGGCTGTAACGTGTTATCGGGGAGTGGGATGACATGGGACTTCTCCAGAGCCGCGGTCGCCGCATTCGAAATGCCTTCGCGCTCAGACAAGTTGCAGCAGACTAAGATCCGGGCTTCAAATCTCCTGAGAGGCTCGCCGTCTGTGGCAGGGCAGGAGCAGCCGAACGCCGGCGAACACTGTTCCAACCTGTGCTCGCTGCTGTGGGCACGGATGCCTCGAGGTGTGAGGGTGGATTTTTATTTTTATTTATTTAAGCTCAAAATTCTGCTGCTGTGTGAGTCTCAAGGCACTCCACCTACTGTACTCGACTCTGTGTACTGGGACTAGTTGAACCTTGACAAGTTGGGAGCTGTACTTTTTCTTTTTTTTTTTTTTTTTTTTTTTTTTTACCAGAAACTCCCATTTTCACCTTGTATTTAAAAAAAAAAAAGAAAAGAAAAAGTTTTTAAAAACTATGTAAAGCCAAACCCGCTGCAGAACACAGCCAATTAGAGGCTAATCTAATGATGCACAACAATTTTCGCAATGCGCCGGCCTATCTTTTTTAATTGAATTAGGTTCAGATATTCCCTCCACATTTCTTGGAGCTTGATTACAGAAAGCACAGACTGTTAAAAATTCCAGTGGCTGGGTCAGAGTTGCGCTATCTCCTGCTACGATTAGAGGGCTAGATAACCAAGATTTATTAGCCAAACATCCCGACAATTAATTAGGAAGCGGCACTAGACTAATCCTGTTTTCATGGGTTTTAGCGGGTCGAACCTCCTCGCACTACCAAGAGCGGCAGAAGAACACTTCAAAGCCCGGGCGAAGAAAGGCGAGGCTTAAATCAGCTCTCATGTATAAGTGCCCGTGTTGGTACAGTATAATTGTGTAACCTTTTCGAGTGTGTATATAGAGCGCGTGACTAATTCTAGCCTGCAGGAGATCATGAAATTGTATATAGTGGATGTGTGAGTGTGTGTGTGTGTGTGTGTGTGTGTGTGTGTGTGTGTGTGTGTGTGTGTGTGTGCGGATGGACTGGCAGACCAGACCCGCTTGTTTACCGAGACAGGGCGAAGCCATAAATCCTCCCTCTGACGTCTTAAGCGTAAAGGTTTAGCCGTATCCAGCAGTTCAAAGGCTCGTCTGGAAACGCTTCTGGCTTTTGGGCTCCTCCCTTTTTTTTCATCTTCTTCTTCTTCTTCTTCTTCTTCTTCTTCTTCTTCTGACCCGGGGCGGTGCTCAGCTTCATCTCACAAAGACCTCGTGTCCTCCGAGGTGCAGCAGGTCACCGCACCACACAGGAGCGTGCAGCCCGCTCTCTTGGAGAACAAAGACTGAGGGCGCGCTCGGCGTTTGATCTCACAAGACCTCCAGATCTCCAGACGCTGCATGCTCCAGCAGAAGCTGAAGGTCTGAAGTTAGCGCCGGGTTTTTTTTTTTTTTTTTTTTGATGGGGTTGAGCCAAAGTCTCGCTGAAATTTGCTGTGGGATTATCGTAAAGAGCAGCTTGTGGAGATATAGAACAAAAAAAAAGTGTCTGAAGATCTGTTTAGCTATGAGAGATGGTAGCTGGAGTGTCGGAGTGAAAGGATGCCTGAACGTTTGGTCCAAAAGCATCATGATGCAGGAACGATAACGCGCAGGTCAGAAACCCTCCTGGGGTGAAACTTTTTGATTTAGAAGGGTCCAAAACAGAATAACTGGGAGATGTGGAGGAAGCCCATACAGGCACAGGAAGAACTTGCAAACCCCCAAAAAAACTTACCTGCTACTTTGTTTCTGTAGACTTTCATTTAACAGCTTGGTGTCTGTAAAACTGAGAATAACGAGCTTTATATTTAAAACAACTTTAAATTCACTGGCATGTCTGTCAGTTCTACTTATAGCCACCCTCTGACAGATGAATTAATGAGTTTGAGCAAACAGTCAGTTTCTCGCACATGACAATTTATGATTCAATCTCATCCTCCACGTGCCATGAACTACTGAAACTTTTATATTTATATCCACCAAAACCTTGTGAAAAAAAAAAAAAATTGTGCACATTGCATCTCATATACAAAGCTGAGCTATAATACGTCCTCCTCTGTAGAGTGAAGTCAGAAGCCTATAGAGGGAATCCATATGCTGGTTTATACAGTCTGGATGGGATCAACATCAAACTTCTCGGGCCGCAGTGGAATTTGTTTTGTGCAGCCTCCAGGTTTGAGTTAAGGTCAGGCTGTGGGGGAAAAAAAAAAAAAAAAAAAAGACAAAGTAAAAATGCATGTGCATGCTCAGCAAAGCTTGGACGCATAATTAAAAGGGTAAAAGGAATCTTTATGCGCTGCGCCCGTGCACCTGTTCAGACGCGTGGAGCGACGGTCCTTATGGCATTGCTAAGTTCGTTCTGAGCGCTCTGCTTTCTGGCTGCACAGGACGGAGCCAGCCGGCGGATCTTTTGGTCTCTGTCCATCTGGCTCTATTGTTGATTGCGAGCAGACTGATGAGCGGGGCCGGGGTGTCGGCGGAGGAATCGGGCCCTGAGCTCGCAGGAGCTCCCTTAGGCTGGGGCTTGGCAGGGCTTTTCTCCGCTCCTCTGTTGCAAACCCTGTGAAAGCGAGCGCGGCAGTCTCCACGGTTGCCTAATGGCCGTGCCGCTGCTCTTCAGAGTTTGGCAGTTGACAGTTTCTGATCCTTTTTAAGCAATAGGTGCAGATGAAAGCCCTGGCAGCCAATGAGGTGAAGGAGAGTCTGGGCTGTCCATGGAGATTTCAAAGCTGGGTGATATGGGGAGGGAAAAGGTTTTGTGTGCTGCTTTATTGATTATTTTGAAGGAAGCTCTGCAAATAAAGAAATGAAATAAATAAACCCAAAGCTGCGGTGCCTGACGAGAAATGCTGTAGGTAGCTCCAACGCTATCCTCTAAATGTAAAGCACTTTGTCAACTTTCTAAATTCCCTCATGGCTCGCTGACAGTACCAAAGTAATGTAATATATGTATGCTCAGTGACTGTTTCTCTTTTCTATATTGGGACGGACTGCTATTTAAATGGAGAAATAAACGCTTGAAAAGCCGGACTCCAGTCCGAGAGGCGACTTCTGTACATTAGTGATGAGGAACGACTCCAGATCAGAGTTTAGACTCAGGACGGGAATAATCAGAGTAGATTTAAACAGAAGAGCGCCGCTCCGGCATTACATGCGGCGGAGGAAGCAGAAAGTCACGGGCAAAATTAGCTTTCACCGCGCCTCTTTTAATCACTCTTCATTGTATTTTAGTGTGCACGGTCGCGTACCCAAGGCAGCGTGCTGAAAACAAAGACTGGGGAAGTGCGGGGCTGCGCCACTTTGCTGCCTTGCTGCATTTCTGTCTATTCTTCCTTTCTCTTTATTTTATTTATTTTTTTCTCCTGCTCAAGGTTTTGTTCCCCACTCCTCGTGTCGTTGTCAAGACAAGGATGGCACATGGCAGACAGGCGCCACAAAGAGGGCAGAAAAAAGAAAAGAAAAAGGCTGTGCTCTGGGTCAACAGAGGCAGTAATCAATTGGAGGTTAAACAAAGCTTCTGGAAAGCAGAAAACACCTTCATGGCTGGGAAAAAAAAAAAAATAAAAAGAAAGTGTTTCTCCAACTGACCATGCTTTCCTCGTGGGCTACAAGCGTGACTTTCAGCTGTGAATAATGCCGGCAATCAGGTGCTTTCTGTGTCTGCAGGTAAGTGTGTCATCATTACAAAAGGACAGCAGGAAATACACGCTCGGGCTGAGCGTGGCCTTCATCTGGGGAGAGCGCATCCTGCCGGCGCTGTGTCGACAGCCACAGCTTCAATAGCACAGCCGAGACCATCTCCACTCACAGCAGGTGTTTGTTTTCAAACAACAGGCGTTTCTCATCGACTGGCAGCCACAGTCGCCGTGCAGCGCTTATTGCCGCTTTGCTGTACCTGTTAATTTGCATAAAAACATCTTAAATTCCTCATTTATTTTTTTTACATATGTGGGAGCATGTTGACGAAGTGGTGGTTTGTAGTTACTGCTGCCGTAAAACTAAAAGAGACTGAAGCTCTTTCTGCATGAATCTGGATGTTCTCCCAGGATTTGTTTGGGATTCATCCTCACAGCAAAGACTAAGTGAGAATAGGTTAAAGGAATTGAATTAAAATCAAGCTGAACTTTAATTGTAAAACCAACACAAATCAACGTACATACGTTTGTGATTGAAAAGCACATTTACGAGGCAGAAGAGTGACAGCTGTGTCAGTGTGAACACAGGAAATACATTTCGGGCTGAACTTGGAGCCCCTAATGTCTGCGCTCCGTTTATGTGAACTGGTTTCAAAGGCGGCAGCAGGGACTGGCACGGGACGGCAGGATGGCACCAACATATCGAAAGTCTTTTGTTTCATGTCGGAGCCAAACAATGGTTCATCCAAACTGCACAGCAGAAGTCTGACCTGCCTCCTCCCTGTCAGTGGCGTGTGGCCTGTGTGTGTGTGTGTGTGTGTGTGTGTGTGTGTGTGTGTGTGTGTGTGTGTGTGTGTGCTCAGGTCTGGAGATCTGTGACTCCAGCATTTCTGCATTTGCCTCCAGATGAAGAGCAAAAGCTTTCACGTTACAATCTGTATTCTTTCTGGCGCGATAAATGAAAGCTTATCAGGAAGTTTACCTGCGGTGTTTGACATTGCTGAGAATGACGAATCACATTTCCAGTCTACATCGGCCACTTCAGGAGTGATATATATGCTTCTTCCTGCACACCGACGGCCTTCAGCCGCCGTGCAGGAGACAGATTGAGTCATGCTGTTACTTACTGCACTGAAAACTATGTTTAAGAAAAGAAATCACTTCGCAGTATTGTCTTTATTTCTGACCTTAAAACTTTGGACACTCTGCACATTATCAAAATAGTTTCTTCACAAGAACAAAAAATATATATTTATGCCCATGTCTTGTTGATATGAATAACAAAGGAGGCAGAAGTTAAGGATAAGAAATATAAGAAAACATCATTATCAATGATAAGAAGACATAAACCGAAAAGTATTATAAGTCACTGGAAAGGAATAGAAACAAAACAAATTTAACACAATAATTAACAGTATTAAAAGAAATAAAACTAATATTAACAAATTGCTTTGTCAAAGACAAACTGATTCTGTAAATTAAAAAGTAAATTAATCTGCTTTGCTGTTTTATTTTGTTAATGAAGGCCGTGTGTGTGTGTGTGTGTGTGTGTGTGTGTGTGTGTGTGTGTGTGTAATACATAGAACAGTTACCATATTCCTTTTAGACTTCCTACATTTTTCTGCATATTCCTCCGTTTGCAGCTTTTAATGTCGTCTCATTAAACCGCTCTTCCTCTGCTCTGCTTTAACGATGCCTGACCTCCGAATTTGGACCACCGCCATCTCTAAGGTTTGCATAATGGGTGGAACTTCATGAATTAATATTCAGACTTTTTAGAACAGAGTTGAAACATTTGAATTTCAACCGTACTTATGAACTAACCCGCCGCATGAAACCGGCACAGTGATCATCCATTCATCATCCTCACTGGCTCACTGATAAAAAAAAAAAAAAAGTGCTAAAAAGGGAAGCTCTGTGTTAATTGTGCTACACGGATAAAAGACATGTGCACAGCCATTCTTGGCAGAGGCCAAGGTCAGAGCTACAGTCGGTGTCACAATGATGTGTACTTCTCGCTGAGAGCGAGCGTCTGCCCACCGGACGGGGGGGATTGACAGTTAATCACAAGCACAGTACACCTCTGGGAGGGGCGGAAGTGCAGCCTCCTGCCGGTGGCTGCAGCCCGCCTGTCATTATGACGGCTCGGCGGCCTATCAGTGACTCCCCCAGATTTATCTATCTGGCACTAGACTGTGGCCTCATCTCGGTCTGAGCCTGGCACCTGTCCATCCATCAGCCTTTAAAGCCTGTTTCGGTGACGTTGCCGTGGACGTGATCCTCCCCCCCCCTGCGCCGCGCAGCCCGCCACGTGGCTGCACTGTTGTTCACGCCGCTTCATTCAAGCCAGTGCGGCAGAATAAATGCTGCGCCACGTCGGCGGTCATAGCGCCGCGCCGCCACAATACAAATGTGCCCGGCCAGAGAGCCGCTCTGTCATTGTTGAAACGCTGTAAATGTGCTAGCGTCCACCGGGGAAAAGGCTGGCGGAGTTCGCTGGGACTTAAGTGTTCTGGGAGGGACCGTGTGGGTGGACAACTCTGCTGATGGCGCTGGCAAAGACTCCTTTAAACAAGCTGAGTAATTACTAAAAAGCATGCTGAAGGCCGTTTAAGCTGCATCTGTTGACATCACTCTGACACGAATTTTGAAGATTAGGCGCATACGTGTGTGTGTGTGTGAGCAAAACTGGGTTTGCGTGTGTGTGTGTAGGGAGGAAATGAGCAGATTGTATATGAGGCTGTTTTGCTTCGATGGCTTGTTATGCTGATTTATCACAGTTGACTCTAATATCTTGGGATGTAGTGAGCCTGCAGCCATACAATTAAATCACTACAATGTTGACTTTGAGAAACAGCAAAAGCAAATAGAAATATCTCTGTTATGTTCACCGTGACATTTTTTTTTGTTGTTGTTGTAAAATGAGTAATTCTGAGGGATGTGTGGGAAGGCGGTTTCAAATATCCAGGCATTTTCAGACTGTCATTCGTATCGTCTCTGCTGTGACCGGCCCATCAGCGCCGCGTCCAGGCAGACGACCAGACCATGATTGTCCGTCCGCAGCCTTACCAAGGGGGCCCGTTGCCACGCTGACATGTTAATGGGATCAATCACTGATAATGAGGGGCTAATGGAAATCGAATTAGAAATCAGCCTGTTGGTGGATTGTCTGAGTGTCGCAGACAAAAAGGATGATCTGCCTCTCTGCTGTGTCCATCGGGAAAAATTTCCATCTCAGGTCTCATGAGCTTCTTACTTAAAGTGCCATCCAAAAAGCTCTGTTTGATTCATTTATTTGTTTGTTTCTTCACTTACCTACTTTTTTAAAATCCCTGTAGTATTTTCAAACAAGTTATTATTCCCTGTCACAGCAGAAAAAAGTGTGAAAACACTTAAACAGTCTGCAGGAGTGTTAAATTTAGCATTTTAAGGTACAGTAGCTGGCAGGAAATGAATTAATAGCGCCCCATTAAGGCTTTCTGCTTGGATCCCTCTCAGGGCGTGGAGAGGCAGGTCAAGGATGAGGCCGAGACGACGATGAGGTCGGGCGGATCTGAACACAGAGCGTCAAACCTGGACTCATTCAGAAGCTCCAGCCCGACAGACGACAATATGCCTTCCTCCCTCCTCCGATTCGGCGCTGTTGCTCGGGGGAACCGCTAACTGGGCTGAAGCCCTCAAGGCCTGGTTGCTGCAGCGAAACAAAACGGGCAAGCCTTTCAGAGGAGTGCGCGAATGCCCCGTAGGCGGTGAATGTAGGACAGCGAGGCAGAGCCATATGTGCGTTGTCTGAGCCGCTATTGTTGGAAACTCCTGCCTAAGTTACATTTGGATATATGCTTCGCCGCTGATTTGCATGCACATAATTAGACATTATGTAAATGTCAATTTCCGAGCGTTTCCATAAACATTTTAGCATTGCTGAAACCGTGGAGTTTCTGTGCTCAGAGCGCTGCGGCGAGAAGTGAACTTTCACTCCACATATCTGTGATGGCATATAACCTTTAAGGAAATACGATTTTATGAAAAGTCAAGTAGTTACTGAACTCATTAAGTATAAACTTTGCCTGAATACTAAGCTATCAGTACATCGCTGAAATTCTAACTCATAATATTTTACTCGCCTAATGGAGAGAGATGCTTTATCTTCTGATCATGATGGATGATGTTATATAAATAAAAAAGCACTGTACTTTTCAATACTGTAGCCTCGGTTATAAAAGCTTTTTAATTGTGCTTCAGGGAGACGGCACCTCTTCCGGGGATGTGAGACGTGTTCTCAGTCGGCGATGATCGGCTGATAAAGTGCTGCTGAGTGCTGGGTGCTGGGGGGTGGGGGGGGGGGGGGGGTGGAGCGTTATGGAATAGTTACTACGACTGAGCAGGGTGACGGGAGCGTCCGAGCTTCTTCCCAGCGTGTTCACACTCCCAGCGCCTCGGTCTGCAGTGTGCTGCAGGGGGGGCGGAGTGTGTCGAGTCACAGCTGCTGTCTGACAGGCAACGTGAGCATCAGACCAGTGTACATAAGAAGTGATAGCAGTACTGCTGTCCCGCTATACACCCTACAGATCTGCATCTCTGTAATGCGCCTTTAAACTGGCTGCTAATGTTGATGCACGCTTCATTCACTTTAAAGCCAGAATACATCGCTGATCACATCCAAGGCCACCAGGTGTGCCCCTGCTGTAATCACACACTGCTGCTCCTGTGAACAGCAAGCGCTCAATATTATGTTTTGAATCTGTTAAAAAAAATAGAAATAAAATGATGTTTCACCATGAATGAAATCCAAACAGGCCAAGAGCCACAACTATTCAGTATTATGCTGCTGTGTTCAGGGGACTGCTGGTACTGGAGGCCCCGCCCTTCAGATTATTTATTCGCGCAGCAAGGTTGTGGCTCCAGTTAATCAGTGTCTCAAAGCTCCTCTTTAGACCAATTTCAACAGATCGGAATATGTTAAAGGACAAATGTGCAATTATGCTTTTCATTTGCTTTTCTGGCAGTTAAAGCTGAACTAATCTGTTTTAGTCAGTCGCAAATTCCCGTCATGTGGGAAAATACGCGTGTGTGTGTGAGAGATTAGCGTTTGTGTTTGTCCGGGTGGCAGAAGCCTCCACCTCTCTGTGCCTGGCTGGGACTGGAGCAAGACACTTGGTTTTGACTCTGGTTTCCCGCACTGCGCTGAAGGTGTTGCATGAGTGTGTCATGTTCTCTGCTCAGTAAATAGTTGACCTGAAAGCGATCGGCGCGTGCGATTGTTTCTAAAAGGGCCTTGTTCTTTTTCGCCCTTGCGTTGCGTTCAGCCCTGTGGCTGAACGGTCGGCCGCAGCGCTCTGAACACGCAGGTCTGCAGTCTGGCTGATTTTGCTGATTAGTCTGCTTTCAAGCTCTGAGGAGAAACTAATCAGTGGGCCCACTTAAGTGTGGTGGGCCTCTCTGGTTGTCTTCAAGTGCTTCTCAGCAGTTCCTGTCAGAGAGTTCCAGTACTTTTGGTCCTAAATATTAAAAAAAAAAAAAAAAAAAACTCTTACTCTTAGTAGTGTTCAACTCACTAAAAACCTGCCCAGGTTAGCTGAGTGTTGCTTATTGAGTAGAGAGATTTATGCTTGACTTTGTTCTATATCTAAAGAAGGAAAATCAACAACAAACTAATAATAAAGCGGCGCCTCTAACGATCCTTTAAATGGTCCAGTTCCACTTTACGCAGCGTCACTCGTTCTCTGTGACAGCATGGTAAATGTACAGTATGGATGAACAGATCTACGAACAAATCCCTGAACGTCTCAGGCTGTTTTGTTGTGCTCATTTCTAGCTCTGGCTCTACATGCTCACCGTACTGCCATTTTTTTAAGGCGTCACGCCTGATTTGTGTGATTTTTTTGATCCCTTGTTTGTCTGCTGCGTTGTTAAAATTTTGGAGCATTTCAACTTATCACACGATGCCTTTTCTAAACAAGCATTCCCTCATAACTTAATGGGAAAAAAAACTATTGCAAGGGTATTTATTACCACTTTAAATACACATTTCATGATTGAATTTGTTTTATTTGCTATAGAGACCAATTTCAGTGATGAAAAAATGTTTTATTGCAAAACTGCACATGCTACAGCACTTTGCAGATCCACTTTCAGATTAAAAACTTTTAACTAGCACCACAAGATTGATGTTTTTTCATGGCTTTTGAAAGCGATTTAGAAATACTGCATTAAACTATCAGTTACCAGTCGCCGTGAGGCTGAACATGCAGTGTGGGTGATGGAGGGGTACAAAGCACCCCAGGGTTTGTGGGGAGGAGGAGGGCTTATCACATCTAAAAAATATCACCTTGATGACCATGTTTTGTGGGAATATAACCATAAAAATGTGACGCTAGTCATCTGGGAGCCTTTATTAGTGTGTAGACTTGTAGCTGAATCCACTTCGGTGTCTGTCACAGAACTGGTTCGAGCTTTAATGCATAAACATGAACAGACATTTAAAAAGTGTACATCCTTCTCCCTTCCTGTTTTATTTAATTTTTTTCATTTTTCGAGTGTGTGTCCACTCAGCCGAGTCTCTCCCGGACAGATCTGGCAGTTGATCCTGAACTGCCTGGAGGACGGCTGGAAAGGTCAGCTCCAGCCGCTCCTTCCTCAGAAGCAAGACAACAACACTTGCTGACGTGGCCTTATCTTTCTTAAAAGCTGGAAGGCAGCGGTTACTCTGACAATAGCGCTCGTATTTCATTTATTCTCCGCTCCAACATCACACCCACCCACCCACCCACCGCCACATACATCCCGACACACACACTTCTCCCAGCGCTCTTCCTTTCTTGCAGCCAGCTCCTCCCCAGGGGCGTTGGTAATGCTCTGCTCTTCCGTTGGACGTGGCGATAAAGACCTGCGCAGAAAACCAGTCGTGGCTTTCGCTTAGCGAGAGGCGATAAGATAAAGTTGAGGGAAGCAGAAGGAGATGAGTTGTTAACGGAGTAGACAAAAGGGAGCACACTGGAAAAGGTTAAGAACGTCCCGCGGTGCCGCACTGATTCAATACTTTCCTTTTTGTCACCTTTTGCTCTGTTTTTGCATTTTAAATGAAGGCAAGTGAAAATGAGGATACAGGATTTAGATCACGAAAAAATGCTTTCAAGGCCTTGACTAAAGATAGACTCTGTGAAGATGAAAAATGAGATCTTGATGGAGTAAATATTGTATTAATAAATGACAGAGTGTGTGTCATATGAAGCTAATCCCTGGTCAATGAAAGATAGTTCAGCCCGAGGGTAGATTGTTTTAAAGAGGAGAAAATGTCAATACTGTACACTACTTTAAATATTGTGTGGGAGCGAGAGGCGCTGCGTGATGGATGATAGTGCTGATAATGAAAAATGACATGAATGGGGGAGAATGAGTGTGACAGAGCTGGAACTGTGAATGATAAAATGAGTCGGGGGGGGGGGGGGGGGGGGGGGGGGGGGGGGGTGTAACTAAGATTAGGTTCTGCACTTCAGATGGTGTGTCAGGCCGGGATATGGAAAACCTGTCAGCGCTGCGTGGCCTGATGCAAAGCTGGGAGACGACTGTATCGATTCAGACGCAATGGAAAGGGCTCCTGTGCAGCCAGCGCCGCTGTTTTCACTCGTCTGACATTTTGGCGTCACCGTCTGAGAGCCGGCATGTGATCTGATGAAAAAAAAAAAAAGTGCCAATTTCAAATAAGTGTCTCACATCAGATTTGTAGGAGCTTCTCTTTATTTGTCACAGATTGAATTGAGTGTTTGCCGTTGTCTGTTTTGAATTGCACTGATTGCTAACCCCCTTGAACAAACAGTGGTTGTCTAGTTTCAACTTAGCAGCTGTAAACAGGTTCAGCTGGTCTGTCAGGGTTTGGAGTAAAGCTGGTACATAGATTTCTCAAAGTACGTCTGCTTTGATATAAAAACACATCACCACATTAGCAGCGGATCAAAGAGAGTCTGAGTTTGTGCGAGGAACCAAGCAGCATTTCATTAATGATTAGTGTGTGGACCAAAACTCATCCAGTAGTGTTAAGAACTACTGAATCGCCATGATGATGCTGGTCCAACACGCTGCCAGGGGTCATTGCACCATTTCATCATGTTTCCTTTGTTCTTTCCTGAAAAATGGAAGATTCACCCTTATAATTCTGGTAAACGTGTCAATTCAAGGCCCTGATCACCAGATCTGTCTTTATATAAAATGTCTCAGTTTTTGAATGTGTGTGCTTTATTGATCCCTCTTCCTCAGCGTTTAACCCATCCTGATTCTAGGAGTGGTGGCTGCCGCGGTGCAGCGCCCAGGGAGCTGCGGGGGTCAGTGGCCTTGCTCAGGGACAGCTGACAGGTCACGGCTGTGGGATTCGAACCGGTGACCCTCAGCTCAAGTCAGCCTCCTGTCAGGAGGCGCCTCCTCATAAACTGCGCCATGGCAGCGTATCACTGCATTGCACATCGGTAGTCATTTAATTTTGTGCTTGTCTGCAAATCTGTCTGAACGTCTTTACCGAGCCTTCAGATGGACTCAGTCTGTTTTATGCAGCGGGGATCGGTCAGGTGTTATTACGACCTGGGTGTCGACTGACAGGCTCAGGCTTGTCGGGTTGTGTACTTTTGTGTCTACACACCAATATGGTCAAAGAAAATTTTGCATTCATAAAACACAATTCATCTTTCTGTTTTACTCAAAATACAGAACAAACTATGTTTAGCTAAAACACTGCGCCAGTGAAATGGAAGACTGCAATCACTGCAGGATATACTTACGTAATTGTCTCTGTCATTTTACATTTATCTTGTTATTCAGGTTCATCTTTTCTGGAGTCATTTGGGTTTCTAACCCCTAAATAATAATGATAAAAATAACGAAATATCAAGTGAAATTAAAAATAATTAAACAGTTTATCAAGAAGCAGAATAAACACTAAAGAACTGAAGATTCTTCATGTCTGGAAGTGGTTACATATTTAGATTTCTACAGATACAACCAGTGCTTCTGTGTTTCTGATGTGGTCCCTGGTGTAAAGGAGCTTGATTTGCTTTCTCCGACATAAATCAGAGGTTATAGACAAATATCTATGCGAAGGTGAAAAGGTTGAAGGTACATATATGATATGCTGCTGATTATTGGGCCCTCAGGCAGCTCCACGTGATGAACAGACGTGATTCTCTACTAGACGTCACTGGATGGGCTCACAGACATACAGATTAAAGCTGCATCATACAAAAACAAAGAGTCAATATGTGAGTGCAATTAAAAAAAAAAACATTCCCCTCGTCGTCTTCTCTGTGTTTAATAGGTTGTTTGTTGTTGGTGAAAACAAAGTACATTGAATCAGATGAGGAGAAATGACAAATTATAACAAATGTAAATAATATTTGAATTTCTATTGATAAATTCTGTTGAAAAAGATGAAATCAGCTCCTGGAAAAAATGGCTCCTTTACAAATGGAGTGGAAAACTCAAAGCAAAAACTGCTCACATGTGCCCATCAACTTATTACCAAAAACTACAAGTTTAATTTATCAGATTACAATCAACCAAAGAAACACAAACACAGTTGTGGACCTTCAAGTCCCAGCTCCTCATGATCTGACCCTGGATTACCTGGAAAATGAGGTGGGAGGTGCTACACAGAAAATGGCTGATCTTGTTTTTAAAATAAATCCATGTCCCGTGAACTAAAGAGAACAGAGATCTCTGGTTTGTCGATGTGTCTGATGCTGTTAGGTTGCATCAGTTAATGAGGTGTCACTGTCGATCCAGAAATCTAGATAAAGAGATGTTTTAAGACAGAAAACCAGAGGATGGGCTGCAGCATAATGTCAAATATCAACTGTATCACAACAGAAAAGTGAACTATTATATCGTTCAACATCTAATATGTTATTTATTTCATCAGATCTGTGTGTCTAGATTCCAGTGTCTCGGACAGTAAAAGCTTTCCTACAACTCTTGTAAAAAGAGATGAGTTTCTGGCCAAATCCCAAAGCTAACATTGGAATAATTAGCTTTCCTGCTCCAGTCGGTGATTTGCTAGCTACAGTTGTTGTGTCAGCCCTGAGAATTGATGGTTGCAGGCTACAAATGTGAAATTGCTTTTGTCCATCCATCTATAAAAGTCGACGACCTCCAGTTGCATCCAGGGTAATAATATTAAGTAGTAAATCTGCTTTTGTTACCACTGTGGCCCGTGTTTCCTTCTTTTTTTTGTGGTGGGAGAACCTGTCACGTGTCGCAACATTAATTTTGAGTCTAACGTCTCTGTGTCTGTCTTCTGTTTTGCTGCAGAATATATAAAAAAACATTTGAAACAACCTAAAAAGATTTTAAATTGTTTGACTTCTTTCAAGAAAGACATTTAAAGATCAGAGATAAAAGGAAAAAAAACACTAAAAGAATCATCTAAAATATCAATATAAAGACAGTCTTGTGTATTTCTTTCATATGAATAGAGACGCTGACGTTGGTAATGGAGGAGAACACATCCGTAATGCCGTTGTGCTGCTTTTCTTTTTGAGTATAAGGTCAGCCTCACCCCCCCGAGTGCGAACGCCGCCATTGTGTGTCGTTGCTTAAGTCGATTAAATCTGTGTGATGTCTTCTTATTGTTCTGTCCCAGTGTGAGATCTTCCATTAGGAAGGGAGCTTGTCTGTCCTCACGACGGGTTTCCTTTTACCAAAACCTCCATCCAAGATGTTTATGCCTGTCGAACCTTGCCTCAGATTACCCATAAGGCCAGAGAGGCAAACAACAAAGAATCAGACAACAACATTATTCCTCGTTCACTTTCTGCGGCGATGGATCATAAACACATTAACATCTGCTGTTAGTGACAAGGCAGTTACGTCTGTGTTTGTAGTATCTTCTGTTTGAAAGCCTGCGCTGCTCCCTCAACAATTTTGCAACATAATGAGGCAATTTTATATGTGCATTTCAGCTTTTCTCAGAGTGAGACTAAACATCAGGGAAATGACAGCGCTAATGTGCTTTTCAGGGCACTGGCCAGAACTGCGCTCTTTCCTGGGTTTTTAGCTCTTTGTTTATTTAGTCATGTATTTGCGCTGAAGGATATTGCGGACGGCGGCAAATAGACATCTGGGGGACGTCGGCCCCTCAGAGATTGAGTCTGAAATCTCTCCTGACCTCCTCAGGAGAGAGCTCGTGGTGAAAATATGAGCATCAAGGCCAGTGGGCCTGGGAGGCGGCCAGGGCTCGGACAAAGCAGCATCAAGGACGCTTCTCGAAGCCCATCACAGCCATTGATCCCATTATATTCAGACCTTTGCTTGTGTGTTTTTGAGATTACTTGGACCCTGGCCTTGAATGTCAGAAGAATCAAGCTTTTTTCTGTTCGCTCCTTCAGAGAAAATCTTTGGGACAGAAGCAAGGTAGGAATAAATAAAGTAAATGTAGTTTAGCCTTTATTGTGACTGACTGCTACGTTTTTTTTCATCCTGTAATTCTACCCGTCACTACTGTATTGCAGCCCCAAAACCTCTCCCAGCGTTTGATGTCCTTCACTTTCTGTGTTGTTTGCAGCTCGCAACAGATAGTGTCACCCGTAGGCTGTGACCAGGTTGTAGTCCGGCGCTGCTCCATGTGAATTATGATGTGCTGGATCAGTCCTAATCTTGTTATGGATGTTCTTTTGCCCTTGGGAGGAACATCAATGGATGGATGGAACTTTATCAGATTTTATGGTGCTTTGGAGTATAATTCATGAAAGGTGCTGTCTTTGTGTGTGTGTCTGTGTGTGTGTGTGTGTGTGTGTGTGTGTGTGTGTGTGTGTGTGTGCCATTGCAGTTTGTACTGAATTGTGCCGTATTTCATTTTTCATAAAAGTGTAAATATAAAAACCAAAACAAGACAAGACCAACAGATTGAACAGGAGGATTATTGTTGAGGATATTTAATTAAAGGATTTGAAAGATGAGTTGAGAAAAGTTCGTTAATCATTGGAGCAAGTTAAAGGCTTTTAAATAGAAGCGCCGATAAGGAAAATTACTTTCTGATGGTGAGTATATTAACATATTACAAAGTGGGTTGCAGTAGCTCTCAAGTTCTTTAGCTGAATGGAGATACAGGCGCTTGATTGGTTAAAGTATTTGAATTATTTACATTTCAAAATTGAAACATACCAGTTCTAAAAGGTATTTCTGAGGTCTTGTGCTTATAGGCAAAATTAAAACTGAACTTTTAATTAAAACATCCATCAGTTTAGATCATATGAGTAACAAACGAGCAACAAACACAGAATTGCTAAAACTTTGACTTTATTTCTTGATATATTGTTGTTTTCTCTCCACATCAGATCTAAAGCTAATTTTGCTTCAGGAACTGGAAAAACATGATGAGTTCTCATCAGTAAGTCAGTACTAGTCAGTACTAAGTGTACTACAATACTACGTTGATCCAAATCGCCTGTGAAAGGCAGAACTGTCAGGTTTACTTGCAGCAGCTCCTGGTTTGTTAGCAAGCTGCATAACATGAAGGCAGCCGGACGCGGCCTTGAATGGCAGGATGCAGGCACTGAACTCACTCTCCGCAATCCAACCGATTGAAAACAGCGAAAAGACCCACTCAAAGTCCCAGAAATAAACACGTTTAAAGTTTTTCATATCATCAGAAACAGCCCCGGAACACTTGAAGGAGCTATTTTCCACACTAAACCAACTTCTCACCCAGAGAAACTACAGTGGGATACCGCGATACTGTCCTGATCGACACCGTCCCCTCAGCCTTTTTGTACTTCCCCTTCCTTTTCACTCCCAGCTGCAGACCCTCAGTTTAGGAGTTTGCACCCGCCTCGAAGTCACATGGCAGGAGATTATCAGGGGAATGAAACCATCCACCTGGTCAGAGCAAACGCTGCAGCCATCGGCCGTTTAACCACTGGAATAATAAAGACGTTTCTCCAAACCAATCATGTTCCATCCGCACCAAAAGCTGTTGAAATCACGCCTACTCTTCAAAAAAAAACAAAAAAAACAAACCCACAATCAACATTAAAGTCATGTTCTATGAGAGACTTAGATCCGATCTCTCTTCACAGCATTCTTCTGGATCTCTAGGCAGCTTTTGATGCAGTTGATCGTGAAATCCTCTAACCTATTTCAATTTGTGGTTCATGAATCACCATTGGTATGCGAATTCCATCTAGTGGTGCGTGGGAGCAAGCCATAAACATAATCTTTTATAAAAATTTATTTGAAAATAAAGAAAATGATCAAAACAGTAAAAAACATAGAATAAAAAAATTATGCAACATAAGAAATTTATACTCAAAATAAGCACATGAATAACCATCCCACAGCTAATGGACTTAACCTGTATGTTCAGGTCAGCCATATTGGCGGTACTTGGAGAGTTCCATATTTTCTCTGGTGGTACACACTGGGAAGTTCAAGAACCGCTGTTCTACATGACAACATCTTTAAATTCTACCTCAATGACAAAGGATTTTACTGGGAGTTCAAACTCTGGATCTGATCCAGTCATCTGTGGGGTTCCTCAGGGTTCAGTGCTGGGTCCCATCCTCTTCACCCGCTACAGTCTCTCTTTTGGCCCATTATTTTTCTGGTGACAAACAGCAGGACTGTACATTAAAACAAGTCATTCTATGATTTGTACATTACTGTTGAATCCACAAATTATGCTCATCGCCTATTTGAAGGATATTATACTGTACTTTCTCCTGTTAAGTTGTTCTGATCTTAATGTTGTTAAAAAAAATAGTTTATGACAAGATAGGTTTAGTGACTTGCAAAGAAATATTTATTTGGGTTATGTCCCCTAAATGCATTTTTATTTATTGATAAAAAGGGAACTTGTTATAGAAAGTAATTTGGGGATGGCAGAAGAACTCTGCAGCAACAAACTAATCAAGGGACTTTCGTCAGTGTCCAGCTATAGTATTTCTTCACGCTGCCAAATAACATAGAGAGGCAATTAACCGCAACTGACTTGGAAATTAAGCCAAGCAAAAACAAAAGTTAAACAGGGTCCAGAAAAAAAACAAAAAGGCAACTGCTTTTAAAATATGCATGAAATTAATTGGGTGGCAGAACGGTATTTTTCCCCTGTAGTCTCCTCACAGCCGACTTCAAGATCAGTCACTCAGCAGATTGTTTTTAATGGGGGCAAAGTTGACAGATCTATTAAAACAGGATGCTATCTTGAAAGCATAAGATCAACACAAGCATTCCTTACTTTGGGCTGAAGTTGACATTATGATTCTCAACTTGCACAAAAACAAAATCAGCTTTTTACCTCTCACACCTCCTCATGTAAAACTTTTAGCTAAATGAATACATCAAAATTAATCGAGACGCCCGAACATTCAGTATTTGTACTGTAACAATAGGAATGTCTCAGCATATAAAAAAAACAAAGTCTTATGTCATTAAACCCAAATAGTTTTCCAGTGAAGCCCGGTGGACTCTTTATGTAAGTGTAATTCGACACATTGCAGAGTTGTGTGTCACTAAACCGACAGCTGAAATGACTTCAAGCAGGAGAACAAAAAGAGTGAAAGAGCTCTCCTGCCGCACAGACCTATGAAGGCTTACACACAAATGACATGCTGAAGGTTACACTCCGAAGCGTGCAATGGAAGGGTTGAAGCAAATCAAGGCTGACAACTTAGAGTTGTGAAGTACTTCTCAGATTATTCCCAAGGATTGAACGGCAGAACAGTGTCGAGGGTCACTGTATGGCAAACAGTGACTCTGGCCTCTCAGGAGAGCATCGCACTTTCTTTGTTTCCCCAGCATCCTCTGAAGATGCTATTCAGAGTCCGTCTCTATATGTGCAGCTAGGTTGACCGGCCATAATGCTAATATGGTTCTCTTCCCTGAAGTACGCCCCTCCATGCAGGAGGATTTCACAGCCAATCTTTGACCCTGTCAAGGTCCTCTCTATAAGAAGTCCACATTACTGTCAATGGGGTAGCTGTCAGGACCAAATTGAATTTTTTTTTCTTTTACATTTCTTTTGTCATTGCCGTCTTTTCAGAGGGCTTCGGCAGCCATGTTATGTTTCTGTACTTCAGACACGGAGAGTGGAGAAGGGTGGGCAGAGAGAGCAGCGTGTGCCGCTGCTAAAAGATTTTTTTTTTATTTTTTTTTTTTTTACATCGAGAGATTTTTTACAAACATCACCCGAGAAGGGAAAAAAATGAAGCACTTTTGTTCAACATAGTCTGAAAGGGAACATGTTGAAATACAAAGAGATTGTCTTGTCTCCTGTTATCTTTTGTTATGTCTGCCCAGACACAATTATTTATGGGAATATTTCTATTTTGTTGAAGGCTTTCTTGTTATATTACTATTCTTTATTTAAAATTGCAAATATTTTTCCTTGCAAAGATTCTCCTGACAGACGGCGTGGAGTAAAACTGTCTCCTCCATTATGCTGTTTTCTGTTCAAAGCATATACTTTGCACTTTTCACCCTCCGGATGCAAATATTTACTGAAGAACATTTTCGTTGGCTCTGAATAACGCTGCCAGGAGACGAACCTCTCAAGAGTTACCAGCACGCATGAACCAGTGTTTTATATAAGACTCGCAATCAGCAAGCGTGCATGTGTTATCAGGAGTCCAGCATAAAACGTGCTCAGCACCTTCTTTTAATTTGTCACGCTGTTTAATTCATAGACATTTTTCTCCATCATACATCACCTTATTAAATGTATGACTTCACCTATCTTCGATTTGGATCTCCAGGCGGGTTAAAGGGCAGCCGAGCAACTCGTTTCATGTCCTCACGTGACATTAGAGTTACTTGCAGAGTCAACAGAAAGGCGTTAATAATGTCTATATATAACGGTGGAGACTCGTGCAGGATATAACCCACGGTGCAGCTGCAGCACCTCGGCCTTTCTTTTTTTTTTCTGCTCTTATTTTATGGGCCCCCTGTGGGCCTGCGGGGTGCAGGAGAGGAGACGGATTGTGAAAGATCTAATTAAGCAAAGCGAAATGAGGGTGCCGAGGTACCGGGCCCGGGACCAGACACAAATCAGAGGCTGCTGACAGCTGGCTGCAGAGCAGCGGGGCTTTGCAGTAAAGGCCATAGTCTTGCTTCCAGGTAGTGACCACACACACACACACACACACACACACACTTATCTGCACTCAGTTTGACCTTCTCTACAGCTCCTAGGTGAAGGGTCGTGAATCTCAATCACATTATGTGAAACTTCATGATCTTGTTTGTTCTTGAAGAGGTAATAAGTATTTTCCCAGCTCTTGATTGCTCCATCAGGTGTCTCGATTGGTTCTCGGTTGAGAGAAAGACAAAGCTGAAGAGCCGTGCTCATAAGACACGGTGCTTATGCTGTTACGGTGACTTGTTGAGGAGGTGTGAACACATTAGCGGGAGCAGCGTCTGCTCTTTGCTCGGGGAAACTTATCAATTTAGAGGTGCAGACTGTGTGGGATGTAAAGAATTCTTTCTCAGTCTGGCAGTCCGGCATTCACATACTGTTACATCCAAGCGCAGAATAGAAGTCTTGAGGACACCTGGCGCCGAGGCTGCGGCTGTCTGGCCTGCCGGGCTCATTTCTGACTGGGAACAGAGAGACCTTGGAGTGGAAAGACAACAGGCTTGATTATGTGAGTACACAGGAAGGTCTCCAAACATTGTTGTGCTAATCACGTTAGCGGGCGCAGACTGAAGGCAGGACAGATGCTAGGCAAAGGGCAATGGGGTTATGTTATCCTGATTAGAGCGAGCTTGGCGGAGGGGGTTTCGCGAATCTGGTTTTCTACCCTGGCGTCACCTTGCAGAGAGAAACCCGCCGTCAGTACTCGGTCTGGATCGGCGTGTCAAATTCCCCTGCCGCCTCGGCCAGAACCGACCGCGTCCTCTTATTGCACAGCGCACATTTCTCTTTCTTTTATCAGCCACCCACACACACATCGCACTGAGTTGTCGGATAATACTTTCATTTATTTTTTTTTCCTCCTTACTGATTCATCTCAGTAAAAGTGGTTTAAAAACAGATTTTGTTCCTTTGTGACATGTTTGCTTTGGTGTGTACAAGTCTGTTTAACAAAAATCCCTCAGTGGCTCATTTACAGGCGTGCCAGTTATGCACAAATCAGCTGAACGAATCTGTGTCACAGAGACGTTCACAATGCTACCAACTGATCCAGCAACGTGAAAACAAACAGTTCTGGAAGCTCCACATGTAATTGTAGGTGTCAATTTTTGTCTTATGAATTATTCATCCGCTCCCCCCTCAAGATTTCAACAATATTTAATTTAATTTACATGCAAATTACTGACAGTTTTTTAGTATTTAAAATATTATTACAGGACATTACATCAAAGCTCAATTTATTTGCTCAAGTTCCGGAGGAAAATAACTCTGTAATCAAATAGTAAAAATAAATGAGACCCATTGTCCAGAAAGCTATTATAGCCTCAGGAAACATGGACGTAACAGATAACACAAATGTCTGTTTGGCTGTCTTCATTTTTCCAATTTAAAAAAAAAAAAAAAACATTCAACACCACAGGCGATTTACTGACTTGGTGACATTTTTTAATGCGTGCTTCAGCGATTCAACTGGTAAATGATGTCTGGTTCTGATGCATGGCAGACAGCTGGGAAAGTAGTGATGTACAATAAATAGCTCATCACAGCCTGAACACGGGAATGTGACGCTGCTAGAAACATACAGATTAACTCTGAAACAAGTCAGTCTTACTTTTAAAAGTGAATAATCGGTGTCCAGAGCGATAGTTGCTCCCCACGTCCGTCTGATCAGTAGTTTTTTTTTTTCTTCTCTTTTCAGGATCCTACATGCTGGTGAACTCCTCCCAGCATGCCGTGGGCCACCGTGCTCAGCTGCTGCTCCAGACGCTGAGTGAGAACGACACGCACTGCGTCCAGTTCAGCTACTTCCTGTACAGCCGCGACGGCCACAGTCCCGGGGACCTGCGGGCGTACGTGCGGGTGAACGGGGGCCCCCTGGGCAGCCCGGTGTGGAACGCCTCGGGGACTCACGGCAAGCAGTGGCACCAGGTGGAGCTCGCCGTCAGCACCTTCTGGCCCAACGAATACCAGGTATGTGCAACAGATTAGAACGCTTCCTCAGAGCTCGCCCATCATGGAGTTTCACAGCGGGGAAGAGATTCATCTGCTTGATAAAGATCTGCTGACTTATTGACCGATATCTTGTAAAGCCGGGGAGCGCTACATAGTAAGGCTCTGTTGATCACTCCTCATTTTCGCCTTGAGGTGAATCTGGTGTTAATTACTTGCATTTGCAATTTAATTAGCGCCGATTCCCTCGCGAGTGCGGCTGGTGTTGGCGCTCCAGGCGCCGGAGTACATCTCACACGGGAGCGCTCAGCCTCCGGGGCTCCGAAAACCGCGTCCTCAGCCCGCCGCTCGTCGCGCCGCCGCCTTCCTCCGGTTGGCGGACGGACGCCGACTGGCACGTGCTGTCGGCGCCCGATGTGCCACGGTTTGCAGCTGGCACAGTCAGGTGAGCGGTGAGGGTTATCCATTTATTAATCTAATTTCTTCTTTTTTGCACACTCTGCGAAGCTGTCAAAAAGCAATTAAGTTGAGTAGTGTGCATTTCATCAAGAACTGTCAATCCCCAGACTTAATTAAATCCTATTCAGCCCTGCAAGATGTGACCTTTACTATGTAAATAATAGGCCTCGACGTTGTACAAACCTGACGCTAGTAGCACAGTGACACTTCACTAGCAGTGTCACATAATCTGAAAATAAGGATAAATAACCACAGGTTGAAAGATACAAACAAACAAACAAACCTGGCTTAAAGGAGGCTCTGCTGTCAATAGAAATTTAACCGGATGAAAGTTTCTGCTGCTTTATTACATTTTTAAACACCTTGTCACAGTTATTTTAATAAAACAGAGATGTTTTTCGACAAACGATGCAAATTCTCTGCTGTCTCACTGTGGAATTATCACGGGATTTGTTGTTAAATGTAAGACATTTTGAGATATGTACATATGCTCTGTCTTGCTGAGAGTAAGATTAGACGGTTTACGCCATTTTTACATCTGCATATTCACTACGAGGCAGGGGATAATCTTATTTTAATCTAGAAAAACAGGAGGAGACGGTCGGAAAGAACACACGTTCCACTGAAACTCATAACAGTAACACGCCGCTTTCTTCCCGAGCGATTTGCACAGCGTGAGGCTGCAGCAGGTTGTTTGTATGGAGGAATGCGTTTCTGCTGGACCGATGGCTGATTTTTTTTTTTTTTTTTTTGGCCCGGTGCCGTAATTTCCTGGACTCATGTTTCTCATTGGGAGTTCCAGGCAGCGGTGACTTTTGATTAATTAAACAAACTAAATGTAATGTGTTTGAGCTTCAAAGGTGGGCCGAGGTGGATTTTTATTTTTTTTCCGTTCCCCTTGGGGAGAACAACAATAGCCTTTGATTTACTGCCTTCAAGTTTTAATCCTAAGCTAACCATGAGCCCACATTGACTGCTGAAGTGTTTGCGGGCGGGGAAGCGGTCTCAGTCTCTCAGTCGCAACAAGTGAATTATAATATTTCATAAAATGTGATACCCTGCTTTCTGTCTAGTTAAAACTGAGTCGTCTCACCAGGGTTGATCCGTATTCCAAATGTGGCGTGCCGTGGAGATGCTCTGAAAAAGAAACCGCCACTGGAAAGCCCATTAAGTCCGACACTAGCTGCAGATAAGAGTATTTTTGATGTCCTCTAACTTGCTACAAATCAGTATACAAGAGGACGGGTGATATCGGCTAATCAGGGCCACCGCCAGTCGCATCTTCTCCCGAGCTTCGTCCCTCATAAACAGTCTAGCAAGGACGCCCCGCCAGTGAAGCCGCTCATCGGCTCGGCTTTACAGCAAATAATGAGGTCCTCACTGTCAAATTCCTTCCTTTTGATGGCATTTCAGTGTGACTCATTACTTTAACAATGCCCCTATTAAATATATTAAATATCAGTTGCTATTTATGCTGAATGTTTTACGGGGGGGAGCTGAAAGTGGCTGAGTGTCTCACTAAAGAGTGCTTCTCTGTTGAAAAGCGGCGAGCGCTGAGCCGTAATCCCTCTGTTATAAAACGGGCTCAGTTACCACTGTTTCACCCTCTCACAACATCACCACAGATAGTTCATAAATACAGGAGCAGCACATTTCATCCAGCCGTCTTATTCTCTCTGCCTTTTTCCTTTTGTTGAGTGCTGTTGTGTTTGCCCCGCGTCCTCCTTTCCTCCTTCACTTCCTTGTCTCGCCGTCCGGCGAGCATCCCGGTAAACAGCGAGCTCTCACAGGTGAGTCAGAATCCTGCTGCGGCTGCCAATGAGAAGCTCCTGTTAGGAGAAGGTTGGTAATGGGCTTATGAGGAGGAGGAGGAGGAGGAGGAGGAGGAGGAGGAGGAGGAGATGGCAGTGAAGACAGGACAAACTGTACCAGAGAAGAAGATGGGCCAAACACTTAAATTAGTATTGACAGTGCAGCCTTTTAATAGAACAGCTTAAACTGCTAATGGCCTTGCTTTTATCTCATTTCAGAGAGAGAGAGGAAAAAAAAAAAAAAAAAAAAAGCAACTTCAAATTGATTGGATTAAATTTGCTAATATTTGGGATTTGGTCACCAGGTATTGGCAGCGCTGGAGAAAATGCATCCGGGAATTAAAGCGATTCGCCTTCCATTTGCTGCGGCTCCCGTCTTCAGTTTCACTCCTGCTCGGCTGACCCCACGCCGCTCTCCAGCACAAAGGAAGCAAAACAAGCTGCCCCCACAGAGTCACATATACCAGGGCTTACATGACTAATCCCTCAGCAGTCAGAAACCTCATCACTGTGGAATGACAGTGGGTCCCGGCTCGCAGCACGTGGCTGTGCTTTGTTCGATGAAAGAAAGGAAGCACGAGCCTGTTTTTTTTTTTTTTTTTAAGAAGCATCTCAGGCATCAGGCGGCCTCCATTTCTAAAAATGTAGCCTTGATTAAAGGTGCTAGCTTGCTAAGCTGTTGATGATAGTGAAAAGTATAATAAATTAAATCTTAATGAAGATGTTTTAATGATGTGTTCATAGTTATATTATTGTAGTGTTGCTGTGATACATGAGCTGAGCCGTCTGCACCGCCTGGGTCAGGCTAATGAGCGATCCACCCATTAGCTAAGCTAACGCTACAACAGCCTGCTGGGGCACGCTCGTTACTTTGTCCTGTGTTGATCAGACATTATTAAAGACCAATTTTAAGCATCGAACAGAGCTCAGCATGACACCTTTTCTATCCAAATACCATTCTTTTATCAAAAAATGTAACTAGTGTTATTCATTTTATAGTCATTTGTTACGCTGGTTGTTATTCAGAAACATTACAGTTAGTATTTATTCGTGAACATGTGGAAATCTGCTGCAGTTTGAATTTCTCCAGTTTACTGCCACATTAGATAAAACCTGTGTGACATTAAATACAGGAATGTTTTCATTATATCAGCTTCTTAAAAGGTATATGATGCCATCTCTTTGGATTTTGGCTGAGATGCACCCTGTCGTTAAACCAGCAAGGCAGAGGGAGAATAAGCACTTCTTATATTTGTCTCCAAGTAAAAAAAAAAAAAAGTCCCAGGAGAATACACATCGTTTTAAAGACAGTTTTCAAATCCGCAGGGGTTTCTGCTTTATTAGATTCCAGGACATATTAGAGAACCTGGCTCCTCGTCGACAGCGCAGGGATACAAAATGTCAGCGTAGCCTTTTGCTCTGCACAGATACAGATGTGAGATTACAGTCAAGGTCGCTCGTTTCTCGATATTGGGTGTAATGAAATACCGTGTTTACGACACACACAATGGCTGCCTCTGTCTCCAAAATGTCATTGTCGAATGCCATTAAAAAAACCAGCCCCAGAAATGTTCTGATAATCACCAAAACAAAGGGATTAGTATGCCGAAAGCCCAAATCAGCCTCGGCTCATTAATTCACCCGCCTGGTGATTTGAAAAATATTTTTTCCATTAATTATACTTCTAATGCTCCAAGATTTTATCATTAATGCAGGGCTTAGATCCTTTTATTCCTCCACATGTTCGTGTCTTCAGTTATTTTGGTGTGAATTGTCTGATCAGGCTGACCTTTATTTTAATGTCAGAGGTGACATGGATTACATGTGCATCACCTCCTCCCATCACAGTGCTGAAATTGGGACTCAGAGTTCGATGGATTTTGGGACTGAAAATGTGGAGGAGACGGATCACCTTGAGATGTCTTGATTGAAGAAGTTGTGTGTGTGTGTGTGTGTGTGTGTGTGTGTGTGTGTGTGTGTGTGTGTGTGTGTGTGTGCGTGTGTGCGTGTGCGTGTGTGTGCGTGCTGCACATTGCCATATCTCGATCTGCCTGTTATTGGTGTGTTTGCGCTACCTGGAGAACCTTGGTATCAAATATTAAAGATGCTATCAGGCCTTCAGGACTGCCAGCTACTGCCAGAGACACCCTCACTTCTTCACCGCCTCACCTCTCCCTTTTCAGAAAGCGTCAGTCTTCTTTATCTCTGCTTTACATTCCTCATTTCACATGTTGTTTATTCCCGCCTTCGCCTCTCCCCGCCTGTTACAGGAGCTTCTGTCAAGCCGCCGATTGAATGGCTCTTCAGTCTTATTAAGATTTCAGCGTCACCAACAGGAGAACATGACTGAAAGCAGAAATGTAGCTGGAAACTAATTGTTTTGTGGTTGCAGGTGATGTATCCAGAGATAGAAGTCTATGTGAGGATGCTGGCTGTGGCCAATGTCATGACCTTCAGTCAGGAGACCTTGAAGAACTTTTGTGAAGATGAGATGCAGACATGTCTCAAATCAAACGCACCCTTTTCATAACTTCACCACGTTTGGAAAAAAATGAAAGCAAGACGCTGGCACCCAGGAGACACATCAATGATTTGTAATTGTGAAGTGGCGCCTCTGCTTTGTCTGATGATCTCCTATTTTCTTGCCGGTGTCTTGAGAGCCCTCCAAGCTGAGCCCAGAATGATGGAAAAGGGTTTTTTTGTGAAATGCTATTGAGTGCAAATTGCCATTGCTGACACCGATTCAATAATCTCTGTCATTCTCTTATGGTTATCCTTTGGCATTTTTCACCTGAACAGATTTACTCCAGCATTTGACCTTTTGTCTGAGAATTTTTAAGGACTTATTTATCTAAGCTACGTATGCGTCCCGTGGCGAGTGAACCCCCCCGGCCCCCCGTGTCTGAAGGGGGCTCCTGATGCCAGACAGCTAGAAGCTGGTTCTTGGGGCTCAAATAAATGGTGTTTTGATTTGTACACAATGCAACTCCTTTTAAAAGCCGGTATTACAGGGTAACGTAATGCGCCTCATAATGTGCTTTTTATACCTGCTGTAAATCACTCTGTGACAGTTCAGAGTTTCATTCCTGCAGAAGATGATTCTGGCATTTTTATCTTGTAAAAAGTAAAAGTGACGAGTGCATTAGAGCGAAGCGGGGGCATATGGAAAGTTTCACTGGAGACATGGCGTTCAATAAAAATCCAGGAGGGTTGTTTATCGAAACAAATGCTCTTAATGTCTCCCTGCTAATAACCTTCCTTTTCTAATGAGTAAGACGACTGTGGATTAACCAGCAATCAATCTCTTTGGTGCTTTAGCTCAGCGAAGAGTAATAACACCTTCAATTAGACTTTCAAGACATTTTTCCCCCCTCTTTTTCTTGTATACCATTAAGTCTAATCAGTGTTTCTGGCTCTTTCTGATGTTGGTCTAATGGCATCGCCATGCGTGTTGCTTACGCAGCTAATTCAGGTCAATGCACTGAAAGATATTTTGCTTTAATCATTGCTGTTAATTTTGTTTGGTTTAAGCAAAGGCTCCGAAGGGGTGAAAGAAGGAGGGGGGTGCAAGAAAAGAAAAAGCGGCACAAATAAAGGAAAGCCGTGATAAATAGAGAGGTAGAAACAACAAAAGGGGAGAACTGAATCGGTTTTTAAGGAAATACAGATCCTGGAGGATCAGTTTTTGAAAGTGGTGCCGTCTCACAGCTCGGGTTCCAGTAGAGTCTGGAAACAATGGAAATATCGACTGTGGCAGAAGCAGATTAGCCTCAGAGTTCCTCCCTCCCGGTGCCACAGACAGGGTGACGTTACCATCCAGCAGCAAGCGCCTTTCACCTGTCCTCCCCGCTCCCAGTCCCCCCCCCCCCCCCCCCCCCCCCCCCCCCCCCCCCCCCCCCCAGCACGTTTTCCTCATTCTGTCTGGAGTTTTTCAGTTGACCCCAATCTCCTCGCATCCCATCACCGTCTGTTTGCGAAGGTGCCTTTAGGGGTCGTGCATGGCTGGGTTCGTTGTCACACCGGCTGACGTCTCCCTCCCCGAGTCCGTAGAGGTGGAACATCTCCGTCCCGCTGACTGCGGCAGGCTGGAATTACCGGCCAGAGGTTGTCGGTACTCTTAAATTAGATGCTAGCGCACAACAGGATTGTGGTGGCAGAGCTAATGTGATTGTCATGGGTCTGCCTTTGTGCATGAAAATGTTCTAAAGAAGCATTTGAAAATAAAAAAAAAGCATAAATCTCCTTGAGGGTGTGACTTTCTAAAGAATGGATTTGGTGTTGGTAAACAGATTGAATAATTATGTCTCTTAACAATAGAGATACTGAAGAGCTCTGTTAGGATCAAAGGTCAAGGTTCATAGAGAATATGGGATAATCTGCTGGTGAACACCATGACAGAAGAATCTACATCTAATGTCCGCTTTTTTTGTGTTTTTCCAGAATCTCCAGCCACATCTGAAGTCATGAGTGGTTCATTTTTAAAAATGTTATTTATTTTGGTGAATTTGTTGTTAAATTATGGATGTTATTCGTTGTCATGTTTGAGGACAAAAATAGGAAAAAACTACAAATCCCGCCGCATAATTATGAGAAAATTTCTCCCTGTGGGACTAATAAAGGATTTTCAATTTTAATAATGACCTTCATTTGGTGAAAATAAAAAACAGTGTAGACATTAGTGTAATCCTGCAAAAAAAAAAAAATTATAATAAATGGATGTCCCCAACACCTACGTGATGTGTGTAACACACTCTCATCACTTTGAAACCACAAGTGGTAAACCCCTGTTTATCTTCATAAACGCCTCCTTCGTTGTTGTTGTGGCTGCTGTTACTCTAAATGACACCAATACATGATACAGACTCTCAGTGCTTCATTTTCAGGAGTTTTCATTCCGGAAAAAAAACAAAAAAAAAAAACAATCCTAAATTCATTCTCAGTGAAGTCAAAACCTTTGTTTTGCACCTGATTTTAATTTCAATATTGACTTTGTCACACACACAAAAAAAATAAGAAAATAAAATCCTGTAGCGTGATTCAGCCTGTGTGCTGAAAAAATTCCCAAAATCTCTAAAAAATAGAGATTTTTGTTTCATGGGGAATTTCAGCTGTATGCCACACAAACATTTAAAGAGCTGGAGTGTGTGTGTGTGTGTGTGTGTGTGTACAGGTTGTGTGTGTGTGTGTGTGTGTGTGTGTGTGTGTGTGTGTGTGTGTGTGTGTGTGTGTGTGTGTGTGTGTGTGTGTGTGTACAGGTTGGCGGTGTGAAAATCAGGACCCTGTGAAAGGAGCCCGGTCATAATCATTTGGTCAGAGGATTATGAGAAGCAATAACTCAAAGCCGGCCTGTGATCCAACATGTGGATTGAAGACTCTCCTTGGCGCTGTGAAAATAAACATCGCCCCGTCGTCTCATAACTCTTTCACTATTACTGAGGACGGTGATTTGATATTGATCAGGTTTCATGAGAGCTGGACGCTCCCCCGGCTTATTGTTCCTGTGGACAGCGTGGAGGTTTGTCCTCCCCGGAGCCGCCCGGCCCCCGCCAGCCGGATTACCGGCTTCACTTCAGCCTGTGTCCTGAATGTCGAGCACGGCTTATGAATCAGGAAACTACAATGTTCACTTCCCGATAAAGCAATTATTCCTTCGACCCCCTGCGGACAGAAGCGAAACGCATCCGTCTCTCCGTTCTTCTGCTTCTGTCTTTCCCGTATTTGTCTCATCGTCTTGCTTTTTTGTTTTGGGTCAGCAGACGCTCAACGATGCGGCGATGGGCTTGTTTGTAATTAATGTTTCTGTCAGCAAACGGAATCGGAGCTGTGGAATCCACTCAGCCCGCAGCGTTGCTAAGAAAATTGCTCTTACACTTCAGCTTTGAAGAGTGTTCGTCACAATTATATGCCTGTCTGGTAATGAATTGAACCTGTTCTTGTATTTCCATGCTCTCCTTTGCAGGTACTGATCGAGGCGACGGTTTCCAGAGAGCGCCGGGGCTACATTGCTTTAGATGACATCATGGTGCTCAACTACCCCTGCTGTAAGTGCCACTTCTGACAATAGATTGCAATTACAGAAGGTGCTGCAGGAAAGACGCATTTATAGATTTCCAGGGCGAAAAAAGAGATTTCAAAGTGCATCAGACAAAAATGAGATGAAGAGAAGAGCAATGGCTGATTGACTTTATGTTAGAACGACAGGCCACCCAGTCACAAAAGTATTGCCATTAAAGCGCCGTGACACCCAAACGCTAACGCTCCCTTCCACTTGAAAACACACCTGTCTTTTTGCCCGCAGCACAATTTGACAGCTACATGCATTTGTTAATCGTTAAAATCTTGATTTCTCCTTTTGATGGCTTTTACACTGTCATGTCCGCTGGCTTCGCCGGATGTGCAGAGCAGCTTTTGGCCATAAATCACTCAAAGGGCTTTATTTTTCCCCCATATCAAGCACTAGATTAGGGAGCTTTATGAAATCGCCCTAAAACAAAAACTATTCTATTCTATTCTATTCTGTTCTGTCAGATCTTTCCCATAATGAACGGTTCCCTGCAGCAGAGGACTTTTTGTGTCATTGCTGTAAAATTAAGGGGAGCAGTCTGGTGTGCTGCCGGCCCCTGAGGACCGGGTGTAAAACACATTCTCTGAGACCCGGGGGCCTCATACCAGGACTAAAGTCTCTGACTGTCACCTCCGTGTTCCCCGCACAGCCCACCGCTGAGCACCAGGGCTCCTGTCAGCTCATGGTACATTTAACACCCCTGGTCCGTTTTCCACTTTTAAGTGACTTATATAACTATTATGATAGTTATAGAGCTTGAAGGATGTTTTAATCTCAGGGGTACCACTCTCTCCTCCCGGTTAATATTGATATGTCTCCCGTTGTTACAGCAGGAGCGTTTGGAATCCAGCTGAGATGCTCTCTTCAAAGATGTTGCGCCGCGCCGACGATTTTGCTAAACAAACACGGGCTGCGAGATGGGTTCGTACCCCCGCTGTATGCACGCCACCTAGTCAGCCGCCCCGTTACTCCCAGACACAGCAGATGGCATCTTCTGAATGCTCCCACTGTGGCCATTAAATAATTAAGACTCTCATCAAGACCTGAGCATCCCTTATGATGTGGCACGCGGCCAGCCCGCGTTACTTGGCAGCGACGGATCCGTGTCGGGGGGGCGGAGAGGGAGAGAAACGCCAAAAAAGAAGTGTTAAATAGGAGAAAAAATTAAAATAAAATATACTCCCAGCTCGTTGGTTTTGTGTGAATCCTGGTTGAAACATGGTTGACATTTGTGTCTCATTCTCCCGAGTCTTCGACTTTGACTGTGAAACTAGTGTTGCAGCCCAATAAAATATTTATCGCACTAAAGAGTCCTGAGGATAAGATCTGACACATTTAGCTGTATCACACCGAGCCTCCTGCCAACCGTAGAACTGGGTCCTTCTCATTCATGCTCGTTCCGGTGTTTGTTTACTGTATATTTGCCTTGCAGCCATGAATTATGAATTAGTCTTCGGAGTGAGAGTCACTCTGAGGAATCGTGGACACGTGGGGCCGAAGCGACGTGCCCTCACGTTCTCACTCACCGTACACAAACCAGATCGAGTAGTCATCGGCTCCATGTCGCATTGGGCAAAGCTGGACCCAAACACTTGCCTCTCCCTGCGAGATGCTTCACTTTCACAGTTGCTGTGCCATCTCCTCGTGCCAATCACCCAGAGTGGCATGTCATCATGTCCTAGCCCGTCTCTCAGGGATGGCAGGCAGCGCTGTCGGCATTTACCTCCTGATTTGGCTCAGCGGGGGGTCTGCTGCTCACTGCTCTGTTGTTAATCATGAAGTTGGGTGAGAGGGCTACTCCCACACTCTGACTCACTGGCAGAGCTGCACGGCATGCTGGGACATTATTAGTCAAAATGTGGAGAGCTTGCTCTGTGGCTGCTCCTCTGCAGATCCACTCCCACATTCTGCTCATCTATAGATCGCCTCTAATCTGATTTTTGTTCATTCACAAGTTATTTTAGTGAAGGACGTCGAGTGAGTCTTTCAGCCAGCTTCATTTCCTCATTCCTGTGATAACACTTGCTTATTTCAACATTGCATCTCATTTGAATATTATGCTGGAAATACTCTGCTGGTCTTGAAATGAACAACAAATCCACTGTAACTTCTGTTCCTTGCCGTCAGCAAAAATCCACCATGAAAAACAATCCCTAAAAGAATTGCAATACATATGTATGTTGCAAATTTGACTATTACGGCCGTCCACGCTGTTTACTTTTTTAGAAAATTATTTGCTCTGGCAGCTTCAGTTTTTGTAAACTGCTGCAAACAACTGAAAACAGTGTTTAAGATAATAATAAAAAAAAATGTAGGAAAGCATTAAATACATGTGAAACTAAACTATGCATCAGTATGCCCCAAGTAAAATTTAACATTCACGATTTATTTATTTTGTTCTGACAAAATCACTTTTAGAGAGCTTGGTGCAGATTAATCTCAAGCTTTCCATTTCAAAAAGATCTGTGAATGATTCTTGTATTGGGTGAGAGTCTGGCTCCACACAGTCTCTCACCAGCATGATTGAAAGTTTTGCTTCTCTTACCGGCGGAATTAAGGAAGGGAAACTTTGACAAAACATGACTTCATCTGTGTCCGCCTCTTTATTACAGATGGCTGAAAGCTACTGTTGTGTTTTCATCTCCCGATGCTTCTCTGGGTCTGTCTCCTCAGATAAGGCGCCGCACTTCTCCAGGCTGGGAGACGAGGAGGTCAACGCCGGGCAGAACGCCACCTTCCAGTGCGTTGCTGCAGGAAGGGCGTCGGAGGCTGAGAAGTTCTTGCTGGAGGTCAGTGGTTTAATGGTGGAGATTATAGCTAAAGTAATCTCTGTGTCTGACTCGTGTAAAAGTTGGTGCTCTGAAGCGAACGCCGGATTTAGTCAAACTGACACAGAGACGAGTATCCCATGGAAACAGGAGGAAAAATCAATACAACGCTAACATCTGAGTCATTTTGGACATTCTGTCTCATTTTCAGTGTTTTCTTATCAAGTTTCTCTTTGTGTTTTGCTTCTGTGTCCTTTGTTTGCATTCCACTGTGGATTTGCTGCTTTTCTCTGTTTTCATTTGGCTGATTTTCTGATAGCTGGTTGTCAAAGTCTTTTCTAAACCGAGGCTAAACTTAAGCAGGTGTGGCATGAAGACTCATTTTAAATGCCTCAATCCTGTTTAAGGAACATATGACAGATTTGAAAAATAACTTGTAATCTGCGATGCTTTGAGCTGACGGTGTTGCAGCTGACGTCATGTATGCAGCGGCATCTGAAGTGGAGTGTTTTACTCTAAACAAGCAGCGCAGCGAGGTTGTCTCTGGGAATTATGTGTCCCAGACGTGTTTGTGCTGAAGGAAAGACGGCTCACTCAGGCTGAATGTTGTGAAGGCCACGGAGGCCTTGAAGCCTCTTCACTACAGCGCCTTTTGAAAAGTTGCACTGTTTATCGGATCATATCGTTCTTTGCTTCCCTTCAAATCATGTGTCGTGTTTCAGATATCCGCCTTTTCATCTCGGATGGCTTTCTCGGCGGAGGTCGCCCGGGTTCACCCGGTATTTACTTCTGTTGGGAATAGCTGCGGTCTTAAAAATGCCTCTCTTCATGTGGGCCCAATTACAGAAGCAAACGTTTTTGTCCTGTAGGATTTTTTTTTTTTTATTCTTTTTCATCTCGCGCTGCAATTACCGCGCGGCCACACATGTTATGCCTCTGCCGACGTCGCGCCGCCCACCACGGTCACTGTTAATCACGGTTGACTCAGCCGAAGCGGCCGCATTGTTTGGAGCCGGGAGACGTGTGACTTTAGGTAATTGAGGTGTCCTCGCGCTCACCTCTCTGGACGCTTCATCAAACCATTCATTTGGTCCAAACCCGGGAATGAAGACAAACGCTTTGCGTAATTAGCTGGCCGAACCGTACAGACGCGGGTCACGACCACGTCTCCGAGGTCTCCTTTGCTTTCAGCTGTCTCCTTTGCGATCGTCCTGGATGCGTTTTCTCCCGCGCCCACACCTTTCAGTGTCATGTTCTGTTACATGAAGGCAAATCGCAGTTGTTCTCTGTTGCTGTGCCCTTTCGTGTTGATTTTGTCGCCGTACCAGCTGCAGCAGTCTTGGCTGCACTCGTCTGCCAGATTAACAGATTGTTTTGTCGTTTTCCCTCCAATTAGCTAAAGCCAGATTGTTTATGTAACATGAAGCAATCTCATGGCTATTTGATTCATCCGTTTTTTTTTTTTTTTCCTCCTGCCTCTGTTCTGTAATTCAAAGACGAGGTGACAAAAAGGCTTCAGTGTGAAAAATGCAGGATTTTTTGGGGAATCTCGGTTTTTTTTTTTTTTTTCCCAGCAATCACTGGATTTATAGACTGCTTAACTGCGATCGATAAGTGTTTATGTGTTTGTTAGCAAGGCCCTGGTAGTGTGGCGTGTGGTTTTGTGAAGGGCCCGGATCAGAGGTCCAACAGGAGCCCAGATGGCCAGACCTTACCTGAAGGCCTCCTGTTTAATCCCGGCGCGCTGTGGATCCTCTTTAAAGCGACAGATCAGGAGTATGGCTTTCACAAGTCGTGCCCACCATTTCACACAATGGAAATGGCCCGAGAACATGAGAGAAAAAATGTCAGATCTAATGGGCTTCGCCGAAATGGCGTGGTTTTGACAGATGCTTGTGCTTTTCCAATGGTTTGGAAGAATGTGAGAAATGTCTGTCGTAGTGCAACATCGAGGCGCGTCATGCAACAACCATTTGAAACTCCATCAGTCTTTTTTTTTTCTTTGAATCATTTTGTTGGTTTCTCATTTCCTGCTCCAACTCACATTTATTAATGTTATTTTGCTACTTTTTATTTATTTTTTTCTGCTGAAGTGGACTCCTTTTTTCCCCTCTCATTTCTTACTTTAAAGTTTTCTTGAAAGCATAAACCTTTTCCATGGCTACTCATTTATTAGCGAGTCTGTTTAAGCCTGAATGCATTAAAGGACATCTGTCTTTCAATTGTAACCGCTGAGCGATTAAATCTTTTGGTTCAATAACACTGCACTCTGACAACTGACTGATGCGCCCATTAAGGAATGACGCTCACGGCATCTATCACCCCGGCAAACCCAATTATTTTAACACGATTTCATTTGTTTATATTAAAGCATATCTTATTGTCATACTGCATTATTAAATCGGCCCGATGCTTCGGTCATTCCAATTACATCGTACGCAGTTGGACAGTCCTGTTTTTATCACACAGCTCTGAGAGGAAGTGACCCAGATAGCAATAATTTAAGTGCATATTGTTGTATTATTAGCTTCCAATCCCAGGAGTTAACTCGGAAGTAACTGTGTGCGAGGACTTGGTACAGTAGAGGTCGTGTGTGTGTGTGTGTGTGTGTGTGTGTGTGTGTGTGTGTGTGTGTGTGTGTGTGTGTGTGTGTGTGTGTGTGTGTGTGTGTGTGTGTGTGTGTGTGTGTGTGTGTGTGTGTGTGTGTGTGTGTGTGTGTGTGTGTGTGTGTGTGCGTGTGTGTGTGCTTAATGTGGAGGTTGGAGACTTTTAATGAATAACAAATACATCAGTACATCAAACCTAATGAGGCACAACCATAAATAATGTAGACACAAAGTGAAATACAGGGAAGAACACAATGTGAAAAGGGAGACGGCGTGACGGGAAGAGTTGAAGGGTGAACAGAGGAAGGAAGGCCTCGTCCTCACGTATTCAGCATACTGTGCACTTTCCACATAATACAGACATGTGCTCCAGCCGTCAACCTTGACATTCCTACATTAATTGGTGGAATTTCTCTATGTGACTTTAACATCCCGGTTTTTTTTCTTGGTAACCGTGTTAGTGAGTCTATAAGAAGGTTGAGGCTGTGTTGCTTTAATGGCCACTTGGCCAGTTTTTACAAGTGAAGGTCAGCTCGCAGTCATCGCGAGCGCCGCTCAGCGTGTGTGCACAGCTGTCTCCTGCCGTCCTTCTGGCCGGAATTACGAAACTGGGAATGCCGAGTTTGAAGGATGTGGCCATTTGCCGTGCAGACAGGACGGATGTAATGAAGAGACTTTATCAAATTGGATTAGGAAATGTTTAAGAAGTGTGCGGCTTCACGCAGGGAAGCAACACACAGGAAGGCTCAGTCTGGATTTCAGCTGCAGATCTCATCTGACACTTTTAGAATGAAGAATCCGTTTAATATCTGTCATGTCTGTATGTGCTCTACATATCATGTTTCAAACTTTACATATGTGAACCATTGACTATTCTGCATATACAGTCATATATAATGTATATATGAACATATTAGGCCTGAGGGAGTGTGTGCACTGTGCTAGAAGACTAATACCTTTGTGTTTTGTGTGTTTCATGTGTGTGTGTGTGAGAACACCCACCGGCGCTCCCTGGCTGCTCTGACCCTGTCCTTTCCTACTTTTCAGAGACACAATGGAGACATTTTAACAATGGCTTCGGTCAAGCACCTGAGTCACCGGCGCTTTGTAGTGTCTTTCCAGCTGGACAGCGTCCAGCGGTCTGATCAGGACCTCTACCGCTGTGTCACTCAGTCCCCCCGGGGCTCGGGGGTCTCAAATTTTGCTGAACTCGTTGTCAAAGGTAAACACACTTCTTTTTCTCCGTCTCCCATTGTCTCCTTTTGTTCTCGCTGCTCCCCTCCTGCCTTTGTCATCCAAACTCTCAGTTTTCCTGCTGCTTTTCTGATGGTCGGATTTTCAGATTTCTGTGCTCACAGTGGGTTTCTTGTCAGAATTGGGGGGGAAAAAAAAGCTGAATTCCAATACTATTTTCACATCAGTGTGAAAATTCTTTTGATCATATTTAGTTTTTGTCGAATTCCCTCTTCATGAATAAAATGTGATTTCATGACATTATTTAGATCAGTGGTGAGCAACTTGGATCTTTGGATTTGTCATAAATTGTGTTAAAACTAAAGTCAATCGGGGCATAAATGATTACGAATTATGACTAAATGACCTGCATCTCTATGAAATAAGTCTGTGATATTATTTCATATCTATGACTTAAGACATATACAGTAATAATACAGTATATTAAAATAAATGAATGTAATATGATCAGTATTCAGCTGATTTTAATGTTTGGAAACCAGTGTGCGGGTGGTTTATGACTCCAGCATCGGCATCCCTGACATTGTTTCTGCCGCTCAGGTTGTCAGACAGACTTCCATCCTGAGCTCTTCAGCTCTCTGTCAAAACGCTGCTCACTTGACTGGGACTCCTGCAGCCCCTGTCATATCATGTAGCGCAGACGGTGACCCCCCACCCCCCACCCCCCCATTGCTCACTCCAGCCCCACAGCCTGACACCACTCTGACAGCACAGTAATGACATGGCTGTAGGTTTGATGGCATAACAAACTCCAGCCCTCAGCAAAGTGGAGATGAGAAAAAGGGAAATAAGGATGTGAAAGGCTCTCACCCGTCCCGCCATCGTCCCCGACTGTATGCGGCCATTACAGCTGTTTTAAAGGCCCGATGTACCTGCAGCGAGCAGGCTTGAGAGAGGACAGAAGGAATAATAACCATACCGGTGTTGTGGCTCTCATCCTGCCTCAGTGACTGGTGGGTAGATTACCGTCAGATTTTGTGCAGACATTCTTAATAGAGGAAGCCAGGGTGTACTGGTAACCCCTCTTCCTTTTGATATTTTTTCACTTTAGACGCAGAAGTTCATAAGCTTATCAAGATTATTAAGTTGAACATTAGCCTGTTCTGTGAACCCTTTCCTCCATTATTTACTTGAAATGTGACTTTGGCCTGTGCATTGATTTAAAAGCCACAATACTAAGCTGAAACAGAATATTCTTGCTTCTTAGCCTGCTAAATATGAAGCTATATCTAAGAAGTGTCACTGTCAGTGACAGCAGATGTTACACGCTACTGAAAGTGGAGTTTAATCTATTTCCAGGCTACCAGAGTTTTTCTTATACCTGTGTTTTGACACTTGTCTTATCGCTGTCAAAGCAGGTATTCTTAATAGAGTTTTGATAGACTGATAGCTACTTTGCAAATTAAAGCCATTTTAACAAACTGTTACTAGAATGTGTCACCAGCAGCAGCCAGCAATACCAAAAGTCTGCGAACGCGCTGATAGAAAGTCATGAAATCCCGTTTCATGAGCTCACACTCTCAGTAGCTAAACATGATTGTGTCTGCCTGACTGCTGGCTTCCCTTACTTCTTCTTATAATCAGGACAAAGACGTTATTTTTGGCAGAGCTGCACCACAAATAGCCAGCTGTAAGTTACATCCACATCAGCTGAGTTTAACTGTGTGATCTGAACAGCCCTAATAACACTGCACTGTTAAAGAAGAGATCAATCATCTTTTAATGAGTTGAACGAATCCATTTTAATACCGCCGATAGCATGCAGGGATGCTGATGAAGTTCTCCCTTTCACCCCGTGGAGCACAGTAACCTTTCCACAAAATTAATAAAACATTTCCATCGTTCTCCATATGCGTCCGTGCTTTGTTTTTGCCCCATATATTTGTTCATGAAGACACTTGAAGCTGCGTTTTCAGGCATTTTCAGCCACTCATGTGCAGTCAAGTCCTTAATGAAACACCAAGCACAGTGTTTCAAATTACTCCGAATCCTTGAAGAAACAATGAAAAAGACTCTTCATGTAAAGTAAACAGGATGAAGCATGGGATTTAAAAAAAGAAAAAGTACTGATGCCGTAAACATGAACTGCAAAAGGAAAAGCAGTGAGTTGTTTTGAATTTATTCTCTCTGGCTGCTTGTCAGTGGCCTTAATTTGGCCTTTTCTTATGGATGCAGTTACTGACAACCCAGAGATGAACCGCTGCAGGCTACGAGCAGCTGCAGCACGGAGTGGAGGTGAGGCTCTGGTAATGTCGAAAGCCCACAGAGAGGATCGCCATAAAAGACACAGGCGCCTCTGCAGGAACGAGGGATTAGTCACAGCGACTGATCTGACGCTGATCTTTTTCTCATGCTTTGTCCTGCGTTCCTTGGCGTTCCCGCTCCTCGCTCACACCGTCGCCCCTGTAATTGTTCAGTGGCTCGGATCAGCCAGTAAGTGACATTTGACCGGTGGATGCTGGGAGGAGTCTGTGCCGACGGTGACGCAGTGGAGACATTTAGAACAAAACATATGCTCCGTTTTTTCCCCTCATCTCTCCACTTTGCTGAAATTTATAGCAGGCTGTGGCTGCCGTGTTAATAGGTATGACTAATCTGCTATTTGAACACAGTTTGACCTCCTCGCATCCTGCAGTCTCTGGAGATTCATTTAAGACTCAGTGGGCTTTAACATTGTGAAAAAAACCTGCTTACATACAACTGATGAGTAAAATGAACCCCGACCTTGATTCCCTGATTGTGCTGCGGGCCGACCACTCGCCAACATGACCGTTTCTTTTTTCAAAACACTCCTTTTGATTTCCCCCTTGCAGTCCCTCCGTCCCCCATCGCGCCTCCCCAGCTGCTGCGCGCCGGATCCACTTACCTGATCATCCAGCTCAACACCAACTCCATCCTGGGGGACGGCCCCATCACCAGGAAGGAGATCGAGTACCGCGCCAGCCAGTCCCCGTGGTCCGAGGTGCACGGAGTCAACATGGTCACGTACAAGCTGTGGCACCTGGACCCGGACACGGAGTACCACATCAGCGTGCTGCTGACCCGGCCCGGAGAGGGCGGCACCGGCCCGCCCGGACCGCCTCTGGTGAGCAGGACCAAGTGCGCAGGTGAGCGTCCAGACTTCAGAAGCGCTAATGCAGTGGCTCCTCTTTGATTTATGGCTTTACGCTTCACCTCAGCCTTTGTGGATTTGAAGTCTCTCATGACACATTACTGCTTTTTGTGTAAATGCGAGCTGTGATGTTCAATTTTAAAGCTTTTTGCTGAGCTGAAAAGGTTTATTCATCAAATGTTTCTCTCAGAGAGAGAAAAAAAAACACAAAATAATAAACACACGTGTGTGTGAAAGCAAACTGTTTTGCTTTGGGCGGCGACTGCTGAAAACACGCCGCCCGTTATCCGCCTTTCATTCATATTGCATGTTATTTGTTTTAAAGGTTTCCCTCTGGAGGTTTTCTTGTAAACACATAAAAGTTCTGTTTACATTTGCTCTTTATCTCCACAATGAATTTTCTGTAACCTTCAGCTTCACAAACAGGATGAATCTTCTTGTTTGCCTCCTCGTACGGCGTGTCCGTGCCCGGGGGCCCATTCTCTCTCTATCTACCTTTAGTCAGATTGCGTGACGCGGCGAACATAACCGTACGTCTCTTCGCTGGCTTATAAATGCACATGGGCGTGTGTGTGTGTGTGTGTATCTTAGTGCATCCTCATGCCCGCTCTGCTCTCAAGACAAAACATCTCATTCAGAAACTTCACAGGAAGCCTTTAATCTGAATAGCAGATTGCCATCTTCCTTATCACGCCGGTACATCTTCTCTACGCCAATTTGTAGCTCCAAATCTCGTAGCACGCCGTCATGTTCAGACAGATAACGGCGTCGTCAATTTGGGTTTTTATTATTGGTGTCACTAAAAATACGACTTTTTTTTTTTTTTTTTTACTTTTTCTTATTCAACACAGATGTTGGTTTGAAAGAACCCATCATTCAACACTGAGAACTCAGGGGAATCATAGCCAGCAGTGTTTCTGGGTGTCGCGGTGCTTCAGAGCTGAACAAAAGGGAATACAGTGGATTGAATCCCTGACAGAAGCGCAGCGTGGGGCTGTAGGTGTCTTCCCGCTCACCAGAAAACGTCGGTGCCATTCGATGGAGGTGTTGATAGTGCCTATATGAGTGTATTTCATCTCAGTTTCACGTAATGGAACTCGTTGCGTCAATACCCAACAGCTCCATATTTCAACTTAAGAGACCCCGGCTTCATCAGCCGCCGTAATCAGCAAAAATTCAATCAGACAGGAGGTCACAGACAAGTTTTGCCTCAGTCACTGCATATACTTATCTCACAAGAAAATGCACACTTGTTATCACTTGTGTTCTCTGAACTCTGGAGCTGAAAGGGAGACTTTATATGCTGCCAGCACGACAATATTAGCGTGACGGTTATTTAAAAGATAACAACTGGCTGACTGTAGTGACTAGCCTGGAGCGGGTGTCTTTGGTATCTCAGTGAGGAAGACAGAAATGTTATTTGGCAAGTATAAAGGAAAGACAAGAATTTGCAGATGAAAGTCTTCCTTGATTGGTCTATCAAATAATAATAAAATGATAAAATTAGAAATTAAAAGAGCTCACTGTGCAGCCTACCATACGACAAAGATAACCTGTTTTTCTATCAACAAATGATTAATTACCTTGTTCTAAATGGTTTTCTTTAACGCTTGAAGTGATTACTAGTTTTTGAAGTTCCAATGAAAAATCCATTGCTCTATGCAATTTAAGGACGCGGCGTCCGGAGGCGGGTTACACACTTGACAGGTCGCCAGACCATCACAGGGAAAACTCCAAAAAAACAGACAGATAATCACACACTCTCACATTCACACCTGCAGGCAGTTCAGAGTCACCAGGGGGTCTCAGACGCATGTCTCTGGACTGTGATCTGGAGAAATGCACAGGGAAAAACCTGTGCATGCAAAATGCTGCACAGGGAGAACATGCAGAACAGCCCCTCAGCCCAACCCTTAATACTGCAAAAAGAAAGTGACTGGCCACACACAGGCTTACCCGTGCTCGTGTTATAATGAATTATAGTGACATTTAATGAAGAGGAATATATTTTTTAAATGCAAAATATTTTCTTTCTCAGCTATTATCCAGGTTAATGTTTTTCTATCATCAGGGGTTTTCTACATTTTTACACTCCTGCCATTTGTCACAGAGCAGACAGTGAACACCCAGGGAAAAGAGCGGCACACCCGATAGCTGCACCGTCGCTTATTTTGGAACATATAGAGAGCAACAGAGCCGTGATGCAGATCCACACACATAGATGACTGCCCGCCCCTCATGTGTGCATCAGAGTCACAGGCACACAAAATGGAGAGCTTTGTGTTACCCAAAGGCAGCCTTTGGATTCAAGTCTTCCATGGTCATCATTCTTCTCTATGCCCAACGGTCTCTCGCTGCCACACACCATCCCTCACATATCTTCCTACCCTGCTCCGCCACAGCCTCCCTGGCCTCCTCTCCAATGACATATTAAAGCTACTCTCCTCTCCCAACAGCCGAAGACACCCCTCATTCATCAGGCGCCATGAGTGAGTGCACAGTCCCCCGCCGCCGCTCCCTGCACACCCCCTCCTAATGCAGGAGGCGCGGGAAATATACAAAAAGAAAGAATGGATAACAAATAGGAGAGGAGTAGGTGTGTGATAGAGAGTAGAGTTTCAGTTTTTTTTAAGTGAGAGAGTTAAAAGAGTGAAATATAAGTGTGTGTCCGGGGGTGAAGCAAGAGAGGATTCCCGATGAATGGGAGTTGCTTTCGCAGTCTGTGGCATCGGTGTTTGTGAAAGTCACTAAAGCTAGCCTGTAATGATGTATGTTCATTTCAACCGCTGTGACATTAGCTTGTTCAGCCATGTGTGGGATAAGTAATGCTCCTGTGTTTGCTGAGCTGTTAAACAAAAGGACTTTTAGATGCAGCAGAAGTTCAGTACAGGGGAAGAAGAGGAGAACTGAATTCATTACGCCGTGTACATAATACAGGATTCATTTTCTTATTTTTTTTCTGGCATCTGGATTCTATTGGCTCCTGCGTGGCTTGATCCGTGTTCACAGTTCTTATATTGGACTCACTTCTGCGCCGTAAACCTCCACCTGGCGTAGCCGACCTCCTTGACTCTGATCACCACCTGGTTCCCAGGGCTCCCCTGCTCCAGCCTCCCAGCCATCTGGACTACACGACCCCGACCGACCCGGCAATCGTCTGCTGCATCTCGATCGTCCTCCTTGCTGTTGGCTCGATTAGGTTCAGGCGTGAGGAAGTCGACGGCGGGGCTCGTTGTGGTGATTTCTGGAGAAAGTGGCAATTATCTGATGAACAGAAGGGATCCTTGGACCCTGTCTGCATTTAGGAGGAAAGCGAATTTCCCCTCCACGCTCGGTTGTGACCAATCTCACACGTCTACGCTCGCGCTGTACATTTTCCCCCCTTGGAGAACATTTTGGCGAGCTGGCTTCACCGTGACATCCATAACCTCGCCGCTCCGGGCCGGTCCGGTGCGGGTAGCGGTAAAACTAATGGCCGTGAATGTGAACACGGTCTCCGCCTGGCTCCGGTGGCCGTCCAGGTGTGCTTGATGAGCCATTGCTGTGATTATCAGCACGGTGCTTTAGCACAGCTTGAAGCCTCTCAAGTAAATCGCAGAGGAGAGGCGAACATTTGTACTGCAGGTGGTCCCCAAACTATGTTAATGGGCTTCCACCTGCTGCTGGGTCACCGAACCTTCTGGAAAGCCCCGGCCCACAGCGCTCACAGTCTGTTTAAGGCAGCCCGGCTAAAATTAGACACAGAAGGAACACAAGTACTTTGCCTCTGCTGGCATGTCGTCCATCATGTTTTCCATTTGGAGCAGAATTCCCAATATGTGCACATTTGGGGTGTTTGGACGTGAACTCGGACATGAGCTGGCACGTCGGAATAAATTTGCTTTTCTCAGATAACAGTCGGTCAAGACGCCCCTCTGCATCAAAAGCAGGTTCGCTCCACTCACGAATTCAGGGAAGATAATAAAGTGGAATCTGTCACATCAACTTTATTTCCCATCTCCGGGGATCGGCGGTGGGGTTTCTGGGCGTCTGGCCTTGCCGGGACGGCTGCGGTTTGCGGAGCCACAGGGTGCCAGAGACCGGGTGCCGGTGGCGTGCCGACAAATAAGACGAGGCAAGGGGAAGAGACTGGCACAAATGTCCACTTTGAGAAAACCCATAATGAGCGCACTGTGGCCTCTTTGGTGGCGCTTTCATCAACTCTGCAGTTAAATGCCTCTCTTTATTTAGCTCTCAGATGGTGCAGACTATCAACTGTGCCATTAAGACAATCCTCAGTCACGCTGAACAATGGAACATTAACAATTCTTCCAGGGTGCAGTCCACTACTTTGTGATTACCGAGCCCACCCATTTATCTGCTGTCACATTAGCGTGGACGAGGTTCAGATCAATGTTCTGGTCATATTTCCATCTCGTGTGAAATACTAGACAGCAAATTAAAAGAGAAAGCTAATGACTGCAAAGGCTTTTATTATAGATTGAAAGTGTCATAAAATTTGAAGTGCTCCATCACCGGCTGTAATAAGATCCCAGAAACATTGGAAAAGTACTGTTAGGGTGATGTAAATATATAAATATCTACGGACGTGGTCATAGAGTTGGATAGATTAAAAGAAAAAAAAAAAGTCAGTGTGTGAAGCGTGTTCCTGTGTCCTTGCAGGAATACAGATCACCTTTCATATCCATTTCCTCAGATAATACTTGTTTTAATGCATTAGGCCCTGCTCAGTGATGCATTAGCTACTTTATTTAAGTTCCCTGCTCTAATCTGTGCTGCGGCGAGAATCCCTCTGAGTGTGCGAGTCGGTGAAGGAATGAAGACCTTGGCCGGCAACCTCAAACTTCACTGATCTCTCCCTGCATCCCATATCTCTGCTGTCACTCCCTGCCTCCCCGGCCCATTACTCAAAACGCCCTATTAAAAGAATAAAGCCGTACAATACATTATGTAGCATATTGCTTGACAAAAAGGCATTGATTGTGTTAATAATGGCCTCTGATAAATGCCTTCATTGATACAGAGGATGTCCTTGGCTCAGCTTGGCTCCCGTTCAGTTTCGGACGTCCTCCCGAACACTGGCCGCTCTGTGCCTCGGCGTATAGAGGCTCTCTGTGTCTCAGTGAACCATTACGTTTGTGGAGGAAATCAAAGAGTCATAGAAAGCAGGGGGGTTGAACCCGGCGATGACCAGAATTAACTCGGTACCTTCTAAAAATACGTGACGGACCATCGCGATGACCCAGCAGTAAGAGTGACCGGCGGAAGCGGACGCCCTTGCACGGCGCTGGTATTTTTTTTTTTGTGTGTGTGTGTGTGTGTGTGGATTAAACCTCGGGGAAACCGAGCGCTGCCACTGGACAGTCAATTTGCGCTGCGGCGCGGAGGAGGGGACTGGTGGGAGCGCGATAGCGACCCACAGCCTGTCCGATTAATTAGTGCAATTGGCATGAGTTCCCGCTCAGCCACTGGGGAAGTGGGTGTGTGGCGCTGGCAGCGAGCTGACCTCTGTGTTGTGCCGGGGCAATATGCCGGCACGAAAAAGGAACAGCTGGATAAAAAAATAAAAAGAAGAACCAACTTCCAGGGTAATCCTGGGACAGCAGTAACACTAACTTTTGCAGTAGCAGATGTGTTGAAAAATTTTTTTTTTTTTTTTTTTTTACAAAAAAATCATTTCCTAATTACATTTCTTCTTCCGTCCTGGTCCCTCCCAGAGCCCATGCGTCCACTGCGAGGTCTCACCGCCTCGGACATCCAGTCCCGGCAGTTGTCCCTGCAGTGGGAGAATCTGGCGTTCAACCTGACACGCTGCCACACCTACTCAGTGTCGCTGTGCTACCGCTACACCATGGCGGGAGGGGGCGGCGGCCACAACACCACCGTGCGCGAGTGCCTGGCAGTGGAACACAACGCCTCGCGCTTCACGCTGCGCGATCTGCCACCGTACCATGGCATCCATGTCCGTCTGTCACTGGCCAACCCCGAGGGGAAGAAGGAGGGCAGAGAGGTCACCTTTCAGACGGAGGAGGACAGTAAGTCTCCAGAGGAGGAAACACAAAACATGGTGCGAAGAGTAGACACAACACAGGATTAAAAAAGAAAAAAATGCTGAAAACTGTCATATTGAAACAGTAAATATTTCTGAGAAACCGCCCCCTGTTTGGCATTATTTTTCTTTTACTTGCTCTTTAGGCACGCGTACCGAATATCAATGCTGTCAAATAATAACAGCTATGGTTAAGATTGTTATTGCTGAAGCTGTTTTGATATAATGATTTATTTTAATGCTGATTAGGAAATAAACATGGCTGCTGTTTATTCCACTGTGCAAAAAAAATGCAGCAAATTCATTTGACTCATACGATTAAATAGGTTAATATTTTGTTGAATTGTACAAATGCCTTTTAGGGTGTGGTTTTTCATTATTTTATGTCAAAGTCATAGTTATTTTATTAAAACACACATTTTCACAATTGAATAAAATGTAAATCTGATTAAGAAAATTCATGGATAAAATTAGCTCTACCGCAAAACTCTGAGTAAAACTCTTTCAGGTTTATAAATTAGGAACGATTCAGCATAGTAGAATGCTTTTTATTGTCTGCTACTTGGTGTGAGATAAAATCTGTGACATTTTGAGTTATAAACATGACTTTCACTGCCAGTGTGAGGAACTGGCCGCCCCGCTATACTTTTATATGGCTGGATAGTAATAAAGCTGTTAATGAAGTGGACATAGGGAGGATCTTCATTCCATCCTTTGATTTTTCTTTTAATGTTGAAGGAGTTCCTTATTTCACGATGGCTGCCATTCTTTTAAAACACCCTGAAAACCTTCCAAATCACAGCCAGCTTCTGCTGAGCTGCTTCCTTCGTCACAGAGACTCAGAGTTATCGCTTTATATCCTGGGTTGTGGTTTGAAATGTAAAGTGTTTAAATTTTCTCACAGCGGAGAATAGAAACCATCCGGCACTGAGGCTTCCCATGACCCCACCATTACTGTCACAATATCCTGTGTTGTGAGTTCCACGCTCTCAGGTTCGGGACGTAAATCCTCTGCACCGTCACCGGTTGAATACACAAATCCGAACATCAATCACTTTTTTGTTGATTGTTGAATTTTGCTGGTATTAAAAGTAATATAACTGTTTCTGAAACCTCTGCCAGGATGACCGTCCGACCGGCCGAATCAGCACGACAAAAGATCCTTTTTTCATTTTTACTTGAAAATAACATGAAAGAGAAAAATATATTATCTGAGGCAATCCTGAGATAGGATTTTTGTGCTCATTTCTTATCCTCTATTATTCCTTTGTTCCGTCGCACGTCGTCCGGATGGCGGCTGAGGAGAAATCAGTTCTGCTATATATATATAAAAAAAATCAAAACAAACATTTTTCAAAAAGGGATATATAGAGAGCAAAGAGATGGATCAACAGCAGAGAAGAAGAGAACATGGGATTTCTTCCGGCTTTGATCAGGATCAAATGAAGGAACTAAAAAAATACTTACTACTTACAGTAGATATGGGCTGGTCTAGACATACATCTCCAGTGATTGTACTGCGTGTGCCAATTAAAAAATGCCTTTTTTAAAAACTACTAATCAGCAGCTGTGTTCTGAAGAGAAACTGAGTTTGGGAAATCGCAGCTCAGTCAGCTGTTCGGATGGTGCAGCCGCCTCGGGCCTCGTCTGTTACCGCGCTCTGGGATTCAGACTGAACCGTCCCGAGAAGCTACTTGCGGATGAATATTTGACACTTTCAGTCTTTCTGTTGTCGTTCAGAAACACAGTTACCAGCAAGCGGCTGACAGGTTCGTTAATAATATCAGAAACATTTTGAAGGCAGACTCTCAGTGTATCTCTTTAGTCCATGTTGCAGTTACAAATAGAGATCCATGAATGAATCCGCTGCCGTCCTACCTGATGTTCCCTTTGTGTGTGTGTGTGTATATGTGTGTGTGTGTGTGTGTGTGTGTGTGTGTGTGTGTGTGTGCTGGGTCGCCGTGACATTCGCTCCTGTGTTATTGACACCAGAGGCTCATTGTGGGATTAGTGCTTCAATTTCCCCGACAAATGTTTGTTTCGATAATTTCTTCCAGTTCCCGGAGGCATCGCCCCGGAGTCGCTCACCTTCACCCCGCTGGACGACATGATCTTCCTGAAGTGGGAGGAGCCTGTTGAACCCAATGGTCTCATTACGCAATACGAGGTAAAACCATGAAAACGCTTCTTTTTCTCTGTTCTTAAACTAATAGCTTCTCCTTCCAGATATACGGCAGACCTAGGAAATGAATATAGTATTATATGGTTCATGATTTGCATAATACATTCTTTTAGAATGACGATTAACCAAAGTATTGGGTTACTATTCATTCGGCTGGAGTGCAGCTTCTTCCAAATTCAATAAGCCCCGATAATGATATTGTAGCATCAAGGACTCGCTGGGGCACAGTTCACAGTGGAGGTGCGATCTTGAACTTTCTTTTAACTTTACCTGCAGTCTCGCTGACGTACGACGCCCGACACCCTGCAGTCACTCTGACAAATTCCTCCTGCCAGATTCAGACTGACAGTGAACTCTGGCGGTCGTCCAAAGCGAGAACTCCACGGAATGTATAATGACAAAAAAAGAAGGGGGAAAAAAAGGCAGGATGTACAGGTAAACAATTAGAAGTGAAATTGAAGGTGTGTTTATGCAGCCTGACAAGTGAGTCACATCAGCAGGAATAGCTGAAGGCTCTGGATCAGTGGATGGTTTTCAAAACGCTCAGTTATGACTCTAATAATTAATATAGCTCATTTAACAGAGATACAACGCCCCGTCGAGTCTGAAATGAAAAAAAAAATCACTTAGTTATTTTTGTTTAGCCTAATATATGTATGTTTTATACCTGTGGAATTGGTTCCAGCATTCAGCACCTTGCAGGAAATACAGATAAGATGAACTCTTCATATCACTAATAGACAATACACAGTCAACAAGTTTCAATTAATGCTCTATTATATATATATATATAGATGTCTCAAAGCGCGAGAAACATTAGTCATTTCTCAATGTATGCTGATTTACTAGTATATCTAGTATTTAATAATGTGAAGGAAATGGAGGAGTGGTTATTTCTCGCAGGCGATGTAACATGACAGTAGACACGAGTAATTTGCTTCAAGTAAATTAAAGCTGTGAGCAGATAGCAAAATGATTCTGGCAGAGAAGTGAAGAGTGGCCACTCACCTGAAAATCCCGATGCTTCACGTTCACAGCCGCAGCAGATCTCCCGTTGGAGACGGGAGCTGCGTGGCCCCCAGAGGAGGAGACGCGCTCTCCATTAATTACATGGCTGCTGAGACAGGTGGTGAAGCACTAATGCAGCTTAATACCGTCAAAATACACAACCTGTGCTGTTATATGCCGAGATGAAAACACGGCGACTGCAGGGTGGGCCCTCTTGTCAGGATATTTACATCCTGTAGGAAAGCTTTGATCTGATGCGCTTCGTTCTCGTTGACGCATTAAGGTGGTCAGACAGAAGGGAAGGGAATCACTGAGATCTTCAGCAGCTGAAGGAACTGTGCGTTGTGTATGCACCTGCTGTACTTTGTGTAAAACCTTCATGTGTTTCCTGAAGATTAGAAAAGCGAGGATGCGTCCAGAAGTTCTCAGCCTCAAATCCCGCTGCCGACGGATCATTACTGCGGCTCTTAAGCAGCGACGGCCCCGCGGGAGCCCACCGCTCCGAGAATGTGTAGTTTATAAGTATCTTATCATCAAAAAGATTTATGTTTGGGCGTCTGACAACAGCAAAGGAGCAAAACATGCAATTAGCAGCATCGAGCAATTTCGTTGTGCTATTGTCATTAATTAGCTATTATTATTTTTTAAAAACAAATCACGCACAGATACTCAACAAAAACAGATTTGCCTGTAAATTTCCACATTGTAGCTAAATTATGTGCAGATACACAACAGTAAATAATTTAAATACCTTCCCAGACTCACATGCTCCTGATGTTTTGGTAATCTTGTATTTTGAACCTAAAAACAGACAACAACAATAACTGCTCTTTTTCTCATAATGTGAGCCTTTCTGGGTTTCTGACTGGCACACCCAGCAGATACAGTGTGTTCTTAATCACCAAACTGTTCCGCTGCGGTTTTATTTTTTCTGCCAGCTCTTTAGCTGATGGTTCACGGTGTCTGCATTAGCAAAAATAGCAGCGATGGTCTCATAGGCTCAGGCTGACCTTGCGCTCACTGCTTGGGCTTAACATTGGTCTTATGCCATTAAAGCAGAGCCTGGCATCATTAATCAGTAACCCACACATTTATTGTGCTGTAGGGCTTCCATTTAGCTGCATAATGATTTTGTATTTACTGCATGCGCTCTCTCTGTGGTAAGCCTCCAGTAGGCCCCACTACCTATCCTTAAGTCTTCATTCCTTGGCCTCTCACGCAATGTCGCCTGAAGGATATTATTAAATAGGATTTCTGGTTTGACATATAAAGTGCAGGCTGCACAGGATTTTTTACTCTGTACTGTGTTGATCTCCCTCAACTGACAGAGAAAGCTTTATACAGAGCTGCAGAAATCCTCTTCATTTCTCTCAGATTAAACCATTGACCACTCTCCCTGAGCCTATCGACCGTGCTGCCGTCCTGCAAGCCCTCCCCGTTACTCCGCGCGATGTCTGGCATCTTTTATGTCTGCTTTTGTAGTGGAAACACAGTGGTCTGTCTGCGTTTAGTCACTGGATAGCTCATAATTCTATCTTCAGTCTGAGCAGGCATTAAACGCTTCCTATAATAATCACTGAAGCCTCTGGTTTGACTTGAGTGGCATCTTCAGTATGTGTGTGTGTGTGTGCATGTGCAAAGGAGCATATTGAGTGCATGCTCAGTGTCGATGTGTGTTCGTTCTTTCAATTAAGTGGGTCTGATTCAGCCCTCATGCACACTATGGTCTAATATGCACGCCCTTGTCTGATTGCAATGAGGTCATATCGGTTGCGTTTCTGCTCCTTCAGAGAGAACGAGTGGAAATCCTGAGGTGCAGGCGCAGCAAATCACCTCTTTAGGAAAATAAGACTATATAGAAACAGGGCAAACTTCTAAAGAGTGCTTGTGTACCGCAATTGTTGGTTGTTAATAAACTCATAATTGAACTTAGAAACACTTGAATCTACTTTTGCTGCTTTGTTGTGCTCTCCGCCTGTGACTCAGAGCGGCTGAGCACGCCGTTGTCTCCAATCTCCAGCTAATCAAGACCTATTCATCAACAGCATAAACACAGCAATCCTCTGGTTTAGTTCAAAGCCTTTTAATTGCTGTTTACTATAGAGGTAAAGACTTTAATAATCTATAAATGATTTTTTCTGCAGCATTAAGTGACAATATTCTACACATTCTTGTGTTTTCTCCCTTTTCTCCGCGACCACAGATCAGCTACCAGAGCATCGAGTCGTCGGACCCGGGCATCAACGTCCCGGGTCCCAGACGAACGGTGTCCAAGCTGAAGAACGAGACTTACCACATGTTCTCCAACCTGCACCCGGGGACGACCTACCTGATCTCGGTGCGGGCGCGCACGGCCAAAGGCTTCGGTCAGACAGCCCTGACCGAAATCACCACCAACATCTCAGGTGCGTCCCGGCGCCGGCGGAGCATCTGGGGTCACGCCGGAGCGTGAGGAACGATTTGAATTTGTCAAACAGTGGTGGCAGTCGTCCCGAGCGGAGGCTGCCACTAATGGAGCGTGCCTTCACCGCGCGGAGGTTTCACCTGAGGTGATCTAAAATTAGGAATTCCAGAGCGTCTCAGTTTTTGACCTCGGTAAAACTACTTCCCTCAACCTGCGGGAACCAGTTTGTACTGCATCTCCAAACTGGTAGCACGCTGTCATCCCGCCGTCCCCATGACATAAATTAACTGGCAGTAAGCTGAGGAACTCCGCGGAGGGGGCACTGCTGTGATTTATGTAGAAAGAAGGATGCAGTGCATTCCTGGGACCAGGATGTCATTTCTGAGAGTCTCAGAGCTTATTACTGCTGATAGAAACCCAGCCTCTGTGTTTCTATTTTCTTTTAATGATGCGTTTGTGCTTGTCTGGGAATAGCATCGCACCTCTCAGGAATATACAGCGCGGCCCCTCCCAGCCTGCCTGGCTGCCATGTTTGCTCTCTCTCCCCTGCTCTGCCCCCTATCTCTTTACAGAGGGGTCCGGTTTGTTTAATTATAGATTTGGAGCACAATCACAGCTCACTGGCTGCGTGTCAGACAGAGCTCTGGCGCGGAGCCAGACCACAGATAGAGTCCAAAAGTCTTTGCAGATCATCCTCAACCTCCTCCGCTGGCCCACGGTGCAGAACATTCACTTACACTCAGCGTCTCTCAAATCTGCGCTGACAGCGAGCAAACACTGAACACCTTCAACAGCTACTACTGTCAGCATCTTTAAGCAACATCCACCGCGGAGTATCCCGCTGCACACACTCCGCCCGTACGTTCAGACGTGCGCGGCGCCGCCGAGGCAGGTTCACAGCCGTCCTTCAGACAGACTCGGGCTGGCAGCAGGCATCAAACCTGCTTTTAGCTCCACTGAATGTCAACAAACGCTCTCCCGGTTTTCCTTAATGCCGGACCGTAATTGCCGTCGGCTCCTTTCTTCTGCGGTATTAGCAAACTGCTTTTTAATATGATAATTATCGATTCCTCATGAATAGTTTGCTCTTATTTCCCCCGCGCTAATTGACTGGCTGATATTAAAGAGAAATGTGCCGCCGCATCTCCGGGGAGGAGCACGACTTTCGCCAAATCCCTTCAAATGAGGAACCCATTCAATTTAGCCGCACTCCTGTGACTTTTAATTGGACTTACATCCGAGACAACTGGAAGGGAAATTCAAAGTGTGTAGAGAATACGAGAACGCGAGGTGTATCAGGACCGTTGGTTGGGAAAGGAATGCCTCTTTGCTAAAATTAAAGCGTCTGTGTGACTTTTTCAGGCCCGGACACGTTCACACGCTGACGTGATTTTATGTTGAAAAAGCGAAACGCAGAGACCGCGTTTGAATTGATTTTATTTTCCCTAATGGGTGCTGCTTTAGTGTGTGTGTACGTCCTCGCGTGTGTGGAGCTGAATATATTTTCAACCTGTAAACTTTGATGTGTTTTTTTTCTGTTTTCATAGCTCCGACTTTTGATTATGGAGACATGCCGTCCCCCCTGAGCGAGACGGAGAGCACAATTACCGTTCTGCTGCGCCCCGCGCAAGGCAGAGGAGCGCCTGTCAGGTGGGACGATCCCCTCAAACCCACATGTTCCTCCATGTATATTTTCTGTGCCAAACGCGGCTCATTACAGGCGCGTTCTCTCTCTGTGCAGCACCTACCAGGTGGTGGTTGAGGAGGAGCTGGTGAAGAAGGTGAAGCGGGAGCTGGGCCTTCAGGACTGTTTCCCGTTGCCGATGTCCCACGGCGAGGCTCAGGCCAGAGGCACGCCGCACTACTACACGGCCGAGCTGCCGCCCAGCAGCCTGCCGGAGGCCAGCCCCTTCACCGTGGGAGACAACCACACCTACAACGGCTACTGGAACAGCCCTCTGGACCCCCGCAAGAGCTACCTGGTCTACTTCCAGGCAATGAGCAACTTCCGAGGGGTAAGCGAGTATAAAAGCAGTCCGAGCCGCCGATGAGAGGCGTTAATGAGTATCTCTTGTTTACCGTGCTAATGCCGCGCGCCAGGCTGTGCGGCGGTCGGCATTGTCTGAGCACAGAGCCCCCGAAAGAGTATTTATGCAGCGGAAGAGGGTGTTGGATGAAAACAAGCTGAGCTGCTACTTGAAAATGACGAATGTTTGTTTGCCACCGCTTTGATTCTTTGCAAACAAAGCGTTTCTCAAACAGGAATTACTTGTATGCGTTACTTACAGCTAGCAAAGCTGTGATTAGTGGGAATTATTCACAGTGAACCGTCAGCTTGACTTTCTTTTATTTTCTGACTTATACTTCTCCTCGCCGGCCTGTTGTCCTCATGTCCTTGTCTACTCTCCTTTCTTCAGCTAATAAACTGGTAACAGAGAAAATAGTGGGTGATTGTTGATCAAGATAACATAGAGCCAGGCCAAAGGCTTTTCCTTGTCAGCTTTTGTATCCACATCACAAGTATTTCGTGAATGCCAGTTGTGGACCTTGTTAGATGTGAAACTGTGTGTTTTTTTCCCACTCTGCTGTGTTTCTTCCCACTTGATCGCTGCTGAACAGACAAAGACCTCCAGTCGTACCCAGAGGATGCCACATTACCTTTCCAAATTCCATTACAGGGAAAGCTGCTACCTGGGCGAGGCAATTACTTAAGGATAATTGGACACAGGTGCACATGATCTGAGGAGGAACGCCGCTGTTTTAATATTCACAGAGTTGGGCGATGTGGCTGAGGAATGTGGCTGCAGGTAGCGCAGCCCTCCACGGTCATCAGCTGGGAGTAAAGCACAGGAGAGCTGCTGCAGTAATGACTGACTACTTGTCTCCCTTTTTTGTTTTTTTTTTTTTGCCATAGGCGTGTGTTATTAGGCCTTATAAAACCGCACTGGGCGGCTCATCCCCACCAGCAGCGTCTTTTTCCAACCCAGTGGAGAAACACACGAAGGGAGTGCAGTGTGTGCACTTCACACAACTCAGGCTGCTGAGAATGGGATTAGATAGGGGAGGCCTGGCTTTACTGGCGGATGGGATTAGGTTTTGTTTTGCCTGGCATGGGGCCAGCACCCATGACCTCCACAACCAAACCACACAACCAGCACTCTTCTGATTTTTTTTTTCTTCTTTTTTTCCTAATGCCCCCGTCTGTGCTTTGACATCAAAATGTGGACGTCAGTCCTGTCCTGGTGCAGCAGAATTGAAACAGTTCCTCTCGAAGGAACAACGCTGCGTTGAAACAGCAGGAACCAGTGTTGGGAGCAAAGTGTTGAAAAGAGTGTAACTTTATTTGAGCAAGAAATTAATAAGCTTTTATTTGGGGTAAGGAGATGCAGCAATATCACTTTTTTAAAGGACAACTTCTAACCTCTAACTAGCTTTAGTTTTTCTTTCTGTAATTTATTTATAGCAATATACTAAACAGATTTGTATTTGGTAGATCATTTCTTTATTTTTTTTTTTTTTTTTTTTTTTTTGTGATAGCGCTTCTTGGCACTAGATCCCATACAATGAGACCCCAAATCCCAAACCTGTTTGTTTTCCTTTTAAAGTATGCCAGGTGTTTGTGTGCAGCAGAGATTAAAACGTGGGTTGCATCCATAGACTTGCCAAACCTTCCAGTGCTCAACTGTTGATACCGACTGTTATTTTGAGCTTCTGAAACGCCTAGGCTAACACGTGCACGCACTCCGAACGCTGAGAGATATCTGTGAATCCCTGTCCTCACAGTCTGGGAGCGCAGTGTCCTCGAAGTGCAGAGTTTCTTCAGACTTCAGTCATCGAGACACTAAGCAAGAGTCAACAGCGAAGAAAATCCACTGGCATCAGCGGAGAAGATTGGTCCATTTTTAATGGGCTCCACCCACATAACCCCGCTAAGGAGGGAATTCATATTAACCAGCTTTGCTATGGTGAAACAGTTATTTCCAAGAAACATTGCTGCAGCAAATAAGCATAGTTTCTAAACGGTGTGATCCATCAGCTTGTTGCTTCACATTTGACCCACTTGTGCAACGCCAGATGCTAACGTGTCTCGGAAGGGCCTTGGAGATATGAGGAGAAAATGTCATGTCATATGAGAGAATAGTGTGAAAAAAAGAGAAATAATTAAGCATCAACTAACCATAATTCAGCTCCTGACAAATCAGCAGATTTACACATGATGACACTGCTCTATTTTAATGACAATATTAATATTTCAGAAATATAATTTTTTTTAACTTTACAGACTCTTTTGACAGCCGTCACATTCGCGTGTTAATGAAACAGTCGATCACAACCGCCGAGCAGATGTTCACCCGTGGCTTTTGAATTAGAAACATTCCAGCAACTTGCTCAGTGTTTTGTACTATCCTTTTTTTTTTTTTTTTGTCTCGCTGCTTATTCTTAATGCGTAAATATGCAGCGCAGACCTGTTCGATTTTTGCAGCAGGCTCACACTGTCACAAAGATGTAGGCCAAAAAAAGAGATTTTTAGCATTTGAAATTTGAATTTGTATGGAAGCATAAATACATTCAGCATATGCATGTACTGAGGGATATTTTGGTGGTGGATCTTGCGAACAGAAGCGGATAGCATAATTACCTTATGCCCACTCTTTTCCACAAAAGGAAAAAAAAAAATCTACTTGATCTTGAACTCAAAGAGTGGTGGGTGGTAAAAGTAAAAAGTCATATTTACTTTGATGAAATAGTTGGCAAAAAAGGTTTCCGTCCACTAAAGGGGTGAGAAAGTTGTGGTGTTTGCCAGTCGTTTAAGGTATTTATACCCCGAACGCTTCAATAAAGTGTAAACAGGATTCTCATTTAATTGTGTACCTCATTAAATCCGACTCAGCCTGTTTAGGTTTTAGTTTTTTTCCTTAGAAGAGGGAAAACGTTGCCCCTAATCCGCTACTGCAGTGGTGGGGATAGTTTGAGCAGGATATAGGACACATGATATTTGGCATTTGTCCATGCTAATTATCTTGAGAGTGGCTGTCAAGCCTCTGTAATTGCTCTGATTGATCCATCTAAAGAGGCACTTGAAAGACTGCGAGCACAGACTGGAGCATCGTGGGGCACGGCGGAGCCATTTGTTACATCTGGACCGAGATCTCTGTGTCAAAACACACACACACAGACGCACACTCAAAGGGCTTTATCCATGTGGGATATTCTCATTGATGTAATGTTTTCCAGCGCCGCTAATCCTGCGATCACCAACAAACCATCACAGAAGCTTTAAACACATGTAACATGTTGTGGCTTCATACATATTCATCTAAGTGTTAAAGCGTGAATAACCTGAGGAGAACCACAAGGTCAGTCAGTCTCCAAAATGGTCGTTTATCTCCACTTTTTTTGGATCCACAGAGATAAAAAGCAGAGCAGCCATGCTCAATACGCCCTCTGTAATTCACAGTGTGTGTTTGTGCGCATTAGTGTTATGGATCTGGAGCTTCCAGGAACAAAACAGCCCCTCTAGCGTGACCGACTCCCCTCACATCCACAGTCTGCAGCTTCGCAATTAGCTCTTGTGCTGAGCTGGTACTCGCTGTTATAGACATGCAGGTTACAGATCAGCCTTCAAAAGAGCCTATTTTTTTTTCTTCATCATCTGCAGTGAACAGTTGTAAATGTGTTTGTCTTATTTTGCCGAAGCTTGTAATGATTAAATGTTTGAATGATTTCAAATGCTTTTTTCATAAAGGCGTCAGATTCAGATGATTCAGCTTTTTCTTTTTCTTTTTTTTTTTTTTTCTTTTTTTTTTTGAAGAAAATGTTTCCTGTAATTGAATGAGTCCCCGGGAAGCTCAAAGTCACAAGTCAGCATTTCCCCAGACACGCACAGCTGAAATAAACAAAGGTTGCACTTTTGAATAATTTGATTAATGATTTTTAATTAAAACAAATGGAAAAATCAGTAGATATTGAAATAAACTCAATCATGCTGTGGAGACTGTGTCACACGGATATTACTCTCCATTTAAAATGTATTACAGCAAGAACTTCAACACAGCTCCAGCAAATAATGCTCCACATAGCAGTTTTCTTGATAAAGCGGTTATATGTAATCCAGGGCTATTGAAGATCAAATGGCTTCACACACGCTGACGTTTCCATCAGTTTAGCTCTACTTTGTTGCTTTGTAGCAATAGTCAGCATTGAATGTGTTTAACTAAGAATGCAGAGCATTAAAAAGTGTTGCAGTGGCCACACTAAGCATGAAGCGTTTCAGACCTTCCTTCCTCAGGAAAGCTAAAATGTGTACCTCTCAATAACTCATTTATATCTCTGTTATGAAACTATGATATTAGCTGTCGTGGTTGTGAATGTGGGAATCGCTCGATGCGGCAGTGCTTCCCACTGTGTGGAGCATGAATCCTCTGGGGGGCGTCAGGAAGCTTTAGCAGGAAAAATGCAGCGATTAAAGGAGTTTTTCCTGAAGTTTTCCTGAAATATTGCCGATAATTCTTAGTCTTTCTTACCTGTTTGTATTGAAAGCAAAATTAGCCACAACTGATCAAACCATGGACTCTTCATGTAGCTTGTACGTATTAAGATCTCTATAATTTTTTTTCCCTGGCAACCATCGGTGAGATTGGTCATATGTACCTCGATTTGAGGAAGTTAGTGCATCTGAAACATGACATGTTTGTCTGCAGCCAAGTTTCTTCTATTCAGATCTGACTGTTTCCAGTTAGGAACCTCTTTAGTCTAAAATGAGCTAAGTTATCTGGATTAAAAACAAAAGTGCTTATTACTCATTTCAGAATGGGGCGGGATGCTGATGCCTGTATCAGAATGTGTAATCCTTAATTTGATCATAGATCACCTCCATGAGGCGGCAGGATGGAATTGGATCACAGTCCTCGATCTCATTTCAGCTGTTTGACAAAGGTCCTTTTCATAACGCCGAGATGTCATCAGCCGAAATTTGAATAAAATTAATTCTGTTTTATATCGGTGCACTGGTTAGAAACCCTCCTCTTAATTATGCGCTCTCCCTTTCAACTCGCATCTTTTCTCCTTCAGCGAGAATTTGTAATCTCCTTCTCATACACTTCACCACAGCTCTCAGATTTGAGATTTTCTTCCCCCCCCCCCCTCCCATGTTGTCAGTAGAAGTCAGAACTCAGAGGTAATTTGTCTTTTTCCACCAAATCATTTTTCTTGTACCTTATCCTTGTCTTTGCCGCGGCGCGCGTTATGAGCCGCTCATCTGGAGTCGTTTGAATTTCTGATTTGACGCTAAAAGCCGTCGGTAGGGGAGTTCCTTTACAGTTTATTTGGGGAACAAATACCATGTTTTCTTATTCTTTCATTCATTTTTATTAGTTGTAATTGTATTTTTAGCACACGTGTGTGTTTGTGTGTCTCAGGTTAGCATTTGACACAATTCTCTTGTTTTTTTTATCACATCTCTGTTATGGAAAATGCAAAGTGACACTTTTCCCTCTGATGTCTGTGTTTTGGTTCTCTTTCAGGAATCCAGAATAAACTGCATCCGCATCGCTCGGAAAGGTAATTCAACATGAATATTTCTCCTCCTGCCAACATTGTGAGCTTGAATAAATTTCCCTACATCATCTCTGAACTCTTCGCAATACCATGCGCTCTCTCATTAGATGAGACACAGAGGAAAATAAGAACGTATCTAGGATGCTATGGCTTATTTCACTCTTCCACTTCGCCGTTGTTCAGCCTCTGTCTCGGGTTCAGAGGTGAGGATGTGGACATATTTCTTTTCTCCCGTCGTCCCTGGTTGTTCTGCGGAGGAAAAAGGGCAACAGGCAGAAAGGGACGGGAGGTCAGGCTTTCATCCTGTTTGTTTGGGGGCAGACAGCGAGACGCACTGTATCAAAGACAGTCTCTTTGTTCCCCGCCAGACGGCTACATCTGAGGGCTTTGACCCCGCTGCTGTCCAGAAGGGTTCTCCAGATCAAAACTCCCAGATGGAGATACCTTGACCTATCAGTATGAGAAAGCCCGGCCCCGCCTCCGCCGCCGCCGCCTCCTCCGCCGTACCTCAGCTTTCGGATTCAAAGGGACATGAAAAGGGCAAAGAAATTGACTCTAAGTCTCGGTGGCAGGAGAGCCTCTCTCCTATAGCGCACTGTCAGATCATGGTGAATAAAAGTCATGTATTTATAGTTATCATAGCGCCGCAACAGTAAGCGGAGCCTTGCAAGTAAATTGACTTGGCGGGGCGTCTTTTTTTTTTTTTTTGGCGAAGGCCTCTTTTTGTGAGCGAATAACGAAATAGATGAGGCTCTCCTCAAGCATAAAGCCAAAAGGCAAGGCCAGCCGCTTCGGCTCAGCTTCTCACTCCATCTGCCATGCACAGCCCGCTCAGGCATTGATTAATTATGCTTTCTTACAGCAATGGACTTTACGCTCGCTCGCTCGCCTCCTTGCTTTGACACTAAGCAAAGAAAGAATAAAAGAGACGCTCGCTGCAGATCCAGTAGCTTAAAACAATAAGGATAAAAATGAGCTTGAAAGAGTAAAGTATTAATAGTGAAATTAGTATAGAACATACAAGAAAAGAGAGGACTAGAGTACGCAGCTTCACACCGCCTCCTGTATCTGCAGAAAATAGCGCCTGAAATACAAATCAATGGGAAAAGAGGTGTGATTTTCAATTTCAAGGTGCGACAGGTCAGAGGTTTTCTGTAGCTGTTTGTGATCTCCGCGATCCCTCCACCATTAACATAGACTCTGCATCAGCGGGCGCTAAGCTGTTATTATCAGGCAGCCCATCACAAGCAAAGTGGAAGCAAATGATTCTGGCTTGGATAACAAAGCTGGAGATTACATTTCAACTTCCAGGTGACAGTTTAATTAAGGATCCTCTGGCAGGCTCAACACAACAATAGACTTCTATTTCTCCTCTAAGTGCCAATTTCCACCATCGGGCAGCTGGCAGGTGTATGGATTCATGTGGAAATCTATTTCATGCTCGTGTTTGGCTTAATAGAAATTCCAAGGCTAAATGTGGCAAAACCGCCTTATCTGTCCAAAATGTCAGAAAAGCGAAATTGATTTTTCACCTCCTCATCTGCATTTCTCTCCAGCATAAAGTGCCCCTGTATCTCACTTGGATGTAATTTAAAATGAAGTCACAATGTAAAGTAGAGGAGTGCTCTCACTATGTGACTGAGAAAGGTTTTTTTCTTCTTCTTGTTCTTCTTCTTCTTTTTTAAGAATGGAACTCCTCCCTGAAGTCTTTTGTTATTTTCAGATATACTAGCTCAGAGACTCAGAAGTATTTTTGGATGATAGTGTGTCCTCTTTGTGTGAGTGGAAACCACACACACACACACACACACACACACACACAAAAGCATCTTTGATTCACAGTAAACCCTCTCCTACCACAGCTGGCATCTAGAATATACCTGTCAGACGCGGCGTCTGTAAACATCACAGAGCAATGCCACACTTTTGGAACAACATGGTGCAAAAAACCAACACAGAAGCAATGTCCAAAGCCGTTTCAGAAAAAAAAAATCAGAGTATGTTGACTGTTTTTCAGTAGCTATACATGCCAGACCCTTATCAAAATCCCGCTAAATAATGAAGTGATGGTGTAAACTTTCATCTTAATTTGAGATGAGGGTGGTGAAGGAGCCCGTGGCTGCAGATCTTTGCCTCTTCCCTTCGCTTCCCCTGCCCCATTTTCCCCCAGCAGGCTGCGAGATAGAGCTCTATCCCCAGGCTGCCTCTGACTTTCTCCCGCACTCCAGATAGTTTGTGCTGTTTCAATAGGCTCAGATAGGCTGGTTTCAGGGCTGTCAAGGCCTGGAGGACAAGCTGACACACACAGAAAGGAAAAAAAAAAAAAAAAAAAAACTAGATCAGTGGGCCCCGAGAACAAGACAAAGAAAGCCCTGCTGCTCAGCACCATTTACATAAGTATGAAGCTTTATATGCCAGAGAAATGAATAACCTGCTATTATGATAACGACCTTTCCAGGAGCCCACAGACGCCAGGGCACCTTGAGATTATACTGTGTCTGTGTGGACAGATCCGATGAGGAAAAAATAAAGCAGCTCATTCATTATTGATTGGAAATGCAAATGAAAGCTTCAGTGGACGTATCGCAGCGTAAAGATGTATAATTACAATCGCAAGGCTTCGGTTTATTGCTATTATCACCGGATGACTGTAAGATGTGAAATAGATGGAAGAACAAAGTACAGGTGCCCCCTTTGCAAAGAGGCTGATGGAAAGGGAGCAAATCAGTTTCCACTCGTGTGAATATTGTGTTTTTCTACACCGATTCACAGCAATTTGGGTATTTTCACAAAACAATATCAGTAGTACCAATGAACATAAATGTGATCGGTCTGAAATAACTCTCTTATCTCAACAATCATTACATTTGAAATGGTCATCTTCTGTATTTGACCGCCAGCGTGTTCATTAATGCTTTATTTACAGGTCTCATTCCCACTGTTTGAAAAAATAACGTTCAATCAATAAATCTTTATCCAGTTTTATCCTTTGAATCTTTATTTAAGCAGCATTTTAGAGTCAGCTAATGTAAGTCAAAGTGATGGACACAAGAAACTGAATTCTATAGTTGGATGGTTGCGGTAGTTTACGGCCTCAGTTCAGTTGGCTGGAGTGATGAATGCATTGCTCTTTCTCCTGCTCTTTGTGTATGTGCTTGTGTGTGAGTATGTGTATTGATCTCATGGAGTGAAGTAGATAAAAGTGGTTTTGTATTCATAGCAGCTCTTGTTAGTGGGTGGGATCCGGTGGGCGGCAAGCGAACATATCGTTCTGAAAGTTGATGTGGTAAAAGCAGGAAAAATAGACAAGGTGGAAATGGTTTGATGAGGATAGGGATGGATAAATGATCAGAGGATCTCGGAAACAGTGTGGTTTTTTTAAGGGGTTAATCCCAGTCTGAGTGGTGGATGAGTGATCAGATACTGCAGACATTTTGGTGACAGAAACCACAACACACCTTCAGCTATCTTTAATTGATGGAGTAAAAAGCGGCCCTACACCATAACAGACAGGTCTTCGTAATGTTCTCCTTTCTGTATGAAATACCAGGAAGTACAGAAAAACAAATGTGTCTCCTTTTATTCTAGCTGCCTGCAAAGACCATCGCAAGGCCCTGGAAGTGTCCCAGCACTCGGAGGAGATGGGGCTGATCCTGGGCGTGTGTGCCGGAGGCCTGGTGGTCCTCATCCTCCTGCTGGGAGCCGTCATCATCATCATCAAGAAAGGGTAAACGCCTCCCGTTGGCCGCCGCACACCAAACATGCCTCATTTTGCACAATCACGCCGCATCTCCCGCGCTGTTTTTCACTCTGTGTTTTGTTTGGGAATCAGTTTTCTTTTTTTAATATCTTTGCTGAACTTTCAAAAAGGTCAAGCTTCTCTAAGGTGGAACTCGGACCGACCGTCAGCGTGGCGTTGTTTTCCCTTTCCGATGGCGCACCGGAGGGACCAAACAAATCTCATCTGCAGAGCCCGCCTGAGTGTGAAGTATTTAATTAAAGGCGGATGCAATTCAATTAGCCACTTAATTACGCGCACCAAGCGGAGGCCTGACCCTTAAATGAGATGGTAATTGGGAGGGAAAAGGTGTGCTTTTAGAGATTATTAGCCGGTGATCTCTCAGGTCTACAGTAAATCATCTGCACCTCTGGCTCTGCAGCTGGAGTCTGAAATCAGGCTTAACCCGCCTCGCTTAAAGAAGACATATTAACACCTGAAGACCCCGACACGCCAAACGGGAGGTTATTCAGAGCTCCAGCAATCATCATTTAAATTGCTGACACGGAGTCCGCGGTAATATTGAATAATGTTGATCGTGAAAATCACCTCGGCTGCACATTAGCGCGGCCTCCTCCTCCTGAGCCGCCGTGAATTTCAGTCTTACAGAATTGATTGCTAAATTTGCTGTGACGGGAAGCCACGTGTCCCGGTCCTTGAAGTGTACCGCGGAGACATATCCGATTGAAAGAAACGCACTTTTTTTTTTTTCCCCCGCTGCGGTTCGGTCTGTCAGCACCTGCTTGATTCGCCTGCATGTGTCACATGGCCGCCTGCACGGCTCGGCTCATGACTGGATGCTTCTCATTTTCACAGTAATCAATGCATTCTCCCGTCGGCTGACATTGCTTTCATCTTACATCTCTTCTTTTTCTTGATTTTTTTTTTTCTTCCCTCTTCTTCTCCGCTCTGCCAGAAGGGACTACTACTCTTATTATCCGTAAGTGACTCCGCCTCCTTGCTTTTCCATCGTATTGTGATCCACCGTCGACATGCTTTCGCTCTGGCTGTCAATCACGAAGCACTCAGAGAGAAACAATAAAGCACCTGATCCGTTTATATTGCTTTTCTTATTTCCCACTGTAGCTGTAATTTCTCATATATTTTTTTTCTCAATTTAACTAACCCTGACCTTTCAAGCTACCAGTATGATGACAAGAACTGAACATAAAATTATACTTTTGTCTCTTTTTCTTTTTTTCTTTCTGTGTCGGTCTACAATAAGCTCCTCCACATCAATCGCTCTTCTGTCTCCTTTTCTCTTTTAAATCTGCTCACAGTAAGCCGGTGAACATGAATAAGACGCCCATTACCTACCGGCAGGAGAAGAGTCACATGGGCTCCATGGAGCGCAGCTTCACCGACCAGAGCACGCTGCAGGAGGACGAGAGGATGGCCCTCTCCTTCATGGACGCGCACACGTGTGGAACGCGCAGTAAGACAGACGCGCAAACGCCATCCCTCACGCCGCAATCTCACTGGCTGTCACTTATTTCCCCCCATAAATGCATCAGTCATTTCCACTGATAGTTATCCTCCGTCATGACGGATATTTGTCAGTGAGAGTCACCCTCAGCTGTTGATACACTAAGTGCCTCGCAAGATTGCAAAAAACAGACAGCTGTGCGCGTGAAGCAAAAATATTTGATCAAATCAGAAATATGAGACTCTCGTCGGTGCATTTCATCCTTATCTAGTTTCCAGTATTGACTGTATCATGGAGAAAGAGAGACAAATGTGTTTACTCGCAGCTGATCCCGGCCTCTTTCCACTTTTCAGCGTGCACGCCTGTTGTAAATGCACAATTACTGTACGTCAATATTTGCAAGCAAAGAATTCCCTTTATGTGTTGCTCTTCATGCTAACACACGGAACCCACTGAGACCGTTTGTGTGTGTGTGTGTGTGTGTGTGTGTGTGGTTCAGGTGACGCCCGGAGCTCGGTGAACGAGGCCAGCAGCCTGCTGGGAGGATCGCCGAGGCACCAGTGTGGACGGAAGGGGTCGCCGTACCACACGGGGCAGCTCCACCCCGCCGTCCGGGTGGCCGACCTCCTGCAGCACATCAACCAGATGAAGACGGCCGAGGGCTACGGCTTCAAGCAGGAGTATGAGGTGAAAAAAACACGCCGCTACGCTCTTTTTCCTAAACTCTGACACGAGGAGACGTCGGCAGAGTGACGGCTGCTGCTGCTGCTGCTGCTGCTGCTGCCTTCCGTTATGACAGCCTTCATCCAAAGAACAGCGTTTTTAAAAGGTTTGCATTCAAACGGTCGTGTTCTTAAGAAGCAACTTCCTTTTTAAATCGAGCAGGATGTTACTGTAATTAGGCCATTCGCTCTTAACATATAACAAGTAAGAGAACCAGAGGCAAGGACATGAACAGCAGTGATATACATAATTCAACAACACAGTTGGAGGATTTTTTTCAGCTCTTACTTTGATTCTCCTTTTATTTTTTTTGCCTTTCTTTTCATTTGTGTGTGTGTTTTTTATTTCTACTTAATTCTGCCAAACACAGCGTTGGAATCCTCTCACCTCAGTGTTACACTACAAACAGAAAATATCCCCCTGTGTGTGTGTGTTTTTTTTTTTAAATGAAGCCACGTGTTTTCTACTGTTTCAGTTCTGCGTTATGTTACACTGGCAAATTCAGGAAATCCAGACTGTGGAGGGAAAATCTGGATACAAATTGCCAAAGATGCCTGTTTTTCAGATGAGACTGTTCATCGGTGATGCTCTGACACATTTACACTTGTCAGTCATATGGAGTGATAAATATTGATAGCTGAACTTGTCAAGATACATGTTTGTGAAAATTGTGTCCAAATGAATCACAATTGTTATGTTTGGACTATAACTTCTCTGCGGCAGGAAAAGCATTGCTTGAAATGCTTGGAGATCTTAACCAAACTCAAGGCACAGTGTGCGCTTAACCCGTTTTTTTTCCTCTCTCTTTGTCATTATACACAAAGTATTTCACAAGGCTGCAGTGCCTTCTAAAAAGTAGTGAGATTCACCGAACTTCTTAACTTTACCTTTTATGCTGAGAATTCGCCGCTGCCCCGCTACCTTCAGGTACGAGGAGCCTCCTCAGTGTTTTCAGTGCATTTCTGTGCCAAGGCTGCCGGTGCAATTTACTGCATGTGGTGGAAAAGTCATTTTGGTTTCTGAAGTTTGTGAGCAGTTGCTGTGAAAAATGCTGAAACTGTCGTGACAAAAGGACTTTGTGTGGAAAAAAGTGTGAAACGCCTCTGAAGTGTCGTTGAAAAAGGAGACAGCAACACTGTTTTTTCTTTTTTTTTTGACTCCTATTTTTTTTTGAGTAGAAGCTGAAACTGACTTTACTAATCCTTGCATTAACACATGTATCCGGTTTTACACTATAAATCGTACAGTAAGGTTTTCCAGGCCCACCTATGCCAGCAGAAACTCATTTTGTCTCAAACATGTCCTTAAATCTACCCCAATTCCTCCCTCTGCAGGCGTGACTGCTCTTAATTATAAACCTTGTTGCTGCTCCAGGGTCTTTGCTCAAAGAGACAGGAGAGACGGGAGTTTATATACCTGGTGGAATATGAGCAATGTTAATAAGGAGAGTCATAAAGCAGATTCCGTCCTGGCTTCAGAGCGGCGGTTCAGTCACTGTGACGGTGGCGTGGAAAACAAACGCTGAAGGTCAGCTTATGATGTATTAATAAAGCGCCTTAAATTGACTCATCTGTTTATGTTTCTGGGGCGTTAGTCGGTGGTGAGACGGCCGGTGTACGTGTTGCGGAAAGCCGTGAACTTTCAGGCGTCTTGTTAGCCGGCGCGGCTCTCGTGAGAGGAGCGGGCGGCCATCAATCTCGCATCAGCGACGCGCCCTCCTCGCCACCCTCCGAAATTAATTACCAAGGTTGAAAAGGCATCTGGATCACGCGCGTGCGAATAAATCATCCTCGTTTGGGCCGGCGGAGGACCTCTGTGGCGGCGGCGGGCCTGATGAGGTTAACCGTCTCTCGCACGAAGAAGAATGAAGCGTCTGGGACAGAAGGTTGAAGAAGCAGAGGAAATGATGAGCTCAGTCGGGTTTTGGGATCTAACTTCAACCCGTCGAGTATTTGTCAGCCTTCATGGCAGCTTCAGTATTTACATCTCCCTAACTATCGAGGGACAGAAAGAATACCTGGTAGAAATGCTCCTACCATCCGTGTGCTTTTCTCTCGATGTGGACTCAAGGTTTAGTTTTCGGCCGTCTCAGTTTCAAACACTGGTGCTGAGAAAATATCAGACTGACATTTGGAGGTGAGAAGTTGGAGTACATCTCACCGCAGAGGTCTGGAGAAACTCCATAAGGACTGAACTGAAGCTTTTAAGAGCATATTGGAAAAAAAAAAAAGAAAAAAAAAGAAGCCAAACTCACAATGTATTGATCCCGATGATAGATGTTGGATTTGTATCCACAGCTCAGTCTCAGAACTCCATTGTTGTCCAGACAAACCTTAGAAGCACATCAGTGAGCAGCATGCGCTGGGCGACATGTTTCTTTTTGCTCTGTGTGGCGTGTAGGGATGAACGCCACGCCAGTCTCTGTGATGAGAAGAGACTCGTTCGTTGTTTGATGAATTCTCTACTTATATGGATTCATGTTCAATCATATACCCCCTGAAAATGAACAGTAATCATAACTGTTTCTCACCACTTTGCTGGGATTTTTCATTTTTAGACATTGGTTAAAGGTCAAAGTCACTGTGGCCAGGCATTAGTCGATTTTTAAAAACACTGCAGATTCGGCAGAATTCAGGTTTTTTCAGAGATTAACTTATTCCATGAGGCAGTGAGACTTCACAAAACATTGAATATAGTTATAATATGTGAAGAGTCTAAGAAGAGAAGAATCTATACACTGACCCCTGACAGTTCTGTGTTCTGTTCTGTGTTCAGAGTTTTCTCTTCCGTCCTTTCTCCTCCTCTGGGTTCATAGTTTAACGAAAAGCTGCTTGGTTTCTTAAAACACAGGCAGGAGGGCATAACAAAGCATCGCAGCAAACATTTAATGCTTTTTGTTGCAGTCTCGAACAATTTTCCTGAGTCTCGGTGGATTTTTATGTTAACTGCAGCCAAGCTGGTAGGTAAAGGCCTGAGTTTTTCGCTGTTTTTTTTTTTTTTTTTTTGCACCAGTTCGCCGTGGGAGTTTAGTCCCTGACCGAACCATAAGACATGTTTCTCTTGCTGGACATAGCTCATCCCCCTCCTGCCTCGTTATGAGAGTCGGGGTACGTAACGAAGGCCCCGGGTCTCTGGACGGACCCCCCCCCCCGGCAGAGCGGTCGAACTGAAACCCCGGGGAGGAGTCCATCTCCGTCACCCACGGCCTGTGGCATTCATGGAGAAGAGAAAACATCTTTTGTCTTTGGTTCACGGTTTCCCCCTCTGAAACGCTGCTTGTACAATCATTAAAGTGTCCCTCACGGGCAAAACACACTCCACTCAAAAAATCAATACACACCTCTTTGTGTTTTCTCTTTTTTTCCCTCTTTGTGCTAAGAGTATGTGTTTTGATGGAGTGTCTCTCTCCATTATGAAAGAAAATGATGAGGAGTATCATATTACGTTCCCTCGCCAGGTATAGGTTTTTTATTTCCCCGAGGGATACCTGCGCTCTGTAAAAAAAAAAAAAAACATTGATCAAGAATTTACAGGGAGTTGTAAAGAGGCTTCGTATGTGAGGCAGCCGCTGTCACGACGGTCGTATTCCCACTGCACGGCCTGACGAGTAAACAACAGCCCGACTTTACGGCCGAGCTGGAAACTTTCATCAGGCCACTTTCCAGCTTCAGGCTGAGTTTTGGGGAGGATGAAGAAACGTGGCGATCCGAAGAACACGGATCCCAAGTTTAGTTACAGCAGTAGATGTTCAGTTACTGTGGCCATACTTCAATAACTCTTAAATAAAAGGCCAAAAGCACAGGATTGAAGAAGAGATCATCTTTCAGATCTTTTTCTTTAAGGTGGTGTAGTGGTTATAGAGCGCTTGCCTCCTAGTAAGAATGTCTTCGGTTTTGAGTCCAGGTGGGACGTTGTGGCCTTGGAGTTTGGAAACTTGAGTTTTTTCTGAGTATAGTTATGAAACATGCATTTTAAATTGATGGTTCTACTGTCCATAGGCACGAGTGTAAGTGTGTGTGATTGTCTGTCTTTGTGTTTCATTGTAATCAGTAGAGGTTAAAACATCTAACAAGCCAATTCTGATTAAAAGGTCAGATTTTTGTGATTAAATTTATGGAATTAAATGAAAAAAATGCATTCTGTAGTACAAATATCTAAAAAAAACCAAAGTACTGTACAGTAATATTCAGTGTTTGTACTTTGTAGATCAAATGTCTTCTTGGAGGAAGATAAAAAAAAAAGGTTCATGTAGAACGTTTCAGGCACCTGACTAGATTAGATTTTATCTACAACTGGGTCATCGCTGAGAAACTTAAAGTTCATTGACAGGATAAAAACTGCCATGATAAAATTATATGCTGTAGAGAACAGCGACTGAGTGAACCTGGGAGAAAGTGAGGAGAACACAAATGAAATTGCGAAGAACCACTCAACACGTTTCTTGAACATGTAAAATAAAATAACATTAACAGTTATCAGTGTCATGATTTCCTTCATTCACTTCACGTGAGCTCCTCCGCCCACCCGCTCCATTGATCCTCGCCAAATCAATCCTCCTCTGCTCTGTGTTGTTTTACCTCTGCCTGCTTCTCACCCTTTCTCTCCTGTTTTTTCCCCTTCGCGTTTCCCTCTTCTCTCCTGAGGACCCGGCCGAGGAGTGGAAGGAGCAGAGAGACAAAGCAAACACAGAGGTCTAGTGTCAGGAAATATCTGGAGCGAGAGCGAGAGAATGAGGGAAGAGGTGGACGGGGAGCGAGGTGGCGGAGAGAATCTGTTGAAGGAGGCGGCAAGAACAAGAGATTCAGAGGGAAATGGAGGAGTGCATGATGAGAAGAAGAAAAAAGTGAGGAGGAGGAGGGTCTAATCCCGTGCAGGATTTGGCTGGTTTCTGCTTCTCTGTGGGGGGAACTGCGTTGTAATCCCCCTGCTCAGCATGTAGAACTTGGGCAGAATTTCTCCAAATTCCCTCCAGTTCCTGAAAACCTCCGGGGGTCGATTGCGGCGGCTGTCTGCGTGTGTGTGTGTGTGTGTGTGTTTGTGGGCTGATCTGAAGGAGCTGTTTGCAGGCTTAATTTGGCCCCCGAAGTGACTTGTGCGACAACTTGTGAGAGTAAACACTTGCTGGTGCGTCCGCGCCGGCAGGCGGATGACGGGGGCTCAGAAGATGCTAAGCAGACGTCCTCGGTACCAGCGCTAGACGGCTTCTCCACTTTCATCCCGCCGTGCTGTGATCAGGGTGCTGTACATAGAAACAGTCATTCAGATAAAGAACAATAAACATGCTTCCAGGCTCAGACATTCTGGAGGCCGTGAGAAACTGAAAACAGCCTTAATGTTGTGGTCAACCAGGGGGGGGTTTGCTGAGGGGGATCTGAGTAAGGTAAACCTTTCCTCAGGTCTACATATCCCCCCTTTGTGTCTGATTATTTCGACTGCAGGGAGGGATAAGCTATGATCCCTGCTGCATAGTGATTAAAACTACTGCAGCCCGGACAAAATATGGAAAATAAATGCCTTTTGAAAAGGAAAGCAAATGTGTCACCACTCACACATTCAGAGCGAAACTTCACCAATTAGCTTTAAACTTAGAGAACCTTTCTCACAAAGCATGTAGGCGGAGGCAGGTTCCAGTGAGAGGCTTTCAGTTAAATGAATTGTAAGTTGATTTGAAAATTTTAAAATAAAATAATATGAAATCCAAAAATGTTCAGAAAGAGAAACATTCTAGGTTCCCTTCAAACTTCATGAAGTATCAGTTCATCTTGTTGAAGTGAACGTTGTCTGACTGCAGGTAAATAATGTGTGTGTGGAGGAGTTTGGATGAAGGGCTGCTGTTTTTCTGTGATCATCTCATCGGGAGCTATTTCAGTTATTCATATATCTCTATTTGTGTAAACGTACCTGTTCAGAGCCACTGGCAGAATACTCATCAAATGAAAGATTCAAGGACACTCTCAATGTACCTCTTGATGTATGCGAGGTTAAAAGGAAAGGATTATGTTTCCATTGAATTGAAACAAGAAAAGATAACTTAGTGTTAAACCGAATGTGTCAAAGTAGGCTTGAACTACACATTTTTGACATTTTTCAAAGTATTTTTCCCCTTTGGTTTTCTCTGTTTGCAACTCTTCTCAGAAACACTTTAATTCATTTAAATATATTTCAATCAGATGTGTTGAAAAGCTGGAGCATAAAGTTTAAAAACTATCAGTGAAAAACAGAACTGGATGACTGGACACAATAAATCTTCTGATTTTGTCAAACTATATATTCATACCAAAGTTTGGATTCACTCTAATGTTTTAGGAAAGCAGAATTTAAAAAGAAACAGACAGAAAAGCAGAAAAAAATGTACTGTTTAGTCCAGTTTGCTATATTAGCACACTGGCATTTTTACCATTGGACTGAAGCACAAATATTCTGCAAAATGTCCTCAGCAGCAGCGCCGAGTGTTCCAATGAACACACTGCAGTGCATGTTGGACTGTTCAGCCAGTGATTTCCCCATCTCAAACCCACCGGTAGCTTATAAAACGTGTTAATGTGTCAAAATAGCAGCGGGAATGCATCCATTGTGCACGCGAGGCCTTCGCTGCACTCAGGAATCCATTGAACGGCGGGTTTTTTTGGAAGCAGAGTGAGACGTGCTTCTCAGATGAACTCGGTACGCCGAGGTTTTACCGCGGAAACGTTTCCCGTTCCTGGACTGATCTCCGGGGTTTGTTCTAATTGGACCAAACCTGACAAGTGTGAAAATGCTCTGAGAGTTAATGGAAGGTAACAGAACAGCAGCAGCAGCCACGCGTACACACACACACACACACACACACACACACACAGATATAATAGCAGTTACTGGTTGTTGGGTTCACCATTGTGTTTTAACAATATCACCTCAGCTCTGACAAAATTGAATTCTGAGGGGATTTGATGGGATTTATTTCTTGATACTGTCAAAAGTTAAACCCAGCGAGAATTTTTGGGTGCTGAGGGCTTAAACGGAAATAGCTTCAGCCAGGGGTTCATGACTCACGAGGGGTCTGTGAACAGAGAACGCGTCTATGAAGCCCCCGGCGCTGTTTTGTGTAATTACGTGTCACACATAAAGCACCAGCCCGCTCGCTAAGAGGTAGCGGCTTTTTATCTAAGCCCTCAGTGTGTGTGAGAGACGTGCTGATTGATCTTATGCAAACCATGAAACATGCTTTTTTTTTTAACAAAGAAAAGAAATGGAAAAGATGCACTGAAACCATGATTGTGTTTATCTTTGGATTTTTGAAGAGGTCGCAGAGAAATCTAGTTCCTTAAATGTGCAACAGGTATGTTTTTTTTTTTTTTTCATCTCTGCAGAGCTTCTTTGATGGCTGGGACTGCACAAAGAAGAAGGACAAAACCAAAAGCAGGCATGACACTTTGCTGGGATGTAAGTAATCATGAAGCATTTAATCCTGTGGGAGAAAAAAAAAGAAAAAAATCAGCCCAACAATGCAGAAAGTGCTGCGCCTGGCTTGTGTTTGAACCTCCCTGCGCTCTTTTCTTTTCATCTGTCTCAGATGACCGCCACAGAGTGAAGCTCCACCCTCTCCTGGGAGACCCCAACTCTGACTACATTAACGCAAACTACATTGATGTGAGTCTAATCCTGTTTTTCTGCCTCCGTTCGATATGGGACACAAATAGCCTCCGCCGAGTCTCTATCTCACACCCCGCAAAGCCACAGTCCATCCCTCATTCCTGTAAGCCCACCAGTCTGCTGCCCCACTTTCACCTGGAAGCTTTCATCCAATCAGACACCCTTCCCGGCAGTGTTTCGCCAGATGTCATGGTTGTCAGTTTTGCTCTGGATCCCTGACCTCGACTACCACTGCTCTCACTTTCATTAAAACCGAGTGGAATATAAATGCATATAATGCCTCCGCAGACGGGATGAACCTTCCTGTAAGATGATACAAATCCCCGTGAATTAAATAGACATCATTGATATTAACCGATCGCTGGATGTTCCGGGAGGGGATGATCCCCTCCGCCGTTCACATCAAACCGCCGACACACGTGCAGCGCCCGCTGCCGCATTCTCCCTGATCATACAGAATACATGTACATGTCGCCGATGTGTCTCGCACGGTTTCATTCATGCGTGTTCTCATTCATGAAAGCGACCGGAGGCTGTGTTTTATTTAGGAATCACGACGGCTTGTCCAGATGTTACTGAGGGCATTAGAAGAAAGTTTTCTGAACGGAATTATGGAACGCACAGAGACAGACTCAGACAGTCTGCGTTCGGCATCTCCGGTGAATTATCTGTCAGCTGTGCAGTTCGTTTGAGTGATGTTGAGGGAACTCTGGCAGTCTGATATGATTTCTTTGTCTCACGCCATTTATTTTGCATGTCTCTCATTGGGAAGGCTGTAAAGTAAATACAGCCGTCTGTGAGACGTCGAGGCAGCTTGATGTGCTCTCACTTCTGTTTGAGGTTGATAAGAGGCTGGAAGACTGGCTTCTGTCCTCTTTTTTATATATGTATATATACATATCATTAAAAAAAGAAATAGTGACTTTTTTTATCCAGAAAATGAAAAATACATGTGTTGGCCAGATTTTGGGATGATTCACCATTTTGTCCAAATTAACATGAAAATTTTTGACAAAGAAGAGGTTTTTTTTCTTCTTTTTTTTCCCCCTAATTTTCTTTTTGATTTCTCTATAGAGAGAAAGAGACCAGTTGCTTTTAGAGGCCTCATTACAATGAGAGGGCATTGGAAAGGTGGCCTGCTGCTGGGCCGTAGTCTTTCTGAGGGTCTCCATTAGTGTGTAGGGCGCCGCGGTTGCAGACATTAGAGGGAAAACACCACTCAGCCGCCACTACAGTGTCACTGATGTTACTCTCTGACAAGGCTGACCCGGCACGCTGGATTGTAGCTACTTAGCCACATCGGAGCACAATTTGGACAGCCTGTGATTATTTCACCAGAGGTTAAATGGAGAAGTTTTTCCTCCCACTGGACCAGCATTGCGCTTCCAGAGCAAAGGGGAGAAGGACAAACCTCTTTATTTCCTTTTTTCCTCTCACTTATTGCGTAGCTATTTGCTTTCTTGCAGACGTGTTCCATTGAAAAGGTGCAAAACTTAGTTACTCCCACCTCTTACTAATGGCTAGCAAACCGTTGGTTATTTCCTTTTGAAAGATTATTCTGATCGAAACAAATCATGTAAACACACACACACACACTTTCCATACAGTTAATGTGTGCAACAGTTAGCAGGACATGCTAGCACTGTTGAATTAGGTAGTATGGCAGCAGCGGTCAGTTCCTTGTGTGAATATGAACAGTTGATCGATCACATCGCTGATGACTTGCAACATTAAAACTATTAGATCTAACTGAAACGTTAACAATGCAGCATTTTCTCTTTTCTAAGTGCAGACAGGAAAAACACTAAGCACTCACAGACGTATTCAAGCCTCATCATTCACACAGCAATGTGGAATTGAATGTTGTGCCTTGCTTAAGTGGATTTCTGGCAGAGAATGACTATTTACATATAACTTTAACCGCCTGACGCTGACCTTGTCTGATAACCCGTGATTTGTACCTGAGTCTGCTTGGTGGAGGATAATCACAGTGCATCATCGCTGCGTTCTGGGTGCAGATGGAGGTGATGTGTGGAGGTAGACTGAGAGAAGCTTTTATAAATAGTTATGTATATTTTATGAAGTCTGTGTAGTGTTAATTATTGCTCGGTAATGAATTCAGTATCATTGAAAAGCAATCCAGTAGTCACAAACCTCAACCACATGCAGTGTGTTTATATATATATATATATCAGTGTGTCAAACTGCCTTAAGTGATGTTTCTCAAGCGCCTCTTCTCAGTAGAGGCTGGTGTTGAGGCATGAATGCAACCTGATCACCTGAATGAAGAATGTGCTGGGGGGGAGGGGAATCGGCTTTTTGAGTACATTTATTTATCAACATGAAAAATAAATCTCAGGGTTTGGAGTTTGAAGGCTCAGCTCGAGGGTACTGGCCAGTGGCGATATCAGCAACAACTAAAGTAACACCCTCCTGATTTTATTTCCTAAATTTCAGTGATTAAGATGCGTTTTGGGCAATTTGAGCTTTGGCTTAGAAAAAGAAAGCCGCATTTTAAAAGCTAAAATACCTCTGGCTTTGATTTCTCGTGTTTCTTGTCTCTTTTTTAACTGTGCATCATAAATCTATCACAGAGGCTTCATACTAAATTGACTGAGCTGCTTTACAGCCCCAGTTTGTACCTATATTACCATGAAGGTAGACTCAGTCTACAACCAGGCCATGAAAAGGATGCTGGCATAATTATGAGGCTTATGTAAGTGTGAGACACAGCTAAAAAAAAAAAAAAAAAAAAAAACATTCATGCAATTTTAATTTTTAAGAAGAAAGCTACCAGTCGACCAGATCTGATCAGAAACCAGTAGCCTCAGGACATAAACTCATGAAGTACATGCAGCTCTAGTGTGTCTACATGGACATCAGTACACACACACGCACACGCACACACACACACAAGCACCCCAGCTCCCACCTCTCTGAAACCTAAACTCATTAAGCTTCTTTCATTAACTAGCCTATATGTCTTCTTTTTCTACGCCCCACCCCACTTCCTCGACCTCGGACCCTGTAGATTCGGATTAACAGGGAAGTAAGTACTTCACTGCTCGTTTTTCTGCCTGCCATCGCACTATTTTTGCTGCCCCTGCCCGCCCCCTCCCCCACCCCCCCCCCCCCCCCCCCCCTTCTTCCGACTCCTCTCTTCTCTTTCCGCTGTCCTCTATCCACAAATGCTCAAAGGTCAGAGTGTTGCAGGTTTGTGCTCGTTTGACAAATCAACAAAAGAAAAAGCGGAGACAAACATGCCCTTTTAGCTAATGACTTCAGATGAACACAATGAGATGTGTCCTCCTCTCCTGTCTTTGTCAGCTCCCACAAGTGGTAAAGAAAGAAAGTTTTGTTGCCACGGCAACCGATTTAAGTGGAGGAGCGGTGGCGTCGATGTCCTGCTGATAGAGTTTGGCCGGGGCCTGAGGAATTGTGGATAGCAGGCCTCACAGCGCTGGTCATCCATCTCCATTTCAAACATGTTCCCCGCCCCGACTATCTGAGGGGTCGCAGCTCAAAACGGCGTGCGAGGAGGACGCCGTCTGCAGAAGAGATAAAAAAAAAAAAAAAAAAAGTCCCTGGATGTGAGTCGCCGCTTCGTGCCGACTTGATGAGAGCCGGTGGGCTTGAAGAGTCTATTGAGATTATTCCAGACCTGCCTTCATGCACTCCACACCGATATGTAAGCCATGAAATTGCGGCGCCAATTATCCCTCCAGCTGCTCCTCAACTGACAATGAGCCGAACATCAGTACAGCTTCCTACGTGGTATTTCTATACACATATAGAAGTAAACAGCTGCTCCCTTTACCTTGAAAGTCTAGCTGGGAAGTACACGTTTTCAAGAAGACTGTCTTCCAACCGTTCGCTGAAGTGTTTGTGCTTTAAAGCCAGGCGGTGTGTGTCGTGTTGACTCCCTGCGAGGTTATGCAGCTGACACCGTATTGTTCATTCATGTTCATCCCATACGCACAGTATGAAAATGTCAGTCATCTATATCAAAGATCGCCACGTTCTTTGATATGCAGCTTCTCCGTACATGGATGTGCTTTCACCATCAAGGGCTGTTTATGTTGGTGTCATGCGTTCGTGCCAAACCCTTTCTCAGGCTTTGTTCCGCGGGTTTGACTTGCGGAAAACTTCACAAGGAAGTTTTCTGACAAACAAATGCTGCTTTTTTTCTTTTTTTTTTATTCATCATCTCAGGTGTAGCACATATTGCATCCTCCGTGAAAATGTATTTGCTTTTATGAGAAAGCAATGTGAGGGAATGAGCGATAAATAAATCGGACAACTGGAATTTGAAAAAAAAAAAATGTATGTGCCTTAAGTTACTTTATTCTGTCTTTATTAAACTGTCACAAGGACTCAGGCATTGTTCGCTCAGCGAGCCCAGTGCACTGTAGCCGTCACTCTCTCTGGAGATTTATCAGCGTCTTGTCAGGATGCAGCATTTTCCATGTGTTGCCTCAACTGCTCCAAACCCTGCGCGGAGCCACTCAGGGCAGAGCCGCGGTCTGGAGTCATCGAAAGGTTAGACAGCCCTGGAAAAAAAAAAAAAAAATTATGAAGAAAACGTTTTTTTTTTTTTTTTAGTTTGCAGAGTGGGTCAGTAGGAAAGCAGAGTACGGTGAAGAAGGGAAGGAAAGAGGAAGAGACAGAAGGAGGCACCCTCCTATACAGCTGTGCCTGAGGCACAGATGGCTTACTCAGCATGTCATCCCTCTTCTCTCTTTCAGGGCTACCATCGATCCAACCACTTCATCGCCACTCAGGGTGAGTATCCCAGCAAGGCTAGAGTGTGTGTGTGTGTGTGTGTGTGTGTGTGCGTGTGTGTATTCCCGATGGTGAGTGTCTTTTGTCACAGTGTAATAAATTGAAGATAATCCAACCAACGAGCCCACTCATGAACAGTCTCTGGCCTCAGCGTCCAGAATGCAGTGGTACAGCAGCGGGCCGCGTCCGTGACGCCACTGAGACGTGCTGAATAATTAAACTCAGTGATTATAGCGTCTCGATCTGTGAGACAAGCGGAGCGATGTGCTCACTGTCTGTCACAGGGAGGACTTTCACTTCACTCCCTCTGACTCTAACATAGGGTTTTGAGTGTGTGTGAGAGTGTCACTCTGGGTCTCCTCCTCTTCCTGTGCTGCACGTGCGCCGCCGCTCCCCTCCCGTTAGAAAGACACAGCGAGACAGATGAAACTCACAAGAAAGAAACAGAGAGAGAGAGAGAGAAAAAAGAGATGTCAGCCGAGATGTTTTGCCTCTCTGAGTGCTTTCTCTCCGACGTGATCCTAGTTTTAAAGCTGGATCTCGCTGCTTAAACGTCTCCGCCTCAGACGACATTGAGTGACTGGTGGTCCCCCGGGCTTTCATCATCAGCCACTGCTGTTATTTTGCCCCCCCCCCCCCCCCTACCCCTCCATCTCCTTTCCCTCCTGCTTGCCTGGAATTCCCAATAACTTTATTGATGGCGCAATCTCGGGAGATCAGTAACCTGCCATCTGAGGAGGGATACGCTGGTTGCAATAAATACAAGACTTCACAACAGAGAGAGGTTCCTCATTGAAAGCGCAGGCTTTGATGCTGCTGTTTCTGTCTCCCTGTGTTTCTCTGTCATTTCCTCCCTCCTCTCACCAGGACCCAAGCAGGAGACTTTGTATGATTTCTGGAGGATGGTGTGGCAGGAGAACTGCTTCAGCATCGTTATGATCACTAAGCTGGTGGAGGTTGGCAGGGTAAGCTGCGCGCTCTCTTCTCCCCCTCCTGTCAGCGTTTAGTGTTCAGAGTAGCGCCTCATTCATCATTCAGGGGAACAGTTTGCCGCCCAGATGAAAGAATTTCACACGGTTTAATGTCACCGGACCTTTGCTACAAACGCAATCTGCAGACTGCACCGTTTGTGTTTGGTGATGATGCACTTTTCATCTTTTGCAAGTCACAGAACTCAGTGTTAATGGAAGTGTCAGTCAGTCTGTGACAATGTACTTTTTGTGAGAACGACACTAAAACGTCTCAACGCTGTTTCCGAGTCACAGCCTGGAAACAGCTCGTTTTGTGTGAAAGTACAGGAACCCAGTGAAGTCCCGCACTGCAGGAGGGGATCAGAAATCCCTGCCTGCTTGTAGGAACTTGTAATTAAGCTGATTGTCGCAGCGGTGTCAATAAAAATGAATTTAGCAAAAAAACAAAATGAATAGTTCCTACTTTTTACTACAGCAACTGATCATCTTATGTCCATCGAAGCTCACATGTAGCGTAACTGAACCCTGACGTTGGCGTAAACTGCGGCGTTGCCGGTTTCCGGTGGTGCACAGACTTGAGGCGGCGGTTCACCGCGCTCACTGCAGCCCACACCGCTCTTTTCCTCAGCACCAGCTCCTCTTCGTCTGCACGTGCGACTGCTGCTATTTTCCCAACACTGGGCTCATTCTGCTCGCGAGCAGCTGGTGTCGGTATGTAAATGTAAACATGGTTCGGGAGCGCCGGCTGACTGCGAGTGGAGCTGTGATTTGTAACTGGAGTTGCAGGAGTAACAAGGCATTTATCAAGCATTATGTGCCGACTGACTGTAGTTAGTGTGACGATAGCAGTGTTTGCAAATGCACTAGCTAAATGATTCAACAGTCGGTGTGATTTTGTGGCAACTGAGTTTAAAAAAATTATTACAAAACATATTTTTCTGTAGATCCAAGCATACGTACATGGATTAGCTTTGATCTTTCAGATGTGATTTCAGTCCGGTCCTCTAGAAATTTACATCATCATTGTAATGATTACCATAAAAGCTGCTATAAAATACTTGTGGTGCATATAAACACGTTGTGCGCCACATATCAGGGGCTGTTGTCCTTGTATGGACCATGCACATTATGTTGTAGCACCCTTATTTTCCACCTCACAAATTTAGGTGCTATGAATCGTACCATAAGTATCTTATCGTCTTCAGCGGAGGCCGGGGATGCGCTGCCTCTGGGCATGGTAGAAAAAAAAAAAAATGACACAATGTTCCTGGCATTAGCCCTTCATCCAGCGTGAATCCCTATTCATAGAATTCTGAGAACGGTCAACAAACAGGAAGTGGTGTATATGCAACTGAATCCACATTACAGCTATTTTTTCGTCTTTTAATGCACCGGTGTTTGTCAGGAAAAGATTGCAGCCCTCCTGTTCATTATTCTGCACACTATTATGTGATTATTGTGCTTCTCTTCTGTTTGGCCTCAAAGATAAAATATCTGCAGAGGAGCGGGTTGTTTTTTTTTTGTTTCTTCCGCGGCGTTTGAAGTCTAACCTCCACGTATTTTCAACTTGTGAAATTTCATACCGATCTGCCTGCGCCATGTCAAAGTCAAGAAATCAGCTATCTGTTTCTGCTGTCATCGCTTAATTTTGTCTAACGATCTCTCTCGGGAAATATTTCTCTCCTTCGCCTTCTAATCAACGGTTAAAGAGATCCTGCAAGTTTTTTTTTTTTTTTTTTTTTTTTTTAAGAGTTATATCTTATTAAGCATTCATGCGGAATTTAACGCTTCAATTTCAGAGCTGATGGAAACGACTTTCAGTGCTTAGATGTCTAAAACTGGGGTAAGACAGGATGTCAGGGGGGCCGTTAGGTTTATCCAGATGAAGCCTGACTTAAGCCCGCCATTCATTACCCTCCTAATGTTCATAAGCAAAGATGTCAGCATCTCTTGTCCTTTGCGGAAATGGGTGTACTTTGTCGATGGGTGGCTGGACTGATGGCGGCGGCTGCGTCATCCATCCAATCACGCTGTCGTTTCCCTGAGTTAGCGCCGGCATTATCAATGTGAAGCCGACCGAGGATGGACAGTTGACAACATTCAATTTCAGATAAAAATTATAACGGCAAACGTGTTCGATCCATCCGTCACCGAAGCGAGACAGGTGATTTCCTGCGACCCGCCGAGTCATTTACTAACGTGATGAACGGTAATATATGAACAACAGCTGAAAACTTGTGCTCCAGAGTAAAGTGCATCCTGAAAAATGACGCTGAAACGGCATTCGCTGCTGCGTTTGAACTAAATTGACATTCAGATGCAGCGGTTCTCAATCAAACAGGCCGACCGGTGTTTACGCTTCCCGCCGGCTTCGCAGGTGTTTTTAATTCCGCCGCTCTGGTCTCTGTTTGAACAGGTGAAATGCTGTAAATACTGGCCCGACGACAGCGAGATGTATGGCGACATCAAAATCACTCTGCTCAAGACGGAGACGCTCGCCGAATACACAGTTCGCACTTTTGCCTTGGAGAGGGTGAGTTGGCTGCGGATGGACGTTTCCCCTTCACGTGTTCATCTGCTCTTGTCTCGTGCTGTGCTAGTTTTTTGTACTGCTGCACGACTGAAGCTGCATCTTTCCCTCGTCTTTTTTCTGCTTCTGGCTCCACGATTCACCGATGTGAACTGGAATTAGCCGTGTTACCTGCAGGAGCACGTCTTAAAATTAGAAGTAGCACACGAATAGAGGGGATTAGACACTTGACGGGACTTACCGCTGATGGGCACGAGGTCCACATGTTAAATTCAGAGGAATTAACACCAGTCGCTGTGCAAATGCCCCTGTCATTTTTTATTTATTTTTTTTTTTTTTTTTCCCCAACATAGCTGTTACAGTGCTGTGCCCCTCGCGGCCTCCGTGCTGTCAATCTCCTGCGGGATCTCACACAGCGAGGGCTCAGAGCGACGCCGGAGTGACACAGGCACAAACACAGCATTATCATCACACTGTCACATTTGCTCTCCATGGGCGCTCGCTGCTGCTTATTCAAATCGGCATGAATTTGTGAACTGGTGACAGCTTGTTTTTCATAGCTTCCTTTTTTTTTTTTTTTTTTTTTTTGCTTGTTTTTTTTTTGGGGGGGGGGATTTCTGTCTTCGACAAATCTTTGCTTTACGTCACTTCGCTTCTCCATCCCCGTGCGAGGCAGAGATTGCCGTGCGACTGCGGCAGCCTCCCGGCACAGTGCAGGAACCCCCCCCGCCTCCCCCCTCCAGCCGCCGCCGAGCTCCCCCGAGCCTCGGTAATTCCTCTCCGCGCGTCTGTCACACTGCAGCCGCTATTAACACGTGGTGCCCAGAGGCCCCGCTGTCCTCGAAGACCCAACAGCCCACGTATATAATGTCCTGCTTGTCCTCACGCTGAACTCAAGTATTTGTCACATCCATCACGGAGGGGAGCGTCTCGGAGTCAATCGCAGTGAAATCAGGGTTTCCAGGATTACTATTCAAGTCAATATGCGGGGTTTTGTTATACGCCAGGCTAAGATGTGGGATATATCTTGTGTTTTCTGTCACAGAGAGGATATTCAACCAAGCACGAGGTGCGTCAGTTCCACTTCACGTCCTGGCCGGAGCATGGCGTCCCGTACCACGCCACCGGACTGCTGGCTTTTATACGAAGAGTGAAAGCCTCCACCCCTCCCGACGCCGGCCCCGTGGTGGTCCACTGCAGGTACCGCCAAGACAAACAACCACTTTACTTGTCAATAATTTAATTATGTGTTTATACAGTTGTTATGCCTTCTTAAATATCATCGATTTGGCAAACTTGCTTTTTTTTTTTTAATTTAGGTTACAGATTATACAACATCAGAAAAGTGTAATCAACGCCTGAGTGACACATTCAGATGTCTGAAACATGTTATTCCACGATTCCAACTGCAGTAGTTCTTAGTTATGAGTGTATTTAAACATGGCAGTCATTACAAAATTAAATGTCAAATAAATATGTGGAAAATCTATCATGAGAGTAACTCTCTCAGAGAAACGTTGTGTTTATGTACTGTTTTCAGATAAGCACGCTGCAAATTTGAACCAATTGAACTCAATAATAGTAAACACACATGAAGTTTCCATAAAGTTTTGGTGACACTGGTTTGACAGGCTCAGGAATAATATGAAGCCACAACATAAATGGCACTGATGTTATTTCCCTTATTGGAAATACCTATATTATAAAATAAGCTTTAGCACAAAAGCTTAATTGTTACAAGGCCTCATATAAAGACAAGCCCCACTATTCACAGTAAAACTCCTCTGACAAGTGTTTCACAGTCTCTGCAGCTTCCAGCAGCCTTTAATGGTCTTTTTTCATTGGGAGCATGTGTGCAGTGTGAGTTTATAGTTAATGAGGTGAGTTTCGCTGTTAATGTAGCAGAGTTAACTTTCTTTTTTGGCCAGTTTGCTGGGCTGGTGAAGTAGTTTTAATTTTTATTAATGTGAGATACATTTTTAGCCCTGTCTGCTATATTAAAAAAACAAAATAGCAGAAATGGGAATATGTAGACAGGATTGGTTGTATAGGCTTTCATTTTTCAAGCTAATCACGCCCTGGGTGACTCTAACAACAGCAGTAAAAGCAAAGACTAAGAAGCTTTTATAAATCAACGTAAAGCATTAAAAATTTAGATTGTATGATTTGAACTTTTGTTCATCTGAGAAAATGAAAATTTTTAGACATTCTGCCTTAAAAAAGTGGAAGACACTTGAATGTTTTGGTCATGTCCTGCTCAGACTTTGATTAATCTGTATTGTGTGACACAGCGAGCGACTCTGAGCAACAGCTTTGTAAAAAAAAAAAAAAAAGAAAGTTTTAAGACTGATTTCTTATATAAGATGCTGTTTTTTTCTCCCAGCGCGGGGGCGGGCCGCACCGGCTGCTACATTGTGTTAGATGTCATGTTGGACATGGCCGAGTGCGAAGGTGTGGTGGACATCTACAACTGCGTTAAAACCCTCTGCTCTCGACGCATCAACATGATCCAGACGGAGGTCAGTGCGGCGGCTGAGCCGCGTCTCGACTCGTCTCACATCAATGCGGCGCCCGTTTAACACTTTCAGCAGGTTACATCACTGGCTTTAGTATCTTTGAATCTCGCTGCTCCGCAGCTTCAGAGGAGTCAGGTTTTCAAACATTTGTTTTTCCCTCCTGTTGTTTGGAAATTCAAAGAGCAGGGGGGGGGGGGGGGGGGCGTATTACCATACTCCCACTCTGGGACTTATGTAAAGGTCACTGCGATAGTTCTGCCTGTCAGTGTGCTGTGTAGGCACGCGCTCGTCTTCAGATGTGTTCCTCATTTGCATATTCATCCCTTATCATGTAAATCTAGCATTGACTTAGCTGTTTATTACATTTGTAGTTATTTGCAGGGGTGCTCTAATTAAATGCACGCCGCGATTGTTTGTTTACTCAGAAACATTTATTTATTCTCCAGCAGCCCTGAAACAGCGCGAACATTAAAGCACATGTTTAATTCAGAGCAAGGCAGGTTATGAAAAATCCCCGCTATTCTTCATGTCGTTGGACTATTTATACACACGTGCTGGTTTTAACAAGCCTTTTTTTTTGTAGTCCCTCTTTAGATATTTGTAATTTCAAAGCAGATTTTATGTACCTGCTGTCCTTTCAGGAGCAGTATATTTTCATCCACGACGCCATCCTGGAGGCTTGTCTGTGCGGGGAGACGGCCATCTTGGTCAATGAGTTTGCGGTCACGTACAAAGAGATGCTGCGAGTGGACTCGCAGAGTAACTCCTCTCAACTGCGGGAAGAGTTTCAGGTAATTCCGCCGTCAAAAATGGTCTCGGAAGTCAGAATTCAGAACTTAGTGAGAACGTAATGAGGCCAGGATCGTCACATTCGATCACTCTTCCTTACACGCAGAACTCGGCTAAGCCATTTAATTGGAATATTTTCTTTATACATGTAAAAGTGAGTACAGTAGTTCAGTTATTGCTGGAATCTTGCTGCCCGTGCGGCGATCGGTGGTGTTGTTATGAGCTCTTTCAGCCATTTCTGATCGACCGACTAAAACAAAAGACAGTAACAATCTAGCAAATTAGCAACCTAGAGCCCAAGAAATGTTCGATGTTTACAGCTGCCTGTTAGCTGGATTTTTCAGTTACACACCGAGTGTTTGACAGCATACCCGGAGTCAATCACACTGATAATTCCCTGTTTACAGTTTTGTGAGTATTGTATTTTGATTACTGTGCAGTGAATTTCCCCTCAGTGATCCGTCTTCATTTACTCCGCAGCGTGGTCAACCTGTTTCACAAAGAAATAAGCAGATATGTAGATTCATGCTGCTGTGTCGCGTACAAGTGTTTGTATTTCTGCGAGATGATGCTGGTTTCAATTTGACTCCTGAGTGACTGTTATTGAAATCCCCAACCTGCTTTGTTAGAGAGCGCACGCAGAACATTTTATTAAATGTTGATTTGAAGGGACAAGGGCCAGCTGTGCTCCCACAAGCCTCACCTGCCTCCTCACTGCTCAGCCAGCAGCTGCATGCGTTCCAGCTTTAGCATTTCAAAGCAACACAGCGAAAGAAACACGTGCTCTGCAGATATGCAATGTGCGTCTTGTAAGAATTACAACATGTTACAGTAAGTTGTGCGACTTTTTGAATGACAAAATGTTGTCTGATGGTAAAAGAAAGATGCTTTTTCCTCCTTTGATCTCCTAAACTCATCCGTAGGAAGCCTCTCTTCCACACAGTGTTTGTGTTTGCCTTTCAGTTTTTCATCCTTGCAGACAATCGACTGCCAACTGTTGTCACAGATCAATTATTGATGCTGAGTATTTGTGATTTTTTTTCGCCCCACACCGTCCAATCTAATCATGGCTAAAAGAACAGAGCAGATTGCCACAAGTGCCTTCAAGGTTTTATTCTTTTATCACATTAAGCTTTATTGCACAGTTGGATGATTATATTCAGTCTATAAATCTTATTTTTTTATGCATTGAAACACCCTCAATTACCATTTTAGAAATTTTTTTTCATTTCTCATTACTTCTCCTTTCCACATGAATTTTTGTCTTCTGTTTTTTTTTTTGCCGCGCCACGTCGCCTCGTTCAAACAGCAGTTGAAAAGTCACCACCTCACTCTCCTCCGTCCGCAGACGCTCAACTCGGTGACTCCTCACCTGGACGTGGAGGAGTGCAGCATCGCCCTGCTGCCCAGGAACCGGGAGAAGAACCGCAGCATGGACGTGCTGCCGCCCGACCGCGCCCTGGCCTTCTTGGTCACGACGGAAGGGGAGAGCAACAATTACATCAACGCGGCTCTGGCCGACAGCTTCCACCGGCAGGCCGCCTTCATCGTGACCCCTCACCCCCTGCCGGGCACCACGGCCGATTTCTGGAGGCTGGTGTTCGACTACGGCTGCACGGCCGTGGTCATGCTGAACCAACTCAACCAGTCAAACTCCGCCTGGGTGAGGTCAAAGTCTTATAAAGCTTCTTTATTGCCATTGATTTGTTGGCACTGTGAGGGAAAAAAAGAGGGAGAGAAATGTTTGAGTTCTCTCACACGCTGCGCCACTGTTTGCTGTACAAGTTTGTAGTTTCAGTCTCGGGGTTGCGTGAACTTGATTTGAGACTTTTCCTGACATGGCCTGCCTTCACTGCTGCTATATCTTACTGTACTCGGGATTAGTTCCTTCATGCCATTTTGTTGGGCTTTGATCCCTGACCGTATTGATCTCAAGGCTTGACTAGATAACGGCTGCCCCAGTTCTTCCCTTTCCCTCCCTGAGATACATCTCTGAAGAATTGGCTTGTATTACCCTCCAGCATTTCAGGCTTCTTTTTGTTGTTGCCCCACTTTTTTTTTTTTTTTTTTACAAGCATATGTCTCGCTCTCGCTCTCTCTGTCTCTCTGTTTTTCTTTACTGTTTCAGTTTTTAATCCCAGCCATAATTAGTGAAAATATAAGAAACGATGCAAGGACTTGACTCCCTGATACAGAGAATAATAAAAAAAAAAAAAATCCAAAACAAGGAATGAATTCATCTTTAAGAGGAGAATTTGAAGTCTTTGCATTCCTGATTTGCCTCCATAAGCCATGTAATTGCAGATGGTAAATAAGGACTCAAGGGCTCTATCGGATAATCATCAGCCATGTCAAGGGAGTCGACATTAGATCCTTGAGTCTGTTCTGAAGGATGACATGCAAATATAATCACATCTTTTCATTAAAAAAAATCTCTGTGCTTGTATAAAAATAAAAGAAAAAGACACTATTTAAACATTTTTCATGTTAATGCAACAGAAAGAAACATGACATTCATCATGCAAACTTAAAAAAAAGCAATTAACAAGGCTTTGATTATCATTAAATAAAAAGAAATGCATTCTTAAGACCGGTCTCAGTTGGGAAAACCGAGCTTACAAGCTTGCAATTGTAGTGTGAGATCCCAGGCCAAGGCTATGAATAATTGTAACATCCAGACATGTAACAGAAGGGACAACATACTCTATTTAAGAGCCCAAAGCTGGCACAGCGCGACTACAGGCTTACTCACACAACTCCGATTTGTTGGACTAAATCTGAATGAGACTGGCAAACATCCAGTCCTTAACAGGAGATAAACAGTTGTGCAGGAACAACAGTGTTGCTGTGTGATTGCATTTCTGAGATGCGTTATTAACTCGGCATCAGAAGGGAAAAAGAAGCTGTTCTTCAGTTTTGCAGGTATGTAATGATGTAGCCTGAGGAAAAGGTAAAAAAGAAGAAGGAAAAAAAGAGGGGTTCAGAAACAGTTCCTTATGGGACGACAAACAACCACAACCTGCAAGGATGAAACACCTCCGACAAGCCAAAGACGTGCAGCAGGCAAATAAACGCTGCCAAGGACAAAAAAAAGCAGATCTGAATAGGAACATTTTAATCCAAAATGTCAAATTCTGCACTGAGATCAGGCAAACTGGCTCACAGCAGGCAAAATTGTTCTTTATTAATACTCGTGCAAGGGCAATTTAATGTTCTTATAATTAATCTCTCATTATCTTGTATTTACACCTGTACATGAATAACTTTTAAACTACAGAAAAAAGCCACTGGCATTGAAATTAATAACTCCTACAGAGTCTAGATTATGTATTTCAGGCATCAATGTAGAATTTAGAAGCGTTGTGAGCCAAACCTTAAATATTGAATGAGGAGAACATGTTGCATTGCATGCAGATCTATGCTGGATAATTGTAAAATTAGGCCGTGAGATGTTTTGGTGTTTGGAGGAAAAACCTTCTGTGGTGAAGACATACGATGCCCTCCATCTCTCCGGAATCTTAATGTATTTTTAATTTTGTCTTTTGATGTCTTCCAAAGTTTTGTAAAGCAGTTTATTGCCTCGTCTCTGCTATGAACATAACCCTGCGTTGCCCCTCTTTTTTTTTTTTTTGTTGGCCGGGTATTGGAGTTCTAAATTTACATCACAGCTGTCTTTTCCTGCTGTGGGTGGAAGTTGCCAAGAAAAACGCTTTGGAAGAACATGCAAACTGCGCAGAAAGACCCATTGCGTTCAATTTCATTTCAGTGTTCTTGATGTAAGGGAACAAACCTTTACGAGTTTTGAGTTCATCTCCTCTTTTGGAGGGAAGATTGATGACTCAAAGTCTCAAAGTCAATCAGTCTGTAAGTGTTTCTGCAGAGGAAAGTTTTTTTTTTTGTGCCCTGGTGAACTTTGACAGAATGTTTCTGAACTCTAAAAGCTGCAAACAAACAGAAAAGCATCAGCTACTAAATGCATCGGCTGTTCTTTTTATTCGAGGCTGGTATTTTCTCTGCCTGTCTTAATGTTCCTCTTGCATCAGTGTTCACAAAGTGCTACTCAGCGACAGGCGGCTGAGGCCCGCTGACAGCTCCTACTGTATTTCTCCGCTCGCTGGCGCCCATTATAGGAGCGGCTAACAAAAGCAATTTGTCAGAATCAGTAAACTCCTTACATGACCTCTACTGCTTTAACAAGTATTGGTGAATAGTTGATAGATGATCTTAATCTTTAATCTTTAATGGTGTTGGGCTCGCTCTAGTAGAAACGGGCTGCTGCTGCTGTATTGGCTCTTTGTGTGGTCAGGGACATGTAATATAAAGAAAAGAAAGAGTGGCTCCTCCCTACAGCCACTCCTCTCATTCTCTCCCTTTTAAACGTTTTCATCTGCTCTCTCTCGGCGCAGTGCAGACCTGAAAATTGAGTTATGCCACCTTTAAGTTGTTCATTTCGAGATCTAGTTATGAACTATGTTGTAGAGTTCATTGTTGGTAGTGGAGCACTCTGTCTCCCTCTTGTTGCAATCTCTCAAAGCACATTACGTCTCCCCCTTTCCCAGGCTGCCTTTCTCCTCACACACACACACACACACCAGCGACGCACCGTAACACCTCACGCTCTATGTGGGCCCACACTAACACCATTATTATCACTGCTCCTGTGTGTGTTCTGCTCTTTTATAGTCAACGCAGACACACTTGACAGATGGTTGTGTTTCTTTTCCCAGCCGTGTGTGCAGTACTGGCCGGAGCCCGGGCTGCAGCAGTACGGGCCCATGGAGGTGGAGTTTCTGTCCATGTCGGCGGACGAGGACGTGATCACGCGCCTGTTTCGGGTCAAGAACGTCACGAGGGTGAGTCACTGCAGCGAGCCAAAGGGCCTGCACAGGACATGTTGTTCCCCTCAGTGATATTTCGCAAATGATAACTGGGAGCCTCATTTGAAATGCATTAGCTGCGATCTCACTGGTAATTCAGGGCTGACATTTTACCTACAGTACATTTAGAGCTGCCACCTGTAATGTGCATCTGAGAGCTCGACACCGGTTCACAAAGTCAAGCCTTTACAGCATCGCTCCACACAGCATCCGTCAAGTTAACCAGAGTTAACCGCTCTCTGCACGGCGGGATTTTTACACTTTTCTCATATTCAGGTTGATTCTTTCTATGGATGCCTTTTAAACAGATGCACTAAAAAATATATACCTTCCCAACTTATTTAGATTTTCAGCGGTTCAGCGGTTTTATTGGGATATTCCCAATGGAAGTGATTATTATGGGAGGAAATATTCCATAGGAGAAAACGCTTGACATGTGTGTAATAAAGGTCGCTCGCTCACCACTTTCAATTTCTTGCTGTCATTACTCAGATAGGTGTCTTCCCTCTCTCCGGTGCCTGTTGGCATACTAAGGAGAGGACTTTCATTATAATAAAGCCGAGCATATTTTCAGCCACAGTGTACTTGTTCAAACTGCAGAGCAGATTTTCCTTTTGATTTGTGCATAAACCATGTCACACATTTTAAGAAGTCCGTCATTATGCGGCGCTCATGAAATTGGCTAAATAAAGCTCCTGACAGTTCTGTCGTAGTACAGGGAGCACAGTGGATGTCAGAGTGGTCTCTCCTCAACCGGAATATACACTTCAGATGCACTCGTATGGATGAATCAGTAATTTTCACTTCACACGCCGCTTTGTGTTAAGTGCGTGTGTACGCAGGTACGCATGCATATTTTATGCACGGGAATATGCATGAGTGCACATCCTTCTCAGGATCGCCGTCAAGCAATTATTGGAGGAATCTGTATGCGAGGTGTGTGTCCGCCGTCATTATAAGCAGTGTGACAGGCAGCGCCCAGAACTTCTTTCTTGATTGGCGTCCTTGCCTCCTCTGTCAGCTGCCCCCCCACCCCCCCACCCCTCCCTCGGTCGAGGTGAGGCCAGCGCAGCTCAGCATGAGAGGAACCAAATCACACAGAAGTAACACAAACGTCTCCCTCCCTCAGCTGCCCTCTCACAGCTGGAGTGTATAGTTTTCCTATGTGTGACAATGATCTACAAGAGGAGGGAGTAAAAGTCAAAGTAAGTGCATTGTAAGCATATGTATGAGAGAACCGCCCAAAAAAAAAAAAAAAAAGAGTACATTGTGTAAATCCCATTTTCACAGAGGCAATTCCTCCATGCATCGTTGCTGTCTTCGCCGGCCCAATTTGCATGACTTACAGTTCTCCGCTGGTCCTTAAGTATTAGGTGAGATTCCACGGGACGAGGTTATGAACACACAGGGACCTCTTCCACACACAGCTCGGTTCTCACTTGTACCCACGCCGCCGTATATCTCAGCTTTAGGCTGCTGAGCGAGCACAGCCGGCAGCCTGGGGAGCACTGGAGAGGCGCCGTTAGCCGGCGAACGCAGGAGCAACCGGAAACGTTGATACAGCACAGACGCTGTGCGGTAGCGGCGCTAACAATGTACAGTAAACTCCGATGTGTTCTCTGTTCCCTCTGAAGCTGCAGGAGGGCCAGCTGGTGGTGTGTCAGTTCCAGTTCCTGCGCTGGTCGGCGTATCGCGACGTCCCCGACTCCAAGAAGGCGTTTCTCAACCTGCTGGCTCAAGTGCACAAGTGGCAGAGGGAGTGTGGAGAGGGGCGCACCGTGGTGCACTGCCTGTGAGTGATCCTTCAGCTCCTTCCAGCTACTCTGGTCCAGACGACACGGGAACGAGGCTGCAACGCATTTAAAAAGGCTCTTTGACAACGCAGAAGGCCGTCATTTAAAAGTGCCTTTAAAAACTCGTGGAGGCGGTATCACAGGCCCGTCTGTGAAAACACGGCGGAGCATGATCGAGTCTGTTTGATGAGAGACGGACTGTGTCGGGCTTTTGTCTGCGCAGAGTTACGAGCGATTTGGTGCAATGGGATGCGGCGCCGCTTCCCGCCGCTGTGTTTCATAGCGTGGAAAATGAAATTGTGGCGTGAGTGCGGCGGAGGCTGTGGCGCCGTGCGCTCCACTGTTGTCCCGAGCCTCCGGAGTGCACACCCCTGCTGATGAATATGAATGGGCCGCCGAGCTCATTGCCAACCCGTCACACGTTCATCCCCGCCGCCCCCGTCCAAAAGCACATCACTCAGCGCTGTCACACGGCGTTACCCACGACAACCAGGAAAGAGATTATGGAGATCAAATCAATTATGGCTTAATACAGAATGCGATGGTTCTCACTACACTAAATCCAGGACTGCCAAAGCACTGACGACGATTGATTACCTTAATATTGCTTGTATACGCTGCAAAGTCTTCCATGCCCACCTTGGCTGGGTTTGTCTCCGGAGGGAGGAAGTGGATTGTCCTCCAGTAGTTTATTGATATTGCCTTTCATTTATGATGACCAGGACAGTATTTCACTCGGTATGAAACATTACGCTCTGATTTTCTCCATTTTTGCTTGCTTACATATTTTTTTTTCTCATCTCGCTATTTTTATATTGTATAAACATTTTACAAGTATTTGGCATTTATATAGTGTCGGTGCTGCATTTTATCAAAACCTTGCTTTTTTTATGAGGTTGTATTACCACAAAAGCATGGCGGTTAGATTACTTGTATTGTGCTTACACTCAATTATTGTCTCCCAGAAGTCTGTTAAAGACATTCGAAGGCTTATTCCTTTCGGGGAGGGAAATACAGTGGTATATTGGATACTTCATAAATAATACGCAGAAAGAGCCGCCGTATGTGCGTTGATACAGAACTGAATGGTTTCAGATATTGAAACGTGGACTGGAATGGCCTCAGACAGAGTGAGGAGCTAAACCGTAGTTCAACCCGGGAAAAGCTCATTTATATACATGCAGTATTAAATAAACATTTCATAAAAATGTAAATGTCTACAGTCATGCTAGTGCCTCAGTGAGCCTCAGGAGAGACTAAATGCCCTTCCTGGGATTACATACGCTCTGTGATTGGTTGTTTCACCGTCAGGCAACCAGTCCCTCCCTGTATCTATAATCCTCCCACAACGCAACTACCAATCATGAAAATATAGAATCCCAGCAAGGGCGTTTAATGTGCTAATGTCAGAGCGGTAACATACTGATCTTGTAGATATTTAAAGGTTCCTTCGAACATTAACATGTTACCATGCTAATATTTCTCATCAAGCTGAAGTTGATGGGTCTTTATTCATCAGTTGCCAGTAAATAAGAAGCTCACAGCAGTTCTTCAGTCACTTTCTGATGAATTTCAGGCCCAACATTAACACATAACAGGCAGAAATTAATGACAAAACTGTTAAGAAGTCAAGCTTGTGTCAGTACATTATTAACTGAGACTTGAATTTGTTTCATGGTTTTGTTTATCAAGTCAATAAGAAATACATTTTAAAAAACTCTTTTTTAAAGTTCCTGCAGCTTGTCCAGCCATGCAGCATGAGCTATGATGGCACTTTTTGGTCAGTACGTTTTCTTTTCTTGGAAAATACGAAATAAATAATTTCATGTTCAACTGGGACCACTCTAAATCACTCTTAATCATACACATGACTTGTACTTTTGAAAGGAAAACATTTTTAAATAGTTTGCCTTTGTCTGGTGAGTCAGTTTAGTTTGTTTTTAACTAATTCTTCATTTAAAAATGCATCTTTTTTCTGCAGCTAATATCAGATCACAGATCTCCGATGGTGTCTTGAGCAGGATTTGTTGATCCTGAATATTTGTCTTCTCCAGCAGTCTTTCATATTTTTCGTGATAGTGCCTTACTATTGTATTTTTCTACAAATTCACACATGTAGAGTCGGGAACTGCAGGAACTGGCCCCGCTGTAGACTGCAGACGACTGTGTTCGACGCTGCGTTTCTTCCACCTCTGCTGGACAGTTGGTCGGACTAATTGAGACGGACTGCAGCTGTGATTCTGACTGTAGCCGTGGGATGACATGGCCTGTCACTGCGGTAGTGTCTGTAGCCACGTCTGTGCTTTGGTTGTAATGACTATGACGGTGACACATTAGCCTGACACTGACTGCATGCAGCTGTGTGAGAGTGTGTGTATATGTGTGTGTGTGTGATATTATGCGGCTGGTTTTAGTGACCGATGTTTTCGCCTCCTGTGGTCTCCCGATAATCCGTCGGACAGAACCCGTGTCCATGCTCTTTTTGGCTGATGCTCATAGGAGTACAGAATAGTAAACAGTTTTACTTATAGCAGAATAGATTTACCTCCCTATGCTGCTGAAGTCTGTGCAGTATTCGCCTCTGCAGCCAAAGCGCTGCTTATCCCAGCCAGGCAGAGCGGCTCCAGAACGAGGCAAGTTTTACATCATTTCTCCTCTCTGTACTCCCATTGTCCAGAAATGGCAGTGTAGCATAATAACAACACAATAACTGTTCATACGGGGGGAAAGCTGGAAATATTGCAAAAGAATGCACAAGTTGTTGCAAAAGAATACAAATTGTAAGTTCAAGTAGCACACAAATCCGCACAATAGATGAGGGACTGCTGCAGAAAATGAGGCGCGTCACACTATTCCTGACTAATGTGACCTCCAGGAGGGTTTCTGTGTTATTATGTACAGATTATGGTTTTGGACGCTTCTACGATCTGCAACAAATGTGTCAAACTCATTTTAGTTCTGAACCCGCTTCCTGGGCTGAGGCAGGTTAAATGATAGCATAACAACCTAAAATACAAATAAAAGACAAGTGGAATGAAGCTATGATGAAGGACGTCATCTATTCCTGAAAGACAAAAAAATGAAGAGTTTCTCTTTAGGTTTATTGATGACCCTGGATTGCCGTGTGTTGTGAATGAGAGTGTGTGTGCCTGCCTCTCTCTGTTAACCCGTGATGGGCTGAAACCTGTTGGCTCCAGCGCCTCACCGCGCTGCACAGGTCGAAGTTGGAAAGGAAGTGGATGGATGTCTTCTAATGAAGATCTTTTCCTCAGCAACGGTGGCGGTCGCAGTGGGAGCTTCTGTGCCTGCAACATCCTCCTGGAGATGATCCAGTACCAGAACATGGTGGACATCTTCTACGCCGTCAAAACTCTACGCAACTGCAAACCCAACATGGTGGAGTCTCTGGTACGGAAGTCTGCAAATTAATGAAGCAATGCATGTTTAAATTAGGCTTACTTTTTTTTTTCTTGTTTTCACGTTCTAATTTGAGAATATGTGTGTTGTTGTTTTTTTTTTCCCTGCAGGACCAGTATCGATTTTGCTATGACCTTGTCCTGGAGTACTTGGACTGCTTTGAAGGCAGATAGCAACTAAATGTTTACCGCAGCAGCAGCAGCATCCCATGCACCGGGAGATTTGATTTGAGGCCACCCAGTGTCCTCCCTCTTCTTTAATGTTTGGACCTGTGGACGCGGCTTTCAAAGGACTGCAGAGGGAAGCAAAGAAAAGAAAAAAAAAAAAAAAGAAGAAGAAAAAAAACATGGTCAAGGTTCTAACTTTTAACCTTTAATGTACAGCTGTGATTTCCTCCTTGTCAGTGATCTTTATCTCTTTTGATATTTTTTTGTGTTTTTCTTGATCCTCTTTGCCTCCTGGACTTAATCTCTTTTGTGCTGAGGCTTTCTGTAGCAGCGAAACAATATTGCGGGCTACAAAATGGACTTGTCTATTGCAAAGAAGGGTCACCTTGGCGGCGTTTCATCGTTTTATTTGAACATTGAGGAGGCTGGATGTGATTCCAGAGTTGCAGCAGCATTATCTAACCTTGGAAGCATTTTCTTCTCTCTTAAGAGCTACATACAACAGCAGTCCACTGTGGTTGTGGCATGACTTATCTACCATACCATAAACTGCCTTATTCTCTGTCGATAGAAGAATTTATTCAGATCTCTGAATAAACCTCAAAAGTGGTCATGCTGGTATTCTAAATAGCAACAAGAGACGTACAACATTCAGATAGTCTGGCCCAGTGTGTAACAGTATTGATGCAGAAACTGTACAGTCGTGCAACGTGTCGTATTTTTGCCATAATGTCTGTGCTGGATTACCATGTGTGCTAACGGTGGGCGTTCCCAGGGACCACGGCGCCGGGCCTGCTACCACCGCGGGAGATTCCTGTCTCATTACTGTCACAGTGCCAATCCCAATGACTGACTTGAATCCTTTACTTTGTTCTACTGCATCATCCTGATAATATGCCTACAAACTAAACAGTATGTACTGCATCAGCGGACGCTCCCGCTCCAAAGTGATTGTTTGTATTTTATATCCGGTGAGGGAGGCAAAGGAGCAGGTGGAGAAACAATTTGTGAAGAAAAAAAAAAAAGATGTTCCATTAATGCTGTGGTGAAATGTCCAAACCAGTGCTGAGTTCCAGACTCTCCCTGGAGCTCTTTTACTCCTTTTGTCGTCTGAGACGTCTGGTCGTACTGTAAACTGTTGAAGCAAGTTAAGCCAGTTCTGATTTTATCATTACCCTTTCGGGTCGGGGGCTCGTTCTGACATGGAGTTAGTTGTTGTTACTAGTGATGTGAAATTAATGAAGCAAAAAATATATAGAAAGATAGACAATGGGAACTGAGATTGCGCACAGAGGAGAGAAGAAAAAAATTCTATTTTGCATCAAACAGTGAACTTATTGATGTTAACCCAATGGTGGTCTTTTAATTAAAAAAAATATATATATAGCCTCTATATATATATATATATATACATATATACATATATATATATATACATGGCAGAAGAGGAATAGCAAAACAAAGCTAGCTGCTGACCCTGTTGTTCTACAGGAAGCAGTTTTACTCAAATTCTTTTAAACAATTTTTTTTTTTTTTTTTTAAAAAAAAGCTCCCCTGCACCCCATTATTACACTTTAAAGTACGTTATAGTGGATCAACCAACGCTTGTTCAGCCTTTGAAGGAGGGCGGTGGAGGCGTCTCTCCAGGACCTGCCCTAACACACAGGGAGAGACGCCGTCCGGCCCGGCGAGGCTGAGGAACGGCGGCTAGGCTAACGTTGCTGCGAGCTAGCCGTCCGGCTGAGGGTGGGAGCCCCAGGAGAACATGAAGGGTCAGAGAGGGCAGCAACGTCAACAAGCTCCCTTTGAGCTTTTAACAGAGCAGCTGGTGTTTCAGGCGGGGATGAAGAACGAGGTAGCTACAGCGTCGTCAGTGATCTGACCAGTGATTGCTGGAGGAAGTGCCTGGACACTTTTTCTCAAGTTTGGAAGAAATGTGTACATACAGATGTATAATATGTTATGTGAATATTATGTGAATACTATAGTCTATGTTCGCCCAGAGTAAAGACATACAGTAAAGTAACCACTACGTAACCACAAAGCTGAATGTGCCGTAAACGAACATTTTGTGAGGGTTTTTTTTTTTCTTTTTCTCTTTTTTTGGCGAGAATTTTTAATAGACGAGTGTGAACTGAGTCTCCCTGCTTATAAAAGCATGTATAAATCCATGGTCTGCTTTGCATTTCAGTTAATGTCAAAATATCAAGATCTTACATGTTTTATTCATCTGTTGTGTTTCCAGCGAGCACATTGTACCTTTACCATTCCAAAGCTTTTTCTATGACTCCTCTCGGGGTGGCAGCGATCGCCAGCTGCCACAGGACTGCTTCTTTCTTTCTTTCTTTCTTTCTTTGCGAACTGACGGTACGTGACTACTGTGTTTTTGACCATTGTGTTTGTGGGGACCAGGTGTGTATTTAAAAGAGACATGACGGAGAAGATAGATGTATATGTGGTTCAGGAAGAGTTTTCTTTTGAAGGATAACAACAATTAACAATAAAGAACGAAGGGGAGAAACAAAGACCCGTTGTCAACATATCATTTGGTGTTGGGTCCAAAATGCACACGCAGCTGAAAGGCGCATGCGGTTTTTTTACGATTGGTTTGTCAGCAGAAGCGGAGAACTGACGGCGCAACATGGACTTCCTGTCGACACACCTCTGACCCCCCCCTCCTGCGGTTTCCCATACGGATGTGGTCTTTTAGCAGTTCCTGTCGCCTTGAACCACACTGAACATTTGATCTTACCCCGCCTTTTAATCTCCCACCTTATTTCTTTTCCTTTTCCCCTTTTCATCATACCTCTCCCCCGCTCTCAGCTCTCCTTTCATTACTTTCATTTCTGCCTCTCATTCCTCTCCAGCTCTTTGGCGTTGCTGAGAGTAAGGTGACTCCAGACCGCAGACTTCCTCTCTCACCCACGGCTACGTTGAATAATGCAGCAGTCCTGCAAACTGATCCAGTGCGTCGCGGAGGGACAAGTCGGATTAATTAGAGGACAAGACCCCCTCTGTTGAGCTGGAGACACTGTAGGCCATTTGCTTTCATTGATCAGTCTTCAAAAACAAGCTGAACATTGAAGGTGTGTTGGAAGATGCAGGCGTGGATGAGATAATTCATTAATCATATCAGTGTTAGGGAGGAATTCCTTATATATTTAATGACACAAGGAGATGAGCTTTTCATGGAGGCAGATTATTTATGCGACCTTATTTAACATCTCCAAGATTCCTTTAATTTCCCTTTTCATTTGCAGACGGCTATTACAATAGGAAATCCCTTTCCCATCTTTTAACTACTCATATTCGAGCTGCTGTTGAAATTAGCAGGTAATTGGAATCTTATCATTTAATGCTGATGGTGTAATGACTTCTGTGGTCAAGGTAACTTATCTCCTCCAGACGAGGATCCAAAAAGCACTTTGTCTTTTTCTCTCGGGGCTTCCTGTCTTCCATCCCCCGGCTGACGGCTTCTCCCCGCTGAGCCTCAGCAGATGCACTGTGATGTGGTGTTTCTGTAAAATGGCAGTGAGAGCCGACAGCTTGCAGTGTAAGCTGTTGCATGAAACACGCGCAGTGAGAAAGCGTTGCAGATAACAGCGCGGCTCAAAGGGATTTTTTTCTTCTTCTTTTTTTTTGTCTACATGTTTATCATTCACTCATTACTCATCAGTGAAACCAAGCAAGCTTTTCTATTCATTCATCCATCGTTTATATTGTTTCATCCAATTTGGGGTCGTCGGGCACTGGAGCCGTTCCCAGCTAATAACGGGCGAGGGCAGGGTTGGCAGTTCAACTTCCATCAATTTAGAAACAACAATTAACCTGAAATGCTTATTTCTGGACTGGGAAATCATACATGCACTCAGGGACGACAAGCAAACTCCAACAGAAAGACCCACAAGCCCAGCAGTTTGGATACAAACGCATTTTATATTCTTGAAATGATTTTTTTTCCCAACAGTTTCCTCTTCTTTTTTTTCACAGTTGTACAAGTTTTCCCTCAGGTACAAGAACAAATAGCTGATATTGCTACTTTACAATTTGCTCTCGCTTCTTGCCAAATGGAGATATGATCCTGGCAGGATGTTGGTTTTTTTTTGTTTTGTTTTTTTTTAAGCGCAGTGGTGTATCCTGCTAAATGTCAGATCTTTGTTCTTTCAAGCTAAATGCTTTGCTTATAGAGTCAGATAAAATCCAATATTCTCAGAGAGGGTATTGTCACCAAAGCTTTTGTGGGTGACCTTGCTCGAGCTTCGGTCGATAGGTGGAAAGAAAAGACACGTATCCTTTAACATGGCACGAAAATAATGCCAGAAGCTTTTAGGTAATATCTGCCGTATATCTAGGAATGCATTGTTGGGTCGTGCAGACCTGTGAAGAGTGTTATTTCCTCCTGAGGAATCTTTCTGGACTGTTTTTCGCTCAGTAAAAAGCACCAGGTGGATTGTAAACAAACACTATCCTGGCTTTATCTCGCCCCGCCGTCCTGGTGGTATTCAACTTCTGCTGGAAAGTGCGGCAGACGAGACAGGTGGCTGCAGCTTTGTGCTCGGCGGAGCGCGGACGGGGGAGAAGCTGGCCAGATGGCGCCGTCCACCATGTTCCCTCACATGGTTCCACCGCCTCGGTCAAAGCGACCGGAGCCCTTATCTCCGCGGCGCGCCCTCAGTTCAGTGGAAGTCATGGTTCACGGGAACGACGGGATGAGAGGAAGCTCCTGATGGTTCCAGCCTGGATCGCCCGGGCAAACAAGGCGCCCGAGGAAGATAACCGCAATCAAGGGACGCACGAGTGGCTCCACCGTCTCTTTGCGCTTTATCACTCTCACCCTTTGAGTGCCCGAGTTTTCCTGTCGCCGCTAACGCTGGCCACCTTCACCTCAGGCTGCTCTGACCTGTATCGTTCTGTGGGTTTGAGTTCAGTGGCCGAATAAAGCCAGTGGAGGGGAACAAAAATGCCACAGTAAAATAAAACTAGACAGAAAAGGGCTGTGAAATCCACAGAGGAGCCGAGTCGGACGTTGTAGTTCTGAAATATTGAGGTTTTCCACACAAAATCAGTCTCTGCCACCGCTGTGTTCATAACAAGACAATCTCAGGTGAAACAGAGGCTGAAGTTATTTCACCCCAAGGATAATCTCTCGTTGTTAGTACACATACAGGGATGTCGAGCCTTGAGGGTTCTGAGGAGAGGCTTGTAAATGATCTTATGTCAACATGAGCCATTTCTAGGTTGTGGCAATAAAGCTTCTCCGAGCTGCCATAAATTTGAGAGATGGGCTTATCAAAAGGTCAGCCCTTTGAGGGACTGGCTTAGCAACTGGATTTATCCTTCGGTTTATTTAGAGCAGAAAAATGGGGCCACAAGCGACGTCTCACATCAATCATCCTTCATTGTGATCCTTGACAAACTTCAGCAAAGGCAGAAGTGTTTTTGATTTACTTCATAAGTAATGAACAAACAGCAGGAATATAGACCAGCCGAAGAAACACAGTGTTTCCGTCCATTGATTTTGATTAAAAAACAATCATTTGAGATAACAGGACATCTCTACAGTTTTTATTCTTATGAATTAACTAAAAAGATCAATTAAGAAGAGCTTATTTAAAATTGATTTATGATTTATTGTATATTACAAGTTTTTCTCTTGTCTTTTTTCAACATATTTAGTCTGGTTCAACAGAAACGTGTCAAGGTGAAGTCTTTTTGTGTTTTTCTTCAGATTCTTTATTTTCCTGCTTGTGGTCTCAGTTTTTTTACGTTCCCTGTTTGCCCTTTGTCTTTCTCCTCATCTCCCCCTTCATCTTGTCTTTTCCCTGCTTTCTTTCCCGCAGCGGTTGTTGAAATAGATGCAGCTCCGAGAGGACAGTTCTGCAACTGATAGTACTACATTAACCTTGGGGAGAGCTGTGCACTCTCATTTCTCTTCCACGCCAGACACCCCCGAGTGCAGGACACTGTAACCCCAGTCCTCCTTCCCACATCCCTGGAGCCCCGCGTCCTGCTCTTCATGCATCCCCATCGCTGCAGCCTATCTTCTTCCTGCCATGCTTGAGTAATGCCATGCACGTTGAAATAAATAAATAAAAAACAGATACAAACTGGTGTCTGCAGCCTCAATGAAAATATGTCCCCAAAACACTTTGTCTTTCACACCCATGTCACATCATCCACCATGTCCTCGTCTCATTTGGCGCCTCGGCCCACAGAGAGTAGCCTCCTCCTCTCACACAGGCCATAATCTCTCCTGTTTGTTTCCTTTAGGCCAGGGTCTAAAAAACACAAAATCAAACCAAATTCTGCCCAATTAGCAAAGATGAAGTGGAGCGCGCCCTGAAAAGGTCAAAGTCAAAGGCTACATGAGATGAATGCTGACGGTGCTATCAGCGGGGCCGAGTCCTCATCGATATCAATTAGCTTATGGATTTCTGAACTGATGCAATGAAATAACAGGAATGCGTTTGCCAGTGGATGGCACGGTGCGACAGTGGGGTTGCAGTGAGGTTGTTCCTGGTCTGAATGTACCTGCTGAGAGGTATTCATGATTCGTGATTCTGGACCGCAGGCTGCAGCAGACGGATGGAGGGATGACAGCATTTTGGCTGGCGTGGGGATCGCGGTGTGATCGTGATGTTTTTGGTTTAGCACGGACTGTTTGAAACGGCTGTGAAAATGACACAACTGTTGTAACTGTCTTGTGGTTGTCTTCACCAAATCGCAGTGTAAAATCTATGAGTTTATGAAAAAAATTTTAAGTAAAGACTGTGATTTTGCATATGTTCTGGTAAAAATAAGTTTTCACTGCATTGAATCTGAGGCAGGTTGTTGGTTATATTCCTTGGGGTAATTCAAATTCCTTTGGATCATCCTTTTCTGCATATATCTCACAATAACACCATGAATCCACGTTTTGCTTTATTTTTATTCAAAGAAAATCTTTCATGACAGATTTGACAAAAATCACCAAAACTGAGGGAAAAAGTTGATATGAAATGAAAGGTGCAGGTCCAAGTCACGGTGAAATGTCTTTGTCTATCAGATCCTTTTATTCTTTAGTTCTAATGAGCATTTTTCTGTTTTTCGAAAAATCAAGACGTTTCTTTGAAGCTTCCCTGCAGAAGATAGATCAGAAATGTATTGTGAAATCTGAGAAAACCTTTTAGTCCATTATAGATACTGAGGTCATGAACTAAGACGTGTGTGTCTGTGTCTACTTTTGGTGTAGTTTACACATGTAGTCTGGCTTCCTAACATATCCGTAGGTATCATTTTTGTGCAACATTGACAAACCAATTAGAGTGCTTTACTTACATTTGCATTTTGCATATTTTGAGAGCAGGGAAATCAAACAGGAGTGCAGTAAGCTCATCTGTCTGGAAGAATAAAAAAGCACAGTACTGCTGGCAGAAGCATCCTGTCCCCATGTGAGGGAGAATATAGTGATTATACATAAATGTTTTGCAGACAACTGAACCTGCAGGGTTAAATTTTCTCAATTATAACATATAGGCTGCTCTGAAAGCCTGAAATCCATCAAGGTGAATCATGAAGAATGATTTTATCTGCCGACCAGAAGTTTAATGAATCAGCTCAATGACTAATATTAATACATCTCATTAATCTCAACTGTTTGTCTTGCAACCCCAAGGTGATCGCGAAAATGGCATCATCGCAGATTATTTTCATGCTTAAATAAACCACCCGGCCGCTGCGTGGAAAGTCAGTCTATTCATCTAACTCAGCGAGAAAGCAAGATAAAATCTTTCTGCTCTGAGTAGAGCAGTTTATTTCCAAAAGTTTAGCTAATAATTAGATGCTCACTTAATGGCGATTGACAAATTGCTCTTCACTTGCTGCCATCTTCCTCCCATCTTCCACCAGCAGGTCAGTCAGACAGTCTGGCTCTGCTACAAATTGGTCTTCGGGTTTAGGAGTCGTGTCTTTTGCCTGGAGAGAGCAGCTGTCAGTGTCTTGTTCTGGTCTTTCACAACCTTCAAGCCTAATTAGAGGGAGGAAAGAACTATTTCTCTTCATCTCCTTCCTTGGCCCCTTCCATTTAATGCTGTGCCCGAACCGCGGAGCACAGGGGATTATGCTGCCGTGTCGCGCGGGCCGCGATCCAGGATCTACAGGCATGCAGATATGAACTTTTTAATATTTTATTCGGCGGGTCGGGCCCGAACTCGTCTGTACCTGAAGCATACCTCCATGTGGGGGAAGGAAAAAAAAAAAAAAAAAAGAAGAAAAAAGTTCCTCAGAGACTGCTGTCAGACAGGATAACAATAGAATAATTCATGGCCCTGCTTTCTCTACATTCCGCTGTCTCGCTGCCTTTTTTTTCCCCCTCCTTTGCAGCTTTTTATCAATTTGACTCACACACTCTCAATTTCCCATTTTGTCCTCCATTCCTCTCCCTTCTCACCTTCCTGTCACACGTCTGCTTTTGTTTCTCTTACTAAAGACTTTCCCCTCTTCATCACTCCACCTTTTTCCTTTTCCAACGCTCCTTTTCTTTCTCCGCTGCATTTTCACCCGATCGGTGTCAAGTAGGCTGGGTGGAGGTGTGAGTGTGACAGCTGCTGAAGCATTTGCGG